>NC_136602.1:18178847-18896347 GCF_910589615.1 Taurulus bubalis
AAATACTGTGGAGTAAATGAAACGGCGTCATCACACTAATATGTCGACAGAGGTGTAAAATTAGATTAGATAAATTATTAAAAAAAAAATAAAAAAAGACCCTTTGGTGTGAAGAATCACTTGAGGTCAGGCATACTGTACAAACCCTGAAAACATCTCGGCTTAGACAGCTCCAGTCTAGATGGTTGGTTTTTCAGTTTTAGGTTGCTTTAGAAATGACTTACATGACATAATTATCCAAAAATGCACTTAAGTAGTGATTGTCAACTGCTGAGACGGGTAATGTACCGTAATGTATTTCCATTATTGTTCACCCGAGGAACAATGCTGCCTTCAGGCTATACATAATAATAATAATAATAATAACAAACGTCACATATGCGAACGATGGTTCAGTAACAAACAAGCTGGGGTTAAAACGAGAGGCCGTTGAATAAATGTTGGAGATATGTTAATCGACATTAATTTCACGAGACTGCTGTATGAAAATGACAAGGACATGACAAGCTAATGTGGCAATTATTTTCTCCCACTTTACTGTGCTCTTAGTTGCTCAGGTGTGGAATACGATCCATGCGCATTATGTTTAATTGCTTTAGTTAGCTAGAGCGGTCATACAACTCACAGCTGACCCTGACGCCACAGGAAATACAGTCTCTGATAATGCAATCACGGACATAATGTACCCAACACAGTCGTTTGCCAAAATATAGCAGACATACGGTATATGTTGCAAATCACATTGTTCAGTCCCGACGAGCCAAATAATTAACTTTGGGGATTGAGTAAAACTAGCACTACCGTCTTTACTCCCTCTTTAGTATTCACTGCATTTTGACTTGTGCTTTGCTCGACAAGTTTAATCTCTTCCAGACAAGGATTCAAGGATTTACCACCGAAGGAATGCAAAGCACAGAACCAAGCTTCGAAAGCTAATGACAAGTAATGTGCGTGGAATATTGATGGCCGAAGAGTAAAACCTCCTACCTGAAAAATTCACTTTTTTTGAGAATACAAAAAAGAAAAACTTGTTTTCTTGCAGAATGCTATTTTTTAAGGATACTCAATACATAATTACCAAATAAATAAAAAATACACAAAGTGCAGATGGGAGGTTCCCCCCACTTCTCCTGGATCATTTTGCAGATGGATATGAGACTACGGTTGTCCTAATTCAAATCTGCTTTATACACAAGCACCTGTTGTTACAGATCAAGTGACAACATATGATACTTACAAGATGAGTCCAATCACCCTGCAGGACGATGTCTTTTCAAATGCAGGACAGGTCCTTCATTTTAATGCCTAAAGCTTACTTCAACCAGAGTTAACATTAGCCCGGAAGCATGCAACTGGCTGAATGTAAAGTGACATGAGAGTCGTACAGGAGGTACCAGATAAAGAGAAAAGTGAAGTGTTCCAAACACCACACTTTGGTGTTTTGAAACATCCTGTTATTTCATAATTAAACGGAACAATCCACAACCAACAAATCCTCGTTGTTAGTTTGGCTCATGGCCAAGTGACCATTCTACTAAATTAACTCTGCTCATCAAGATTCAGAGAGATTGGGCCGAATGGAAAATCTCCCCACAGATACTTTGATGCGAGCGCGCCCAAGGCAAACTTCCATCTTAGCTGAACACACTGTTGCTGTAGTTTTGGCTCCATAAAAGGACGGAATTCTGAAGAATGAAAAAAAAAAATCCCAATATACTGAAGCTGTAACGCAAATAAACTTACTTAAATGTAAATGCTAAAGATTATATGCAAAAAGGTGAGTTTGGTGGTAATGGATTCCGTATATTTATGTTATCTAAGGAGCATTAATATACAAGGAATATATAGCAAGTAGGAGGATGCTATCAATGCTCTCTTTCATGAATAGAGCTGGGAAGACCCTAGACAACAGTTTGCTCCATCAATCCCTATTGAGACTGTGACTTCCTTTGACCCCCCCGCCCCAAAAAAAAAAACTAGAGGCAGTGAAAAACATTGCAATCTTTTTATGGCATTTCTGCTCAGAGAAGGAAACAGAAAGAGGAAGACCATGGTCAAGCATCAGGTTATGGTTAAACCCCAACCAATGAGCCATCAAGGCATCCCAGCTCTGTTACTGTCCTTGGTCATTGTAAATAAGTGACAGAAATACTAGCAATATTTTAATCCTGAAAGAAAAGCAGATGAAGAGCAGAGACTAGAAAGCAAAGACCAACAGATGAGGAGGGGGAAGAGAGTGAGGCAGCAGCTCAGGCACTTTCACACTTGTTTGTGTTATTGATTACTGCAGGAGAAGGCGTCTTTTTGTCCTCCACGTCTCACTGTAAGGTGTGATCTCAGAATTGGAAACAGAGCGGCAGAGTCTTGCTGTATGGTGGGCGTTAAAACAAGGGCCTTTCAGTCGTGGGACAGTCTCCATGATCACGTAATCATGTGTACCTGCATACTACTGACTGCGCTGAGCGGACGCCATAGATGGTAGGAATGTACTGCATATGAAGCTCTAGCGTAAGTTCAGACAGGAAGACAATCCCCTCACGCCAGGCTCGTAGGCCTCTCACTCATACTGCCCCTCACCAGCAGCACACATCCCATACCAGATGCCCCGTCAGAAGTATCAGAAGCGTCAGACTCTATCAACTGTTCAGACAATAGCGCAGAGTCATGCCCTGTTCGCTAGCCTATCAGCGTGTTTCCATCTCCTTTAGATGTACTCTATCCCCGCCTCTAGCGTCCTGCTGCCGTCTCATGTGACCCGCCGCCTCCCCAGCACCACCCGCCTTCTCAGATTCAGCTCCCCATCTGCATCTCCAGCAACTCCAGCAGAACTTGCTGCCGCTCAGGGCAAACACACTGTCAATGTCCCCGTAGAGTTCAAGCGCCAAATAAATTCTGTGTAACCCATGAACGCATCATTTGGCATAATAAACATGAACTACTAATCACTCACTGTCTCTCCTGATTGAAATACTTGTGCACTGATGGGATTGGCAGAATAAGCAGGAGAAAAATATAATGTGCAAGCGGTGCAACAGTATCCGTGTGTGTACTGTGGCCTGTCACTGTGTATCCACGTCAGATTCAATCAGGAGGGAAAGCTTTGGAATCAGCAAACTAGAGTACAGCTGGGCTCACTTAACCATGTTTCTCTGTAGCAAACACAATCTTTGCAACAAAGAGTGACAAAAAAGTTCCCACTAATAGAAAGGCAGCGTCTGCTTAGTGCAGTTCAAGCGTCGAGTGTGAATGTCACGACTGAGAACAAGCCGGCATCGTCTCTACAGCCGACGTCTTAATGCAAACATGACTAATAAAGCATACAACGCATACACACCACCACAGACATGATGACTTTAGAGGAAGGAAGCTATTATTTCCAAGAATGAAAAGCCCGACAGGCTTTCTCAGCACTCATTAGCTTTACAAATTATAGCGGGTCTGTCTTTAAAAGGAGACTTGCACATGATAAATCTCAAATAATTAACTAGTGCAATGTTGAAATCAGCTTCTCTGTCTGTGTGTGTGTGGGTGTGTTTGTGTGTGTGCGTGTGCTTGTGTGTGTGCAGGGCAGATCACTCGGCTTGCAATCCGATTCTAATCCAAGTCTCGTGATCTGGCTGCTGTTAGTATTCTGCCAGATGGAGGGTGGGGGCTGCAATGGCCTGACAGAGATTTCAGAAACACGGCAACTCACTCCTGTTATAGTCCGACAACGGAACAAAAGTGCACTTTTGCGAATCTCATAATGAGCAGTCTGTGGTTAACACCTGCCTCCAGCTCTGTGCAGTGACTCACTGCTAGCGCTCCTCGTGCTTGTGCGGTGCAGCAGTTACAGTTCTGGCTCTAAAAGAGGCGTCTGGGGACCTCCAGGAGGATTCAACGCATCCCATCCCCGGGCAACGAGAGGAATCATTTTCTTTCAGATATTTTGACTCCTCGCTCCTGCCACAATGACAGAATGTGGTTACCCCATCATTCAAATATGTATAATTCTGTCGAAAACAAGTCATCTCTGATGACAAACAATCATCAATGTTTTTAAGGATGCAGTCTTATAATAATCTCCTGCATGTCTGAGTACATACACTGATAAACACGAAACCAAAGATCTAAATTCCACATATCCCTTACAGTTTTTTCTGATAAAGAATTGATGTAGTGTATCATTTTACTACAGCCCCTTCCAGCTTATGGCCACTTACTGGACAACAGCTGAGTCAAAAATAGGAAAATAATGTAGGCTTCTAAAATGACCAGAACCCGACTAAAAGAAGGTCTCTTAGAATGCAGCAAATCTCTTACCGACAATGGCACTCATCAACTGGTTGGGTGCAGAGAAATGTGGATTGTGGGATGTCAAAAGTCAACACAAACAAGAAACCCTCATTATTTCGGAGTGAGCCAAAATAAGTGGACTTTTTTTGTCTGTCATGTTGCAACAAGTATCGTTTCCTATTCAAACCACACACTGTAATGGCCAATTTTGCAACTTGAACGTGATGAAAATAAATTGCCATCAAAAACAAGATTTGCCCAACTGTATTCTAGACTTTCCCAAATACTCAAAGCTCAAAGTGAGCGTCGCACCCCTCCAGAGAAAGACCCCCAAACTGAGCCTGCATCATCACCCCGGCTCCTGCCTCCAAGAGGGTCTAGCAGCGCCTACCTGCAGATCCGCTCCTTGCAGTCTACAATCCATGTACTTTTCCCACGCATACGACAAATCAGTCTGCTGCAGTGTGGCCATGTCGTCCACACCTCCAGGTACGACAGCAGTCAGGACGCGGAGGAAGTCAGGAATGACAAACCCCCCTTAGGTGTCCTCCCCAGTCCTCCAGGTGACTGAAAGTGCCCCGGAACGAAGCCCCAAATGTTGTCCTGAGTCATTCATAGCAGACTCATGATCAGCGTCCCTGCTTTCCACTTTTAAACTGCGCCTTCTGCAGAAAGATACAAAAGTGTCAAGTTAGTTCGCGTAACACAATTAGCTGATACAGTCTCTTTCGCTTTTGCCAACGCACTCTGACACGCAGACAGCGGTGAAGTTGTGAAGCTCTTTCACCTGACTTGAACCGGAAACTTCACGATGAGCTTGACACACACTGTAGCATAACACTGGAGCGGTAGGCTCGGCTAGCAGGCTAGCTAGGTGGGCAGAACTAATCTGCGTCAAATATTCAAGCGCGTTGAAGCAGTACATTTCCGGTGAGGGGTTTAGTTTTCAAAATAAAAGCACCTAAACGCGCTCCAGTAGCCTAAGTATACTGAATACAAAGATAATCTCACTTGAGCCCCCCAAAACACGAGACGACGAATGCATTATACAATGTTCACAAACACTTAAGTAGAGAAGCAATTATATATATTTTCTCATATTATAGATTTTAACATATATTTCAGAACGTTTATTCAAAAAGATGTTAATAAATCATAAGACCATTTTCTTTGCATAAAAATAAGAACATTTTCTTTGCATAATAATAATAACAACAACATTGTAAGTAAAGCTAAAGCATTCTATGCATGATACAGTAAGGCCTTCACTCCAATAATTAATTAAAATTGGTGAGTCAGTAGTGAAGCGATTCCCACCACATTACACCTCTGCACTTTGCAAATTAAATTGGTTGAACCCAAAAGAGCTATAGCACTTTTGCATGGCACTTTTTTGAAACACATTTATCTTTTCGGCTTTAGTGACTTTGCATATATTTTAGGATGCAAGGGCAAACCATCACATGTACTGTCCTCTCAAATGATCAAGGTTTAATCTGATTAAAACATATTTTATAGTTTTACATGTCACAGTCTACGAATACTTTATTAACGTGATCAAAGCAATACATTTGAGAAGAAACGTAATAATGTATTAAATTTGTGTTATTGCATACTAGTCTTTTATAACACGTGGCTTAATTATACAAACGTTGCCACAAACGTAATTATAGTCAATTTACACCTTTCATTGGATTTGTGTTATACCTCCAGTTGAGGACAGAATTGCTTCTCTGACAATGTTGCTCTTTTATTTTGAAAGTTCTGCTCGATAGTCGTGTCTTGTTCTAGCTAGCTTGACCGCAAGAAGCAGTAAGAAAGCATCAATTTCATCCAGAATAATTGCATAAATACTGCACTAACTTTAGAGCCACTATACCTAATGGGATGCACGTTCTATTTACATTATATATATGTATATTTCCCGTATTTGTAGTGCTCTTGCTAACATCCATAACGTTAGCTGTTGTTGCCCCGCATCGCTCTGTGTATCGCAGGGCAGCTGTCAAAACTGTGCAACAGAGACAAACGATCACATCTTGAACAGGCTTTATCAAAATAAGCAGATAAAAGGCTGTCGCTGAATCTTTCTTACATTCAGAAAAAAACTGTTTCAAGCGAGAATAATTAATTTCCATACATACCTTCGTTTCCCATAAATTAAAGCCAGCTAACGCTAGCCTTCGTCCAGCAGAGATGGTTAATTTGCCCTCAGCTGTGACTGCGAGGCAGTCCCTCACAGTCCCGCCCCTTTCCCGTCGACGGCGAAGTGAGGGACTTCACTCTCGTAACGATGGTTAACATGCAGACATCTCACGTTCATTTCTATTGGTGACATGTTTTCCATTTGCAAAGTCTACAAGTAACTAACGTTGTACCTAGTCTATAAAACAACTCATCCAAAAGACTGATTTATCCGTTTCTATCTGTGTTGACCAGGGCATAAATAATCCTAGCAGACAAGTCACGGGGTTACACGGCACAACACAGCCGGTGACATGCCCACTGACTTCTATTGTGTCTCCTATTGGATAACAAACAAATAAATCCCCCATCAATCAGAGATTTTCTATCAGTAATGGTCGTGCGTTTGATACATTTCAGTAAATCCGCAAAGGGTAGGTTGTAAACACCAGCAGATTCTTGTTATGTCAAGTATAATTTGCCTAATTTACATAGATAAACCCCACCACACAATATTAATGGGTATTTAGAAATTCCCCTCGTGTAGCTAAAGTATAAGCAAGTTTCGACTTCCATCTGACAGATAAATAACTTTTTTGCTAATTGATTAATCATTTAAGGCATTTTTCATGGAAGTATTCCCTAAATCCACTCGTCAATAGTGAGGATGTACTGCTTTTATCTGTTTTACTTAATTGTATGACTTTGATCGAATATTATAGGCGAGAATAACAAGCAGAATGATAAATAATAATAATTTAAAAAACCCTAATATGAATATTGTGGTTTCAATAAGGTTGCAAAAGATTTGAGAAATATCCCATATTCCGAATTTATCAAAGGGTCCGTTAACGCACCATTGACGTAGGCATGTGTCTCCCTCTCTAGCACAGTTGGGGTGGCAGCATTTGGTTTCCTTTGTCAACAAAGCAGAAACGTCATCCCACTGCCACACTGCTTTTTGGAAATAGGCCGCAAGAGCACAACAACCCAAACGTCTCCTTTTCAGCACTTAAAAGGCAGGTTACAGGTTTCAGTATTCGTTGAAGAACGTGATCCCTTATTAGTCCCACAAGGAAATGTATTCTCTGCATTTAAACCCATCCTTAGTAATTGTAAAGCGCTGTCTCTTTTGCAAAGTTCAAGTAAACTTCCATTTAATGAATTAGAAATGCACGATAATGTGGGAAATGGATATACAATAAATACATTTTAAAAGTAATTCATGATAATTCTCAAGGCCAACATTACTACTGTAGGAATATTTTCAGAATAAACCACAAATGTGACATGTCATTTGTTCAACCACTGGACATGATATGGTTTACTCTGGCGCCACCTACTGCAGCACAACACCAACTGTGTATTTGTAATTAACCCGACCTAACACACGGTGTCACCATTCTTGCACTCGGACCTCACAAAGCAGCACAACATGTTAGAAAAATGTTTATTCTTTTGCTGCCCAGCATTTAAACTCATCCCACCAGCTTGTACAGACACTCGTCCTATTCCACAGTAACACTTCAAGGAGATAAACTAATCCGAGCATGCCACAGTGTAACACAGCCGACACGAGATGACGTCATGCATCGCTGTGATGAATTTCACATTAAATTATGTATCCCTTGAGCTTCATTCTCAATCTATGTGCACTCGGGAAAAGACAAAATAATAGTGTTTATATTTACAATTTTCAATTTTCCGCAGTAGTGATTTTGTAAAGGGAAATGTAAAAAAAAATGCAGATAAGCATAACACTGAGCAATAAAAGGCACAGTAAGTTCACCTCTGGTTTTCAGTGGCATTTTCAGCAGCTATAGTTTAGTAATGCTGAGTGGCTCCTAAATTTGCGGTCAAACATCCAAACAGTGTCAACGCTCAGAGCACAGCCGTCCCCTTTCAGTAACCGCTGTCTCTCTCCACGCAGCCCACGCCCACTGCGTTGCTTGGACATTTGCAGGAGCGGCCGCTCGGCGTCGCTAAACAGAGGTGGGTACAGCCCCCGTTGTTCACAGCACAGTAGTTTTGTCCTGGAGGAAAAGGAAAAAACATACAAACTCTTACTAATGTGGGACATTCCAGCGCATTTGTATAAATCATAAGCCAGCGTAGCGAGGAACGGCAGGAAACTGTGTCTTCACTGTTTGTTCAATAGATATACACACACTTCGAGGAAACACATAGCAAACTCCAGATGTTGGAGGCCCCTCTCCCTTGACTCCACATTCCCTGGCTTTACGCATGCAGCCTTATCTAGAAGAGACGAAGGGGGCCTGGTGCTGCACGGTAACATCCGTCATCCCTTCACTTCATGATGAAAACTAGCTGCAGAATGCCTCCCGTTTGCTTTCAGAAGCTGCAGTTCTTCCTTTTTTCCGTGTTCAGAGTCCTTTACAGAGGTCACAACACTGGGCTGGTATGTCCGAAAGAATGGAGGGAATGGATAACAAGGCCGACTCACAGGTAGCCCCCGAATGTACAAGGGTCAAACTATTTCTAGGAATGGCTCTTCATGGGACTGGGAGTGTTTTCTCACAAATTGCTAAGTAAATATTACAATCAGTAAACATTTTTTAAGGCGTCAAGAGCAAAACATTTTCAGGGGAATTCCCAGGGAGTCTGTGGCCCTGTTCCCAGCGGGAATGTTTACCTGACGGACACTGGGCGTAGGCTGTGGCGATCCCATATATCTTGGTCCGTTTCTGAGGCTGGAACTCGTCTGACTCCTTGCTGGAATGGCGATCCACTGCAACCACGGCATCCCTGTTGGAAACACAATAAGCGCCAGAGTTTAGCCATCCGGGCGAATCCCAGCATTGAGAAACGTGAGCATCCTTGCATCCCGGTGTTTCTTGTAAAGTCTGTCAAGAATGAGTAAGGGTTAGTGTAGCTTTCTTCGCCATAACCGGCATAGTTTGAGTGCCTCCCCCACCGCCACCTCTCAACCTTCTCCAGCGAGGTTACAGCCTTGCAAGATCAGAGGGAGGCCCTGGGCAGGTCACTCACAGACGCTGGAGGTGGAGAAATTGCAAGCAGCTGCCACTTTTTAGGATGCTTCCTCACCCTGCACACACACACACACACACACACACACACACACACACACACACACACACACACACACACACACACACACACACAAATAGACACCCCAACCCCCGCATTTTTGTGCAGTGGCCAACATACAGAATCAGCCGCATAGGAAGAAAGAAAGCTCCACAGTCTTCAGAGAGGTCTGGAAGAACATCAAGGGCCGGTGCTTGAAGGGTGGGGAGCTTTTTAACCTCTGACTTAACCTCTCCTTCCTCTACCTCGATAGATCTGAGTTCTTACATTGCACAGTGGGCCGTGGATGAAGGCTGGATTATTACCGTCATTCTATGAATTCCAATGTCTGCTAATTTAAAACTATCCACACTACATCAAGGTAGACGAGAACTGGCTAAACACCAACCACTAAATATGTGTGTAACAACCTTTCATTATAATGTCGGCTTTAACATACAAACATAAAGCATTGTAGGGTTGAATTCAGTGGAATACTTAAAGAAGTATATTTGAGTTACATACCATATTAGATAAAAAGCTAAACAAGTGTTCACGACTATAGAAAAAGTCAAACCTCCGCCAGTCAGTGTAGTAGATGTTCTTCCCGAATGACGTCATCCCGAAAGGGTACTGAAGCCCCTCCATAACCATTCTGCGGTCGCCGTGGCCCGGATGTGTGCACTCCATTTTATGTGTGCCTACGGGCGAGAGATTAATCCTGATGAGAAGCCAGACATCATTTCACAGATGAGTCATGTGTCTGAAATGTACAGTACCTGCGTCTGCCCAGCAAAGCAGAGAGCTCTGAGAGTCGTAAGTCAAGCCATTCGGCAGGCCGAGATCGTCTTTAACCAGCACCCTCCTGTTGGATCCGTCCATGTGAGAGGTCTCGATCTTGGGGGCGTCGCGGTTCCAATCGGCCCAGTAAAGATTTCTGTAAGGACAGGTGTTAAATTACTGTTTTAACGCATTACTAATCAAATCATTATGTTATTCTTCTGCTTGTAAATCAGTTTCTTTAATAGCAAAGTTGTTGCTCAGCTCCCCGGGAGTGTCAGTGTTTGATTAATGTAGTAATATTTAAAAAGGCATAGTTTAACCCTATGGGACGTATGCTTATTTGCTTTCTTCCTGTGAGTTAGATTAGGGGATCAAAACCGCTCTCACATTTGTCCTTTCGATATAAAACTACAGGCAGCAACCGGTTAGCTTAGTTTATAATAAAAACTACAAGCAGGGCTCTGTTCAGAGTTAACAACAACGCGTACCTCCAAATCGGAAAAGACAATTTGACTTTCAAAGGTTCCTCAGCGATTGGTATCTCACTTTTAGTTTGTTAACAAGCAGGTAAAGGGGAAAAGCTTTATGTGAAACAACACCCACCCATTGGGAGGGTCGGTGATAATAGCGCGAGGGTTGACGAGATCCGAATCTATAATGACACGACGCTGAGATCCGTCCAAAGAGGCCACCTCGATGTGATCCTTCACCGAGTCCGTCCAGAACATCGTTCGTCCCAAGTGGTCGATGGCGATGCCCTCTGGGCTGTCCAGGTCTGTTGAGAGGATACATTTTGCACATTGGTTTTTATTTGTCTTATGAAAACAGCCTCCTTGATTCCCAGCTGGCTGGAAGTGAAAGAGAGAAGTATAAAAGAGAAGCGTCACCTGATCTGATGACGGTGGTGGGCTCTCCCCCCTGGATGCTGGCCTTGCTGATTGAGGGGGATGTGATTTCAGTCCAGTAGACCATTTTCTCCACACAGTCATAGGCCACTCCGATGATTACCTTCCCCTGCGGAGGGGAGAGCAAGCAACGATTTTTGTGTGTTCAAACAAGAGCGGTCAGAGATAAAAACACAAAGCAGATGGGTTTGTAGTTTTTTTTTTTACGTTCATGTCTAGACAGAAATCCAAACAACCAGAGCCACACACACCGAGTGTGAGCAGCTCGTCCAGGCTTCAGACCAGCTGCTTTGGAAATGAGCGCAACAAGAAGTGCAGATTGCAATTCCAAAGATGTCAGACTGATGTTAGTAATTAGTGTGAATGTCACCATGTGCCTCCAACAAAGTGCAAGCAGCGAATGCATGAAGCAGATGGAGAAATGGCAACGCTCAGATTCACATGTTTTTACCACCAAGGGAGCGGCTTGTGTGAGAGGCTAAGCGAGAATGAGAAACCCAAACTTACTGTGGCTTTTTGGATTGTTTTCTCCAGTATCATACCAATGATGACTCGACATTGTGCCCAACTTAAGAGTCTCTATCCTCTTAAACGTACATATTCACTTTGAAAGATTTCCTTCATCGGAACTGCTGATTGTACAGCTGTGAGCTTCTCAGATTGAATCAACATTTGGTTGTCACGAACAGACATAAAGCCAGTAAAATAGATTGTCATAACACATTTTCATGAACAGAAAAGCCAATTAAAAAGTCTCCAAAAAAAGTTGGTAATTTAGAAACACTTACAGGGAGATGGAGGACGGCCTTGGCGTCGTCTTTTTTCATCTCATAACCTTCCAGCGGGATGTGCTCTATCCTGCCGCTCTGGGCGAACAGCAGGTGTGTTCCTTGAGGCACCGGGTGGACGTCAGGTCGGGTGGTGGGTCCAACGGGTGGTGACACACCGCCATGGTCGATGCCTACCGGAGAGACAAACGCGGAAAAATCAAGCTTTGTGGAAGAGGAACTAACCCCAAATCAGTTTAACAATCCTCTCCAAAAGTGTAGCTGTAGATAGTTTGTGGCTGCTCATTGGTCATGCATGTTTGGTCTTTCAATACACACTGTGGTCTCCTTGTTGTCAAGCGTTGACATGAGATGTACTCACACATTGGTCTGCTGCCAGCCCCAGAGCGAGTCCCAGGGATCTCCTGCCCGTTCCGGTCCACGCACCAGCAGTAGCCCGTGCTGCCGTGGCACTGCATGGGTTCATAGGCCCCGTTCTCGTCACACGTGGGGATGAACTGTCCGACGGGCGGTCGGGGGCCCCGCGGGCCAAACTCCGTCGTACCCTGGATGCTGTCTCTGTGGGTCACGCATCGCGTTTTCGTTCTCTCTGAAGTGGAAAAGACCTTCAGAGTGAGCACAGCTACACTGCAACAATGCCGCAAACTTATTCATAGGCTCATTTATATCTCCTTTTGTCTCCTGCAGCTACAATAATCCCTCGTAAGGCATGACATGTTTCCTTTGCTACCCAGGAGAAAATGAAAAACAGGTTCCAGCTGGCACCAATATACTCTGTGGGGGGGAGTAGCACTCCTCATGCCCAAATGGGAGGAATAAACAATGCTTTGAATGAAAATGATCCGTCTTTTACTATTATTGAGTCTGCAACTTATTTAAAGAAAACCATTACCAAAACCGTCTGAACTCCCACAATCGATTTCCCCAAAATAAACTAGCAGCAGCAGCAGCAGAGGCTGAATGTTAGCAGGCCGGATATGAAACCCAGTCGACCGATAACGATGCACTGTTTGAGGCAGACGTTGGGTTTGCTTAAGCGTACCAAAAAAAACGTACCTGGAGAGCAGGAGAAGCCGTCGCCATAGTAACCCGGCCTGCACTGGCAGGTAAATGATCCCTGGTTGTTGTAACACTCAGCGTCCTGATGACACCTTCCAGGCTGGCACTCATCTATGTCTTTAGGCAGGAGAGAGAGAGAAAGAGAGAGAGAGAGAGAGAGAGAGAGAGAGAGAGAGAGAGAGAGAGAGAGAGAGAGAGAGAGAGAGTCAGTCATAAACCGTATAAAATATGTTCCGCGTGTCCAATTGTGTCGTGTCCTTTTACAGTCAGGGGTCTGCATTATGATCTGGGTCAGTCTGTGCACAACAACTTAGAGAGGCAGAGGCATGGGAAGAATGGAAACTATGAATGAGTGCTCCTGAGGACCAGCCAAAAAAAACTACACGCCGACTCAGGACCGCCATCTGCTTTTCATGTTTCACTGCTCAAACGCTGCAGAAGTATTTTGTAAGCAATCTCACTTCCCCCAGTCCTGAGCAGATGGTTTAACAATTGTAGCCTCCAGGTGATGGATTTGAAATCTGGACTACTGGATTGGATTTTCCATTGAGCCTGTTGACTCCAAATCCTTCACATTATTAACGTGAACATTTTCAAAACAAGTCATATGATTTGGGAGTTTGAACCACACCGTGCAGGCAGCCTTAGGTTCCGTTAGATTCTTGTTTTTTGTTGGTCATCATCACATGATGGGCACCGAGGGGGAGAGTTTTCAAAAGTCTCCTTGTGAGCGTAACAGAAGATGCTCTGACACTCGATAACCTCAAGATGAATTTCCAACAACATTTTCATTGCCAGAAGCTACTATAATCTATGTACTACATCCTTGTCAGTTTATGTGTTATCTTCCTCTGCGATGATTCTCTGAGTGACAACATCGCTTATGATTGCAAAGCTTTTTGGCAGCAAACTCTGAAATCTCTGGATTAACATTTTCCTTGCAGACACCAACAAGTACAAAGCCTGTAGTGTCTCACAGGTTCAGTTACAGACTTTTACAGTTTAATTATAATCAGTTAATAATTCAGTTGTTAAATTAGCATTTTCAATCATCCATTAATAAACTGCAAGATCATTACATGAAGTAAATAATACTTTGATTATAATCCTTTGCTTAAATGATAACTCAATAATTAGATTTTTTAGAATGTCTGGCCAATCAGAGCTGCTGCTTTGTGCGTTGGATGTCATGTCATTTTTAGGCACACTGCTATCACATCTGTGTAAGTTTTAAGATCAGTCTAAAAACCTACATAGCTCAAAGTACTGTTATCTGTTTTGTCTGTGCACTTTATCTTAATTTTATATTCTATTGTAGATTTAATTGTACATTTCATGCTCCCATTTCTTGCACTCTGTTTATTGTTTAATGTTTAATGGTATGCACCTACCGCCAGGACAAATTCCTTGTATGTGAAAACATACATGGCAATAAATGGTTCTGATTCTGACGGCTACAACAATAAGTCATTGACAGGTTAAAATGTGCAAAACCATGTATACCGTTCTGTAGGTGTAATGTCATGATGATAGTTGCTAAAGCTATGTGCTACGATTAATTGGTTCTAATTTATCATCAGCACTGTAATTTACTGTGTTTGAATTAGATGCAATAATGAATCATTCATGTTGTGTATTCCGTAACATTGGAATGAGTCCCATTTTATAGATATTCTGTCACAAAAGCATACACCCAGTGTCGCTCTGCAGTACCTTGGCAGACTCTTCCATCTCCTATGAACCCGGGCAGGCAGGAGCAGATGTAGGCCGAGCCTCCGGTGTAGCTGCACTGAGCGCGCTCAGGAATGTCACAGTTATGGGTCCCTTCCTCACAGGCGTCCAAAGCTCGATAAACCTCTGAGGAGAAGAAGAAATACTCTGATATGTTACAGCATGTCACAAAATGACCAGACATCACATTCAACGCTGAACAGTTTAACGTTTGCTCGATTTAGCCACAATGCTTTTTTGTAATTGTCATCTTAGTAAAGTTATTTTAGGAATAGTTCAATATTTCGGCCTATATATAGGCCTATATTTCGGCCTGACGAACGCACACACACACAGACACACAGTGTGGACCTAAAACCCAAGCACACTTTCTCAGAGATAATCTCTGAAATGATATTGCCAGTTCAACGAGTTCAAAGCTGTATGTGTGTCATTGTGTTGACATGTGTTTTCTCTGGCTCACCCTGGCCTACTTGATATCTTCACGCATTGCATTACAGTTTATGTCTGAACCTGTACATCTACAAACTACCAGGTGAGATTTCTGAAATATGTAATTGTACCCGGCAGTGCACAAACAATACTTACCAACGCAGGTCTGGCCATCGTTGGCGAACTGATAACCTTCTTCACATTCACAGCGGAAGGTCCCGGGCTGGTTGTTGCAGTAAGCGTGGGAGCCACAGATCTGAGGATTCTCTCTGCACTCGTCGTTGTCTGATAAAGAGGAGAGTCAATTATCATTTGCTAATAACGGCAACCATGTTTGAGTTTGAGGCTCTGAAGTCTGGATCTATCAGTGTCCTTCATTATCAGATGGAGATCAGAGGAGAGAGCTTGATTAGGTTTCTTAATTACAAATGTTTCAAGATAACATCTGTCTGAGATACTTCCTCCCTCTTTTTATGTGCCTCAGAGCTCTTCCTGTCTGGTCTTGCATACACAAGACTCATGTTTGCATCGAGCATGGACTGCAGTATGTATATATGTTAACCTGATCTGGGAGTATGGGAGACTTAGTTTCCGATGTGACACTCCCTCTGCTAATTGCTTAGATTGCCCAGTTCCCCAGGAAGGAAGGCTTTACAAAGTCTGGGTTAATCAAATGATGGCACTGAACAGATGTGGAAACTGTTTGATTTACTTGAAAGCAGAAAATACATTAATGCTGAGAATCTGCATTGCCACAAACAATGGTCCTTTTTTTTCATGTGACATCATGTGTCATTCTTACCATAACATGTGCGGCCATCCCCATTGAAGCCACTAGCACACTCGCAGGTGAACCTGTTTCCCTCTCCAGGCCGGCACACAGCGTTGGTGTCACAGCCGTGTCTTCCAGTGAAACATGGGTTCTCCTCTGGTTGCCCTCCTGGGAATTAAGGGTGAATTATAGGCCAATCTTACCATTATAGTATCAACATGACGAAATAAGCCACAACTTATTGTAAAACCATTCCTTGGTCAGGATGTTATATGTCGCACTGCAGGAAGGAAGTGTGCGCAGACCAAAACAGGAAGACACAAATAATCTGCATGACCTCACCGTTGATATCCCCGATCTTGTTGCTCATGGCGAACCGGATGAGTGCACCGTTCTCATTGTACAGGACGAAGACTTGGTCCACGCTGAGCATCTGAGTTGGTTTCATGTCTCTCAAAGAATCGCCATGCTGGCAGCTCTGGAAGGTAATGGTCTGACGCCACTGGTACGTCCTGGTGGCGGTGGAGCCGTCGGGCAAGCTCACTTCGTAGTCCCGAGTGGAGGAGGAGGTGATCACTGGAAGGTGTGATAGGCAGGTAAGAAGCAAGTAGATGACTCATTAGTCTTCTACATGGTTTAGTTATGATTATGAAAGCAGAAAAGAGTGTTGGACAAGTGCAAAACAACAGGAGAAACAAGCCACTGACATTTTCATTAAAAAACAAAGTGAGTCTCTGTTCAAACTGTATCTCACAGTTGTTGCTGTACTGGTAGACCTCAGAATAAGGGCCGATCTTCACGGTGGAGCCACGAGGCACCTCAGGGACCCGGCCTTCCATGTTGGTGCTCACCACCAGGTGGTCGTGCTCATCGATGCCTTTGAACTCCTGCCTGATGGTCAGCTTCTCATTCCCTGGCAGAAAGGTCACTTCAGCCTGCCGTGTGAACTCCCCCCCTACAGACGGCAGAGAAGAGGAGGTTAACTTTAAGACCCTGGCCCTGGATGAACTTTGGCTCCCCGCCTTCCTTCACAGCTGAAGTAACCTGAGGGGAATTCAGCTGGACAGAGTGAGAAAAACTGCAGCTGTATGGCAAACTGCTTGTAACATAATTTACATTTGTTTACAGAGCTTTAGACTTCCTGCATATTCACTTTTGTCCTTTTCTAACCAAGTGAAGCATGAGAAAAACACACGAAAAGCTTCTACAGGCGTCACATTATCAGATACTATTTGGTCCAGTTGTAGAAATATTTCCCTCACCAATAATACTGAAGCCATTCCTGAAGCCAGGCTGCTCCAAAGCAAACGCCCACCCAATCACACCACCAAGGGCCGACAGGGGCAGCAGTGATGGCCCAATGGTGTTCGGGATGTCACTGATGGCCACGTAGGAGCGGCCGTCGTTTACCACAACGTATGAGTGGAGGTCGTTGCTGCTGAACTCCACTGGAGAAGCAGAGTCGCCCACATACACTTTTCCATACACTTTACCATTCATCCTCTGTGGCTTTCCTGCAAAAAACAAACCCAACACCAGAGATTAACATATCAAATGTTCCCAGTTTGCTGTAACGTTAATGTAATGGTCAATTATGGAACATTTCTGAACACAAGAAGAGAAATAGCTAAACTGCCAAAAGATGTTCCCCCATCACCTCCACATCTGCCAGCTACTAACAAGAACAATGGACACAACAAATGCTTTTTGGAAAATGTCTTTACAAATAGTTCATGCAGTTAGTTTTTAAAAGCGTGTTTTCAGACTAATGCTGTGAATATCCTGTGTTGAACACCAGCTAGTCCATGGCATAAATATGCTTTTATCATCGACAATTTAAAAAAAATCTGCTTCAGAGCAATGTTATTTTTGTAATGGTCTTAAGTGTAATTTAATTTGCAAGAAAAGCTAGAAGATTTTTTTATCTATGTTAGTTAGCCACACTAACTAATGGTTTTTCTTTAAATAACAAGCCACTTAGATTAGCTACCTGAGATGCAATTTCACAAAATAGGAGAAGCTTTGTTGGTACATTGGTAAATGTCCAGTGGACAAACAAGGGTCTCCACAATGTTCCCATGGTCCTCATTTTAAGATATTGGTCAGGGCTAGTTTCACAGTTAAAATGGCAAAAGGACAAAGGTAGATGGACTTGTCAAATGGTTGATCAAATAATCAGTGTAGGTTTTAAGGATCTGCCTATAGGCTAACATAAGTAGACAATAATAAGTTGTAGAAGATTTCAACATATTGATGCAGGGTAAAAAACATTGAACATTTAAATTAGGAACATAAAGCACAGCTGACAATATAAGATATTTTAAAGGTGTCTTAATCGTGTCACATAAATAGGATATTGCGCTGAGAACACAGACAATAACCGCATCGCAATGTGTCATAGTATTTTATGTTTACTGTTATCTCAGCTCATAATTCATAACATTAGCTCATTGAACCCATTTCTCTCCATTTTCTTGAAGCAGTAAAGAATGACAACACTCAAAATAAAAAGGGGCGTTACCCTCCGCCACACACTGTATCCCATTGCCATAGAAGCCAGGTCTGCAGTTGCAGCAGTATCCACTGGAGTGGTCCTTGCAGTCAGCAAACTGGGAGCACTTATTCCTTTTGCTTGCACACGCCCCCAGGTTGTATGAGAACACTGAAAACATGGAGAAACATGGTAAGAATGCGTCAGGAACGGCTAGTTGATTAAACACCTAGAATTTTCCAACTATGATCAGCGAAGAGCCTTAGAGTCTTTCTCCTGTTGACTCACCATCTACATTTATATCTGTGTCGTCCACCACCACGACCTCTGGGTTGTTGGGCTGATGTGGCTGGTACTGAATTTTGTGGACTTCGATCTGCTCCCCCTCTGGCTCATAAGGAGGGTCCTGCGATTCCTGTCCGTTAGTATACACAGTCCTCCTTGCGTCAGTGTCCTCGTCATCCCGCACAGTGGGCGTCTGTGGCGGGGCCTCCGAGGGCAGGTCGGTGACCTCACCTGGTGCCACATTGGTGAAATAGGGAGAAGTTCCAATCTCGTACACGAATAAACCCCGCACGCCAGAGTTGGTCTTTCTATAAGGAGAAAAGAGACGTATACACATTATCCAAACAGCAACACTACACTAGTGAGGAAATGGTTATTCCTGCTGTTGGTTGACTTACTCTGCTAAAGCCCTGATGGATGCCTCGTCATCAGTCGTGGTGCGGTAGTATGGCCCCGCACTGGAAAACCGGAAGAAACCCCGGACCAAACCCTTACTGAAGCCAGCGTGCATGACGGCGCTGCTGCCTTGTACGGACGTGGAGGAAAACTGTATCCCGTCCCTTGCATACAGGACAATAGCGTACGACGCAGTCTCCAGGGACGCAATAACCAGCTGGAAGGTGTTTCTCTGTGTGATGAAACATTGGAGAGCAAGTAAATGACAAGTTACAACACAGATCACTTGAATCACCATGTGATGCTCACCTTCTTGTCAACGCCATCTCCTCTGCTGGGAGGTTCATGGGTGGTGACATTAACCCAGGTGATCACCACAGCATTGGTGGGATTGACTTCGTCATCCTCGGGGAGGGCCCCGTTGATGAGCCGGGCCGCCCGAATTAGAACTTCAGGACTGGAGTCTTGACGGAAGAAAACCTTCCCCACACCATCACTTGTGTCCAGGTCTCCCTGCAGAGCTGCAATCATGCCGAATTTTGGGGGCATATTGCCAAGATATGTCGACTCGCCTGTTGGCTCTGCTGTGGCAACGAAACCATTGGTGTTGATCTGAAATTGAAAGCTCAAGTTGGTAATGGGGTTATCAAGGAATTGGATGACTGTTACACTCTTTATAGTAACTAGGATACCAACACATGAAGAACTGTTTCACATCAGAAGTGAACCCGGTCCAGTCTGACCCACTTTGATCTTTATTCTACACTCATTAGACTAATGATCCGAGTCAGCTGCCCTGTCCTACAAAAGCCATAATGAACAAAGAAGATGCCATTTAACACAGATTTCACACACTTAAGGTTTAACATGAACACATGCAGGGATTGTCAATAAAGAAAAGCTGGGCTCATGTGAAAAACACACACACTGCAAATGGGGCTCGGTTCCAGAGCAAAACAAGAGCACTATTGCTGGCCCGGGCCACACTGTTTCCTGTCCCTGCCCCTTGACGAGCCGCCCCAGAGAGCCCAAAGATTGCTCACTAATCTTCATTACAAAAACTTCCTGACAAAATGGAAGATCAAGCTGGGAAACTGATCAGTGAGTCTGATCTCGCAGACATGGTGCAGAGGGAGATCTTTAAGGTCAGTTACCGGCTTTGTGGGACATGAATCACACTCAGACGGCGACGGTGATTTTTTTTCTTCTATAACCATGTCTGGTGTTAAAGGCATTACTGTTCCCCTTTAGGGCATAGACAGTTCAGGGGCTGTCTCATAAATGAAAAGCAATAATATTTAGGCCACATTGCCACACAGTAGAAACATGTTGGGGGTGAATGATGTCTGGATAACTTATTAGTAGTCATCGGTGGGGAAACCAGACTGATTTACTCTCAACCTCAGGCTCACATATTAACCACAACTTCTCGCATCTACTCATCTCCTCTAATAAATCTGCTCCTCGGGTGAGATCACTGATCAAAGATGAAGTTGTTATCAAAACAGAAATAATGATTACTATGTCATCAAGTAGAGGCTAAAGTGACTTAATTAAAAATAAAACACCAACAAAGTTGAGGCAAATGTTGAGTTTCATGCCTTTCAAAGTAAACACCGTTTGTATATAATTAAAGCACTTTCTTTTACATTTTTCTTTTAGTCTGTTAACTAATGAATCCTCTAAGAATGAATTAGGGAACAGACTAACCTCCAACGTCACTCTTTTGCACAGTTTATTAACTAGATATTGCAGGATGTCAATATTTTAAACATAGATGTTTGCTTCATATAAGCATCTCTTAGTTATAAGAGATACTCACAGTTATGTGACATCGACAATACTCTGGTCATTGTGTCAACGGTGCCATTATTATCTCAGGAGAAGCTGTATAGATACAGCAGCCTCTGTGATCAGTCAATCAATATTAACAAATATGCCTGAGCATACTCCGCCCCAGATATATTTTGCAACTTCCATGTATTGTTTAAGGTTACTGAACCCTTTTCACCACAACCACCCGGGTTTTCTAGGATATGCGCAATTGCGCAAGATCGTCAGACAGTCCACCCTGACCACAGCTCCCGCGCGTTTGTGTTAAAATGACAATGCTGGTGTCCCAGACTGTGGTTTGACTTACGAAGATGCTGTCGAAAGTGCCATCATAAAACAACACTGGCGTATCCAGTGCAAGTCGGTGCGTCTGGTCATTCCCTGCGTCCAGTAACTGGTCCCGTGCGCTCGGACCAAAGGGGAAAAGCTCTGCCCGCGTTATGCTCTGCACCGACGCCACGAATCCGAGAAAACTCGCACAGACGAGCCATCCTTGCTGCTGCCAACCCATTGTTCGTGTTCCAGGAGCAGTTGAGCGGTCCTGTGGTCTGTCCGAGCCAGGGTTGTGTGAGAGTGACGCACGGGATCCTCGGAAGAAAGTTCAGTCAAAGTTTGGAGAAACGTGGGGCGGAGTTGAGAGGAGGGCTGAGAGCTGCTTTTATGAAACCACCAACACGGAGAGTGAGAGGCGAGAGGTAGCCTGTACTTTTCTTTTCATGCTGTTATTTACACAAATTCCTGAAGTGATGTGGTAATGAGTGTAGGCTCTGGGTCAGTGTATTGAGATATTTTACCCACTTTAAAAAGATGAAAATTAAAAACAATCATTGCTGTTATAAAGGTTGGTTGAGGACAGAAGTGGACAATGAGGTCACTTTCACATCACATCACTTGATATAAAACTCTGACTTTGAACCATCAGTGTTTCAGTATTGCCAAAACAGCAGAGTGCAGCCCTCAGTGTTTGGATGATAAGGTCTAAAACACAGGGGCCACTGAGTGGGAGGTCACAGTGTCTCCAGAGGGACAACACTGGACTGTATTAGCAGATCTGGACACAGGCCAAGGGGCCATCAGAGCATGGACCAGTTACCAGCAACAGAGCCCCATGGCCGGTTTGATTGAAACATTATGTAAAGGACAATATCACAGAGCACTGTACCATACGCTAATCATTTGAGGCACCCCGCTGTGGCTATCAGACTGGACTCCAGCTGGGATAATGAGGGGCATGCTGGTAATATGGTTCTGTTTCGGCCCCGCTAACGGATGCTCAGTCATCCGTCCAACACTTTGGTCCACACATCTGAACAACTGTTGGCCACATTGGCATCACATTTTAATACGGGCATTCATGGTTCCCATGATTCCTATTGATTTGTTGGGACCCTCTGACCTTTTGTTTGGCGCTATCATCAGCCGTAAATAGCTTTTGCCAACACATTGGGCCGTAACAATGTGCTTTGAAAATGAAATTAGGTAAAAAATGACCTCTGAATGAAAGACAATATTCCCCTCTAGATTGAGTATGGACAATCGTGATCCCCAGAATTAATAATAACGTTTTGACCAAGATTTAATTTCACAAGAGATATCAAAACTGAAAATACAGATTGTGCATCATGGATTCTTCCATTCTTCCAGTGAATAACATGATGTGTAAGATTGCCAAAGTGCCCCTATAAAGTTGTGAGAATGAAAATGTATTGAGTTTATAATTCATGTTTTTGCTTTTGAATAGTGGATATGTTAACCTCCGGCCTTGGAATTTTCTTTTGTGAAAGTTTTTATTAAGTGTTCTAAAATGAAGAGATTTAAATAAATCTCACAACCAGGCGGAAGACATAACTTGCAACAAAGGGTCCAGTAGACATTAGTTAGTTTTAGGGGATCACAAGGCAAATAGTTTGGAAACCACAAAGGATGATAGTTTCGTGTACACTTTTGTGGAGCTACTCTCTTGCACCCCCTTCAGGTCAAAGTATATGATGTCCATATTGCTGTGAAACGTATTGGGTACATTTATGTTTTTCTTTCGCATCACCCTCAGGGCAAAACTTCTGTTTTAAGCCTCTCTGCTAGTGGAGCTTTGAGATGAGCTTTTCAGCCACAAAGGCTGACATCATAAGTAATCTGAAGACATATCACTATAAACCAGTTCATTATTGAAAAGAGATCAGTTATATGCAGAAACATCCATCTGGATGCTGTTGATGGTATTTTAAATGCTAAGCTGGAAATCATAGTGTTTTGGAAAGAGACCATTCATAAGATAATTACACATTGCATATGTATTTGCATTGGTTTTCATTTATTTTGAATTGTCTCTTCTGATTCTATGTCACATTATTTCTCCCACTTTGAATCCCTCCCATCCTTTCCACCTTTAGATGGTTTAAAGGCGCCACCTTCTGATCATTTGTATGAAGTTTGCATTTGTGGCTTCTGAACATATTCTCCAGAGAATTAAAAGGTTTTTAGAGATTAATACAGATTGATTTACATACAGCAGGAACATCAACACCATATATGTATATGCATTTGTTTATTGTATTATTGAATAGCGAGGACCAATTTGTTTGAAACATTATGAGCACAGGAAACAGATTCATGACGGCAGAACTTGCCAACATCGCTTCGATGCACGAAACTAAATGTAGTCCCAAACCAGCAATACCTGTCTCCATATAAATACATCTGTCAATATCCACTGCACTGATGATGATGCACGTCGAGCCCTTGTTGGACACTTAGTGGCTGATGGGATATTTTCCTCGGGGCCAGTGATGTGTTTGAGTGAGTCTGTTTTCTCTGAGCGTGTTGCCTGGGAACCAGCAGTGCACTTGGATCTGATCGGCTTGATAATCAGGATGAAGTGCCATTTTGAACACCACTCTTATCTACTCTTTTTTTATACAGACAAAACTGGAGATGTGGGCGTTTTAAAGGGCTGGACCTGGGCTGAGGAAACTCTGGGAACAAACACATTAAATGTTTTGTATTTCTTTGCATTTTTTGACTAAATATTTTGCTTACATAGCCATTATTAAATAATGTGTGTTTACTGAAAAACAAAGATGTAAAAGGAAGTAATTTAAGGAATTTCTCCATATCACACATTAGAGGCCAACGTTTAAAAGGATATTTAATAATGTGGGAAGTGAAGAGGGAGGTGCTGGAGCCGGCAGCATCCTGCCTGGTGGTGGTGTCCCCGTGTGCAAAAAGATTAACGTTTCACTGCAGTCAAAGGTGAGCTGGAGTGACCTCCATCCGTGGCCTTCCTCATGTTCACATGCCCCAGCCCTGTGAAACAAAACAAAAACTACTACTAACCATAACAAGCTTCACTGAGGTTTAATGATTAAACTTCTTCTCTGATCATAAACCAAATTCTGCTTCTCTAAACAGTCCTGGAGTACTCTGGGTTTTAATTAAAGAGGAACTCTGGTGATTTTACACATTGGGATCAGTATATTTGTCATGAGGAGATCTCATGCTACTCACTGCTACAACTGGAGGAGTTTTCTAAAGTCCAAGAAAACAAACCCTGGTGTTTCACAGGCACAGAGGGGTCCAATTACAAATGCTACTGATTTGGATTTGTAGGATTTTTATCTGAATGTCTGAATGTGTTGACTTCTGCCGCATTAATGTGACCATCGTTTGACCATTTAACTGCTCCTTGTTCTGGTCGCTGCTCAGGCCGACCATGCTCGCTCCTTCTCAATCTATTCAAACACACTTTGACCCTCAGGACTCCGGGTTCACTTTGTGGCAATTACATTGTGAAAATGAGATGAATTAATCAATAAACTTCAACACAGTAATAAAAAGCTAGGTACAACTTTAATGTATACAATTGGATGATTATGGATATTGTATGAACTAATAATGTGAAAATAATACAAACACTTAATTAAATGTTCAATTCTGTCTATAATTTAATTTTACAGCTACCAGTGCTTTTTTGTTGTGCTTTTATGTCCAATTCTAATATAGTATTTCAGTATTTTGTTTCTTAGAACTTGAATATAATACGATTAATATTGATATAGTACTTGTATTATTTAACACTAACTGTATCTTTCGCAGCAATTTCTGCAACAATACATGCTATCTTCTTTTTAAAGGGATTTTAGTGTTCTTCACCAATTAAACGAATCAACTGTTTTACTGTATGCCTGCGCATACAGCTCGTGAATAAGTTATATAGATTGTTTATTAACTCACTCAGTGTTGAGTGATGATGATGATGATGATGATGATGATGATGATGAAGATGTGATATTCTTTCACGCACCTTGATAACATGAGATTAAACGTGAGAGGCTCTCGTGGGATCACAGCAGCGGTGGGAAGCCCCGCCACAGGGTTAAAGGTACAGGCGCGTGCGTCAGCTGATGCGTCGCGTCACGTAACGAGCGCGAGGAGGCGGAGGCTGGTCCTCCTCCTGTCCTCGCGCTGAGCTCCGGGCTGCAGGCGGCTCTCAGCAGCTTCCTGCCCGCTGCCGTGCTGACAAACGTCTCATTCTCATCCCTGATCATGTGCCTCGCTCTCTGGCTGTCCGCGGCTCCGCAGCAGGAAGTTCGCTTTGTTTTCTTCCCTTTGCGTTTCTCCTCTCCGTGCACTTGACAGCCACATTCACAGCATATATCACTTCCCTCTTTTTCTATCTTATTTGTTTTGTCTTCCTTTGGCCGCGGCTCTGCGAAGACAGAGACCGGCGGCCAACACCGGCAGAGGCCCCCGCTCCGCCGCGCTCCTCCCCCGGGCAGGGAGAGCAGGTCCTCGGAGGAGAGCAGGTCCATGGAGGCCCCGCTGGAGGAGAAGGAGCCGTCGCCGATGGAGAGGTCTCTGCCGCTGCCTACCTTGAGTCCGGCCGTGCCCCCCTACGTCACGTTGGGCCTGACGGTGGCCTACACCGTCTTCTACTCCCTCCTCTTCATCTTCGTCTACGTGCAGCTCTGGCTGGTGCTGCGCTACCGACACAAGCGCTTCAGCTACCAGACCGCGTTCCTGTCGCTGTGCCTGCTGTGGGCGGCCCTGCGCGCGGTGCTCTTCTCCTTCTACTTCGACAGCTTCGTGACGGCCAACAGCTTGGGCCCGTTCTCCTTCTGGCTGCTGTACTGCTTCCCCGTGTGCCTCCAGTTCTTCACGCTCAGTCTCATGAACCTCTACCTGGCACAGGTGAGTTACAGGTGGTGTAGCAGCAGAGTCAATGGACTAGTTTGGAAGTCACTATGCAATGTATGTATGTGTGTGTGTGGGAAACACAAGAGACGCCTTACATCCAGCAATTCAACTTTTTTAACTTTCTGTATTTTTCAACAAAGCCAAAAAGTAGAGTTAGTTAGCCCCTTTCAACAAGTTCATTATTATTTATAGTTAGACATTCCTTATTATCCCAGGGTGTTTTTAAAGGTCCTCATGTCTGAAGGGGGTCATTATACAAACGCTGACCTCATGTGAACCAGTGCCTGAAACCAAAGTATAAAATGGCTCCTGGTATATACAATACAATACAATCATCATTTAGAGTTACATTAAAAACCTTTAAACTAGGACTGAGCACTTTGTTTAAATTCATACCACAATATTAAGACAAGTTTATAACTAATGATTATTTCCTGCTATTGATAATTCTTTTTTTTATTATGTTTTTTAATTACATATCACAAGCTCACTGATATCAATGTAGTGCTTTCAAATGTCTGATTTCGTCCCGTCAACAGTCCATGCTTCTCTAACAAACCAGCAATTGTTTGCCTGATTATCAAGATTAATTTTCTGTTAATCAACTTAATAATTGTGTGAATACATAACTATTTAGGTATGTATGTATTGAATTATATAATGATCAACTTGTTGTTCAGAGCAATGAACTGTATCTCCATTCCTCTGCCTGCTGCAGTGAATACGTCTGACGTGACGCTCTAATAGTCACTGTGACAGCGCTCCTGTGCTGTGTGAACGCTGTGCATCCAATGACCAGAACTCTGCTGTTTTCAACTGCGAGGTTCCTGTTTCAGAAGAATATATTTTGTTGTTCTCTGAGCGAGAATACAGAAGTGAAAGTGGGCTGCCTACACAGCTTGACGCAGTAACTGATGTCTTTTCACAGGTTGTTTTCAAGGCAAAGTCAAAATATGCACCTGAGCTTTTGAGATATAGGTAAGATTAAATGCCTTACCATTCAATTATATTTGTGATTTTATTTTGACTAAGAATAAAAAACATCTTGGCTAAAGTACTTAAAAATAAACTTTGAAGGTTGATAGTGTTTTTCCTGATCCGCAGGCTGCCGCTGTACCTGCTCTTCCTGTTCATTAGCCTGGTGTTTCTAGTGGTGAACTTCGTGTGCGCCCTGCTGGTGAGGATGTCCTCTGCAGAAGCCCACACCATCGTGCTCGTGAGGGTCGCCATCAACGACTCGCTCTTTGTCCTGTGTGCCATCTCCCTCTCCTTGTGTCTCTACAAGCTCGCGAAGATGTCACTGGCCAACATTTACCTGGAATCCAAAGTAAGACACACATCCCTGTCCTGTGTGGCCCAGAGAGGAGCATTTGAAATGAAATACAAGTAGAGCTGTAGTTGCACCCTCTGGGATCAATGGAATAAAAGTGACTTGTGAGTTGTGTGTCGGGCACGGCTCATCCTCGTGTGAAGATGCACGACTCCATATCATTTATGCTCTGTACGTAGTGATTGTTTCCTAGCAACTCTGTATCGCTCTTGCGACGGACCGGTTGCACTTCACAAACCAGTAAAACGCTAATTAGCGCCTTGATTGCAAAATGTATCGCAGCTGCTCTCACCTTCAGTTTCCCTGTAGTTTAAAATAAAATATGATTTCATAAAATATTTGATAGGTTCTCATTTCCTCCTTAAGGTAGATGGTAATTTGTTATCAACTCCTCATTACTTGTGCAGGGGACGTCGGTGTGCCAGGTGACCGTCATTGGAGCCATCGTCATCCTCCTGTACTCCTCCAGGGCCTGCTACAATCTGGTCGTCCTGGGACTCTCAAACAAGAGCATCAACTCCTTTGACTACGACTGGTACAACGTTTCAGACCAGGTGAACCGCCACAGGTCCCAATGCCTTTTGATTTGTGAGCTCGTGTGGAAAAAGCAGGCTTTTGTTCTCTACGAGCATCAGTAGTAATAGTTTTTGTTGCCTTATTGATCGTGGTTTCCCTTGTGAGGACTTTGATTATACACTTTGAGATACAGTTGCTTCCGTCTCCGGCTCAAAGAGAGTTTCAATAGATGAACGTGTTGCATTCTGGGTTTTTTTCCAGGCAGATTTACGGTCGACTCTGGGCGACGCCGGCTACATCGTCTTCGGGGTGATCTTGTTCGTATGGGAGCTGCTCCCCACTTCGCTCATGGTCTTCTTCTTCAGAGTTCGGCAGCCAGACCAAGACAGGGTGAGCACCCAAACAGTGTTTTACAACTTGGGGGGAGGGAATACTCCCTGGGGTCACAAGATTGTTTATGGAAAGCAGATAAATCATACTGTAGTTCAGGCCCGTTTCTGCCTTGTTGCTTGAGGCCTTCAACATGTAGTCAAGTTAAAAAAGGAGGCAAACGGGTTGGGAACTGTCCTGCGCTACAAGTGAGTGCTGTGTAATACGGTTTTCTAATATAAGAAGATATCTTACCTTTATTGTTTCGTCAGAGCGGCTCGGGGCTTCCCGGTCACATCTTCTCCTCCAGGGCTTATTTCTTCGACAACCCGCGGCGATACGACAGCGACGACGACCTGGCGTGGAGCGTCATGCCTCAGAACATCCAAGCCAGGTAAACGCCGCGATCCGATCACCGAAATAATGTACATGAAGTGGGAACGAGAAGCCAAACGGCGTTGTTGAATTTGACCCTCCAGTCTGGCTGCCGACAATTACGATTGGGGGAGCGAGAGCAGCAGCAGCATCGGCGCCTACATCGGAGGAGACGACGGTCACCTCCTCCCGCCTCCTCCAGAGGAGCTCAGCCATTACTGACCGGCGCTCACGGCGGCTCCTGCCGACTTCTGGCTCTTATTCGTATACTCTGGCACAGTCTCTCTTGGTGTCGGAGGCACATGGGTCGCCCTCTACGCAATACATTTAGTCTTCTATTTTGTCTAGAGAAGAAGAATTAATCAGCATATGAAGGTCCACTGATGGGACATTAATTTTGCACACTCCTTGTACAAAGTGATCTAATTTCAAACTGCTTTTAAACATTTTCAGTGAATAGTTTGTATTGAATACTGTTTAATATATTTTCTGACTTTTGTAATATGAACTCTTACTATTTTATGTACCATGTTCTTTTTCATATATATTTGTTTATATAGAGGATGTATTCATTTAATTAATATTAAAACAGTTTAAATGCTGTGAAAGATGCAGTTCATTTCTCATAATACACCAACACTTTATAGATGAACTGACAGTAGGTCGCTCATGCTTTACTTTAAGTGTTTTTTTGGATCCTTATTTTTTCCCCCACAAGCCTTCTAGCCCAACCGTAAGAGCATTTTACTACACAGATTACTTCTGTACGTGAAATACATCTTTGAATCCAAGGTTTACATTTTATATGACATGATT
The DNA here is from genome assembly GCF_910589615.1 of Taurulus bubalis. Taxonomy (NCBI): domain Eukaryota; kingdom Metazoa; phylum Chordata; class Actinopteri; order Perciformes; family Cottidae; genus Taurulus; species Taurulus bubalis. Next base: position 18,208,429 of record NC_136602.1, read on the forward strand.
ACTCTGCTGATAACTGGATAGTAATAAAGACTTTGGCAAAATGAACATACAGGTATGAAATCACCGGTTCTAGCTGAGGACAGCTGAACCTGTGGCTCAGAGTTGTACATTAAAAGCTCAAATCTCCTTCTGATAAACTAAAGGAACATTTTTAGGATTAGTGGCAGAATATCAAGACAAGCAGGCCGGACACTTTCGCACCATAGGAACATTCTCACTGTATTTCTTAGGCTTAAGTTTAGATATCGTCTTAGAAAAGGTCTGTATTGGTTTTAAAATAATTAAAAGACTAATTAGATTAGAGACTAATTTTATTCAAGCTCTGATTTGTTTAACATCAAATGCATAAAGTATAAATATAAAGCAATGGATAAATTAAATGAAGGCTATTGCAGGACATTAAATAACCGTGGGAAATAAAATCTAAAAGCCTTTTATGCAATAGTTCACCGTTTGATATTTACCACTTGATCAATATACTAAAATATTATAATGGTCATTTGAATATTTAAATCACATTTTCAGATTTAGTGATAATCACAGACATGCTGTAGTTTACAGAGCAATAAAGGCAACGCTACAGATATTGATTTTTAAATAGAAGGGAGAGTTGAATTTGCTGATGGTTAAACCTGTTTCTCCTAAATAAAGTTATTCACATCTCAGTGTGAATAACTTTATTTCCATCATAGGTAATCATTAATGCTGCGGTCCAGAAAGTTAGAACAGCTAGGTGTGTACACTGTCGGCCTGCAGAGGGCAGCATGAAACCGCATATAGTGCAAGCAGGACTGCAGGAGAGAGGCCGTTATCCTGGCGTCAGGTGTGCTCCTGAAATCTGTGCATATTGATTTTGTTTGAATTACTGTGCTGCAAATGATTGGATTCAAACCAAGACCAAACAATTTCTGTCAGAAAAAGGATGTTTTTAATTCAGATCATTCCTCATATTATTGCAACCTCAAGTACATTTAGCAATACAGTAGCTTATAACAGCTGATTCCATGTGAAAAGCATAACACATTAAGCATATGCAGAACACTGTACCTTTAAGGAATTGACTGCAAAAACCAATATGCAAAAGCTGTAGATTCTCTGGGAGAAGTTTAATTCCTGGGGATTTTCTGAAAATGTCAGCTGTAACGTGAGTGCTTTCCACCGACGAGACTTTCATTTCACCCAAGAGGTGAAAGGGCAAAAAACAAGACACAATCCCTTTCAACAATGTACAATGTCATGACATTCAAGGTCCTCTGGGCTTCCCCGGTTTGCTGAAAACGAACAGATATCACTGTTTGTGTTTATTTTGTCTCCATAAGAATGGATCTTTCACCCACTCACGCAAAAAGTCTGCTGCTTTGCCATGTAAAACACACACGCACACACACACACACACACACGCGCACACGCACACGCACATGCTCTCTATAGGCCACGTTCTGAGGACAGAGCACTTAAAGGCTGTTTGCAGGGGACGCAGGCCGCCCACTATCTGATGCTTTGCCAAGTTCAACCTTTTCTCCTTTTTCTCCTGCACACAGACAAAAAACAAAAACACACAAGAGATGATATAGAAGAGCGTAAAACAAACACACGGAGGGCCTGAAACTATATAAACAGGTTTGTGTAGCTTTAACATCAAAACCTACCCGTTAAGTATTTTTCTTTAGCTCTGGCTCGCTCATCTGCGTCAAAATACCACACCGTTATAGCATACCTGGGGAGACAATCAGAGCACTGAGTCATTGCGCAACAAACCGGATCACCTGGGCGTATGCAGCGGACGGATTTGGATGCTGACCTGGTGGCGAAGGCGGGCTGAACCTCGTGAGGGTTCCGTCTGTCGGACCAGAACAGCAGCAGGCGGTCAAATCTGGGCTCTATGTCGGCAAACTGTGCCTTTCCTTCAGGGAAGATTCGAAGAAGGCCACCGTGTTCCTGGAAGAGCAGAACCAGAAGGAACAACCCCGTTATTGTATACAAATCAGGACAAAGCAATCGCAGGAAGGTAAGGAGAGACTGTAGGAAGCAAACACTAAGAGAAGGAGTGGACATTTTCGGATCCTGTCGCGTTCATCTGTATTTAAAATCGTAAACATTCAGGGAACGTGTCCTAAAACTGCATTTATTACTGTTACAGAAGATCTACTGTCAGGCTTTTTAAATTACAAACGTAGGAGGATAATGTTCAGGAAATTTGCTGTCCAACTCAGAGGGCTAGAGGAGGAAAGCTCCGGATCGGAAGCGGCGGCGGGGGGAAGGTTTTCCTGTGGAGGGATAGGAAGAATAACCCACAGGAAAACTGCTCCGGCTGGATAAAGGACCTGGAGAGTGAAAAAGCAGATTGCTGCAAGCGTGCCGCTGAAACTCTCACACAGCTGATATGATAGGCCCCTCTCTTCACACGCAAACTAGCAGGACAGAAAGGTTCACACCCTCCGCCCGAGAAGTAAAGCTATTCTCATTTACACTACTTTGAATGAAGGGGAATGCCGGTGGTGTGACTAAAATAAATAAAGCACAATAGGGTCAGAGAAGATAGGAGAAAGGTTTTCCCCCTTGAAACACGTAAGCAGCTAAAGCACCACTGATTTGAACTATTGTTTGACGGCATGATATATATATCCAAATTGTGGCCTGAAGAAAAAGTGAACACAGGATGACCCTCGCAGGACATCAGCTTCTGACCTATATCAAGCTGAGTAATCATTTTCATCTCCGGTGCAGCCTTTTAGGTGGGAACTGCTTTGGACATCACAGCAGGTTTTATTTTTGGAAAATACTGCTGTGCACTGGATACAGAGCACAATGACAGAGAGTTATACAATTCACAATACATCCCATTTCACTAAAATCCAATCTATGGATTTTTTTCCTGCAATGTATTTACATCTATTAATCAGAGTGTTTTCTGTAGTATAATAAAAAATGTTCGGATCAAGACAAACATATTGTACGTTATTCATGGAGAATTACTTCAGTACGAGTAGACCGTGAAGGTCCTACATAGTGCTAAGGCTACTATCAAACTAGCAATATGGCCTATTAATTAATCAGCTTAATTAATTGTTACAAATTGCAAAAGTCTCAATACTTTTTTAACGGTGAAATACGTGTCAAAATAACAATTTAAACTTTAGACAATCTTGCGATGTGATCCCACCGGCCATGATGTCAAATCAGTCCACAGGCATTAACTTCCAACCCTCAGACCACCCATCTTTGAACTCTTTGAGCTCAACTACACACCTGTAAACGTTGGTGACTGCATCGTATACGGTTGCAACGCTATTGCAGTGACAAAACCTGTTCACAGACAGACCGACCACACCGTACTGAAAACCGCCTCTCAAAGTGAAAACAATACTTTTTAAAAATGTATGTCTGACAACCTGCCAAAGATGATGAATGAAGGAATAAAATCTAGCCAAACCTGCCGCCCCCGTGCTCGCTGAGAGCATGTTACACAAAAGGAAGTCATGTGGTGTCCCCTCACATACCAGTATGACTAAGTTGGAGGCAACCAAATTCAAACCTTTACATGTGTGTGGTGTACAAGTGTTGGTGTAACTATGTAAGCATCTGTACTTTCAACAATGTGATTCATGTCAAGAGTGAGTGGGTAGGCGGAGTGGCTCTGGAAGAAATGACAGGAAGGACGGCGCTGTGTGTGACCCTGACTTGTTAACGCACGTCATAAAGAGCGCTGTGAACGTGTCGGCAAGTCTCTACAGTATGAGTTTATATTTATACATCTTGGCGCAGCAAAGCTGTTTAGCACTTTTGTATCTGAACATACACTATCTTATTACACGTATTTCACTCAGTGCAAAGTTCCTCAAAATAGAAGCAGTTACAGTCACTATGTCTTATCAGGCTTATTAACCGAATAGGATGTCTTTTTTTGGGGGGGGTGGGGGGGGGGGTTCAGTTAAAAGTATACCTTGCAGAGAATCTGCACTTACTTATACTGAAAGGTATTTCCAGTGGATGATTCATTCCCTCCCACGTTGACTTCCGCTTGCCTCTATCTTTTTCCTCCCACCAGAGTGGCTCGTTTCTTATATTTTTGTCACATAGGTGAACGGAGAACATTCAAAAGCAGCGACTGGTCATACATAACTGAAACATGATGTACCACGCTGGGATCTTCAGGAGAATTGAACAAATACTTCTGCACCGCAGACTTTAATGACTCTGAAATGTTGATACTTCATACAATGAGTAATCTGAGCAGAAATGTTTTTATAATGACTTTGTACCGACGTTAAGCAGTTGAAGGGACGCAACGTTGAAAATTGGGGGTAAATAACTGGAGCAACTGAACCTGAACATTCCGAAGCCATGTCATTCTCTCACGTAGCCCGAGTATCCAGGCAACCACATTCTATAAAACACAGCTAATCACATGCCAAATAAACAGCCAATCAGGGACAAGATTTGAATCATTCATGTGTCCACGGGGTCCCAGAATATGACTCGTTTGAGTAATTGAAGCATCATGAACATGACAATAGAAATCATGCAACAGCTTAGCCGATTAACAAACGAGCAGTCGGACCCACCTGACAAAAGATTTAGTGTACACATAAAAAACTGGGATTGTGTTGAGAGTGCTAGGGCAAACACGGGATGGATTATAAAACCCAAAACACAGCTGCAAAAGTGGGTCACAGGTTGGGTTGAATGCCAATTAATTGGCATCTGTTGGCTATAAATAGCTACGACGTGGTGACATGTTTTTATAGCAACACGAGACACCTAACGTGCTCCAAACTGTCATTTCTCCCCAATTTATAGGTACGGTGGTCAACAAAGGAGGTGTTCAGATATTATTTCTTCCTTCTCGAAAACGATTCCCGAACTTGCGTATCGGCCGATACAGAGCATTGATCCGATTCCAGTGAGTTCAAAACTAAAAAGAGTTTAACAAGTCATAATTACCTTTCTACTATCCGTTTAATATTTCTGTGAGAACATCTTTAAACTGTAATAATTAAAGTTTCTCGCTGGTTACATTTGAACATGTTATGTACACAACATGGTATAATTATAATTTAGCTTCGCCAAATATACATTTTTACTGAATGGAGCTTGAATGCATCATATGTGAAACTCAACACAACCTCAAACGGTTAGCCAATCTGGTGGGATGTACAGATTGGGTAGCGACTAGCAAGCGACACATGTTGTTGTTGTTGTTCTTGTGTCGCGTTAATTAGCTGATAAATGATATGATGACGTGATATTGTGTCGGTGCACAGAACTGCATACTCGCCAATACCCGTTCCAGCATTTTAGGATGGATCGTAGGCAGTTCCGATACCAGTATTGGAATGGCTCTACAAAAAAACAAACCCTGATGCAATATGTCAAGAATAGTCATAACAAATGTTAAACAAAGTTCATCAATAAATAGGAACAGCAGTCACATGCTTGAACGAGTCAACTGGGACATGGTTGACATGGACTGTAAATTAGGTGCTTGGTATCTTGTCTACCCTCTCAGAGCAGAAGACGGGTCCCTGGTACATATGTATTCAACTTGCCTTATTGCTTGTTTGAAGACTATTAATGGTCAGCTTCCGTCATAGCCAGAAGACGGACTTGTGCACGGCCAGCATTCTACCACTATTTAGCATTTCCTGTAATTACGTAATTTTCATATGCAGGTCAAGTATGTGAGGAATTCTGGAAGACAATCTCTTGTCTACTCATGTGTCTTAGTCAGTGAATCATGAAAGCCACCCTCTTGTTCTAAAGAGTGTTGTTCCTTCCTGGTGTGCAGCATCCTGTTTATCTGTCTCATATTTGAGAGGCGAGTAAACTCGTTGTTTAATGTCATTCACCGCTGAACACTTAAGCATGTTACAGTGGAGCCTGTGTCAGGGGTTCTCAACCTTTTGAAACTCAACGCCCACATCAGTTTGTTTTTGTAGAAGCAAAACATGACAAAACCAGAATTGCCGCCTAACAGTTGTACCATATCCACTGACATTTATGTGAACATTTCAGAATTAAAATAAATAGAATAAAAAATATAAGAAAAGATGGCCAAAAGGTTTTTTTGTGAGGTCAGTGACCTTTGACCTCCTCGACCTAATTAGTTCATCCTTGAGTCCAAGTGGATGTTTGTACTACATTTGTAGAAATTCCCTCCAGGCTTAGCTGTGATATCGAGGTTCACAAGAAAGGAACGAATGAATGAAAAACAAAGTCTTCCGTTGCGGGCGCCGAGGCTTTTAAGCGTGAAAAACAATCCTTTTGTGTTTTAGCTAGACAACAGTGGCAAATCACGTGTCTCTACTTGTACTCATTGTCTCTACTTCATGATGATGCCGTGGTTATATTCAAACGTAACGGCTGATTGATGTTGTAAATTGAATTACCCCCAAAAAATAATTTGTAATTTAATATGCATGAATTAAATCGCCTGCTGATTGAAACCGGAGGGTTTCAGCCGGTATGTGTCATAGGCGTTTTCCGCCGCCAGGTGATAGTTTTACGTCGGCACAGACCGCAACGTCTCAGCCACACAAACACAACTTGTGGCGGTGAGTGAAGATGACATTGAGCTCACAATTAGTCACAACAGAAAGGCCAAAATAAGCCTGGGAGGAACAACGTTAAAACTATTTAACTAACTTAATCAGACCTGTATTATATTGTAATTCATTCCCATGCACGTTGTTTGGAGTAATCACAGTAACTGGCCCGTCTGCCGGCAGTGGGGAGTCTCTCTCTAGCACGTTCCTGCTGATAACAGAGCAAACAGATAACGGTAATGGACGTTGCATAGACTTGTATTATGGTGTGTTCAAGATCTACTCAATAAGACTGAGTAGTGGATGAAGGTAAATTATAACGCTATCATCATGATTAAAATTAATCTTGTAAAATGTAGTTTTTGGTGGGAAACTGTTGTTTGAGGAGTTTTCACAGCAATAGAAAATTAGAGAAGGAATGATGACCTGCTTAACTTCCTCCAAGCATTTAATATACATCATTAAAATAACTAATGCCATACATTTTTTTTATTAAAAATACAATAATTTCTTTCCTATTAATTTGAAATGTGTGTTCTATGCAAATAACCAATATAGAGGACAATAACAATCTAAACGGAAATCATTTAGATGTTTTAAGGTTTACACTAAAGTTTGACGGTTGAAATTATTTTTTGGGAAAGTTATTCTGGAGCTTTGCTGTCAATCAACTGATTCATATAACTATATGAATTATATGAATGTTCCTTCAGCTAAACCAAACTCAAAACAATGTGCAAAACACCAGAATGGTTTGAAATGCTTGTTTGATCCATATGATGCAAGTAATAAACCACCGCAGTAATAAACGACTTCAGTAACTCCTCCGTCTCTTTCTTCCGTCTGCCTGTGCATCTACTCTCCTGCAGGAGTACCAGTGGAAAATAGCATGGGGGCGCTCTTCTCCCCGATCGGGTGTAGCTGGATTAGCAGGATCTCCGCATTTTAATGGGATTATAAACAGGGAGAGTGGCCGAACGGCACGTACCGACACGTAACCTCTACCACTGACTCTACTCGGGTGTCGAGAGGAAGAAAGCAGGACGGAGGGAGACGACCTCAGCATGAAAAAAAGAACTACGCTGACTTGTCATAAACTTGTCCAACAGGAAGTCCAACATGAATATGGACACCAGACACATGGCCTTTTTTGCTAATCATTTTAGTTTTGATTATTATTTCAGTGAAATTTGAAGTGATCATTTCAAATGACAATTGAATCAATGTTATAACAAAAAAAGCAAATGAGGAATAAGAATAAATTACGGCACAGTTTAGTTCATGATGAAGTCATCTGGTTCTCATTGACATTATTTCCTCCGTACATCTCTCACATACCTTGGCAGTCCAATCTTTATTAAGGTAATATATGCATGTGACACAGCGCCCATCGCCGTTGGGGTTATCCACATGGCGCACGTATCCTGTACCCTTTCCAGGGTAACACGCCACCATTGCCTGAAGACAGGACAGGAAGATGAAAAAGCGTGATTAGTAAAAGCAGATACACATTTAGCATAAACATATGCATTAGATCTCATGTGCAATTAAACAAGTCAGAGGTACTGCATGAATACAAAAGGAGGTTAAGCCTGCATTAAGCCAAATGACACTGGCCTTGCCTCACCTGCACTTTGACTCACACAAGCAGAGAACGATTACAACACAGCTGCCTCATTATAAACTTTAAACTCGCGAGAAAATAAACCGGAGATATCGTGCAGCACGTCAACTTCCCCTTGCCTTTTCCTGCTCTATTAAGAGTCGCATGATCTGCTTGGGTGTTGGCAGCGAACCCCTATGAGTTCTTGTAAACTTCTTGATGTAAACAGCGTAGAAAGTCCCTTGGAAATGAGATACGCACACAAGCGGTAACTCTCACACTGCCGGGAAGAACTGCGAATGAAACACTTGAATTTTCTTCAGACAGGACTTCCCATGGAAGACGCGAGACAAAAAACATCCATCTGACAGTTTTAAAACTGCCGGCAATATCAAACTGCATATAGTGTTTCAGATATCAGACCTTGAGTACTGGAAATTGCAGCCAACACTTTGGGACAACGTGCAACTGCGTGCTTTTTGACTTGAAAGGGGAGCCGAGTGGCGAACGTGCATAAACCCACAGGGAAGATTCAGCCCTCATGCACCGTGTCTAAGCAGTGATATGACAAACAAAAGGCAAGTTCTTCCATGCACTTGGGTCAACATAAACCATAACATTATTATAAACACTGACAGCAGACTAACCCTTCATTTGCTCTCGTAACAAGTGAAGTATTCATATGTTTCAATGTTTGACTCAAATCTTTCATGTCTGCCGGGGAATGATAAGATACTTTTCAAAAATATTTGGACTTTGAGGTGTTGAACTGAATCAATTAATTAAAAATATGGAAGTCTGTCGGTCCACGTACTTCTGGAAAGATACATTTTACTTTACTACGTCGTAACCGTATTTAAAAATCTGTGTGTGCAAATTCTTGTATGTGTGAGGTGCATCTACATCACACATAAGTCTGAATCTTGTTTTCCTACGCATCTGACCATAGTGGTTCACAGCGTGCTCACATCTACAGAGTGAATCATGTTACCACTGCAATGCACAGTTATCAGGGCCTTCAAAGCAAAAAAGCAACAAACTCCAACATAGCAAATGAAGGGGGTGGGGAGTCAAACTGACAAAGGGCTTCCTGTCGGTAAGATGCAATACAGTGAGCTTCTGTGTGTGTGTGTGTGTGTGTGTGTGTGTGTGTGTGTGTGTGTGTGTGTGTGTGTGAGTAAGAGAGGGAGGGGGGAATAAGGACACAGACAGAGAGAGCAGAGGGGTGGGGCTGGACCAGAAGAGAGGAGTGAACTGCTGTAAACTTTGACTCCTGGCCTCCCTCCAGAGGGAGCAGTATTTTAATGGTTGTGCTACGTGCAGAGCGTGAGGAAGGTTGGCTGATCCTCTGCTATGTCGCCCCTCCCACCCTTTACTGCATGCTGCAAGGCCGGAGATGGGTAAATAGTCTTGGCTAGGAAATGTGTGTTTGTGTGTATTCAAAAGTGTGAGAGTGGTGTGTATTTGTGTGTTGGCTGACTGAAGGTGCGAGAACCTTGACACGCCGCATTAACCCAGACACAGCAGTTTCGTCTTTCTTTTCCTTCGACTGGACAGCTATAGAAAGTCTATGAGAGGTTCATTTACAGTGTGAAAACTCAAAACCAGCTCAAGCTCAATTATGCACATGGGAAAACACAGAGAACGCATGAGACTGGAATGCAGAAAAGCCCGTATCTGCAAATGCCGACCTTGTATGAAGTGCTATCTAACTCCAATTTGACGTTCATGTGATCTGGTCATGAGGGCCCAGCAATCTGAGCTGCAGCACAAGAGACACGACCACTCGTGGTTAAATCTTTGGTCAGAGAACCACGGATGGCTTGTGGCTAGGACATTGATTTAAAAAAAAAAAAAAAAAAAAAATGCAATATGCAGCAGCTATACAGACAGAGTGCAGCAAATGTGGAGGGAAAGCGCAGACTCTGCGATAAATACATGGTTTACTACAAGACATGTGCATGGCATTCCCCAATATTTTCCTTTATTATATATTGATGGCAGAACCTGGCAGAACTTAATATCTTAATATGACCTGGTCTAAATGAACTACAAGTACCAGAAACTGTCATTATTTCCACATCCCAACATGGCAACTTATACACCGCTTCCTTCCTCGCCATCGTCACCTCTGACCTGAATCCCCATTAAACTTCACGTTGATCTCGGTCGCTTATGCTCCTGCATTACTCGGTGGCTGTCATTAGGAGGCTGACCTCACTTGCCATGTGGTTTGTATACATTCCTCAGGCACAGCTTCAGAGGCCTACTGGCATTCACAGGTAAGAGTGAACTGATGTACATTTCAGACAATTACTTTCATATCTATTTTTTTTAATAAGACAACGGCACAGCTGACAGACAGATTATGTGACAATGACATTCTGTTTCGTTAAGACTAATCTTTTGCACACAACTTGAGATGACGTTTATTTTTCTTCCTCATCCTCAATTAGTCTCAGACAACTGCAACTCAAAGCTCAAATAAATCAAGCATAAACTGCTTGGCGAAGGGTCAATTCTGACCTGATCACTTGGAGGGATACACTGATCTGCTATCAGCAATGAACTGGGGTGGAACGAAAAGGAAGCGCTACAAGGGGTCTGCTCACTTCACAGAAGAGATGCTTATCCAAACATGAGTACAAACAGTTGGGATGGAGACCTTGTAGACCAGGGGAGTGTGGGAAATGAGCCCGGGATAGCTCCTTGTTTTATCTGTCAGACAGTGGTGCTGCCTCAAGAGGAAATCCCCGTTTAAAGTAATGACCTAGTTTATTCTTTTCTTCTTTACTGTAGGCTGTAAACAATAGGACGTATACAGCAGCGGCGCTACCCTTCACCCTCGACATGTTGCAGCGGAAACACAAGCACAGTTTTTGGGATCATTACGCAAATACTCTGAAGGGGATATAGTTGGCCTTGTGGAATTCGGCACGCTCTGCTGGTGTCTCATTGACAAACAAAAGATAAACGCACGGGCTGAACTGTGAGCTGCTTAAAGCTTCAGGCCTCCTGCTTCTACTCTCACACAAGTCATGAAATCACATCGGATAAGGCAGCACGTTTCACAGAAACGGCGAGCAACAGCATATCTTTTTTTTTTTTAAATGCCAAGAGAGCCAATATCTACAGTATCTGTTTAGTGCAGTAACTGCTGAATGGCTCCATCGCGCCTGTGTGTGAGCCAAGCAAGCTCACTCGGTAATTGGATCAGTCACTGATACTTTCTCGTTGCCAGTGGTAAAAGACTGGGCACAGTCAGCAAATAATATAAAAATCCATCACAGTTGCAGTTAAAAAAAAAGTTGTGTAAGAAAGAAAAGAGGTGTGGGTTTGAATAAAGTACTAGAGGCAGGTAATTACATTTCTATATCAACAATCAGCATATAGTTCCCTCCTTCTGCAGGCAGGAGTGGCACGGGAATAATCGTACTTAGTAAAGTGACTTATGATTATTATTAAACTTAAAAAAAAAAAACTTTCCTTATAACCTTATACATAGTATTTTTTTAAAGCACAATATCTGCTCCATCCAACATAAATCCTCCCCATCCTCAACTCGACTGCTGCGAACAGTTAAAAACAGAAGACGTCTTTCTCGAAGCCCCACTTGGATCGCAGCCAGATGCTCCTTGGACAGTCTCGGCATAGCAAAAGGGAGAGATAAACATGTGCTCACCCAGGGGAGTGCTGTGTCGAATTCGGTGTAATTTAGACACGCGTCACATTCAGTATTAATAAACTTTGAATAAACAGCGCTCTGTCCAGCCGTGGGGGCGGGGCTTCATGGCTCTGCAGGCTCGAGGATGTCGTCGGCAGCGACCGTTAAAGTTACTGTGAGGAACTTTTAAGGTTATTGTGAAATTTAATGGTGACGCCTCTATATGACCACCTCTATATGACCAACCTAAGTAAATGAGAACATCAGAGAAGATTGTGACTATTTCTATTGTTCTTAATGTTTGTCAACGGTGCCACCCGGTCAGATTCTGCGTGAGATCAGATGCAATCTGTGCAGGTTCACCAGAAACTCCTTCAGCTCAGACTCCAGTGGGGCCTCCAGCAACGACAGCCCAGGGACGCATCCAGATACGTCCAGACTGCAACTGTGGACCTGCAGACAGCAGTGAATAGAAACTGTGCTGCGTCGCTCGCGGCTATTTAGGTGACAGAGTCATGGACATTATGTGTATTATTTGTTACATTTTTTCAAATAAAATCCCATAAAATAACTTGCAGGTTTTACACAATTTGTTTGTGTACATTGTATTTCTATCGAATGGTATATGAGAAATAAAAGGCAGCTTCATATGCAACAGGCCAGTAAAGTTATTCTTGAAGTCACTGAGAAATACTCAAACAAGTGTTGCAATTTTCAAGTTTAGCATGAATACACCGATCAAATCCTCATGACCCAAAGAATCTAAATCAAATTGAATCACAAGACACCGAAAGATTCACATCCCTAGTCAGACATTCATCCATTCTAAAGACAACATTTTAAACTTTTCTTTGGGTTAATGAACAGTAGACGAGGGCTGAAAACAATTTTGTCTCATAATGAACAACGATCTTGCCGTAAGGTAATAACGTTCCACCAATGCAAGGACCTCTACAGGTCAATAAAGACGAGATCAATGATTAAGACTCTGGATTTGAGGTGTAAAATACTTTTCAACATTATACCAACAACAGACGTACAGTTGCCAACTTTCCTATATCAACAAACTTGTGCTCAGTTTATAGTGTTTATACAACTATCTTAAAATATTTAATTTGGGAAATAAAGTTGTTGACATATCCAACTGCTAATGAAGCTGTAAATATGCCAGAGGGTCAGATGTGCTTTGGTTTTAGGGCCACGTCGGGAGATGTCAGCTCAACATTTACGCTTCCCATCTTGGTGAGACTCAACGAACTCTGGATGCAGTTCGCCCGTTATTACATATGTGAAGTTTTGAGCTTATGCACATTGCGTGAAACATTGATGCCACACACACGAACAACAAGATGCTAATCTTGTTGTCCGTGTTTTTATTTTATTTAAAAGGGTTCACTTTTGCTGTGAGCACCTGTTCATATTACAACCATACAGCATGTCACATCCAACAATGGCCTTCATTTAACATGAGATTAGCAAAAGGTGTTATGAGCATTATTAGAAAACCACAGATGATTACAAAGATATTTTCCCCCAAAGTAAAACAAAAAAAAAGGGGATCAAGTCCAAAATGGCCCAGTCCCCTCTTACAAGGGTCTGAGGGCAACCAAAAGCAAGTCCAATTAGCCCCACACAAAAAAAACTACGAAACACAAATAGTCTTAAAAACATTAAGGAATAAATCAAATGTAAAATCAATAACTACCAAATGAAACAATAACCTGGTTGACCCAGCTGACCTCGACAGCAACGAGTGGACGGGGGCTTGTTGTTATAGTGTATAAGTCTTATCAGTTGAATACTGAATACTATTAAGATAATGAATATTACTTTGATTGTATTCACTTATTTATTAATGTCCTTTCCTATGCTTTCCCATACTCAGACACGCACATCAACATCAGCCTGTTCTCTCGTCCACTGACTACATGTTAACTGGATTGTATTCATTGTTCTTGTCGTCCCACTGTTGTTCTGTTGGTGTATTGTCATCGTCTTACAATAAACAAAGGGGCTTTAAGAAAGGCCTGGTGGCAAGTTGGCTCAAACTTGACCATGGATGATGAGTGAGCCTGTGCTCCGACAAACTCGCTAACGATTACATGTATTGCTAACTGTGTGATGGCTAAACGATAAGCCAAAGGAGGCTGCATGCAGGTACGGTAGGCGGACGGAACGAGAGACTTGCACCGCCTCGATAGCTAACTGTAGAGCTGTACCGCCACATGACTTCCTCTAGCCTGCTTATTCTATAGAGCTTTAAGATTTAGGTCAACGGTCAACTTCCTTATGAAAGCACACATGTCCACAGTCGGTCTGTGACATTACAAATGACGCAACAAATAACTCAACATGCATTACAAAAGCCCAGTTGCTCATTATCAAACACAACGCTGGGGAGGAGACGGGATGGATTGTGTCCAGATTGATCTTGTTTACGTGGAACTGCTTCTTAACAGCTGTCAGCAGTTTTCCCTGAAAATGAGAGGCCTGGCTAGCTGTGAGTTTGGGTTGACTTACATGACAATATGCTTGTATACTGGGAGACAATAAAGATTTTGAGATACTGGTAGCGAGGCCATTGAGGGAAATGTTGCAAATCAGTGCAGGGCTGTTGTAAGGCAATAAAGGGTTTACAGTATTTTTCTCAGTAACAGCTTTTCCAATGGAATTTGCAAAACAAATACTTTTTCCTCAATCACTTCTTGCTATTGCAATATAAAAACTAAAGATCTTTGAAAGATGAAGCAACATATTTTAAAATCGACAGTCCACAAACGGAAATAACGAATTGAACGATCACGTAAGGCAAAGAAATACAGGAAATCTTCACATTTGAGAAACTAGCATAAGGGAATGTTGTTGCATTAAAAAATGTAACTTATTAATTATTTGATTATCAATATAGTTGCAGATTGATTTTCCGTTGATTGACTAATCGATTAATTTGGCTATGGTTCTAGTTTTCGTCTATAAACTCCAGAAACTGGTTTTCTATAATCACAGACTGTCATTTTCACTTCGGAAGGGATCGTGCAACATGGCACACAATACATGTGTCTTGTTATGCTTATTGGAGGAGAATATATTTTCATGAATGTTCTTCTGTGTTTCACACTGGAGAGACAGTGCGAGACAATTTTGCAGCTTTTACCAAATGTGTGAAATGCTGTCTTATAAGACTGGGTATACTTGCAAATGTACTGTGCATCAGGTGCACAAAATGAGGCAACATTTTGCTGTTTGATTGGATTCCAATATAGTTTGCGGTCCTGACCCTGAAGAACCAAACAACAGTATATCTAAATTAGGGCTGAAACTGAGAAATTTGAGTAACTCGATTACTAAAAGCAGGTTTCGTCTTAACCCCCCTGCCCACATCAACTCTGGGGGCGTGGGTTTGCGATGCTGCAGATTAAATTAAAACACCAAATCCGTGTTGAAATCATCAGGGGGAGAGCCGGTAACGTTAGCCGTTAGCAGCCGGTGGGCTTCACAGTCCTACTTGGCTAAATAACAGAGCAAACGGTTAATGTTAAGGAGGTTTCACTGTTTCTAAGTTTGATGCATTCAAGTTCTGTTGAGTAAAAATGTCTATTCGACTATGATAAATTATAACGTTATCATGAAGGGGATATGTGCTTTAGCTCAAAAGAGATAAACAAAATTTGGTGGAAACTGCAGAAATGCAGTAAAAAAAAAAGATGTTTTCACAGCTATATAAAATAGATATTAGAAAGGTAATTATGACCCCCTTAACTTCCCAACACTAGCACTAAGAAGTTTACAATAAAAATCAATCAATGAAATAATCGTTAGAATACTCGATGATTTAAATAGTCGATAGCTGCGACCTTTATCTAATCCCAGTATTTGAACTCTATACTGACCCACGAAATGGCATGCTAGTCAGAGTTATCATGTTTCACGTTCAACAACATAACCGCATAACACTGGCTTAGTACACATATTTATAATGCAGCCGTGGCTTAATAAAGATAGTTTAACATGCTGGACACTAACATTGAAGGGGGACAGTGCGTCAGTGACGGGACAATCGTGTTGTTGCTACGAACTTTTTAATGTTCCCCGATTATGCTACAAAGGCCTCAGCAAGCAGTCGACATGCTGGAGCTGCCGAGAAACAAACACGTCCCGCTGCCTGCGACTTCCCGCATTGTTATCAAGTGAAAAGGGGAAATGAGAACAATGACATTAAATAATTATTTGGGCAAAATCTTTTCCCCTCTATCTTTCCCAATGCGAACTGTGCTTACATTGTGTTATATCCTTTTGAGTCATTGATACTGGCGGACTTCCATTTGTGCAAGTCATGCTGATTTCCCCTGGTCACAGTCCAGGCGTGTGTTTGCCAGGGCAACTAGGGCAGTAGGTGTTTTGACTCAGCGGCCAGCTGCGTGGAGCTGTTTTAAGGCAATATGCGCTTTCTGAAAAACATTTCATGTCTACTCTACCAAGAACCAGCCAGAGATAAACGTAGCTTGACAGGAGACGCAGCCTAAAAATAACAGCGTTGTGCGATCAGAGCTCTGTGCAAGCACACACACAAAAAGTACCTGAAGCAGGTTCACTGCTAGATCCCTTAAATGTCAACCGAACCGATGGTAAAGTGACAAATATAAAACAGTGAATAGCTTAAGAAAGGTTAGTTCAGTGTTCAGGAGAATCATTTGTATGATCTGAACCTTACTTTGAACTGTGACCTTCTACACTGACCACGTCTAAGGGCTTCAACAACCACCTCTTACACTACAGTTGCAAAAATTGCGATAAATTTAGAAAGAAAAAGAAAAAAAAAAAAAACAAGGAGCGGCTCATCTCCTCATGAGTCATTCTCATGTCACGGTGACCAGATCTGGGCGAAAGGAGAGTCGCATGTCACACACTACCCAACATCTGGGCTGAGAAAAGAAGGACATTGATGCTTTTTAACTGCACAAGCAAACAGCAGTGAGAGGACAGTCACAGTTAGAAATGTCTACCAAAGTCTGAAAACAACTTTTGAACAAAAACTTGGTGCTGATCATTATTTCAGAGGAACCAGCCTTAAAAAAAGGAAAAGAAAGAAAACGCATGTCAGTGAGACAGACAGAAGCTGCCCACAGTTCTCTCCCCCACACTGCCAACCTTGAGAATGCAGGCCTTCCTCTTTCCCAGAACCCAAGATGACGTCCTCAAATGTCTTGTTTTGTCCACAACTCAATTATATAAGTCATATAGGAGAAAAGAAACAAGAAAATATTCACATTAAGAAGCTAGAATCTAGATCACTCAACCCGATTAATGGAACAGTTGACAACCAAAATCGATAAATTGTTGCAGCTCTACTTTGTTTGCCACCTCTTTACAGCGAGGTCAGGGGTCGGCTACAGAACAGCATCCCTGGAGACGATCCAGCAGCAGTTAGGCTTCATGCTGCCTCTGACATGGCGAGGATCGTCCCACTGTTTGCCAAATGGCTGCAGCTCCTTCACACACGTCTAATTATTTTTTACCATAAGCAACGATGACATAAATGTGATATGCACAATTTTGATTGGTCTCAGCAGGGTGTCCTCCTCGTTTCTGTGTGTGCATTTTGCAGCAGCACGTGTCTAATAGAGCTGCATGGGGAACATGTGCGTTGTGTTATACAGCCTCAAGTACATGAACAAATGTATTGGGCTAACAGTACAATACTATGTGTGTATGTATGTGTGGGGGGTGGGAGGGGATATATTGATATTGGAGAGAATATCTTTGGATTGTGTGCTGTTGTTGGGACAAAGCAAGCGATATGGAGATAAATAAACTGTACTTGTACAACGCAATGACAGAATTGATGCGTCGTATAGCTCCCAGCTCTACTTCTGCAACACAGTCAGATGCCTGCAAACCGTACATTTCATGTAGTCCTCTGGAGCCAGAGCCCTGCTGGTTTTAACCCACCTCGTTGCGACAGGTGTAACTCGGCAGACCAGCAGGGCTCTAGCTCCTGGGGGACGAGCTGCAAGCCGCTGTCTGACTTTCATGCACGACACACACCCGACATCCAGAGTGCCGGTCGTGTCTTACCACGTGCTGCAATACTTACTTTTGTCCTTCCATTTATTTTGTAGTTTCCCAGTTTGCCGTTACAATGTCTTATCAGATCGTCCATGCGACTCATTAAAATGCGGATCTCCTCGCAGCCGGCCTCCCTCCCCTCTATCCACGTGATTTTGTCCCCTCGTATGTCTTTAGTGGAGTCGCTTTTTTGACTGACCAACTGACCGTCTGTGAACTTGCCCGTTTTGTGCAGCGCTTGGACATTATCCAAAGTGCCGAGCCCGGTTTCGGCTCCTAAAAAGTTGTCCACCACACAGATGCCGTGCTTGTTCATGCACGGGACGATGTACTCCATGGCAAGTTTCTGAGGGGATGAGCTGGTCTGTCCGTTAGGTGTGGCGGTGTTGTTGGACCGGTCCTCTCGCGGCGCGTCATCGTCCCCCGACACGTCTGTGTTTGTAGTTTGTGGTAAAGATGGACCGTCCACCTGCTCGGGACTGGTCTTTTCCCGGCATTTCTCCGGTGCCTTGTCGGCGTCCCCCGACGGCGGAGGCTGCTGCTCGGGCTTCTGTTTGGGAAGCTGCGCCTTGTCCGTCTCCTTGCAAATGAGCTTGTGCTTCTTCCAGTGCTGTTTCTGGTGCTCCTTGCTGCAGTAAAAGGAGCTCCGGCACCTACCACACTTGAGGAGGTTCTCCATTTTCCCACAAAGTTCACAGTACTGCTGGTCCCGGTCCAAATCGCTCTGCTCCATGTTTGCGGCTACAACGGGTGCACTGCGCCTTTAAGTCCGATCCTTCACACGCGCCCTGCTAACCGACAACTTTGGAAACGATCCTCTGCCTCTGCCACGCTACCCCGAGCGAGACGGAAAAGTAAGACTCAAAACCCCGCCATTTTAACATTCCTTCTCCCTCTCCATACCTCGTATCAGTGAAATGATGCACCAACGTGCGCCCTGGACCGAGCATTTCGGGCTTGGTCGAGGACTTCTGCGGGCTAGCTGTCGGTCCAAGGGTAGTGCATGGCGCCTCTCCGTGTGTGCTCAGCCTGTCTGTGGGCCAGCCTGCTCTGACGTCACCACACAAGCACCGCCCCTCTCGCGCTGCCATCATGTACTGTCGGACAAATGAGTGTTCGGAAAGGGGGCTTGAAATCTGCGCGAAATACGTGGAAGTAGTTTATTTTAAGCGAATAGGGAGCATGTACATGATCTGGTCATTTAATAAAATAATACACACAATAATATAGTACTATATGTCATATTTACCGGAGCCCTCAGCTCCAACCTTATTGAGTATTCTCTTTATTAATCATGTTCACAAAAAAATGATGTAGCGTACTGTGCTTAAGTACAATTTTGAGGTATTTTTACTTTACTTAAATATTATGCTACTTACCCAACAGGAAATTACTTCACCGGTAGCCACCTCACTACTTTCAGATGAATGCAGCTGTCCAATAATATAAAGCAATATTCCTAATGTATATAATTATATGAAATGTAATATTCTGCATGATAAGTACTTTCATCTGAAGAAATAATTAATATATACTTATACTTAAGTTAACTTTTGAATACAACACTTTTACTTGTAATGAAGCATATTTACAATCTGGTGTTGCTACTTTTTACTGAGGTAAAATACTTCTTGAACCACCGCTGCATAGAAGTTAGAAGAAATAACATGAATGGCAAAATAAAGGAAGCACTTTTTTTATTTACACGTAATCCGTAGATACGTGCAGGAATATTGTTTGGGGTAAATATATAAAGTGTGTGCACAGCAGCTCAAGGATAACGGATGTAGGCTATTACCGTTTTGGCTTCGAGCATCACTGACAAGTGTTCTTCCTGCAGTAGCACAAATTAGCTACTAGTAGTATATATATATATATATATATATATATATATATATATATATATATATATATATATATATATATATATATATATTAAAACATCAATGTATTTTCAATAAGAGAGTAATTGGGAAAACCCAGCAGGTTAAAAGCTCAAATGTAAGAGCTTGCAGGGAGCCCCTGAAGGCATCGTGACTGAACGTCAGTGTTTTGCTCTCATTCCTGGCTTGCATGTGTGAAATTCCTTTCACACAACAAAAGAATATTTTGCATAAAGATGTAGCTGGTGTTTTGAAAGACTGATTCATGCGTTAGTGGGCGGTTATGGCGCTCATGATTGCGCTTCATAGGGATTTAAAATCAACCATCGGAATGCATATAGTAACACATTTTGATTAGATTTTTTATGAAGCACCCACGTACATTCATCTGAATACACCATTATTTACACTGGTGATGTCCATCCCTCGTCAAATAACAGAAACCGGTGTTTGAATGACAGGGAGTGTGCTGTGCAGAGGCAAGGCGCGAGCTGAAGTAGGCACCAGTCGTGTGGCACGTACACAGTCTGCAGGAGTCCCTGGAGGAGGGGTTACAGTAGAGAAGCGAGTAATCTGATCAAGAAAGGTTGGATGAAACATACTTTAATAGCAACAAATGACACAAGACAATCTAGGGTGGCAGTCTGGAGATGTCTGGCTGCTTAATCAGTTTTTTTTACTTGAAAACGAGAGTATTTAAGGAGCCAGGCTGGGCACGTGCCACTCTATTACATGCATTTTACATAGGAGCATGACAATAATGTGTAAATGTAGTATCTACAACAATCAATCACACCCTGAATGCTTCATAAAAAATAGTAACAAGCACAAACACATACTTGGTTATATTCCAGAACAACCAAAACTTAAAATGAACAATTAAGTGTGGTCGGCCAATAATTTCATTTATTTGTACCTACTTTGAATTATAAAAAATAAATAAAAAATCCTGCAAATATGATACGAGTGGTCATAAAAAGCAGTAATAAAATAAATAGCACATGCTGATGTGACTACATCTCCCACAATGCATTTTCCACTTCCTGCTACGTCTGCATACTGCGCAGAAGCCCCGCGAATAATGGCGACCACACGGATGCCTGTTGTTAAAAACAAGTAAACACGATTTCTTTCGTATTGTAGGATATTTAGACTTCATTCAGCGATTGTAACGTTCACGTGTAGACGCAGCTGTTTTGTGTGGTGATGTTTTATAATCCCTGCTGGACGTAAAGCACCACTTTACGTTGCTCTGCCTCGTTTCAGTTGGTCGGCAGCGCGCGGGCTTGTGTCGCTGAAACACTTCCAGTAAAATACTTAAAACCTTGGGCGAGCTTATAATTGTTCCGTTTATCTAAAGAAGACATTGCAACACCGCCGGCATGAACAGGCGAGAAGGTGAGTCCAGTTTTGAGACTCGACTAAGAGAAGCAACGTTTTCCAGCACGTTGTTGTTGGTTTGTTGTCATCGGGGATAACTGGAGTGAAGCGTTAAAGTCACGTTAACATTAAGTCTTACTGGAGGGACATCATTACTGTATCGCTCCTCTCTCTTTGCATCACTGCTTGCCGAGTGTCTTTGTGTGTTAGTATTGGTCATAGCACCATAGGGGCTGCAATTATCAATTATTTTCATTATTGATGAAACGGCCCGCTGTTTTCTCGTTTAATTCACTAATAAATTGGGCCACACAATTGTGAGATTAGAAGAAAATGCTGCAAACCCAAAGTTATGTCTCCAAATAGGGAAGTTAGATGGTCTCTTAATTACCATTAGAAAACTAATAAACTAGGCAGATGTAACGTTACATAGTTGAGAAGCTGGAACCAGTGATCTTTGGGGGGGAGGGGATTTTTGTTAATTTAAAACTGCATTAAATTATGAAACCATGATCAAAATGATTTCAATTATTACATTTGCTTCAGTTCTAGAGGTTTTCCAGTATCACCCATTGAAGTTGCAGATTTACAGAGGAGACAGCTTTAAAATGGTCCAAGTATCCTAATTTTAAGTCCCACAAATGGGTCAAGCTAAAAAAAAAAAGCCAGATTCTACACTTACCACCCACAACCTATCTCTATACTGGTGTCTTTTGTTAGTCGCCCATGCTGGATGCACCATATGCATTTCAAAGCTTCACATCCACAGTTTGTAACAAAGGCCATTAAATATGTAGTCCTTAAATCTACAGCTCAAGTCTAAATATTGCTGTTTAACATCAGGGTAAATGACTAAACTGATCTTCATGGACCAAATCGGTGGAGTGCCTCTTTGGTTTAGCCACGGCCAGTTTAGAAAAAGTGACAACAACCAGAGGCCTTTATTAATGAAGACGAGCTGAAGCATCGCCTGACTTTTTCTGCCCCGTGTCAGGCGAAGGATGTCCCCGGAGAAATGCCGATGCAGCGCAGGAGTCATCCTCACCTGTCATCGCTGCTTTCAAAGGTAACTGCATCCTCAACATTTTGACCGTATTCTCCACCTAAATATTTGCTGTATTTCTTTTGTGTGAAGGCACTATCCCTCAAAGTAAGCGGTGTTTTTTCTTGTCTGTTAAGCTTTCCAACATGAGCTCGACATCAAACACGACAAACATGAGCGCCTTGTTAAGATCAGTCGGGACGTCACCATTGAAAGCAAGAGGACCATTTTTCTTTTACATAGAGTGACCAGGTATTTACTATTGTAACACGGCGTCATGTTAGTTGGTGCAGTTGAGTTTGGAACGTGTTCTAGGATTTCTCGCTTTATTCAGATTGAATCTGAGCATACCGCTCCATTTGACGATTTACATGTTATTACAGTGGCTACGTTTTTTCCAGTTTCAAAAGAGTTGTTTGTCTTTGGAATAACACAATTTAACTTCTCCTTTAGGGAGTATTTTAAAGCAAAGTGTGTCTTGCAGACCTTGCATTTCTAATTTGTATTCTGTGTTTTCTCCCGGGGTTGGTAGTGTCCCTAATGCGGACGATATTCTGAACGAAGCAGAAGTGAAACTGGACGCAGTCCGGCAGAAAATTGGTCAAATTGCTGAAGAACTCCGAGGAGAGGACATCTTTCAGTTTCACAGAGCTTTCACAGCAGGTGAGTTTCTGTTGACCTTTTCTGTTTAGGAATCCCTGAAACAAAATGTACATGATTGTCATTATCTTTATGATATTGCAGTTTTTTTATGAGAGTGCATGTAAAAAAGGTTAAGTTTTCAGAAGAAAAAAAAAAACCTGTTGCGTATAGATACCACTCTGTCAACTTAAAAATGACCAGAAAATACGTTTGGTGCTTTCAAAAATCTTTGATAGGTTTATATCCAGTAAATGGGCATGAATTTGCAGCTAGTAGCAGGGATATAGAGCCATGTACACTTTTTTTTTTTTGCCGTTCTAGTGGTGTAGCTCTCGGGATGGGTGTGTGTCCACTTGAGTACAGACTGAAATATCTCAATGACATTTTGCAGTATGCAAGCCGGCATGCTTTCCTGGCTATTCTGACCCACAATCCTGTGCCAGCAATATATGAGCAAGAGGGTCAAAGGTCAAGATGCCATGTTATGAAGTAGCATGTCCAAATCCAATGTATACTGCATGCAACGGTTCGTACTTGGCAAGGGCAGCAGCAGAACTTACTAAAAGTAAAACGACAAAAGTATGTAAAGAGTGTCTTGTTTGCCTTTTGATTGAATGCCCCATATTATGCCATTTCTTTCAATATATATTTTGTGATTAGTTTTTTAAATGTTACTCTATGAAGTAACATAGAAACGATCGAGTAAGAAAATCATATGGTAACTATATAGCCAAAAACATAAACACACCATATATTATATGCATGCGTATTGTACGTTCTTGTGCCCATACTTAACTCCTCTCATTTACAAACCTAGACATAAACTTATATACAGTACATTTAGAGTTATTAACATTCAGTATAGTACACATGTATCCTCAAAGCTGCATACAAATATATCCTTCTTTCCATAAATCTGTCTGTTTTTTATACAGTAATTCTCATCTTATTTGCCTTCAGTGCAAATAGTCCTACAGTCGAATCTCCCATTGGCACATACTTTTATGATGATGACTTGATCACGTTGATTTACATTTGATCATTCAATCCTATCTCCAACAAGGATACCTTGTTTAGATTAAATTATTGTCATAGTACATACTTTTACATACATGAAATGTATTCTCTGCATTTGACCCATCGTTAGTAATTAAGGAGCTGTGGGCGGCCCTGATCGGAGCCCGGGGAGCAATTTAGGGTTGGGTGTCTTGCTCAGGGACACTTTGACATGTGACCCATGGGGAGGCAGGACGACCACTCATCCCCATGAGCTACAGCCGCCCGTTTAGCAGAGTAATGTATAAAGTCTGGCGATAATCTCTTTAAATATAATAATAAATTCCTTATTTAACAAACAAGCTCAACTAAAGGGCTGTAGTCCAAAACTGAAATGGGTTATACCAGCCCAGCAGACCTTAGTCGTCCTATTTGTGCTTTCGGTTTATTGCAAAGTCACTGATAGTGTGAGAGCGTGACCTTGATGCAGGCTTGGATATGACAGACACGCCCTGATAAAACTCTGATAAAGTTGTTTTCCCACTAGCATCAATGTCAGTTCTTGTTAGCGTAGCCAAAGTGTCTGCAGTGTTTGGAGAAAAGCATTACAGGGAGCGAGGGTGAGCTGTTATCTGGCAGCTAGGGAAGTCATTTTTAGATTGTGGTCACTCAAGAATCACCACTGCAACATCCGCGACGTGACTAGTGGCAGTTCCCACCAATTAGACGCTACGTTTTTTCCTCCCATTTTTATCGTTTTTATTAGATTGAGACTGGGCTCGCTGCTCGGCCTCTCCAGATAATCTGGGCTGGACCAGAAGTCTCCAGGCATGTGTAATGGGTCTGCTTTTGATCATCAACGTTGTTGTGGGCTCAATCTGAACTCCAGGGCAGCGCGCTCTGTGATGAGCGCTTTAGCTTGACACAAATGTACTGGCAGGGCTTCTTCCCAGAGTTCACCTGCAACTCGGTGGTCAAACATTGAACTCCATTAATCTGTACATAATCTGTGGCCATTCATAAATGTTTGTTGAATTATTATTATTGTTATTATTCTATTAAACCTACTAATCCAGTAAGGCCTCAACTTTTCCAACAGCTGTGCCAATGAAATCCCTCTGGTTTCCAGTTGGTTTTCCTTGAGTCATTGTTTATACGTCTACTTGTTTCGGGGTGTAGTGACCAAAAGGTAACCGCTGCTTCTGACTAAATAACACAAACCGCTCCTGGCAGGAAACTCAGGAACTGAACTCCGCCTGCCTGCCTCAAAGCCTGTGTCACCTTTTCATGTCATTTCCTGTCCCACTTTATTTACTCTCAGCACAGTGTCAAAGCTGTGAGGCCACTGGCAATGTTTAGATGTTTGTTTTTTGTTGATAAAGGTTGTCAGAAATGTGTCCAGACTGTTAGTACTTTCTACTTGAGAAATAAGATTTGGTCCCTAAATGAAGCGGTTTATTTAAAGCCCTTGACTACATCAATATTAACAAAGTACATATGAGTACAGTACTCATTGTACATATGAATGACTAAATAAGCAAAAACACAAAGTTCCCGAGAAAAAAAGAAGAAAAAAAAAAGATAATCAACATTTTAGAAGTTGGTTAATAACTTCATTCATAATAAAGTGCTGCTCAATTAGTATATGAAACTGGCACCACACAACGTAACGTTGTGATGTAAACATTGACACGCATATATTATGGTTCGTGAAATAATAAAACAACATACCTCACTCGACCTATCGAGGGCGCATCGGGTGCAGTGCAGTATTGCCCGAGCCAAAAATAGCACACGGATGCTGCGGATGTAAAACGCAGTCCGTTCACAGGCAGTCGGCAGGAATGTAAACACGCGTGTCCACACAATGTTGATTTGCATTGACAGAAATCTCCCGTTTGAAACAACCAAACTTTTCCAAGTTTGGCAGAAACTGTTTTTTAAGTAGGACTCCATTGATCAGAGTAAGACCCAGATTGAGATCAGTGTTTTTGTGGGTCCTTTAAACAACACAAAAAAGAAAGAATTCATCATGAGTAAACTACTGAAATCAAGTCAGGGCAAATGAAGTGGAGGTGAACCACATTCTCCTCTCGCCTCTCTGGAGCAAACTGAGGCTCGCCGTGCGGAGATGCGACGCCCTTTGAAGTTCAAGTGCCGTTCCAAAAGTAAACCTCTGACACAAAGTCTTCCGTCCTGTGATTATTTGATAGTTGTTTACACGGGGCTAGAAAACAAATAAGGGGTCATCTTAACTCGCGACAGAAATAAAGACCACAATCAAAAGACAGCGACAGGAAACAGGTTTTATTTGAGTCATTATCTACATCTAGGATCTCCAGTGTGCAGATACCATGGAGTGTTTATACACACTCTACGTGCTGTGCTCATCTGATACACAATTCACCCTCCTCTTCTTTTTCTTTTTGTAATGGGGATTATTTGTAAATCACAAACGCATTTAGATTCAACAGCTGGAGCAGTGAAATATCTGGATGAATCCCCCAATGTTGTGTGGCGGCTCATCTCATTGTCATTTTAATGCATTTAGGAATCCAGGAGTATGTGGAGGCCGTCTCCTTCCTGCACTATATCCGCCATCGCAGCCTCATCAGCCTGGAGGAGATCAACGCCAGCCTGGTGTTCATGAGAGCAGAGAAGGAAGAGCCGAAGGTAGGTGACATTGGGTGTTATAATGAGCCACAATTATAAGCATTATGTGTGTCTATGTCATTTTATCCACTCGGCCTGCTGTTTTTGAAGACCTGTCAATGGAGTCAAAATAGCTTAAACCTCAATATTTTGGAGTTAAAGAAGCATCATCGTCGCGCTTGAGATAAATTGGACTTTGCTTATTTGAAGCCTAGCGCTTCTTCTAGAAGCAGAGCTAGATAACATAATCACATTTGGCAAATATTGCTGCGGGGATAATAATTCCTCTGCACAGTCTGTCTAAAAGCCATCATCCCCAACAGTGTTCGTAATCTCTTGTCTTTTTTAAATATTCTTTTCATCTCAGGGTTTGGCCGAAGCGCCGCAGACGGGCGGTCAGGTCCTGACCTTTCAGGTGACGCCCTCCGACTACCTGCTGGGCATCGCCGACCTGACCGGAGAGCTGATGCGGATGTGCATCAGCAGCGTGGGCAACGGCGACATCGACACGCCCTTCCAGCTGAGTCAGTTCCTGCGACAGATCCACGACGGCTTCTCCTACATCGGCAACACGGGGCCGTACGAGGTGTCCAAGAAGCTGCACACGCTGCGACAGAGCCTGGGCAAAGTGGAGGACGCCTGCTACGCCCTGCGCGTCCGCGGCTCGGAAATCCCCAAACACATGTTGGCCGACGTGTTCTCCAGTAGGACCACACTCCCCGACCCCGAGGAAGGAATGGTTTAAGCCCCGACAACATTGTTCATGTCCTCTACGCCGTCATTGTCCGCTTTAGTTCCAGTTCCAGCTCCAGTTTGATGTTTGTATGTATTTTTAACAGGGTTTTGACGGATGTTTGATATGGTTCGTGACATGCTTGTTAATTCTGTTTTTATTATTAGAATAAAAGCGGTGTTTCAATAGACAATGGATTATTTTTCTTTTGATAAAGATTCGATGACTTCAGTTGTTTTGCATGAATAAAAAGTTCTGTGCCAAATATGCCAAGCGCTCCCAGTCTTTTAGCTGCTTTGATAATGTGTGTTTATTTTATTTTGCTTTCTGCCCTCCCCTCGCTCTATCACACACAGATAATCTAAGGTAGAACCATTGGCTGCTTGCACACACACTGCATACTCTGTGGAGGAGGATCATGTGACCTTTATACGTCGTACGTGCCTGTTCTCTGGCAGACACACACACACACACACACACACACACACACACACACACACACACACACAGAAAACAAACTCATTACTTCCTTATTCTACCCTCTCTTAACAGTCCTCAATACTGCAATGACATAAATGCATAATAAGGTTTTGAGCACGCTGAGAAATATCCTCCTGCTATTTTCGCATCCGCTCGTGGTAATTACTTCCATCCTGATAGACAATGCTGCTGTGTTCATAGCTGGCCTGGCATAGTCTATAAAGAGTCCAATTTAACTTAATAGAAAGTGTAATTAGTGAGTCAAAAGATTTTCCTTTCTATTCTGAAGCAGCTTTTGTGCTTCACGGCCTGCAATCGCTCATAACATGGAGCTTTAGGATGAAACATATCTTTCTCTTGATTATTTCTGCTGTATGTATAAAATGTAACTCATATTTGGTATTCATCCACACAAAAAGATCATCTGACATTTCTCTGCTCTTGGTGTTTTTTCTATAGACATTGAGAAAAAGGGTTTTAATTTAATTCAACTCTGCCACCCGGTGGCTATTATCAGTACTACATATGGGTGACGTCTCCATCCTCAACTGTTTCCTTTTCTGAACTGTTGCTGCTGGAACCCATTTCATTCCTGATGTTTCCAGTATTTCCCACAACTACTGGGTTCATCTGGCGTTTACGTGCATTATCTATTTCTGTGCATTATCTGGTGTTGGAGCAGAGGCATCTTGGCATTTTCTCCTTTGCGCGCGTGTCGCAAGTGGCTGTGGCTTCGAGAAAGGAAAGCCATCGACTCGGAGGGGTGAGGGGAGTCAGTCTGCTCAGTGATGATGGATCCTCAGGCGTATGACATACGCAAACAGATATATCAAATAAAACCAGAATTTACCCGAGATTTGACTCGATCGCGTGACATGTTGCAATAATCAAACATATCTGTTAATGTAATTAATCTTCAAAATGAGCTATATAGCACTTTAACAAGTGCTAAGTTATGTGCATCCTGTTATAGATTGCACATCATCTTTTCGTACCACATTAGCACACAGATGCTCTGGCCTATTACTGATGTCTGTATTAGACAATAAAGTGCTCATGCTCTGTGAGTATTCAAATGTATTCTATAATAAAAAAAAGTATTATAATCTATTGTCCTCAGACCTGCTTTATAAATGATGAGCACCTTTTCATCGTAGTAAACCAGTCTTCATGCTCGTGCTTTATACTTGAACAAGGAGTTGGTATTAAAGCTCATTTCAAAATTCTGAAATATGAATGAAAGGCAATGAATTTGAATGGAAGGCTTAGCAGGCAGGCCTGCTAAGGAGAGCTTTTTATCCAATCAGATTTCACCTCCTATGTCTCTATGGAAGCAGAGCGCCTAGCTGGTCTTCAGGCAGGCCTGCTAAGCCTTCCCTGCTAGCCTAAATAGAATCACAAAGTTATAGCTATTTTATAATTGAATTGTTTTTCAAAAATACACTAGTATTTTATAATATTCTATTATAAAATACTTCGTCTATTTTAGAATAGTTTTCTACCTATTAGCTTATTTTCTCATTGCACAGCTCCTGTCTTCCTCTGTTGCTCTGCTTCCAGCCTGCACCGCTGCTTCCAGTGCAGCTTGTTTTAAGGAGAGCTTTTTATCCAATCAGATTTCACCTCCTATGTCTCTATGGAAGCAGAGCGCCTAGCTGGTCTTTGACGATTAAAGTACACAGGGACGTTGTCGTGATTGTCATAGTCTTCAACCAATCAGATCTTTAGTTTGACATGCTGGGCGTATTCTTTGACGTAAAAGCGCCTGCGAGGTGGCGTCAGCATAACATGCGCTGTGATTGGTCAGTGGGCCAGCGTGACTTTAGTCAACAGAAAGCTACCTAGCTGAGGACGCTTTTCTCCCGGAAGGTTATGGACATGTTTGGCGGTGACAATCCTAATATCGACTGCCACTGTCGACTGTCAAAAATAAAATCCACATTTTATTTTGCAATCAGTAACTATTGTAACATATGATGCCCTACATCTTGCAGTGGACTCAACCACCACCACAAACACTCGTTTTCTGTTGGCCTTAGCCATACTATTTTTTTCAGGTCCAAGTCCACTCTCAAACATGGCCTCATGCAGTGGGATGTGACAACAAAGAAGGAGACTTGAATTATAGTGAATCCCCATTCATTGGACACCATTTCTAATCACAGCAACATGAGGACGGTGTTGTTTACGGTGCAAGATCGGGAGATTGGAAGCATTTTGACACGTCGACACCAAGCCAGCAGCTCGTAGTTCATGATGCTGACGCCGCTAACATCACAAACAATGGCAGAAGTTTGAAGAAAAGTTTACCTGAGGGAAAGCGGAGTTGTTTTTTTTACAATTCCGCGGCATTGGTGTCGGCACTAACATGCACTAAACGCATGCATGACCTGCCCTATGTCAACAAAGCAAGAAGAAGCTCAGATTACAACACAACTTTATTCACTGCTCAGGCAGACATTACTCCACTATATATTTACTTAGAGAGTAGTTGTTTGCGGCTGTATTGACGTTCAGCGTGTTATGCAGCTCCTGTAATTTACAAACACCAGATAAGTAATAACTTGTTGTAGCAGTAACATATTTATCCTCCATAATCACATTTGGGAAGGTCCTCTAAAAGTTAGTGTTAACCATTTTACTTAGACGAAACACAATTAAAACACCAAGCAACCAAATGAGCACACATTATAAACACAGATTTTACTGGTGGTTACTTACATCTCATCACCAAAATTCACTTTACCTGCAGCTGAACACAGCCTATGTCTCCATCTGGTGGATAAACGTGGTACTGCACTCATCCTAAAGAAACAAATGTATGCCTGAAACATGAACTTTAGATCTGTAAATGTCAATAAATGAAACGCCAGGCAGTCTTCAAAGGTATCTGTGAACTAAAGAGCTCAGAGAGATATTTTCTTTGCATATCTTATCTGTTCTTTGCTATCGAGGTGAGAAATAAATGACGGTGGCCACTAATTTCTAGCATTAAGTGTGTGTCATATGTGCCCAACAACGGAAATCACACAAAGTCACGTGACTGAATCCCTATTCCAGTTCATTTCAAAACTTGAAGTCAAAATGTCTACTACTGTGTAATAGTTTTGAAAAACCTCAAATTTGAGACATGCTGATTTATTTCCAATTATTAATACTGGACAGGTGGATGCACTAGATCGAACACATGCAACACATCTCTCTCACCCTCGACAGTGGAGCCTCACTCAGTATAAAGACTGCCCTCTTGTTGAGTCGGCTGAACTGAGCTCTTTATCGTGAGTCTTGTCCATCAGCAGCTGAATGAAAGGAGCATTTGGATGTGTGGGAAGGAGGATGAAAAGACTCGGCTCTATGTGGGGTCTCTTCTCAGTCATTCCCTCCTGGCATAAACAAAGGAAGACTGTTGTGTTTACGTCAGGGTGTTTAGGGCGTCTAAAAATTTGCAAAAATAACATGCATTTCTGTGGACACAAACAATTTCTTGACATACATATTTTAAATACACGTCTGTTAACATTGTGCCAACAGTGCAGGGACATTATGTTTCCAAATATATGTTGAGTTATTGCATTTAGACATAAGAGAAATACACATGAATTATATGTTGACATAATGATGCAGAACAACAAAAAGTCATTAAACAATCATTTGTAATGACTCTCCTTGCAAAACAACTTTGTGTTGTTATTTCTCACTACTGCTTTGTATTTCTTAAACTGCACTGCAACTTTTATTCAACTTTTTTATTTTTATTTTTGACTTTTAATGTTTTATTGTTTTCTTAACTGTTTTTAAATCCTGTTTTCTTCTGCATTATGTTTTGATGCTTTTAATGGTTTTATGTGAAGCACTTTGAAACGCCTTGTTGTTGAAATGTGCTATACAAATAAACGTGTCTTGCCTTTCTAGCCAATTTTAGATTTATTTAGATTTTTAGATGTTTTATTCAATTTAAATGTGAAAGCTCTAATAGCTACCTTTACACTTTTAACATGCTAAACAAAACACAGTAATGACAAAATAATAAGGGTCATTACAACATCCCAACTAGTTTGTGACTTTAACAGAGTTGGAGGTCGTATGACAGCATGTTTTTATATTTAAATACGATGTGTTCCTTCACCAGCTGTAGTTGTAATGTTGTTAAAACACATAAAGTGTGCATACACATGGAAACAGCAGCCCGCTGCCTTATAGGCTGACTGCTGTGTCTCTGAGGCGGGCTGAAGGATCTGGAGTCAGATTCCTGAACACGTAGGAGCTCCTCGCGGCTCCAGCACGACGCGCGGCGCAGCGGCGCAGCGGATAACGGATTACGGATCGCTCTTCGATAAGACACACATTCAATTAATGTGGAATTATCTGCCATTATGCTGCTGCAAACCGTGGGATGTCTTTTTGTTTTCCATTCCTCCACAAGAAACATGACATGAGGATCTTTTTGTTCTCTCCAGACCGTCTGTTCATGCGCAACCCACTTGTTTGCCGCAGAGAAGAACTGTAAGAATCTAAAGTACGAAGAGGCTGTCAATACTTTCGGGAGATGTTTGTTATGGACAAAGGAGCGCGTGTGAAAAGCCGGTTTCACACGTCATTCTAAAGTGGGGGAAAAAAAATTACAGCCCATGGGTTCATTTTTCCACAACGGAAATGAGATCAGTGCCATCGGCTGGCTCCACTTCTTCTCCAACATGGTCGGTGTAGCTCCATGTTCATCTGCTGCTCGCTGACTTCTGCCCACCAGCAGCGGGTTGTTCATGGGAAGATGTTTGCTGGACTGATGGGGCTGGAATGTCGGAGCAACTCTCTGCTTCACCACTGCGAAGTCATGGAAGGTAAAAGGGGCATTTTATCTGTGTGTGTGTGTGTGTGTGTGTGTGTGTGTGTGTGTGTGTGTGTGTGTGTGTGTGTGTGTGTGTGTGTGTCTAAACTATCAATATCAACAATCATCTGGCTTTCCTGCAGAAGGAACGACGATGAAGGCTGGTTTGAATTCCCACCAGGAGCTATACACATTACTTAAGAATACTATACAGACTTAATGATTAGGAAGTGAAATAAGGCACAAGTCACATACAATAAACTAAGCCAAGGCAAGTTTATTTGTATAGCACATTTTAAAAAAGTTCTTCACATAAAACCATTAAAAGCATCAAAATTTAATGTAGAAGAAAACAAGATTGAAACAAAATTAAGAACATTCATTGAAACATTAAAAACATTAAAAAAGCAAAAAAAATAGAATACAAGTTAAGAAATAAAATGCAGTAGTGAGATGCAGAAATTGATTAATATCCTTGAATCTGGTTCAATTAAAGGCAACAGCAAACAGAAAGAAAACTGAACTAGATACTACATAGACGAAATACATAGCAGAGTCCTTACATGAGAGCGTGCAGTGGGTCTACATATTGTAACAGTCCAAGTTCTCCAAAACAAGACTTTGTTATTTGCACTGTAAAGCTGAGTGTCACTGAGTCCTCCACTGACATTCAGTCAGGTCAGAAAAGATGAGGGATCCCATCAGTCCATATAGGTCTCTATCCTCGTGGAAGATTTGTTTTCCCTCTGAATATACAAACAATGTAGAGACAGATGATGACATTCCCTTGCATATGATCTATCTATATAATGAATCCATGTATGAAATGGTCAAAACTCTTAAGAAGCATTGGGTGATAAGGCCATCTCATGTGACAATTACTCAATCAGTATAATTGACGTGAACATGTCCGGTATGTTAGCATTTAACTGTACTACCAACAAATTAAGAAGTATTTTAGGTTTGTTGGGTGTATTCATTCTCACAGTGTCAGCCTCCCGCTGCTGTACTGTGTCTTCACTCTCAGCCCAAATATATTCAGCTGGTTTATAATCCTCGGGTGACCATACAGGAAGTGGGGAGCTGTTTTCCTATACAAGTATCACCAGAGCAACGACTCAAAATCTGGACTATCATACATTATAGTTCAGTTTCCTGTCAGCCATTAGAGGCGTTTTGTTTTTCCAGAAACATAGATTCACTTCTAGGTCACTATTGGTCAAAGAACTTTCATTTCCCTATTTCTGTTGCCGTGGTTGGTCACAAGTGGCGAGAAGTCGCACATCTGCCGAGCACTGCTGCTTCTCAGGAGGCCGCTGACATGCAGATCTGCTGGTGTGTGTGTGTGTGTGTGTGTGAATGTGTGTGTGTGTGTTCGAGGGTGCTGAGCTTGTTCCTCAAACGTTTGTGTTTTTAATGAGATCCTCTGCATTCCTCTGCTCTTTGGCCGAAGCACTTTCAGCAGCCAATGGGATGCAGCGTTTAACCTACGGCCTCCGAGGAGGGCCTGTTTTAATCTACAAAGGTAAATAATCGAGCCTCCTCTGGCTGAGACGCTTTTAGCTTTCCCACACTTTGTGCTGAGGCTCCTCAACGAGAAAGCTGTTATTGTCGCAGTGGGATCGTTCGGCCCACAGCGTTGAACCGCTGTAGGTCTCCTCTTTGCTTATTTGCCGTTTCTGACGGAATTCCTGGCAAACTATTTTAGCACAGAGCCTGGCAGGAAGCCGCAAATGACATACCTCGTAGGGGCTTCAACTGAGATGTCAATGACCCCCCCCCCCCCCCGACACACACACACACACACACACACACACACACACACACACACACACACACACACACACACACACACACACACAATGGGCCTTGAGGCATTTCCTTCCCCTTAACTGAGAAGAGCCGTCTTTGTGTAATCGAAGCATGACGAGGGTACAGTACCACTTTCTATCAACGAGTGCTTCCCCTTTCGTTCTCTGGCTCTCTTGAGGGGCTCCATACTGTATCTTGACCCCACCAGATGGTGGACGGTTGTGTTTGGTACCTGCGTAGAGTGTTGGGTTTCTTGAATAGGTTATGGAACAGTGGCCACGTCTGTAAAGAAACAGTAACGGAGTTGTATGCAACCTGAGCTTTAGTGCGGCGGTCCCAGTGGACAGAAGCCATGCAGCAGCTCAGGCGCAATGGGAACACCCTCTATGCTGCTCTCACTGCTAATCAACTGAATCTAACGTCCCAACGCTCCCTTAAAGTTGTGTCTCTCCCTCTCCAGTCACATGGGCGGCTTTAGTAATGACATCACTGTGGGATCACTGGGGGATAGTGGTCATGGTTTGTTTGATGCCCTGAATATAGCTCGGAACAGAATAACTGAGCTCCCATTGAGGAGAAAAGTGTCAATACAGTGTGATGTCCTGACAAGGTACATGTGTGTTTGATTGTAACTAATGCATAACTGTGTCATTAAGTGCAACAGAGTTTTACAATGACAGTAGTATGAATGCGCCCCAGTGTTCTCAGCACAAAAGTCTATGTGTCAGTGTGTCTCTCTCTCTCTCTCTCTCTGTGTACGTGTGTGTGTGTGTGTGTGTGTGTGTGGGAAGAGAAAATTGAGAGCCAGAAGTGAAAGAGGGCGCGACGCAGCTGTACACAAAGGGGCTGTTGATCCCCAACATTTCAGCCCGTCTCCATCTCTGCATCCTACACGTTCCATGTCTTGGTCACGTGGAGCTGCAGCAGGTGTCCAGTTTTAAACACAAACCTCATCATTCTGCTCTACCTTCAGAGCTGGTGCTGTTTACGCTGATGTTTGATCACTTCTTGGGTTGGTCACGTCTGTCTGCAGTGGTTCTCTAACTATTTGTGTCCATACAAACCCTTCAGTGTCTTTCGAGCAGTAACAATATGAGGTAAATCAGTAACCTTATTAGGGACGGGGGCTGCATGTTTCTTTTCACCTTTCTGTGTGTTTGTTGCAAACACACATGTTTTTACACACTAAAGATAAGGACTCTCCCACTACGTTGACAGTGGACCCGAGAGAAAGATAGGCTTATTGATTTCTGCTTGATCAGTTTTTCCTGGTCTTCCTTGTCACTACTCTGTCCACCTTTTATTTAAAGCTGCACTATGCAATATCAAATGAATGAATAATGAATCAAATGCCGACATGTACACATGTGGAAGGAGTTGCTTACCCAAACCCAAAGAGAAGTATCCCCTGACTAAGTTCTCTCTCGTTCCTCTCAGATCTATGAAGTGTTTTAGCATCTTTCAGCTCATTGTTCATATTGTACAGCCATGTTCTTTACGGTTTATATTTTTTTGGTTGATTCTGCCTGCTCTCATCAACTTTGTTTAAAAGCAACAAAAAGCTCCGGCACCGTACACTACTTTCTCAGCTACAGAGCCAGATATTTCCTTCAAGAGATCAGACTCATGATTTCATGAAGTGGACACTAACGCGACTTCAAATGAATGCTAATGTTGCTCCGTATCCACTGGATGTGGAGTAACGGATGGCTTATAATTAACCATATCAACTTCATAGGGTGATTCATCATTATGTCAATTATGTTAATAAAGCTTGTTTCATTATCCCAAGTGGCAAAAAATATAAAAAATATAATCTTGCTATAATCACATTGATATTACATGACGTGTTTTCGCAAGGCGTCTTTCCTTCCCTGTCAAAAATGTGTCCAACCTGTACTAAACACGTCAAACGGACTTGTGATTTTCTTATTTAAATCTTAGTAGCCTTGTTAGCATCTAAAGTTGTCCTTGACTTATTCTATTTGGTTGAATAATCGATTAGTTGACTTTAATTGACAGATCGGTAAAACTGTGTTTTCTCCACAAAGAATCACACAAAAGCACCACTTTAAATCTTGTGTTTACCAGAGATGCGCTCACAGATTTCTTGGAAATCACATTGTTCAGCATGAAAAAAAGAAATTCGACTCAGAGGGTCTGTAAGGCATCAGAGCAGTTGTGTTTGTTTTTTGTTCCAACATGAAACAGATTCATTCAGCTTTACTTCCACTCCACCTCTGCCGCACAGCCTGCCCCTCAGTTTGAGAAGCTGTCCTTCAACGTGGCTGTTTTCAAAGAGAAACCGATTCAAATGTAACAAGGTATTGTTCATGCAGTCCACTCCTTCGCTGAGAGGCGGGCCTGAACTCAAAATGACAGTGTGGCTTTGGTATTTCAAAACAGCTGGAGCAGAACTCTGGGAAATGTCTGACATCTGTTTGTCTTTCCGTTATAGCAACGCTAGCTCTGAGGGCAGAGGGGTGGGGAAAGTCATTGTGGTTCAGTTAGATCACAATCGAAACACTTACAATTTTAAAGTCTTGGGTAACTGGCACATTTAGCATAACATTTCCATGATGACTTCATGCATGCACAGCTAATCCTACCAGTTCTATGAGCTCACTTGTTATCTTCCTCATGACCGTGTGTCCATCTTAATGGTTGATCTCTGCATCGACAGGTGGCAGAGCATCAGGGACAGCTGGCGGCTCCGCTCGTAAGAGGCTTCACCGAAGACCGGGGTACATGAGAGGAGAGCAGTCCAGACTTCAGAGCACCACTTATGGGCGGGAAGAAGAGGAGGAGGAAGGGAGGTCCACTTGTATTAGGAACGGAAAAAACGGACGTCACACTGACACCACTGAGGGAACCAGCGCTCAGAATGAGCAACATCCTGATAAACTCGCATGTGGCTCCTGGAAGAGTTTTCTCCGCTCTGTTTCCCATCCTCTTCCTCATGTGGACTACAGTGCCTGTAATGGTGCATCCGGCCACCGGGGTCCGTCCTCTCTGCCTCAGAATGAACTCCGGTTAAGCCAGAGCTCGGCCTCTCGGTCCTCACCAGAGGACTCCTTTAGCTCCAGTTTTAGTTTTATCCGGAAGTCTCTTCACTCCAGTCAGAAGACTGACTGGGAACCAGAACCACTAAGTCAATCAACTGAAGCACTTCGTTCGCCTCGGACAAAACCGGCATCCTTATCCACTGTGCACAATGTCTCAAAACAGTCCGCTCTTGTCCAATCACTGCCCTCCTGCACCCCAAGCAGCCAGGCGGAGAGAGAGGAGCCGTCATCGGGCGGGAGGTCTTGGCGGGAGTGTCTGTGGGAGGTCAGGCCGGACCTGCCCGACTGTGACTCGCGATCTCTGGACATCGAGATCACCTCCTCGCTGTCTGTGGACTCGGACACCGCCTCCGCCTCCTCCGTCACCTCTGGCTACGAGAGCGCCACGCCCGCCTCCGACCAAGGCTGGGACAACCTGGTGAAGAAGTACGAGGGTGTGCTGCAAGACTGCCTCCAGAACAACCGCACTCACACCAAGGTGGGCACGACTGGCTTCTGATGAGGAGGAGAGGCGGGGCTGTTGTCACACTCGCCTTTATTGGGTTTAGGTCAATCCACAAATATGTTCTTTTTAAAAGGAATAGTTTGACATATTGGGAAACACATATATTTGCTGTCCTGCCAAGAGTTAGAGAAGATTGATACCTCTCATGAGAGCTCATCTAACTCTCAGCAAGAAACAAAATAAGCATGCTTCTGCAAAATGTCAGACTATTTCTTTAAGAGCAAGAGCAAAATAGAGCATCTGAGTGTTACCACACAGCTTTCTGAGCACCTAAAGATGAACATACATGTAGCTCCATCTGCCCTCTGCTATCTCACTGCGCTACACTATATATAGACTTTGACGTGACGGGGTCTCATTACAGGAACTTCCTCAGCCTCAAATCCTGTCTTATCTCAGTTTAGGATGACATTTAGGATTTTTGGCATTCCAGAAACATAATTTAAAAATAAATAATTTGGCAAAATATCCTATCTTATCTTAGAAAAGGAATATAGCTATCACAGAACCTTTCTAACGTCCTTAGGTCCTACGAGTTACCCCGTCCTAACTTAATAACTGCTAGAAATTGCAGGAGCTGCTGGGTCTGTCTGACAATGACGATGGAGGACAACATGAATATTAGGAAATATAATTATTAAAAGTAAATTAAAACAATGTGGTGACGTTTAAATTTCCCAGACCATGTATTATTGGGTATTTAATACTGCCAAGGCGATCCATTTTAAATTTGATCGAAAGTGAAAGTTTTTGTCCATGATGGCAAAGCCAGTGACTTGTGAGAGCCGATGATATTATGGCCTGTCCATCACGAGTAGCCTGCCGCTATATTCTAACTAGCTGCAGGCATGACAGGACGAGTGCCGACAGAAGAAGAATATAATTTACAGTTATAGTGTAGTAAGGTCAATGTTCTAAACTCCATATCCAGTCCTCAACTTGCTCACTCTGTGTCACTTTGGAATGACGGTCATTGCACCCACAATACTTTATATTTATTTTGGGCCTGTGGCGACTGTTTGAAGTGCGTTGCCCTCTGGACTGCTGGGTAATCATCAGCTGTGTCTTCTGCCTACCGTGTCTCCCTTTCAGATTGAATCCATGATGTTGAAGCTGCAGAGGCTCCAGCAGAAAGCCATTCTGGATGACGACTATGACGCAGGTGAGCCGCTGCTTTAACAACAAGTCGTCTCAGCTGCCACATACTGTGGATGGATTGGAGAACGCTTCATCTTTCTTTCTGACGTCTTATGCCTTAAAAAAAAAAAAATACTAGTCTAATTTTTTCATCTAGTATAATTTAAAGAGGGACAGAGATGCAGCCAGTGTAACATGCAGTAACTCTCTGAAGTTCAGTCAGGACCCAGACTCAGTTTGAGGTTTAGGATGCGGGAAGTGCCCCAGTTGTCTTTATTGTATCTCTTGCTAACTGAATTAGCTGTGGATGTTTGATAAAGCACGTGCGGCTGCGCATTAATTAGAGCTTAATGGTTTGTCGTTTACTGGCTCTGACATTTCAAATCAAACTTACTGGAGAGTTTAGTGACTTTTGCTGTGATTAATAAATAATTAAATGTTAATTTGTTTTATATTTAGTGTCTAAATGATACCTGTTGTGTTGATGATTAGTTTGTCAGTTGAGTTTCTTTTGGTATCACAAGTTTTTTCTGTTTTCTGCTGATGTCTTTTGTTGCACTCTCCATTTTGCTGCTGTAGTCCTGCACATTTTTACTATCTAATCTTATGTTATCTTATCAGATCAATCAGCCAAGTTCAACTAAAACCTGGACATTGTGAAACTATAGTGAAACTATTGAGAGGCAAAGCTGAAACAAAATCCACATTTAATTACGAACACTAGCTTTTGATGTTTTTAACTTTGAAGACTGCATGGGAAAGTCTTCAAACCAAACAAATGAAATCTGTAATTTTCAATCTGTCTCCAGAAAAATCGACCGCTTTCTGGCTGGTCTGAGAAGAGTGTATTTTCTTTATTCTGACCCATTTCTTGGACCTTGTGACAAGAATAAAGGCCAACATCTGCTGTAGACCTTGAAATATTTAAGTGGAGTGATTATTTGGGTCAATGTGTCTTTTCAGGTTTTGTGTTTGCTTTTTGATATTGTGCTTCACTCTCTCTCTCTCTCATTTTTAACTCTGACAGTTATTTTCCATCCATGTTAACGTCTGTTGCAGTGTTTATGTTAGCAGCTCTCTGTAAAATGCTGTAAACTAATAAGGTTTGATTTGATTTTCTTGTCGATGAACATCTAAATGAAGGATTCTTAACATTTAAATAATTGCGAATGTGTCTTTAACAGCAAGCTGAGAATTGTTCAGTATTGACAGAAGTTGTATCTCTCTGAGTTCCTTCTAATTAAAGTATAATTTGGTAATTGAATAAGGAGTGACGTCTGTTTCAGTGAATGTAGTCTACGTCGACATTATGACCTAGAAACCATCTGGTTTCTGTAAAGTTTCTTCATAACCGTAACTTTTCAGTAAATATGTGTGTGTGTGTGTGTGTGTGTGTGTGTGTGTGTGTGTGTGTGTGTGTGTGTGTTTTCAGCTGAGCGTTTTGGGAAAAAGCTGGAGGAGCTGTGCAGTGAGCGCTGTGCTCTGAAGCTGGGTTTGCCCTCCCGACAGCCCGGCGTGGCTCTGTTCCTGGAGCGGCTCATGCGGGTGGTGCACAGCGCCCTCCAGAGGGCAGACTGCGGTCAGTGCAGGTCAGTCACATCAGTGGATACACAACTCACACTCTGTTGAGGAAATAAGTAACACCATATCCTGTGATTACTGCCATGAGCCCTTTTTCCCCCTGATATATCAAATGAATACCACAGTAATCAAAAGCTATACTGTTTTAATAATGAAGTAGATTTTTTCTCCCTGATTGACATTTGGAGAACCAAATGTTTTAAACGTCAAGTGAAAAGATCAAATTAAATATAAAATGTATTTATAAAAATAAAAAGATGACCTATTTTGTTTCAGGTTTCATTTAATGGCATTATTTATATATAGTGTATTCATTTTGATAACAATATTTTACTAGCGTTAAATTGTTAATGATAATGTGATACTATTACATGGTGGTTGACAATATAAAAGTGTTGCTGCACTGCCCTCGTTGTATTATTGTAGTCAGACTGCTTTATGTGGTTAAATTGAGTTAATTAGCTTTGTCCTGTGATCGTGATCTATCCATCATTATAATGGATGGAACAAGTAGGAAAGGGTGATTAAAAATAGCTTTTGTAACAGGAAGGAAATCAGGTGGCGCTCCAGAGGGAATCCTGAAAAAATGCAGCAATGTGTTTTTTAAATGCTAAAAGAAAGTCTACTTATACATTTACCCGACAGAGGGATGTTAGCGGTTGTGTTGCAGATTCAGACGCAACTTACAAAATATTACAATTATAATATGATGAATTATTATTCATAAACTATCCAGCATCACAGCATTGAAAGCACCACCTTAAATAGGCGTTAAGTCAACTTTAGCAGGACTTTTTACTGTGGGGTACTGATTTAATTCTTAACTGTTAATAGTTTTACTTCAGATTTTTTTGTTTTGAGTAGCCTTCTTCTTCTACCACCACCAATACCAACATTCCCAGTAAGAGAAAGGGTAAAAAGTAAAGCTAGACGGCGTTTTCCTGCGGTCCCAAATCACTAAATCCACCCCTGAAAAACACACTCAGGGTGGAGTCACGCGCAGTCAGACACTTTGGTGAAATACACTGAACACACGTCATTTCCAAATAGAAATACTAGAAACCACTGTCCCAGTACACAGATTATTTGTACTGCTTCCTATATAAGCTTGATTGAAAGGGACCAAAAGGACCCTGCAATGTGAATGAACAAATAGAAACGCTTTAATTGAAGTACACCATTGCCGAGGCTTTTGATGTGACTGGTTGTCAGGGAGACTGTGGAGCCGGATGCACGGGAGCAGCTGGGCTCACTACAGCGAAGAGATCGTCTGATCCAAGAGAAACAGCTAGTGGAGGTAAATTCAGCTCACATGATGTAATCACAGCTTACAAAGGTAATTTCTGCCACTTTGGGTCACGTGTGTGTGTGTAATATAATAGTGACAAATATGAATTATTGAAAGAAAGACAGTCCTCTTCTTCGACACCCGATAATTAACGCAAAGATCAT
This sequence comes from Taurulus bubalis, assembly GCF_910589615.1. Taxonomy (NCBI): domain Eukaryota; kingdom Metazoa; phylum Chordata; class Actinopteri; order Perciformes; family Cottidae; genus Taurulus; species Taurulus bubalis. The sequence goes on from NC_136602.1 coordinate 18,250,492, forward strand.
AAATATAAACCTGTGCAGGAGGAGATAGAAGAGCTGCAGCGGCGGCTGGCGGAGCTGAAGGACCACGGCCGATGCCTGGAGCAGCAGATCCAGGTGGAGGAGACGCAGGTGGAGGCCGAGGAGCTGGAGGGCTCCGTGCTGAGGAGCTGCTCCGTGGCCCAGCTCCGCGACATGAGCCGGACCCTGCAGGACCTCGTCACCTCGGAAAACCACGCGCAGATCTCCGTCTCTCCTTCGCCCTCCTTGCTCAGGTGGGCGCCACATACGTGCAGAATATTTAATGCCATCGCACGACAAGTGTACCATCTGGGGGGAAAAAGTGGCACAGGAATTGATTTGGGGAAATTTACTGATTTGTCGGGAGCAGGTGCATAAAGAGATCTTTGCACACACATTTGCACTTGTAGTATACTTTATAATTAATTGATTGATTTCATTATTATATTATGCTCTAAATATATACTCTATGCAATATGGATCCTGTGAGGCATAGAAGATGAACCTCAAATAGTTGCTCACAGTCCAGGTGAGAGTTCTTTTTACAATAAATGGCAGAAAACTCCCGGCTCTCACAGTTCCTGCAGTACTGTCAGTCACCAGGTGGGGCTGCTGGAGAGCTGTGAGAGGTCGTGACACTACAACGTCCAACATCAGTCCATGAATGTTTTCCCTGTATCAAGTCACGTATTTTCTTATCATTAAATGAGCTTGTTTAGAGGAGGATGTGTTGGAGCAGATTCTCTATTTCACGAAGTCTTTGCCTCCCAGCTTCATTCGTCCTCCGACAGACAAAGTGCCATTTTGCATAAATCTTGCAGCGGGACCATGTTGTCTCGTACTAAGAAAGTACAACCGAGTCAGAAGCACACCGTCATGTTTTCAACCCAATTAACATCTCAAGTAGTTGTAGTTTGACAATGCAGATATCGTATTCCCACATCCCCAAAAATTGCTTAAATTGTGCTAAAAAGCAATTATAGTGAGTCGCTTTGAACAAAAGCGGCAGCCAATTGCATGTAATGAAATGCAATAATTGTGCAAGACTTCACGAGGAAGGATTTGTTTATTTTCAGGTTCAGAGAGGACGCATCAAGCAGCCTCAACTACGTCTTTATTCCTCAAATCCCCCTGTGCTGTCAATCCTCTGCTCTCACACCTGCTTGAACCTGCTTTGAATTTTAATGGTTTTTCTCAGATGCAAATGATTACTTTGCATAGTATCCTCTGAAGTTAACAGCTTGCGACAGAGCACCGTGGAAAGCCTCTCTGTCTTGCCACTCATTAGAAAGACATGTAAATTGTACTTATCGCCTTCTCGGTGGCGTGACCCGCCATCACTGGGATAATTTGATACCTGACGTATTCTCACCCCGACTGGAACGCATTTATTCTCGCTGCTGATTGAAATTGCAACCTCAGATTGGATATTCAGCTGCACATCTCCAGGTGATGTGCTTTGGGTCATCATGATGATTGTGTTGCTAGCGGTTCCCTTCCCCAAATAACACAGGCCATTTCGTTCTCATCTCAAGATTTATTTCCTTACTGGAATATAGAAATACTGTTTCTGCGTCCCTTAAAAAAAAAAAGGGTGCAGTAAAATCAATTTTACCCGGACTAACCCTAAACATCAGATGGAATAGCATGAAAGGAGCTTACTGATTTTTGTGATATGAGACCATCTCAAGGTGACTGTGTTGTGCATAATGGATTTTATGCTCATTTTGTTTTCGTCTACTAATTGATTTATATCTCTGTCACTGAATAATGTGACCTTGTCCTTTTTGCATGTTTACATACATGCGCAGTAGTAACATTACTGACATCACCCTCGATATACGAAATTATCATCAAGACAGTGAAGTCTAATAAAAAACATTATTGTAAGAATAACGTGTAAGCAAACTAAATACTCTAGTAAAGTTTGAAAATGCCAGATTTGAGCTGCTACGAGGAAACAAATCATATCACAGCTCATGTTTTGAGCTCAGCTGCTTTTCCCACTTGCTTTCAAAATATAAACAACTGCCACTATTCATTTTCTTATATGACCATTTACATGAAAGAAATCCCCCCACCCCCAAAAAAAAATATTTTATGGATTTCTATAACACAGTGTTAAGTAGTGAGCTTCCGAGATGCTGGAGGACAGATTTTGGGAACAGCTTCCTCCCGTTTCCAGCCTTTATGCTAAGAAGCTTACTGGTAGCTGGATTTAGCTTCATAGTTAACGGAGATGTATGACAGTAGAATCAATCTTTTGAAGCGCATTTACCAAAATATTAAACTGTAATGGATTATCTGATCCTTGATTGCTATAATTGATAAATCGTTTGTAAAAACAATTTAAGCAAAAATGATTACAATCGCTGCTCAGAGTTTTGGTTCCAAATGTGAAATTCAAAATACAGGCCTCATGCATTCATAATGCACACAATATAGCATCATTGATATCAGTCTAAATCAACTTCACTAGGCAGTATGTAAACCTCTTAATCTGGTTGTGTAAGTATGTTTTTGCTGCGGATGCAATAATCTAGATTTACCAGGGAATGATAAGAGTCTACTGTTTTGCTCTCATTCCGTCATACAAGTTATAAACAATTTAGTAACTCTCTTCATACTTGAGAAAAACACTGTTTAGCAGCCAGATGGGTGGATTATAGTGAACTTGTGGATTTTTAATCCCGTCATTGACATCTATTGCTTTCACTCGAATCACCCAAAATAAATAAATTACCTTTTAGTACTGCACTGTAACGCGTGTATTTCCTTTTTTGCAGACTCCAGGAGCAGGAGCAGGCTTTGAATCTGTCCATCAAGGAAGCCACTGCTAAAGTAAGTCACTGTTACTCTGACCCGTTTAGTACAAAACAGCCCCGCTTCCCCTCAGCATGCCAGCAATGACTGAATGTGTGTAATTGTGTCAGAAGTCAAACTGGAACGCATGTCCTGTGAGCCAGCGTAGACATGCATCCCACATGTCACTGTCTGTATTCATGCTCTTGAGCGGGCAGTGAATTGTCCATGAGAAACGTACGTAAAAAATGCCCTTTTAGAAATCCAATATTGCTTTTTTTAGCAGCTCTTGGATAGATAGATATTTCACATAGTTCACATCTATGAATCTGTTTGGCCAGCGTGGCTTTGTTGGCTTTTCTATGCGTGTCAGTGTTGTATATTCCTGCGTGTGTACGGCTTTGCATGTTTCCCTTTGAATGTGTCGTGTCTCTGGAGTTGCCTTTTGCTTCTCAGCGGTTTGCTTTCCCGCTCACTGATCTCAATTCATTGATCTCTGCAGCTGAAAAAAGCCAAAAGCGGCAGAAATCCATAAAAAGTGGTGGTTTCAGGAAGGAGAGAGAAAATGCAGTGGAAAGGACCTCTTACTGTGTTCTTTAGAAAGCCAAAGGAATATGTGGGCTTTCCACAAGGACACACTTTTACCTCAATCACAAGATTGAAGACCATTGTTACGTTGAAATTAAGAAGTTTTGTTCCTAAACGAGGTAGCCACCATGTGGAAAATGGCACACCTGCTGTGACAAAATGATTGCTGGCGTGAAAGTAACTGATGCTTTCTCTGTTGATTTTTTTTTAAAGATTGAAGAACAGCCTGATGTTTTGAAATTCAATTGCCAATATCATATTTTCAGTTTTAAAGCACTCAAGAGCAGTTTCCAGTTTGTGTAATGCCAAATAAAGTGAAATAAAATTATGCAATCCTGTTTTCTGTATTTCTGTGGGAAGAGAGCTCCCTGGAGATGTTCTGCCTCAGAAATACCAACTTATTTGACAGCCTTTTCAAAGTGTTGCACAAAAATGCGTCAGATTCAAGACGAAAATGCGTCAGAAAATCCGTCTCCACATCCCTTTTGAGTGGTGAGAATGGTTCCTCAAAAGAAGGAGACGCATCATGGGTATTGCATCTGGCTGTTACTCAAAGTGAATACATTGGAAAGAACAGAGGTTTAAAGGGCAGAGTACGGGCAGATGAGGAGCTAGACAGGCAGTATCTGAACCATCGACTCCTCTGTGGATACAGCTAAGGCGCTGCATCCCCATCAGCCTCGTGACATTCTGGGCCATTTTCCTCCCTGACATTCTAATGGCATCTTTTATGGAGATTTCCTATTCCCCGTGTCTGTCCACGTGAAAGGAGGCACATTCTCTTTCTTTCCAAAGGTTATAGACAAGGTAACAGACCGGCGTTGATGCTCTGCTGTGTATTCAAAGCAGGGCGCGCACAGAGGGGCGGAAATGAATCTGTAAGGTCTTGTAAGAGTGAGTGTCAAAAAGAGGATGAAAGCGGAATTGGAAATGAGCTCTGCATCCTGTGGGATCCATGTGTCTGCAAAGGTTTTGTTAGTTACCCCCCCCCCCCTCGCTCTCTCCTCAGCCTCTTCTTGTCCTTCTTTTCCCCAGGTGGTCATGAGTCAGAGGCTGGGCAGCAGCCTGAGGAGGAAAGTCAGCGAGACTGAAACTCAGCTTTTGGCGCTGCATGAAGCCAAACTGGCAGCTATCTCGGGTAACTCTCCGCTCAACCACACCCCAGTTCAACACTTTCCACATTTCACGTCGTCTATTTACCTCATTGGCTTGGATCGCCCACCATTAGCCTCACTTAATTACGCTATTAATGATCGAGGCGCTCATTAATGGGCGGCGTAGGCCTTAATGTCTTCCTGTGGTGCACCGGTGCAGGTAATGACTTCAGCAGTGCCAAGGAGCTGAAGGCTGAGATGAAGGCGGTGTACCTGGAGCGGGACCGGCTGGACGCTCTGGCCAAGAGGCTGCACAGCCTCAGCTCGGGGAGCAGCCAGGAGCTGGGCAGGATGAAGGAGCAGCGGCAGCAGCTCAGGGAGGAGCTGGAGCAGCGGGAGGCCCAGCACGGTGAGTCACTGAGGCCGGTCCTCATCAAGAAAAGGAGAAACTATACGATCCCTTTCTTGCCCTAAATCTCAAAATATCTCAAATATGGAAGAACTAGATTTGTCTTTACAACTGGAGTGTTCCTATTTATCCTTACCAGGCAGCCGTAATGTTGAGTATTTGCCAACTTTCTAGCCATTTATGAGGCAATCAATTATTGATATTCGCCCCCTTTAAACCTGCATTGTCAGGTTTTTCGGCCACCTTTGGGCTTTGTAAACCAGCTGTAAACACAACACTGACATACAAGTTGATGTGGCTATGGCGGCGTTAACAAAAAACTGCCCGTTGACATGAAGCATCATCATTCATCTGAAGTCCAATACTGATTCTACTTTTAGCTCGGTTTTGGGATCAGCTGAGGAAAGGAAAATATGAAACTAGAAAAGGTGCACTCAGGAGAGTCAGATTTCCACCAGGTGTGTCTGCAATGACCACTGCTGTATTGTGAGAATAAATACATCCCACATTTGTCTAACGCTCCATCTATACTTTAATGCAGTGGTTCTCAACCTTTTTTCAGTGATCTACCCCGTGTGAAATATTTCTTTCAGCCAAGTACCCCCTAACTAGCGCAAAGCATTTTTGGTTGAAAAAAAGATGTAATACACAGCGCTGTGCCATCAGTGTCTGATATACAGAATATATACAATTAATAACAATTTTTAAAGGATTTTTGAATGGATGGTAATTTCAAATATATATATTTTTTAAATCTCACATACCCCCTGGAGTGCCTTCACGTACGCCATGGGGTACACGTACCCGCATTTGAGATCCACTGCTCTAATGGGCTCTAAGGCTTCGTAAAATTAGCTGTGGACAGGTGCAACAGTGTGTGTGCTGGTAGTTTCGGTAGCTGTTAGCCAAACACACCGTAAACCGGTATCCCCCCACCGTGGGGACTCGGTCACGGACACACACACACACACACACACACACACACACACACACACACACACACACGGCCGCTCGCATGATCCTCCCGGGGGGGATGGTGAAATAAACGCACCATTAGCGACTGGAAAGCGTTTGTTGTATTTCTGAAAGGTGCCTCTCTCTGTCTTTCAATACACCTTTTAAAATATCAATTTAAATGTGCACCGTGAGAGTTCTTTGAAAGAGAAGTCCTCTCTTGATGTCGCTCCATGCTGGGAGGACATCAATGGACGATGACTTTTCTCCCAAATGAAGGAGAAGTGATCTGCTGTCAGTGGGGAGTCGGCATCAAATGAGTTACCAGCAGGACTGGCAGTTGTTGAGAGGAAGGGGAGGGGGTGGTGTGTGTGTGTGTGTGTGTGTGTGTGTGTGTGTGTGTGTGTGTGTGTGTGTGTGTGTGTGTGTGTGTGCAGGGGAAATGAGCTTTAGATTGTGTGAAGTAGCCAATTACCTCCAAGCTACTCAGTGTAGACATGATGTATCAGCGCTGGCACACTCTCCAACTAGAGGAGATCCGAATGCTGCTGAAAGAAAGGACTCACTTTTTTTGGGTGTGTAGGGTTGGGTAGACTGGTTTGGCCTTCTGGCACTGGCAGAGACATAAATGGACTTTGACAGCACCACGAGAAGTGCTACTTTCTCAACTCCATCAGTCACAGAGGGATTTCTAAAAAAGAAAAAAGGTCACTTTGTTCTTTGAGGCACTAAGGCGTGAGTGCAGAGAGGGAAGAGAGCAGGTAGTGAAAGACCAGAGACCGGAGCCCTGGATCAGGCTCCTGCTGCGACCCCAAGGTGTGCAATCAGCCATCTAGCAAACACTGTTGTCTTCTTAAGGCCTGTAGCTGCACAGTCACCATTTGTGAGGACCCATTGTCTCGTCTGCTGGCACTAGGGGGCAGCCTTTCATTGTTGCAATCAGGCAGAGGTGCATCAAGTTTTTATGGGGGGGTTTGTTCATATTAAAAGGTCTCTGATTTCATGTAATTGCACTAGAAACCAAAGCCTTTTACTTGCCAATTACGTTTCTTTTCCTTTCACCTCTGGGCATGAAACTCAGTCACCTGTCTGATTTTTGTTGCTGAAATACAATCCTGAACACCTTGACTTGCTAAACAGCCGGCCGGGGACAGCATTAATCTCTCCCCTGACAGCCGCCAATGACACGTTCAAGTTCACCTCGGTATCCTAAATACACAGCGTGCCTCACACAGAATATCTCCCAGGGACATTGAGGCTGGGAAACCGATGACAAGCAAATGCTCGGGCTGAACAAAGGAAACGGGAATCAGGTGAGAAACGTCTCACAAATGTGGGAAGAGATGGCGAGTTAATGATTGGTTGTGTGGCTTGTTCAAATGCTCAAGTGGGCGCACGCAATATGGCATCAGGCGCAATCTCACAATGCATTGCTGACACCAAGCAAAGGGCTCATTAAACTGTCATCCTATTTGGTAATAAGGGGCTGGCGCATGCTATCTGGAAACTGATAGCCCACAAACAGCACATTAGCATTTCTTCAGCTGGAGGGGATTAGGAATTATAGTGTGCTTCAAGTCAAGATGGCCGTTCTTTTGGTTCCTGAGGCATCTCTAGCACATCCTCGTCCACACTAGTGTCATCTTATAACAATAAAATCTTGTTGAAAAGCCTTATTGGCATTGCGTGAGCTTTAAAGCAACACATAGATACCATGACCAGATCCATGCACATGCATTCACTCAAACGGCTTCAGCTTGTTGAGCGTCTATGGTGCTTTTTTTTTGGGCCTGGGAGCCATTACGTCCCTAATTGCCATTGGCGCGAGTGCTGATGAATACCAAACCCATTATAGCCGGAGGTTTGATTCCCTGCTGAGAGTATAATTTTGGCCCCAAGAGAGATCTGGAGTGAGACTAAATTTACAAATAAATAATTGAAGAGCTGAATAACATGAGTAAATGACCCCCAGGGGTGAGGACATTCAAACAGGGAGCCAGTGTCAGAGGGTGTTCCTCTTGATTTATCCAAGCATTCTGTCGATGCTTATTTAATGCTATTGTTAGTAGCCACGTGGTGCATTCTGTAGCAGTCAGGTTGTCTTCTCCACATGGCTGCACTGGGACACATTTAATTAGTATCTTTTGCTGCATCTCCACCATCTATTCTTTCTTTATACAGGTCCAGCGTCACCTGCAGTGTTTTATGGTCCTTGGTAGGATTTGGGGGCCCATTCAGACCAAACTCGACCATCCAGCACCTGAAGTGTACATCAAAATACTGTCTCTCTGTGTTATTAAACAAATGTAATTTCCTCTTAATGGAGTGCCAATAGTAAAGAGGGAGGACATGCATGATTTATTCATGACCCTGTCTCTTTCAGGGTGCTTCTGTTGAGAACATGATGGAGCATACGACGGCTCTTCTCCTAAAGAGCGTCTGAATGATTGAGAGTGGTGTAGTGGTTAAGTGGACCCGGGAGAATGTTTCCTGGTTTTTGTCTCTGAAGTTTTGGCAGTATTCATTTAGTTTTTCCTGTGATTCAGTGGAGGAATCACGCCATTGTGAGTTTCAAAGTGTCCATACCCATCGGAATTACTGCAAAAACAAAGGGAAGTTGACGGAGGTACTACTACAATAGCTCCCACAATTATTTCCGTTCCATAAGACTTAAAAAATGAGTTTTTAAAGGATTTTCATAATGTTGGTAACAAGTTTTTTAACCCAGCTGGCAACATGTCAGTCCACAACTTTGGTCCAGAATGAAATAGCTAAACAACATCTGAATGGATTATCGTTTGACTATCCATCTTGAGCCTTTTACTTGATGGTCAAATACTTTGGTTTATGACTAAATAGCTGCAAAACTAATGACAATCCCAACACTCTCAGATGTACTTTGTGTTTTAGTGCTTGTTGGAAATGCTAACACACAAAACTAAGATGGTAAACGTGGTGAACATTATAGCTGCTGTTCTCATTGTCACATTAGCATCGTCATTGTGATCATCTAAGCATGTCTACATTGGCGTTTGGGCTTGAAGCACCACTCTGTCTCTGAGTACAGCCTCACAGCAGCTAGCATGGCTAGTTCAGACAACTCATCAGAGGAGGGAGCCGTGCTTTTTTTTGTGGTCTGTATTAGCCCAGCGCTAATGGAGTTTCTCAAAGGGTGCAGAGGAAATAATAAGATGCCAGTTTAATGGCGCAGGGATGTGAGCAGGTGAGCTGTTGAGATAATGTTTTAGAGCTTTTATGGCTGCGCATTTTGAGAGAGTTCCCTTTTCGTTTAGTGCTTCCCAGATTCAACCATCAGAAAAATATATATATATTTATTTGGCAACCCACAGCAAAGTTCATTCAGAGTCTCCTCTGCTCTGAGAAAACGCTATAACTGAGTTTGACTTGAGTTATAATGACAGTGAGCATGTCTAACATTTTAGTCAGAGTAATTCAGGAGCCGAAACATGAAACATGAAATATATATATATATATACATGTATATATCCACCCAAGCATAGATTTTATACACATAAGGCACTTTTTTTGTCAAATGATTCCTTTTGTGACACCATGCCAGCTGCAATTTGTGTGCTGCTATGCTTTGTGATCCCACAGCCTTAAATCATCATGGGTTATTGAGTACCTCTTCCTTCATTAGCTATGCTGCTTGGCTGCTGTTACGTTCACATACACCCATACAATGTGAGAGTCTGCTTATGCTGACTGTGTGTTTGTGTTACCTGCAGTGCCGTTGCACTCAAACAGCTCGAGCCGAGCTAAAACACATTAATCACAGTCAGCGCCTTCAACTCAATTACAAAGACACACAATTTCTCTTCTGTTTTATTATGCGCAGGCTTGTATGACACTCATATCGGCGGTGCTGCGTTAGCACGGAGCCGCCTCTCATTTGTTTGACGACGCGGAGGCCTCACAGATGTTGGTTACTTTTATTCTTACGAGGCGATGAAGAAATGACTGCATTATTCACATTCAATTAGAGAGCTGTTCAAATGCTCATAATGCAGCAAACACCTTGCCGTCGTTAACTTTTGCAGACTCATTAAAGCTCAGAACTTCGTCGTCGAGAATCTTTCATCACTGTGCGATATGTCTGCCCCATTTGCTTTGTCTGTCTACTGATTGTAATCATTTGTTATCAACTTTACATCTATTTAGCTGAAGTAATTATTTCTTCATTAGAATAATGAACAAGCTTTTTGATCTCTATTAAGCAAGTTCTTTTTTTCCTCCAAACCCCCAGTAACACATTCTCATTATCTTTCAATAGTGTCTCAGTTCTGTTTGTGTTCTGAATGAATGGCCTCTTCGATTTTGGCCGAGGTCCTTGGCAGCAATCACTGATGTTTAGTGCCTGCTGAGATCACTGGTGCTAAGGGGACGCTGAGCTCATGAATTTGTTCCAGTGCCGGCTCTGTGAACGCCTTTGTGAGGTTCCTTCAACACCAAATATACTGCTGCATGTATTAGGGGCTAACAGACTGGCTTTCTTCTTTATGGGCTTTTTAGTGCAGATTTTATTCGCATGGCTTGCCAATGACAGCAGCCTCCCGCAGACTTACAGGAAGTGGCAATATCACCCAGTGCTGTGGTTCCACTCAGCGCAGGAGGAGGCTCTGCTGCTTGATGTCTTGTCCCATTCTATAAAGAAAAGATTATTTTCATCTGTCACGCACGAAGAGGCTCACTAGTTTTTGCCACCGGTTGGCATGGCGACAGGATGGCACGCTGCCTCTCAGTATTAGCATGGAAATAAATAACAGTTAATACACTCATGTCCTATCGCCCATCTTCATCTGCCTTTTGTATCGACTGTTTCTCTTCCTCACAGTGTATTATTTCTAAATCTGGCTCTGGCTCCAGCTGTAGCCTACTTAGTCATCTCACATCTGTACATGCCCTGTGCCATCCCAAGTCAGGCTTAATGCCTCCATGTATTATTCAATGGCTATCTGCTTGCACACTGCCGAATGGAGGCGGCGTGAATGGAAGTTGACATGGGAGACTCTGTCAGGTGGGATAGGATCTTGCATAGCAATTAGAGGGGTGGTAAGTGAGCTGTCTGGTCCACGTATACCAGATCTGCTCACCAGATATGTGATAGCTACGCCAGCGGCCTCCTCTTCCCTCTGATTGAGCAGAGGTGTGTGTGTGTGTGTGTGTGTGTGTGTGTGTGTGTGTGTGTGTGTGTGTGTGTGTGTGTGTGTGTGTGTCACAGCCACTTAAGTCGGAGACTTCTTCCTTTCCTCCCCGCTGTGCCAGCCCCCAGCTTGTCTCGTCCTGGAGCTGATGCTGTCTAATAACCACCATCAAGACAATGATACAAATTATATTTCAAACATCAAAGTGATTCAGAGCAGCCAATTAAGTAACTTTCTTTCTGTGTGAGCAAGCTAAGTGGCAATACAATACAGTAGCTTTCAACCATTGTTGCCTTTTTATTTTTTCCTTAAAATGAAGCAGTGTCTACTTGGGAGTTCATCATGTTTTTTAATGGGTATGTACTCTGTTATTGTCTCCATTAGACATTTTGGGAAATACTTTTATTTGCTTTCTTGCCAAGAGTTTACAAATGGGCAAATGGCTGCCACATTATAGTTTTACATTGGCTCGGGCGGCAACATCTCAGTCACAAAGACACACACACGTCTCTGGTGTGGAAGTTCTTCAGCGCGAGTGAAGAAGACATAAAACTTGCAATTTGTCACAACTACAAACTCAAAGTAAGCCGTGGAGGAAGAACCTAAAAAACAACTAACTTAATCACAAACTTATTACAATGTAATTCATTCCCATGCAAGTCGTGCTTATGACGGCTATATAAAACTGATATTAGAGAGGTAATTAACTAACACCAGCTGCGAGCAGCTTATAGTACATCATTTAAACTACTCATGTCAAGATGTTTTTTAATCAAATCTAAATAAAACATACTATCATTTATTTCATTTAATTTGAATTGTATTTTTTTTTAAAGTAAATAACCATAACAAAATAAAGGAAAACATTCAGTATTTTTGATGGTTCACACTGACTTTGGGACTGTTGAAATTATGTTTCGGGATGGTGGTGAAGAACATTTGTCTGGAGGCTTGCTGTCGATTATACAGTAGGTCTTAGAAAAACAAAACAAAAATCTGCAAAAATTGGAATCGGCCAACAAAGTTGCAATCGGTACATCTCCAGTCCAGACATGAGCGGAGCGTGGGAAAGCACGGGGTGTGGTTGTTGAGCTGTACAGACGCTGGGATGCACAGATCCATGAGTGGGGAGGAGGAGGGTTTTATTGAACATTATAGCTTGTGTGTGCAGATATATATGGGGCGCAATTTGTTATAAGTGCATCCTATTGTGTTCAAAGACCTGCTGCTGCGGGGGGCATATCCTCATGTTTCATACATGAGCTCATTAACGGCGCTCAGCTTGCCCTCCTCTCCATCCTGACTAGCACTCCGCCAGCCTGCGTCTGCCTCCTCAGGCACCGCTCACTGCTGGCAGAAGGGCACAGGAAGCAACATAAGCCATCCATCCAACGTTATGCCCCATAGAAAAGCTGGCACTGTAGGCGGACCTATCTACGCCATGTTAGAATCCCCTTTAATCCTCAGGCCGTCTCCACTATGATCCACTCTTCGAGCAGTGAGAATGATCTTTCCTCAACTGTGTGTTTGTCTTAAGAGAGAGACAGCTGGGCCTTTGTACTCAACCGTACTGTTGCAGTTTCTCAGCACAAGGCCATTGCCAACTGATGACGCTACCATATATATATATATATATACGTATATATATATATTCATATATATATATATATATATATGTATATATATATATATATATATATATACGTATATATATATATATATATAGCTTTATATATTGTAGCTCATGATAAGTGATTTGCTGCTAGGTTACCCCATCATGGCCGATCAAAGCAGTAAATGAAGTGCTTGTAACATGCTGTTCTCTCTGCTTTTCTCTCCATATAGAAAGCCGGCTTAAAGAGAACACTACCAAGTACATCAAGACATTGCAGGACAGATTGCACAGGTAAGAGCGCTTTGTGTCGTCTCTCGCTCTTTTTAGTACAGAAATGACGAAGACTCAATAAGGAGTAAAACAGAGAGAAATAAATGGAGCAACAGCCTCCAAGGAATTTCCCCTCACCTTTGTCGTCCTCTAAGCCGAGCACCGCCTCCCAAATGCGTCACCTCATCCACCTCATCATGCACTCACACCTTTTTCTCCTGTCGTTGTCTAGAGGCCCTATCTCACATTTCTCTCCATCTCTCACTGCAATTTGTCACCCTCTTCCCACATCCTCACATAGTTTCTGTACGTTTTATTTGTTATAACTCAGCTCAGTTGCCACGTTTACGCTCCTCTGTATGAACCATTTCAGTCTTTTCTACGGTGTCTATCTGCGTCTCTGAGGTCCTAAATAACGGAGCACAGGTCTGTTGTGTTGAGGGCGGCCGCCAAGCCCGCCTGACGGTCGCACAACAGGACTGCGATGTGCTGAGTGGCTGACTTTTCCGAGCAGAGGGTGTGCAACCCATACAAGTGTCGACACCATACGCGTGTTTATGCGTCCTTATGGAGATCAGAGCTGTTTAGCTCGTCTCCATCGACACAGACCGCATCGAGCAGCTGCAAAGCGATCGGCTCTTCTTCTGCAGCCATGTTTTACACATGGACGAATAGAGCTGGTATAGTGGTTGTGTACACCTTATGAGCTGTGCTAGCTACTCACACGGCAGGTGAGGCCACCGCAGCTTACTTTGTGTCTGCTTGACCCATGTCTTTGTGTGTGGAGTGAAAGAGCTTTCCGTGTTGCATCCTTGGAGAGGGAGGGTCAACTCTTTGGACGGACGCCAGGAGTCAGTCACATACAGCACGGCTTTTTGTTGAGGAGGGATGCGGCTCTGCGTGGTTAAGGAGCAGCATGGCTGCCACCTCAGTGCCCAGCAGGGGAGCAAGGCTCGGGACCTTTTCTGTCAATAGTGCAGATGGCCTTTGGCTTTGCGTTTTTTTTTTAGAGTGGTTTGAGAGCACCTGTCTGTATTGTGTATCTAATTAAAAAACAACCTGGCAATAGCTGGCTTACTGGAATAGGAATGTGACAGTGCATTAAAAAATGTGCAGCCTATACATATATACACTCTACAAGCCATAGCAAGCCTCCACCATAGACACTGCACAAATGGTATCATCTGGATCCTACAATTCCCATAATGCAACTCAATAGTGTAATTTGGTAGACCCTCTCTGCCAAGTAAATGTCTTTCAAACTCCACACCCTCTGTTGACTAAAAGACTCCAAGCCCAAACTGAGAAAATCCTTATCACATCATCTGGGTTATTTTGTTTCATATTTCAGAGCGCTCCTCCAAAGCCCCAGAAGACATTTTATGGAATACGTTATTCTGTTTTCACAGGCTGAGTAGTACTGCTTGTGACAGGTAAACTGAGCTTCATGTGTCAAATCACTGGAGTGCCCTTTTAAATAACTATTCAAATATCTATAAAAATATTTTATGTTAAAAGCTCCATTTATTCTCTCTTGAGGTGAACTTTTGAGATTTTAAATCCAGTTTTATTTTTAGTCCCAAACTACCAATATCAATAAAACAATAATACAGAATTGAATGCCTGGCTCCCAGAAAAGTCTGGCTACTTAGTGCTCTCTTAATAGAGCTGCTATTCAGTGATCCCGTCTTCAAGTTTCCCCAAAATACTTGATTATATAGATCACATGCATCTAATCACATCACTATTGGAAAAAATAAAAATAAAATCACATTACAGGAAACCTTCTTGGATACTGGGTACAGTAAATAAATATTCCTGCTCATCACATTCTATATTAATGTATAAGCCCCCCAACTTTTATCATCCTCCATAACCAGGCGGTCCAGATCAAATCACAGGTGCAGCTTTGCCTTCAGGCGAGGACCAGTAGCTTCCTCCAGCTCCAGTTTGGCACAGTGACACATATGTGGCACACACACACACACACACACACACACACACACACACACACACACACACACACACACACACACACACACACACACACACACTTAGATACACAGATGCACCCTTCCTCCACTGTAAATGTCCTCAGTCAGCTCTAATGTACATTGCTGTTGATGGAGTGCGGTGGTGATGGGAGGTGAGGGGAGGAAGAGGAGGGGGAGGAGAGAGGCAGATTAGTACTGGTGAGATGTCTGGTCTCCGTGGAGACGGGAGGTGTTGAAAAAACCAATTATCTCTTCCTTGCTAAAGACTAGAACAGGATGTTAGAGCAGCGCAGATGCTGTAAGTGTGTCACCAGAACAAAAAACATTTTTTATTCAGATTAGCAGCAGTGCACAGTTGTTTAATACATTATGTAGATGTTTCATTAGGAAATGCCTTTTGAATATTTTCGACATTAATGCATTCTTCTGTTAAGATGTGGATGTCGTTTATCATATTTAATGGATACAATGCAACTGGTGTAGAGGTCATTAAAATACGAGGACAGGACATGCTCTCTTAGTTAAAAGCGAGGAGTTGCTGAGAGACTAGTGAGACGAGTGAAAGAAAAACCTTCCATTATTACTTTTAATGTACACAATCATGAACGTATCAGACCAATGTAAAGTGTTTGTAACAAAGGGACCGGGTTGTCTGCTGTAAAAGGCTCCAGACATGAAGCCACCCACCTTCCTAACTGTTCAGTTCACCATCACACCTCATCCCCTTGTATTTTACCATATTATTAGCACCTCTCCTCAGCTGGTGTTATTTGAGATGCTCCTGCATGATTAAGGGGGAAACATTATCATCTTCTATTTGCTTTCTAATGGGTGAATTCTTACTGCGTTTATGGCTTTTGGCGGATCCTAAATATCAGAAGCGCTGACATGAGACTACAGCATTCATTTCATTTGATTCAGGATAATAATTTCTTGGGGAAAGCTTTAAAAACTCCAGCTGTGACTCAAGATAGGGGCTGTTTTTCACAGTCATTGGTATTCATGTGTGAGACCCGAGGATGCAGCTGAGCATATGAACCTGATGCTGGGTCGAGTTCAAACTGAACCTACTGGTCCCAGCTGGACCAGACCGCCGCTCCTTCCTTCAACAGTTATTTTTACAACCCTCCGTGTACGTAATGCCTGGAGGAGAACAAGTGGTCCTGTCAGTCAGCAGTCCCACAGGGTGTCTGAGAGACTGTAGAAGGGGTGTGCCTGCCTGCCTGTCTCTCCTTCTTATTACGGGGCCATCAGCGGAGCAGCGCACCCACACCCTGCCACCGTCAGACGGCAGGCCGAGTGGCTGCCACCAATTAACCCCCCGGGCGAGGCGTTCATACCGACGGGCACCAGGAGGCCGCCATCACAGGCACGCCGAGGAGCTGACTTGTTGTCTGAGTCCTCAGTACACACAGCTAATGCCAGGAACTTGTCATGACCTGTGGTTTTCTTTGACGAGAAGCGTTTGTGATGACTGAGGCCGGCTTTGACATTTTTGGGGGGAATTGCACGACACTGAATCCCCACAAGAGAATGATTTATGGGTTTGTGTGTGAGTTAACACGTGTGCGCAGCCATAACTGCGTGTGCGTGTGTCCCTCTCCACTTCAGAAGAGATAAATAACAATGGCATGGCTCACTGGGTGCGTCCCCACTAAAGCAGAATTCAGAAGCGGCGGCGTCGAGTAGAGAATTGGCGAGGGCGGGGGGGCTGGGCAGAGCAATTTTTCTATTGTCTGGGTGCCAAATGAAGGTTAGAGAACGTCTGAGAGGCGTGCGTTGGCAGGGTACAGAGGTTGGCAGCCTTTTCAGGCAGGAGATGGGCTGGAAAATGAGTGGCATTCAATTTTCAGGGGGCTTCATCACGGAGAGAATGGAAAGAACAGAGGGAGAGATTAAACAATATTGTCTGGGTGCATTTTGCCTTTGAGTTTGTTTACGTATGGTGACGAATGAGCAATTCCTCAAATCCTAACTGCACAGCATGGAGGCACTCTCTAGTAAAAATGCTGACTATATTATAGGGCTTTGTAAATAAATTAGGGCTTGGATGCATCTCTTAATGTATGTATAAAACCCACATATTTGTGCTTTAGTTTTCTATACTAGGCGGATTCCTGGAAACAAAGATGTTGTTATTAAAAACCGATGAATATTTATGCTCTTTATTGTGTGTTTCTTAAACCGTATTGAAAAGGTGGAATTTCTGATGGATGGATTTGGTTCCTAAAATGTCACCTGGGACCACAATTATTTGGGAATAATTTGTTTACTAAAGGTCACTGAAAGAATAAGGGGAATAAATATCAATATTTTTTAAAAAGGTCAGAGGTCTCAAATGTGAGCCGGTGGAGAGGAATTTCATTTGGAGGGAAAGCTGTTTAGGAATGCCAAAAAGACCTGCTTATAATTCAATATCAACACTCTCACATCCTTGGATAAACACATATATCATACATTAACGGGCCTGGTGTACTTCTGAGTATTTGCCGCCAGAGTGACCAGGTTAACATAAATAATTCTACAATGAGCAGAGAACCTCCGCTGGTCTGTCGTGTTGCTAATTTTCTGAATAATACATTAAATCGGCTGCTTTTAATGTCCTCCTCTGTTTGTACACAGGGAGCTGGAGTTTGTGTATGTTACCGGGGTCAGGGGCGAGCGAGAGTGAACAAGGATGACGGATGGTAACTCACTGAGTAGATAAACAAAAAGCAATCTTCTTGTCCTCCCGCTGAACTCCTGCTCAGTGACCCCAGCAGAGATGAACACAACCAGGCCCTGTCTCCTGTCTCTTTGAAGAGAAGGGCAGCCCACGAGGAGGCCATTCTCTCCCATTACATTTTGTCAATGGAATTACAATCTTTGAATGATTCCTCCTCCCCCGCTCTTTCTTTTGTCAGTGCTCTCTGATGTTATTAAAGATGTCCTTTACTGCGCCTTGACAACTACTGTGCTCAGTTATCATGCAGCAGTTCTCAGTCGTGACATGCGTACCGTGCCTCGCCGTGTTTTTTTGCACATCACCGTTCTGACATTAGTGTCATCATGACGTCGACATTCTTTCACAACATGCTATATGTTTAGCATCTTATTGCCTCATGAATGTGACTCGGTACCGCTCTCTGTTTGGTGCGGAGCTACAGCCTCCAAGTGGGAGCTGCCTGTCTCTCTCACTTTAGTTAAACAAACACACCCATCAACACCTCTAAAGGTCTCAAATGAACATGCTGCATGGGTCTTTTGAGTGGCTGCCTGCTTGGGTGTCCTTTATAGCTCGAAAGAGACACACGCCACTTCCCACGCAAACGTTGTGATCACTAAAACTTGACGGGAGAATTTGCACCTGTACGGAAACTCTGACCCATGCGCACGCACATTATAGAGACGGGGACGTTTGCAACACAGATGGTGAGGTGGTGAATTGAAGCCAGATTGCAAATGGTTGCTTCTCACACATTTAATTTCATGACAATAAATATATAAATAATGTAATCATGTGTTACATTTAGATCCATTTTGTTTTAAACATTCAAACCAGCAGTGTTATTTGTGCTCATGCTAAAGAGCCGTAAACGATTCTATGAGCACCTTTCAATTTAAAAAGCCAAGTCAAATCTCACACCCAAATCTCAATATTACTTCTCCAGTGCACTGAATTGGATGAACTTAACGTGATCGGGTGTAGAAATCCAAAATATCAAAAAGCGTGAAATGATTGCAGAACAGAGCATCAATAGTCTCTAATCGTCTCCCATCTCCAGGTCGATGCTTGACAGACAGGAGTGAAAGTACAATTCCCCAAATGTCTAAAGATTCCTTTAATACATGACATGTTAAATATGCATTTACTATAGTTTACTTTCTTGTGTCCAAATGTTTATAATAGATGATAGTTAAGTAAAAACATGACCATAAAAATACATATATGAATATATCTACTGCTATTAAGTATAGTTATAGTATCATATCTAACTGGATCTTATTTATAATTTTCTGGATTGTGCCATATCCCATGACATGCATCCTGCAGAAGCGTGTTGTGCCATGATTTGTGGCCTAATGTTTCATGTTATAGCATGTTTGATATTAGATAGTGTATCAAATCACGTTGCATCTGATATTGTGTGGTATAACATGCTGCTCTGTTCGTCTCTACAGCGGTGGCTGTCCGGGCTTGGAGCGGATTTGGGAAGCCGACCTGGAGGCGTGTCACCTGTTCTTGCGAGGCCTCCAGTTGCGGACTGCAGTTGGAGACATCGAAGACCTCCCCGCTGCAGCCGTTTATCCTCCAGCCCGGGCGTGCACCAAAGAAGAAGAAGATTCCGCCATGCTGACTGCGCTAGGCGGCCGCTGGGGTCCTGAGGCCAACTTGCAGAACTCAGAGTTCACAAAGGTAATGCAACAATGTCTGTTCTTCACAAACGCCATGTGCTTTCACACCGCATTGCGTGACAGTCTGATGCGTGCAAACAGACATTTAGAGTTGAATACACAAGATGCCCTTTTGAGGCTGTCCATCGCTGATGTCTTACACATTTTCTCCACATAACAACACATTTTTGCTGCTGAAAGGTCAAATGAGAACAGTCTATTTTAGGATTCACTTCTTTTTCCATTTTTTTTCTCACTCAGCTGTGAAACGTGAACTCTGAAGTGTGCCTGCTCGGCCAGTCTTACCACTTGACTGGAGAGGACTCTTTTTTTAGTTCATACGTTCAGCTGTTCGGAATATAAAAGTCTGTCGGCTTCAGCAAGATGAGCAGCAGGCCATTAGCACCTTTGCTCGAAGGTATTTTCAAACAAGGTAAATGTGGGCGTTAGAGAACCCACCGCTAGGACATATTTTGGCTTCCTTGAAGTTTCATTCTAGAGAGTGCAGATTTAAGAGCCTCTTTCTGCGTGATTACGTACGTTTAGTGGGAATGTGTGTGTGTGTGTGTGTGTGTGTGTGTGTGTGTGTGTGTGTGTGTGTGTGTGTGTGTGTGTGTGCGTGTGTGTGTGTGCGCGAGCGCTCTGTGCTGGTTTATGGTTTAATCCACAGTGAGTTGAGGTCCACTGCCTCAGGGCAGAGTCCAACTCATTCTCTCCTCACACTCCTCCGCCCACGCAGTCTGACAGACTTGTCTGAGATAGGAACAAAGCCAACAGAGCCAGCATTAATAAAAAAGAAATATCACATTTACTCGTGAGTTTTTGTGAGACTATACTTTGTTAGTTTGGCTCACAGACTGATTTCTATCATGTTTGCTGATTTTAAGCAGAAGTTGATCCTCTGAATTTCAAATGTATGGATTTACTGGATTGTGGCCATAAGCACATATTTGACTATGATTTTAATGGTGCTAGCAAAATTCCCACTTGCATGTAATAAAACTGGAAGCTGTGGATTTTTATCGTCATATTTAATTCTTCTACTGTTGCACCCTCTTAACCTTCTCTCACAGTTGTGCTCTGTGCATCCATGAATATAAACTTTGCATCGATGTCTTCTTTCCCTGCCCTGCCTGGCGGCATTTTTCAAACTGCATGGATCTATTTTCTGCTTTCCCTTTGTTTCCCTGTGTTGTTCTTGCTCCTCCCAAAGCCCGGCCCCTCCTAACATTTCTCCGAGAACTAAAAGGTGAGACAGCCAACCATTTCTCTCTTTTGTCTCCGTCCTGTGCACTCTATTTTCTGAAACCTACAAGCTAGAAACACTTGAGCTCAATGGAGCAAAAAAGGTCGATCACGTGTCTCTAAAAATACATTTGGGAGGTTTTAGAGTCGAGCATGAGTGCTGTTCAATTTAGAAATGTCCTTTAGAAATGAGTATCAACTTTGTTTTGAATTTGATTGCACGAAATACAATAAAATTAACTATGACGTTCATGTACAGCGATGCAAGAGCCCATCTCAAGCGCTTTTCAACATTTAACATGAATGATAACATATTGATGCCCCAACTAACCATCTAACATGTTTGACATTAGAACGAGCATCTTGTGAATCTCTCTTTAAAGAGAAAAGATGGAGAGCAGCACATTAAGTGTACCCTTTTTACCCTGCAGCTCAGGCTTTTTCTTTGGGGAAGCAAACACTATAGAAAAGAATAAGAAATATTGATATTATTATAATATTTTAGCCATTTAGTATCTTCCAGCATGAATCTTCAAGACCCCATGTATCACAAGGCTTTGCATCTGAAGGCAACAGACAATGGAGGAGTATTTTATCAGTTGGATGCCAGAGAACTGTTTTAATCTGTCTCTAGAAAACTGCGTGTGACAGATTTATATGTTGCTGTAAAATGGATGAAATTGTAGAGAGCAAAGAAAATCCAGTTTGTGTGGTGCAAAAAAATGTAGCGTCTAAACTAACTGATCTCATATAGTGTACGAAGAGTTGTGTTCACAGAAGAGCATGCAGTTATGTGTTCCATAATTTTTGATTAAAAAATAATTAAAATTTTGCTGATTAGTATTTGTTGTTACTCTGCCTTCTTATGTACTTACCCTAAAGCCACAAACAATATGTTAGCCTCCAATAGGTACAGTAATAATTACCGCCTTCCTTCGTGAAGAATGTACAATTACTCACTTTGAATACTAACAAAGGAAACCTGCAGTACAGATGAGCCCGTTAATCTATTTTCTCCTTGTCAGTTTTGGTGATGAATAATTACAACCTCCTCTCATTATGATGTTGTTGCACACATACAGTACACAGCCAACATAATTGCATTTTCAATAATTCATGAGCAGGTTTATGACTGTGTGGCCTCAACAAATGTTCTCCTTTTGTTGCAGAAATTGGAGGAGTTTTTGTTCTGCATGGAGGAGAATCCCCCAGAGGTTGGTAATGCTAACTATGTCACTGTATGGTGGAATGTTACCAGTGTAATTAAAGTGTCGGTTGCATTGACTGGTCATTGACTGGGATGCAGAGAAATCCATCGGTTGACCGTAACTTAAACGTGACCTTTGCCGCCTTTCTGACTGTCCGATCAATACTGATCTACATGAGAAGCGTTGGTTGTCGCTGACGGTCTGAGTTTACACAAAGACCTTTATTTATACAGGGGAGGGTTTTGCTGAGCATGTATTCTCCTTTCAGCGCCTCTGCTTTAAATTCATGCATTTATATTCATTCATACCTGGTAGCCAAATGGTGGTACCTGTACTTTTTTAGAGAGTGTCCAATGCAGGATTGTAAACAAGAGCACACTGATGTGAGTCTGATAATGGTGTAGGCATGTCTTATCCTGGATGCACAGCTGTTAAACGTGCATGTGCATGAGACTGTAGTAAGAATAATCTCTTGGGGACAGATAAGCCTCAAGGGGCAAGGATAAGGTCAAAATAATAATAATAATAATAATAATAATAGATTTAATAGTGGCAATACACCCTTTATTTCTGTGTTGTCTGCATAAACAAATAACTGGAGAGGATGCTAACTTTTTGCTTCGGACATGCAGCTTTAACCTCAGTCTGTTAGCACCAGGCACACCTCCATCAAGTATCAAAATGATTGCTTTTATACAAGTCAGTTGAAAAAATGTAAAAGTCAGACACAGACAGTGTTTTAACCCAACTCATGGAGCCTCTGTTACCTTAATTAGCGTGTTAGCTACAATACAACTGACGCAATCTGCTTGAGACAGTTGGGATATTTCAGCTGCCAAAATCTTTTGACTCCTACTAGAAATGAGAAGCTTTCGTCTCCCTCTGTCTGGACCCATTGTTTAAAAAACAAAATAAAATACACAAAGAATTTCAATGGTAAATTTGCCGCCAGTATTATGAACTGCTCACGTGTTGTGCGAGAACAGAAAGCTCAGCGACAGCAACTGCGGTTGGAATGGCCAGAATGCACGCGCTGTGTATGGCCCAGTGACCCGTTTGTGTGAACTACGCAACACTGAATCACAATGAATTATTGAAAACCAACTGACGGCACAATCGTTTGACGAGTCACCGAGTGAAATGCTGTGTCGGCTGCTAAATGGTGACGGTATCTCTGCCTGGATGGTGTTGCGATGGCGCTGTGGAGGAGCTGGGTTCTCTGCCCCGCAGAGCGCCTGACCTCTTTCTCCTTTCCATAATGACTTTAAGTAAATGATTTCCACTTAGCCGCTGCCAAGCTGCTGCCCTGCCGCCACAATGGAGATTGATTGGTGTGTGTGCAAGTGTGTCTTTACTCTTGTAATCTCTACTAATTGTTCTTTCATCCTCTCAAGGTCCTTACATCCGCTCCTTCATACTGACCCACTGTACCAAACACGTTTAGATGCTTTATCAAATTGAAATGTTGACTGCTTTGGATCAGATTTGTTAATCGGGTAGTTTTCACGACGAGGTCATGCAATTTTACACATGACCTCGTTGAAGGGATGATTTCTGTGTCGAAATTCCATACTGCGTATTAATTGTTGGCCATCTTCGTATATTGGTGTTGCCGTAACTAACAGGTAATTAGGTAAAGTACATGTGATGTCAATCAAACTGCAACAGCAGCATGTCGCTGCCAATCAACTTCACTAAAGGAAAGATTCATATTTTTCGAAATATTGTGAACAATGTGTCTAATTGTGCATTGTGGGACAGAAGTGTACATCACCAGAACACTCTAAAATGAAAGCGTTATCCCATTTCCACTTCACACTTATAGTGACAAAATGAAGTATACTCAAAACTGTCAGTACGCATAATAGAAAATAGTAGATTTTGGAGTGTTCAGTTAATGGATACTATTGTTTCACAATGAATGCAAAACATGAAAGCAAATTGTGAATAGTTATGAGGCAGAAACAAAAATTATATTAATTAAATGTGCCTGTGTTTGTAAAATAGATTTTGCATTCTCTTTGTGAAGTTACATTTTCAGTTGCTCTTTGATTTATTTCTAAAAGTTGCATCTATTGTATAACTTCCTGTTAGTATATAAAGCTTAAACAATAGGCCTGTACTATAAAGTCGGGCTGTAGGCTGCTCTCTCTTTGTCGATTAGTTGACTAATCATTCATTTATTTTACGTCTTAGGTCAATTAAGATCTCTCTAGTCAATCATTCTTGAACACAAGATTAAAGTAGTGCTTTTGTGTGATTCTTTGATGAGAAACTCAGTTTCACAGATCTGTCGATTAAATACTACTCCTACTAGTTTATACTCTACCTATAAACTAATATAGTAAGTATTCTGTATACAATATATGTCGTATGGAACAGAAAACAAATGCAGGTGGTGGTCAGACTTCAGAAAAAAAGCTTTGGAAAACAAAAAAGAAAGTAAAAGTGTTTTCTAGTCTGCATACTTACTTTTTAGAATATCCTCAACTTTGTCTCTTTTCCAGTGTGGAAACACTACATCCTCAAAACCGGCATTGCATTAGTGTATGTACTACAGAACTGGAACACGTCTACAGACAGTAACACCTCGTAATGTCACTGCACTTATTTGTAAACGACATACAGACGGTCTTGGAAACAGATTTCTAAATGTGGACCCAGTAACTTACTAATGAGGCATCAGTGATGACAAAGATAGTTAATAGTTAATCACAACCTCGCCAATTCTTTCTGAGTTAAACATTTATTCAAGTACTTCATTGTTTCGTACACGCAATCGTGACCTTGAGGGTAATACCAGTGGAATATAATTGCTTTGTATCGCCTCTTACATCACCCATGGGAACATGCACAATTACCTGCTGTCTCTCACTCATTGCTTAAATAACCATACCAGCGCACACACGAGTCTGAATATTGCATTTCTAAACAATCTGTTCATGCTTCTGCAGTCTGCTTTGTTTACCTTGGTTGTAATAACACCAGCACTAATGTGCATCAGGAATACACACGGCAATACATGTGTGCCGTAGATTCTATTATACAAATTGGCATGTTGTTGAAATCTCATTTCAGACGGTTTCTTATTTGTCAAAGGCAGATGTAGCAGGGGAAGTCATTTGTATTGTGTTGATCACCACCGGGAGCAAAATAACAGCTTTTGAATAGTTGTTTAAAAGGTTTGTGGGCTCATGGATGTTTTTCAGCATTGTCAGTCTGCACAGTGTTTTCTATCCTGTGGTTGTATTGATGTTGCGAACGCTGACTGGAGGCTGTAAAGTATAGAATCAATCAGCTGCACAAACACAGGACTCTTATCTGCTAAAGAAGCTCCTGACCTTGACAAACAAGCAGCCCAGTCAATCTTTAAGTTGACTGCCTTGCTTCTTGGTAAAGGAGGACAGGGATCTCACAAAAGAGACGCCTGAGGACCGATCTGTGTCAGTGATTGTTTGTTCATTTAAAAGCCTCGCACGCAAAAACATGACGTTAAATCTTTTGTCCTGTGGAGCAGTTCTCTCTTTAAATCATACTGAAGTCCTTAATTGCATCAGGGAAGACTTGTCGTCGTGCCTCGAGCCTTTTGTTGTTGTACATTTCTTTGGGGCTGTTGCATCATTTCGGAGAAGTAGTGCTATTCCAGGACCGAGACCAGAGACGTGACTTCCCAGTCATTGTTGTGACACCTCTGAGCTGCAGAGAGTTGATATTTTCTACCTGCAGCTATGAGTCAGATTAGACTTTCTATGTGTCGTTTGCCGAGAACACTGGGTCTGTGCGTGCGTGTCCCTGTGTCTATTTGCTTAAAGTGGATCAGTGTACTCCTGTGCGTGTGTTTGTGTTCTCTCCGCTTGATAAGTGTGAAGAAACTAGGACACAATGTCTGCAAAGGGGCCTGTTCTAATTATGGCCTGGATGCTCTGCCCTACTGCACTCTGCTCCTCCACCACCACCCCTGACATTTCCACCAGCATCTTCAGGTGATGGGCAGACCCACCGCTGAATGTTGTGCACATCGCCCCCGTGGAGTGTATTGTGTACATTGTGACCTTGGCGACTTACCAAACAGAAATGTTGGCAGCCTTGTATCTTTTGTCTGCCCAGCTATACTCCATCTTGTTGAAGCAGTGTCGAGAATGTAGTGTCAAACAAATGAAATGAAGTCTTGGAACAAAAAAGCTTCGTGTGAAGCTTTGACTTATGGTTATAAGAACACATATGCAATTTAACATTATTAAATTGATGAAAGAGAAAAACGACTCAAAAACGACTCAATGTACTTAACTGTCTTAATGCTTGTATAACAACAGTGTGACTGAAGTAGGCCTCAATACAATAACTTTAATCAGTAATCTATTACATTTGATATACTCCACTGTAATATTATAACATATGCCCACTGTTCTGGTGACCAACAGACGTTTATGCAGCACTTTAATGCCTCTGATGTGTATATTTATGGCTCGTGTCACAAAGCACTAGCAAAGAAATGATAAGCATTATTAGTATTATTAGACTGCATGTTATGAATTATGACTAACCGGGAGAGACAGGACTGTACAAAAGCACCTTTGCGTGCTCCCCGATGACACTCTAAAATTAACTTCAGGCCGTGCATAGTCACACGCTTGAGGCATCTTGGGCTTCTTAGCCTCCTGTGGTATCGCTTTCATGCGCCTTTTAATGGACCTGATGAACTAGCAAAGTACAGAGTCAGATAGAGAGCGTAGAGATATAACAGCTTCTTGCCTCTTACTTATACCCACACTGACATGCATTCATTATGTATATGTTATATAACGTTACATGGCCAAATGCAGATCAATTAAGATCACTTCCAGAACAGAAATTGTTCGTAGTTTGGCTACTGCCGTTTGCGTTCTCAACACAAGCGAACCACAAGTCTACATTTGAAACAGACCAAGAACTATGTTGATGTCTCGGTTTGTTTTTTTGTTCCGCACCAGGGTTTGCTTGACCGCTTTCACACCCGCTCAAACGAACCGTACTAACCAGGCAAACGGACCGGAGTTTGTTTTAACCAACTAAACGTGTTGCGTGTGAAATCACCCAGAAAGTCAGGATGTCTCTGCTTCGATTTAGACCACTCTCTTTCCAATTGCTGGCATAGCCCTTTAAAGGGTCCACCTTCAGCTTCATTTTCTTCCAATCCATTTTGCCAAATGATTTTCCAAACCTCTCAGTATTACTAAACCAACATTTTCTTTTAGGTTGCTTGTTGTTATTGTCAGATAGACTTGTGTTTATTTATTTTCAACATCAGACCCACATATTTGAACCGTTGTAATCTTCCCTTTCTTTTCTTAACCACCATTTCATTCCTTTTCCTTGCCAGGATGGGTGCAGCGAGGCTGCAGACCTGACGGAGCGCTGCGAGCTGATCAGTGACAGACTATTGACCTTGGAAGATGAATTGCAGACGGCCATACTGAACAGGGATCAGGCCCTCACCCATATCCTTTCACTGCTCTCTAAATATACATACATCATATACACTGACTGTATGCTATCTGTGTGTGTGTGTGCGTGTGTGTGTGTGTGTTTCTGTCCACCTTAAGGAACTAGTTTCCTCGAGGCCTTCCTACTCAAGGCTACCTTTAAGGACACTGATGTTCTGTGACTTCACCTTTCGAGGAAAAATCAACCTGTCTTATTTGACATTATGAGTCCATTCATGGAGGGAATTGAAGATAAACTGGGATTAGAGGGCGCTTGATGTGGGCTGCCAGTCACCATGGGCTGAGATTGAAGTCAGCCAACAGGAGCAGTGCCTCGACAGATAGAGGAATGTCACTGGAATGACTCTGCTCCCGTCATAGCTTAACGTCATCCTCCTGCTGACCCTCGCTTTCTCCCCTCCCCCGCCTCCCCTCCTCCGTCTGCTCACTTCCACTTGCCGGATCTGGCTTGGAGGAAATTACAATATCCATGATAATGACTCAAATGAAACCGTTGAAGCTGATTACAGGTCACAATACATAATTTTCCACGCTAATTAGAAAGCTGATTGGAAATAGATTAGTGTGTTTTTCTCGCTCAACTTTTCCCCTCTACACTGTCGGCTTAGAGAAAAGGTAATATTTTAACGCCAAGATTAGGAAACTTTTGCCATCTAACCTGACGTGTTTTTCAAAAAACTTTTTAAAATTTTATGTCACGCCTCGTTTCTCTTCTTTTGAAACGGGCTGCCACAAATACTTTCCTAATCTGATGAAGATATTCACTTCATTTTCAGGATCTCTAAAAGCTGTGCAGTACGTCCTTCACTCTCTGTTGAAGTATGGCCAGACTTTTTTTACCATCTGATTAGAGATTCACGTCCCCCGCTGTGCTGTCAGGGGTCAGTACAGACTCCACCAGCGTTTGCATGATATCGGTGCAGCCTGGCAGTCGGAGACAGACAGATGAGCCGCTTCTCTCCACCTCTCTGTTTCTGTGTCCTTACATGCCATTCATCTCAGTCTTTGGAAGTCAATGCACTCGTGCAAATGCACCCTGGACACTAGAGGACACTGAAGATATTGGAGGATATTGTTGTTTGGGTTGCAGAAATGGAACAAAGCATGGACTTGGGATGATGCTACTGTTGCCATAGTGATAGGGAGATCAAACCTCCTGTCTCCAAGGGTCCTAATTAAGTCCCTTCTCTTGATAAAGGCAAGAATGGACAACCACAGAGACTAAAACATAAAAATAAATGGATAGGCAAAACTCATATGTGGTTGGTTTCTAAGGTCTTCAACATGATTCTGAACTTCATCCTATTTGGACCCTGTTGCCTTAAAAGTGTTGCAAACTGTCTGCAGTTTTTATGAAAAGCTCTTTAACGGCTGGTTAATTAATAATGAGGACAATCTGTGTCCATTCAGACAGTAAAACGAGCCATCAGGCCCCATCTGTCATCAAAGCCATCCCTTTGATTTGCCACTTAAGATGGACACTCACACGATTAATTTGAGTTTCTAAGCAGGTTAAACAATCCCCATACCCCCCCACTGATGACAGCCTCTATCCCTTTGCATTGATGGTATATGAATAATTTAGCTGGGCAGTCTGTTTGCTTGGGTCCCCACACCGCCACCCAGCTCCACAGACGAGATGAGCTCATGAATATTGAATTGAATGGGGTTAAATTGGGTATGACTTGATGATCTGTCCCAGAAATCCGTTTGGTGGCCAAATTGGAGATTGATGACTTCATCAGGTTGCGGCTGTCCTCTGCTATTACCGTTAACCATCGCCGGCCACAAGTGTCACATTTGCCCTGGTTTTCGTCTGCTGGCAATGCTTTTTATTTCCATGTTAATGTGCTTGTCCGTTTGTGTCTGTAGCATCAGATTCTTCCTTAACGCACACTGCACAGTTGTTGGGAAAGGAGGTTCAGGAAGTAAAAGCCACTTTGCAAACCATGTTCGCACAGCTCGAAGAGGAAGAAGAGGAGGAAGAGGAAGTGAACGGGCTACATGACGACGACCTCATGAAGAACGGGACTGAGGAGGAAGAAGAAGACGACGATGATGATGATGATGATGATGAAGGGGAGGAGGAGGAGGAGGAAGAGGACCAGTACTTCAGTGACAGCTGGGGCATTTGAAATGGATTCGTAGGGTTTTATGACCACTCATACACAGACCCTCTCTCTGAGAGCCTGACCTCAGCTTTGCAGTTGGAGTGACCCCATATCCATTTACTGTAACGCCTCACCAGCAGCCTCTGTGGTGCTGCCGGAAGTTTCCAGTACAAACCGTTGGTGAGTCTGTATAACATTTCACCCATTTCATTTTCTAGAATGGAAAAACATGAAGGACTTTGTTATAAATGCAAAATATAAGCCACTTTAATCCAATTTTTAGAAGATCCTCAAATCTTGCCAGTTCAACCAGATAAAGAGCGCCTCGGCCCACAGAGCCAACAAAGCAATTGTTTTTTAAATTAGGATGTTTTTGATGCAGGTTAATGTCTTGCAAGCAATTGAGTAAAATGTGTTTTCTTTATTTACTGAAAAAACATTACTGTGATTAATACTGTTGATTATTTGGTTTATTGGTTTTTTTTTTCTCAGTAATGTCAGTGACATACACATATCTATCCAGGGGTTTTCAATTCAATGACAAAAACTGAAAAGTACATTATTTTTAAATACCAAGCCTGAAACCGAACTGAAGCCAACAAATCACTTAATCGCTCGCCACAACCACCTGTTTGAATTCTGGCCGAGGACCAAGTGGACAAACAACATTTTTTTTTTTACTGGGAACAGTCTTGCACACATAAACTAAAAAGTGTGTTTCATCTAGAGGTCAGCTAGGCACTTTGTGTGTTTTTTGTACAATTGGACTTCAGTTACGTGTGATTTTGTCCATGAAATAACTCATTTGTGGTGCTACAGAATGGGAGCTAACTTGAACACTTTATGGTTTTCTTCGAGTAGAAAAAGATAATATTTAGATTTTTAGCACTATATGCTTGGAGAGATGCTCTGTGTTTTATTTTATTAAAATACATGCGTCACAATAGTCAGATTGTATCCTATGCATGAAGGAAATATTGAAGAATAAAATATCAGTGGAGTAGTATTTGTTATTGTTTGTTTTTCGAAAGTCTTTGTATCTGCCACTGGTTATGCGTTATTTGTATTGTATAATGTCGGCGCAGAATCTTCATTCCACTGGGTGTCACATGACTTGCCAGAAACATGTTTGTACCTTTAATCAGTTTTGTTTTTGTATTCACTGTGCAGCTTGAACTCAATGTATCATGTTTCATATTTATTCCTTACAGCATCTCCCTAATTACAGCATGTACCATTCAGCCTCATGTTGTGTCCTGCTGTTTTCTTCTTGTGTTGAGTTACAGCCCCTCTGGTTATTTCCCCTCATATAAAATGTGCGGGCATGCAGCCAGGCAAGTGAGGGCAGTGGTGACATGTAGGAGACATCAATACGGTAATAAAAGGTCTTCTAGTGAGGTCTTTAGGGGATACATGGGCTTCCATTGTTATCTCGCCTCAGCAGCGGTGGTGTGGCTAATTGGGAGGCAGCCTCACAGAGGACGTGGTGGGGGAAATGGGATGATGTGGCTTTGTCTCCATCTGATTCTGCCCTGTGTTTTTTGGAGCAGGGGGCGGTTCAGGGATCCTCAGAGGCGTGTCTGCAGTCCCGCGCTCCGGGCCGTAAACACAACTGAGTGCTCAGGGTTTTTCCAGCAGCACAATGGGCCTCTCTCACTGGCAGGTTGCAAGCCACTTGCCAGGCCAGAAGTCTGCACATCTGTCAGCGTCAGGCGGCGCACAGACAGAGCCTGGCACACACACCTCCCTGACGAACACCGCCACCTCCTAATTCAATCTGTGCTTGCGCCATACTGTGCCCCGCACGGCAGCTTTGCTCATAAAATGGCTACGGGGAAAAGCCCAGATGGTTTTCGGCAGGCAGATATAGCGGGGTGAGATGTTTCCTGGTCTAAACGCAGGCGCCATGCAGTGCAAGGTCCTTTGTCTCTGCAATGTGGTTGCTATGATATTGCACAGCATCATTTTAATCTGTTTTCCTTGCATGCTTTTTTCCATACAGTCCAGCCCTGCCATTGGTTGCTGATGACAAAGGCAGATTTACCAAACAATGAGTCCTTGATTTTGATTAAAGGCAGACAAAAGCAGGCTGAAATTACCACGGCTGTGAGCAGAAATTGACCCAACGTGAGCTTAGTTGATTTAAGTTAATGATTTCAATTGTTATTTTAAAGCATCATCTCCGGATCATTTTCCACATGTTCCTGGCTGACTGAAAATGAGAGAATCTAAATATGCACTGCCATGATATTTACATGATATTGTGCTAAAGCTGCATGACCCAGGGAAAACGTCACCATCCCTGCAGCTCCACTTCACTTCACATGTGGAAAAAGCCAAAGATTGACAGACCTGCTGTGCCTAGTTACAGTTGCTAAGCTGTGATTGGACAATGGCTGTTCGGGGGAGCCGGTTGGCAAACGGGTTGGATGGTCTCCTGGCAGCTTTCTGTTCATGCAGCATGGAACTTTTCTACATTGAGTAAATCAATCAACTTAATGATATCAAATGTGCCAGCGAGGTGAGATGAATTGGTTTGTGTCCGACACTAATTGATACATTTTTAAGAATTTTCATTTGTCACTTTGGTTTTCTTATACTCTGTCTGAGTTAAGAGAGATGGATGAAATAAACTAATTTAGCATCTCAAAATGACGTGTGATGTTTCACCCTTTATCCACATTTTTCTCCGAATTTATGAATATCATTTCATGACTGAATATGACTGAATGGAGGATTTTAAGTGTGTGTCTGTATCGGGGGATTTGGGTCTGAGATTTGAATTTGTTTATTTGCTAGCCTGCTGAGTTGTTATGTTGTCTGACAGGTACATGTACAATCTCTCTGAACCATGGGAGAATCATATCGTGTTGCAGATTTTCCTCTTCCATATAGCGTCTCAGACACCACTAATGAATGCAAATTGAGTTTTTTTTGTGTTCATGCATTTCGCATCCTCAGAGATCCTCGTATGCTCCTCTGAAACTGACACCTCTGTTATGTGTGAGCGACTGCGTGTCAGTTCTGCTCATTGAGTCAGGGAAGTTAATTCTCCTGAGAGAGGCTTTTTGTACAGAGCAAAAACTGGACATTGAACTCGCCGCTGCCTTTTTATTCAAACTCTTTCCCGTGGTTGTAAGTGCTCATCCAAATCTGCACTTTACTCAACTGTTGAATAAATTCAACTGAGCGTTGAAACAGGGTGGATATTCCTGTGGAATTAATAAGCATTTTAATCTCGAGTCTTCCCAACTCAAAATCTGCATATTTCTCTGCACAAACGAGAAGCAGAGCAGACGGAGCAGAGACAACAGGAAATAGCCTGCCTTGTTCTTTTTCCTGTGGTCTGAGTCTGACGTTGAAAATCACACTTAATTATAAACACTGTGCCAGTGGGAGCTGCAGTCTCCATCACTTATGGCTGTATGAAAAATCACAGCATTGGAGGAAATGCAATCACATATGTACTTTCATCTTCTTTTGTATATCTAATTTACAACGCTTGCCCTTTCAGAAATTACACATGGAAAAACTGAGAGCCCTTTAGAAGGAACATAGGAGTTGGAGAGCAGAAGTGGAAGGTGTGCATGAAAGAGAGATTAACTGATTATGCAGGAACCTGATCAGAAATATTACTCCTTTCCGTATTTAATCATTCAGACTGAACTTGAAATAATTAGCCTGCATGTGTGATCAATCTGAGCAGGAAGACCCGGAGGAAAAAATAACAGAAAGCCACATTAAACAGATATTTAAATCACTGGTGATTCAAGCATCTGCTATCATATATTCTATAACTAATGAAAGAGTCTGAGGAGAAGTACTGTTCACCACTGGGACTGGACTGATGGTGGAAAGTGTATGATGATAATACAGCGTGGAGGAGAAGTTCATTGAAGAACAGGACTGTTCTACAGCACTATGTGCTAAGCCCTTACAGCCACTCCAGCTGCCATTCAAGAACACACTGTTCATGACAACATCAGGGATTGAACCACAGCATGTTTTATCTCTCATTTTCAACACATGATTGCATGTACCTTCTTATATTTCTAGAGTGTGCTTATAGAACTGGTATAACATTTAGGTTACTTATATTTTTTAATTGTTGTTTTCTTCCAGTCACTGTGAGCTGTAGTGCAGGTGACTTTGCTCAAGGCTGCGATACTGAAAAAGAGATTATTACAGAGTCTGTCTTCAAATCCCTTAAAGGTTCTCGATATATTATTCAGAACATTAATATAGCAGCAAATAAATAGTTGCTATATAAAGATATTGTAGAGTAATGTCGACCTGAGCAGAGAATGAAGCTGTTATCCGAGCTCCTCTGTGCTTTGTTGACTAAGCTGGGCCGGCTGTGCATGCTTTTAGTGCATATTAGTGCATGTGAGCATGCCCACTAGCTAGCTAATGACTGCCATTCTGCACTGCACTCATACGGCGGTTACAGCCGATAACGACATTACTTTAGTCATGCAACAAAAGGACATTATTGCTAATAATGTCCCATGATGTTTTTTCTTGTTTTTTTGCTGCCTGAACCTAACCGATCGTTTCACATCGTTAACCACACTCTGCAAGCACGCTACGAGGCATATTTTAGTTTCAGAAAACATCAGCATTCAACGTATATCGTGTTGTGCAGAAACGCACAATGTCCCAACTAAATCTGCCGACTGGGTTAAAAATGTTATTACGTAAAGACAACACGCCTCATATTAGTACATTTCTCTCAGTTTAACTCTGAGTGAACCTGAAGAAACGTACTGAACGCATTTTGGATTAAAAAACAAATACCTCTGAATAGTGTCACATGCTGTGTATTTAATCCCTGTTAGAAGTATAACAAGTGCTTGTGTCAGCCTGCCGGCTATCACTTTAAAAAGCTTAAGCTTGCTTCTCTGCCCAAAAACCATCAGAGCAACAAGATCAAAGTCAAGAGGAACTCTGTGTGACACAGCATCTAATCTCTTTCGAATATTACAATATCCACGTTTCTCTGCGAGACATCACTGTCAAACCTTAAACAACAGTGTTCACAGTGTTTTTTTAAATAAAGAGAGTTTGGTTTGTTTTGAGGAAAGAGATGTTTGTGCTGCCATCCCATGTGTGATATCAAAAGGAATGGGATGCCCGTTTTTAGCAAGCAGCGGAACCAGCGGCGGAAGCAACAGAGAATTGATTATTACTCCCGTGTCCTAGCAGGAAAAACATATTGTTAGTAATTCCTCCGAGGAGAGCTTCTTCATTTAGATCTACGGTGGAGCACTTCCTCCAAGAAGCCCAGACACTGGTTCACCTTGTAACATCCCTAGGGGACGTGGCTGTCACTGGAAAGCTGAAATATCATGCCAGCTCTGCCATCCTTCCCACTTAGTCTCAGAAACAGGCAGGTACCACACCAGGGGGAGACAGGATCGATAGATGTGATGGATGGAGCTGGCTGCCTTGAGGAGAGGGCCTGGGGGACGGAGGGAGAGGAGGAGAAGTAATGAAGGCTCCCGTGAGCGATGGGGGGGTTTCTGCCATGGGAGGCTGAGCGCATGGCCCGCGTTCCTTTCATTTGAGTTGCCAGTTCGGCCTAATGAGACTGAGAGGGGCTCCTGTCCTGGGGAGGGACGAGGTGATGTGAGGTGCTGATTCTCAGCAGCTGTCAGTCTGTTTCCACCGGCCTGCACATGCAGAGGACGAGGAACAGAAGAGATGACATCGCAGCACAGCATGGGAAGTTCACTGTTTGGGGGTGGTTCTGAACCCAGGACTGCTGGTTGTTTTTCACAGCTGATATCTGTAGCCACTTGGTGCTCCAAGTGCAAGACAGCCCTGATTAATGCTTAAAGCTGCACTAATCCATATTTTTATAATAACAATGGATCAAATGACTCCATGTGGTGTTGAACCCACACATAATTTCCACACAAAGGCCTATGCTAATGATGCTGGTTTTATGCTGAAGATGAAAATTAAATTAATAGTGTTTTATCCAGGATTTGTTTGCAATGAAACCCATTTCAGGTCAGGTAGCAGCTCCTTGCAGTGATGGTATGAAGCACTGAGCCCCTGTGGGCTTTAAGGTGGCTGTTAAAAGGAAGTGGCTTGCTCCTTCATGAATAACAGCAGCTCTGTTCATCTTGGATTCATGTCACTTGCTATTGATTCTCATCGGTGTTAAAATGTTCTTCTTCTTCAACCCTGCAGCATCCCCTCCTCCAGTGACATTGTGTACAGTATGCCGTGTGTAGTTATAGTCCTCGTTTTGCCAAAAAATTGCTAAATGCAGCGCACTCATCTCTATCCTCAAACGCTTACAGGAAGTCGATTTTCTAAAGTATCACTTAAAGGTCTAGTGTGAAGGATTGAATGGCATCTAGCAGGTGTGGTTGCAGATTGCGACCAACTGAAACGTCTCCCGTGTGCCAAGCTTGTAGCCAAGCATGTCCACAATCTAGAGCCAGGGTTTGGTTTGTATGTTCTGGGTTACAGCAGAAACACGGCGGTGTAAAATGGCGGACTCCGTGGAAGAGGACCCGATCCATATGTAGAAATAAACAGCTGATAATTGAACTCAACACCCAAACAAATATCCCCTTCAGACCCGCCTCTTGCTTTATACATCGATGGCTTTTCCTCTGTCCTGTGAATGAGCATCCCCTGTGATTGGTTAATGCTGGACCAATATATCATCAGTGTAAGGGTGATTTTCCATCTACTTTCAGTACATGTCACTATTCTGCCATATTTGCTGACCTGTGTGATCTGATATTAATGTTATTTATGTGAGGTATTTGTACATAATACTGTGTTGACCCTTGGTTGGCATCTGACTTATGCTTCCTATCCTGTTGAAAGGGGTCTCTGTCTGGGTCATGCTGATCTCATACTGGAGAATTTAAATATTCATAATAACACTTTTGGTGTGAGTGAAAGAATTACCTTAAAATATTCCCAACCAATTAGATTTGTTTTGTTTTAAGTGTCTGTGACCAACAGTCATCACACAGAATTGTGGGTTTATATTACTGTATGTTCACTGATGCCACACGTGTGCATACACATACAAACATGAGTATATTTAACAAAAGCCCAACACACTATTAGCAATTTAGCCTTGAGACGTGCAGCATTTTTAAAACATGTGTTAAGAGCAGCTATATGGGCCCTCTTAAACCTTCCCATCCTTTTCAGCGCTAAAACACAAATGCAACAAACACACGATGAAGAGCAGCCCAAGGACATTACTGCCATTTAGAATATAAAAAAGAGGCAGGGTGAAAAAAAGAGGAAAAAAAGAGAATGACAGAGAAAACAGATAGCGATGTGAGTATTCCTGTAGGGGAGGATGTATATCTATAAAAGATGCAGGCTGTAGCACACATCTGAGAATAGATGCCTGTTGGAATATGCAGCGCCTCACCAACAACAACACAAAGTCGTTCTGAAATGTTTTGCAGTTTCACAGAATGCTTGCCCCTAGATGTAATATTAATCATTTTTTACAGCTACAAATGTTTGAAATTACAGCCGCCTGCATCGGCTTGACAATCACCCGCATGAATTATCTAAAAGAAATGGAAGTGGTAAACCTAGATAAGCAGACTCACTTCTACAGGAGACAAGATACATTTAAATGGAGGCATCAATATGCATCACAGAGCTTGGATTAAAAGCTGCATATTGTGAGGGCAAAAAACATGTCTGTGTGTTTGCTGAGGGATTGTTCTGGACAGTGGATTTCATAAACTAACTTAGTATATGTTTGATGTTTGGAGATTGACGCTCACTGACTTGCAGGCTCGGTATATTTACACAGAAGCCTTGTTTTACTATCCCGCTCTGATTGGACCTGTCAAAACAATCTCAAGTGCTCAATGTGGGATACAAGACGAATGTGTAAATCTCAAATTGTGCGTCTCGTTAAAATCAATCGAGGACCTCAAACAAAAACAAAAAAAAACACGCCTATGGCTTCAAACCAACTTTAGAAGTCTAATTTAGTCAAGTTTAATTGAATCACCCTGACAGTGATTTTTGTCCTGCAGTGTTTCCTCTTCATATATTAGTTTGCTCCAATGACTTTCACAGCTGTATAAATAGCCACAGGGGCCCTGAAATGCAAGAAACGCTGACTGTTAGAATGTTTTGTTAAAAAACTGTGACAGGTGGAAGCCTCCTCAGTCAGAAACGTGCTACTTATGACAATTGATGAGAGTGGTGCTTAACATGTATAGATTAAGTCCAATGCATACATCCAACCCGTGTCAAATACCCAAATGCATATACTAAACCAGCTAAATCTCCATTAACCACAGTTTAACATCGTGATCACATACAGTATATCGTGTGTTGTAAGCTGGTCGCATGTCACACTAATAATCCATGTATTTATGGGTATTTCCATGTATTGCCAGGGCCTATCTACATATCTTTTAATCTCGTCATACTCAAAGAAAACGCAATCATGTATCATAACGTTCAATGTTAAACAGAATTCAATCAAAAAGAACAAAACAATGAATGAATGAAATTCCAAAACTAAACCCTCATATACTTTCAAGACAGAAATATCCCATATGAACATTTAATAAACATGTAACACCTGGAGGTATATAGTTTCCCTAAAGCATTAGAATAAGGACACTAACATGCGTTACTTTATCCAGTCTCTCCCCAATAAAACCTGTGATTTTAGACGCGATGATAAGCTTCCCTCTTGCGTGTTCTTGAATTCAGCAAGACCTCTAACCACGTTTTGAAGGTAGTTACATATGTTATTTTGCACCTGATTATTCATTTCATGCTTCAAGCTTAATATGAGGAAATTACCCCCACAAAACGTCCCTTGGTTTCTAGTCTATTGTAGTTATAATTACATTTTCTTTCATGATACAGTCTTTAATTTGCACGTGGGAGCTCAGTGTGGATATCAACACATAACCAATAAGCTGCTTAGCATTATAGTATGCGTATAGGAGACTGTGTGTATGTCTATATACCGCTACATGTGTCTAGATGTAATTAGGGGCATGGCCACAACTTTGGTCACAAAACCATCTGGATATAATTTCAATGTGTCCAACACTTTGGGACCAAATACCTACAATACTAATGACATTCCCATCAGCGTCAGCTGTGTTGCAGATGTTAGCATGCTAGCCCGATAAAGTAAGATGGTGTCCATAGTGAACATTAGACTTGATAAACATCTGCATGTTAACATTGTCTCTGTGGGCATGTTGGCATATGAGTCAGAGATACAGTACAGCTTGAATCAAATGCTAGTTTGCTACAAAAGCAAATTTCTGGGTCAAAATGACAAACCAGAAAACAGTATAAAATGTATCTCTATACATGAAAAAAATGAACAAAACTAGAACTGCTGAACTACTGTTGAAGAACTCTTCATGGCAGAAAACAAAACATCTTTAAAGTGACCTCAATGTGACCCCTCGAAAGAAACCAGCATGGAAAAATACAAACTGCATTTGTCCTTGTACCTTTCTGACCTTGTCCAGTCTGGAACATCACACATCATTATGAATTAAGACCACAGCAGTTTCAAGGGCAAAACGAGCAAACAGGAAACATCTAGTGGCACTAAGAGTTGAGGTCTTTGAGGTTTATTAATATACAGCTGGCAGATAAATATTATACAGCCGGCAGAGGGACAGAGAACAGAGGATGGAGGATGGAGCTGCCATCTCCTGCTCTGCAGTCGGTCCACTGCAGAGCTGTGAGGTCACTTTGTTGCGTCTCCCCCGAGAGGTTTCCAGAAGCAGCCATTCCTCCCGCAGCGTAGAAAGAGAGCTTGAGGAGCCCTTTGTAAACGCTCAGGGGAGTCTGTCTCGGTGACCCCCGAGGTCACGGACACACTGGGAACGTCTGCGACCGAACTCTACCTCTGTCTTTAAATAGGGCATATCACATCTTCTTGCCCCAATTCTGTTCTCTTAGTAAACTTTTTTCAACATCTTTTTGCTTCTTTTTCTTCCACCGGGCTTCATTTATTACAACGCGAGGAGAGGAAAGGCATTTTTTAATGGAAAAAGTGTAAAGACTATTTTATGGACACACACACACACACACACACACACACGCACGCACGCATGCACACACACACACACACACACACACACACACACACACACACACAGTTCATTATTCAGGCAGAATCTAATTAATTTAGCATCCAATTTAAGTTGTATCTGATTTGCAAATTATTACAATGGGAAAAATGGTCAAACAGCAGCTTCTGTGTTTTTTTTCCCTTTATTTTCTTACAGCGTATGTAGAAAATGTACAGTATAGAAATCAATAGAGCCCTCCAGCATTAATGAACTGTCGGCCCCTGTGAACATCTTGTTATTGGTGCTGAGGGAAATACAGAAAAAGAGCATGAACAGTCGCCCTGGGAGTCTTAGCTATGCCAACCTCCCTTTGTTTTTGTTGCCATGGCACTGGCTCATCTATTCCTCACATTTATCCCTAGCATTTCAGTCCAGATAGTTTTGCTATTACTCACCCTCTGCAAGACCCCCTCCCTCTCTGCACGTCCCTAAGCAGGCTCCTGTACACCAGAGTGTCCCATCAGCACTGCCGTGCCATCTGCAGGCACAGGACTCGGAGCAAACCCACTGGGTTTATCTATCATTGAGCAGATGAGCAGGTGAGGTGGCGAGCTGAAAAATAACCTTCTGGCTGGTTGCACTGAAGAACCAGAAAAAGAGGTAGCCCCATGAGTAATGAGAATGAAATGGGGGGGAGAAAAGAAGAAAAAGGTGCATCGTTTTTCTTCTCTTTGATGGGTGCTTTTCCTTTCAGCGGCCTGCTGTGTGTGTGTGTGTGTGTGTGTGTGTGTGTGTAAGTAATGTTTTTGACAAAACAATTGAGGAAGCTATAATAGCTCCTTGTGTGAAGGCTTCCTGTCTGGGTCACCAACAAGACTCTGTGATTTGTGATATTGATGCCGCACATACGGAGGAAACAACACAGTGAAACGGCACGTCTTCATTCTCTCTCTTTTCATGCATAAATGCATTAAAAACGGCATAATGAGGAAATTACATTTTGTGTTTGGCAGCACCTGTAAGGTGAAATTTGATGAGAAAACGGTTTGCTGCTAAAAAGGTGTCCCGTTACCGCCGTCCGCAGCCAGAAATAGTCTTGTCGTCTCCTTCCATCCATCAGCGATGTGGTTGACTGCCTCGCTATAAGCAATTACCGCTCCAATTGGGCTTAATGACACTGAGAGAGAGGCAGATCTGTCGCTCGGGGAGCAGCCATGTGCTATTTATAAATCTTTTGAAAAGACACCTGACGCTGCTCCATCAAAGCTGTAGGACGACAGCAAGAGTACCTTCATCCCGGTTGCCTGTCAGGGATTGGCTCAGGTGTTTCTCTACCACAACGTGGCCTCTTTCTGGAGATGGGGCACCTGAGCGTGCATGATGGAGTCAACCGACAGTGTTTTTTTATCTGCAGCATCCCTCTGAAAATCATTTCTGCGTCATTCAGATGAAACACCTTAAGAGATGGGCATTGGCCTTCCGTTCCTTTGAGCTTCATCAGGGTTTTTTTCCGCAGTACCAATGCTGAGTCCTGCTTGACTTGCATTCAGCTAATTATTCTCCTGTTAAGGATATCCCCTGAGTCGGGACGTGTCATCCATCTTTGTCCGTCACAGCTCTCTCCGGCTTGGTGGCACATGACAGCTTCAGCGCGAGTATCCACGAACTGATTGATATCTCCATTGGTGCTCCCACTCAGGGATAATGGAAATGAATGACAGCACATGCAGAGCGTCTCTCAAGCTCTACATGCTACATTAGCTACTACCAGTGGAGATTTTTGCCAGAAGCACAACTCCACTTCCTCTCTGTGCACGTTTTGGCAGCAACACTTTTACATGACCATACTTGCACTTGTATTTTTGGGGATACACTTTGTGGCAGATGTTGTGATGTTGTGATGAACCAGCTGGGGTCAAAGCAATGTGCCTATTGTGTTCTGCGTGAGTCCTTGTCATCCCACTTCTTCCATTCTTTCAGTAATGTAGAAACTGTGAACAAATAACCTGTATTGAGACCAGCTGGAGGAGAGCTAGTAACGTTGGTGCTAACAGCTTCCATTCAGTGCCTTGATGCTGTGATGCATTCAGTGAAAATTAGTACTGTGTGAAGCTCAATTTGAAAGTTGTCATGTGTTCAATGAAATGTAAAATGTCGTTTTTGACAAGAAACTTGAATAAATGCTGTTATTTGAGGGAGATGTTTTCACAGAAAAATAAAATAGATATTATGAAGTGAATAATGGCCTGTTTAACTTCCTAACACGATTTATAACAGCTCTAAGCAGCTTGTTATAAATCGTTAGAACTATTGCCAAGACTTTTTTTGTATCAATAAAAATATAATCTTTTTTTCTAATCCTTTAAAAGTGGGTGTTTTTATGCAAATTACCACAATAGATGACTATAGCAAAGATAACATATACTATTTTTGACGGTTTGCGCTGACTTCAGAGCAGTTGAATGATTTTTCGGGATGGTGGGGAAAAAAGAAACAGCTTAAACAAAACTAGTATTGGAAATTATGGCTAATCAATGATCGGCAAATGGTATTCGTGGCAAAGAAAGGTGAACGGGGCAATTTGACGAATTTGACGCGCGAGTAGATTACATGCAAAGTTAATGCACAGACTCGATAGGTTGCGAAAAAGCTTTTTTTTTCCGCCGGGCGGCGCGAATGATGCGTTTGAAAGTTGAAATTCTCCAAGTTGAAATTTTCCAACTCAACAGCGTTGAGAAGCTCCACCGCCGTCTTGCTGTTGCTGAATCAAACTGTTGCTGCTCCGCCTGAAGTAGTGTTGGTAACGGCCGTCATTCAGACGCTGTTGTGGGACTACAGATAATATTATGAACCCAGACACGATGGAGTTTGATGTTCCGACGTATGTGGAATTTACACAACAAGTATAAAGCAGAACTAGTGGTTATTTCCATGGTGGATGGCGGAAACGGTAACTGTTTTTACGGAGATGAGCCAGATGCAGTTCCTTGAGGAGTCGGTGAAATTCACCGAGCTGTGTGCGGCTACGGATGGTGTAATGAACCCAAACACGAGGGTGGTTGATGTTCCGACGTTTTTGGGACTTCCACAACAAGTATAAAGCAGAACTAGTGGTTATCTTTTCCATGGTCGATAGCGGAAATGATAGCTCTTTTACCAGAGCTAAGCAACGGCGATAAGCCACGCCCCTTTTGTTTGGTGTGCAGCTTTTATTCTCGAGCGAGTAAACTGACGTGGTAAACGCGGTGCGAATTTTCGTGCCGCGTTTGGTGTGAACGCAGCATAAAAGTTTCATTTGCTCCCCCTTTTGTGGATGTACATTTGTATTGTTATATTTACAATTATAGAATAGAATTTTGACTTTTGTACTATCATCGAGCCAATTGCGTAAACGATAGTCTCCATGGAGGCAAGACAAACATCTCATAATGCAGTCGGAATTAATACAACATTAATACAACATCTTTTAAAAGAGGCTGTAAACTTTACAGCTCTTCCCAGAGGCCTGGAGTAATCTACTTCTCTCCAGTTTGAAAAGGCCAAGCTGTCAACAGTCTGTAATCCTTTGAATATCTGTAATTAGCTTTTAAGTGTGAAAAAC
Organism: Taurulus bubalis; assembly: GCF_910589615.1. Classification (NCBI taxonomy): domain Eukaryota; kingdom Metazoa; phylum Chordata; class Actinopteri; order Perciformes; family Cottidae; genus Taurulus; species Taurulus bubalis. Next base: position 18,293,466 of record NC_136602.1, read on the forward strand.
TGCAGAAATACCGATAAGAAAGGGCCGCATTGTCACGGTTCAGCGCCACACTTTTCTTTAAGTTATTTTCATCCTGTCTGCCTGTCTGTGTACTAACTGTCCTGTCATTTCAGATCCTGCTGCACGCCCCCTTCATCAGTCACTCCCTCCTCGTCAGTCCTCATTCCTTGCACCTGGCCCATCCCTGTCTCACCTGTAGCACATCCCCTCATTAGTCTTCACTACTTAGGTCCCCTCACTTGCACTTGTCCCCTGCCAGATTGTCTTGTGTTTTTGAACCTAGCTCTCCCTGTGTGTTACCTGTTCAGTAAAATACTTATATTCTTTATCTCTGTCTTCCGGAGTCGTGCTTTTGGGTCCTTGCGTAATCGGACCGTTACACGCATCATCTATCATTGCACGATAACGATTATAGAAACATGTCCGAAGGACCTGTCTCATTTGAATACCCTGACAGATTCAGATTCCTGCCTGACCATTAAAACCACAACAGATTACAGATTTTCCAATATGCTCAGAGGACTGTTGCTTGTCTTTCACACTTCCAGTTCACACACTCCAAATCTCTCTGCCAATTACACATTGCATTTCACCCACACACTTTATCAGGAACCAACTGCCAAACCGGTCACACGGCTACATTATTATAAGTCCAGCGTATTTCTTCAAAATGCAGAGAGTGGCATGAGACATGTGCTTTGGTCGAGCTGCTGTGGGAAATACCAACGCGATGACACTGTGGCATTTAGATGGAGAGATGAACACATCTCTGGACGGCTTCTTGCGGCACGTCGAGCTGGCCGCAAGCCCACAGCCGTCAGTAGAAGGAGCCGTATCTGATTGGTCATAAAGACATCAAACCGAAGGAATAGGAAGTAAAGTGACTGTTTACAAATGTCAGGCTGGTCTCGTCGCACTTGTAAAAGATAACATTACAAAGCTCAAAGAACACCCGACTCATACAATTGGAAGATAATGGAAGGTGACTTTTACAAATGTGAAGAGGTGGCCTTTTCAGAAGGTGTTTCATCAAGTGCGGCCGCGGCTATACTGATTGCCGGAGCCACTAGTGCATGCTCGATGAAAAGATCTGACGACCAACCAGCTCTACCAGCAATCAGTCCAGATACACAAAAGACTGATATTTATTACATGATGATTAGCTCCCTGTGCCAAAATCAATGTTTGGAAATATGGACAAACTAAATAGTTCACATTTAGCAGAGGCATATATAATACCGCCAGGCTTGGAGTTGACTGAAGCAATATCAAAAACATAAATGAACAGCATATTTTTGATCATTTTAATCAAACTATATATTTTTTACAAATCATTTTTTGTATATTACTACTATAGCATGGGTAGGCTAATTATACATTTCAGAGTGAGGACCTAACTGGGCTGGTGAATTAGTCCTGAGGCAGGAACTGTACTGTAAGCCGATGTTGTCGACGAGCCCGACTTGGATCACACTGGAGTCTGAACCCGGCTTTGTTCGTTGAAAAAAGGCTGAAAACGACGCTGATGAAATCGTACATGTAATTACTCCAAACTGAGTGCATCTTATTAAATGTTGCTAAATAAATTGTGGGGTTTTTAAGCTCAAAAAGTCTGCTCCCTCCAACATGACAGCTCCTCGTTCTAGCTTTACTGCTGGCTCCCTCTGTGTTGCAGACTCACAGAATAACAGCTACTAATGCACTGACCCCTCGACATGTGCTTCAGCAGAGTATTGAGAGAGTAAGCCCGATGCCCCCGGATAGAGCGGAGCATGGAACAAACCTCCATACAGATGGGGAAAAAAGGCTTTTCTTCATAGCGGAGGAACATGACTACACATAAGAGAGCTCACTTCTTCTTCGGGCTGAGTGAATCATTTTTTCATTTCCTCTGTGAGATGGTCATTCTGGTGAGTGTGCAGTCTGAAGTTCATTGAATCAAGATTAACATAAATAGGTAGTTAGCGCAACACCAGGTGCTAAAAACTGCTATAATTGGTGAAAAGGCAATTTTTTTGATTGACGTGAATGCTTGATATGTTCTTCCCGTCTCCTGGCGTCAGGTTGTTGGTGACTTCGTCCTGAGGCAGGAACTGTACTCCATGTGACCTGTTTCGCACTGCAGAAGGTCAATGCACCACTGGTGGCAATGGCAACACTTATGTATTGTTGCTTGACACTCTCCCTGGGGCAGGTAGGCGAGAAGAAAGCAGCCTGCATGATATATAGGCTATGCTGGTTCTGCTGACAACTCTGGATGTTTGTCCCATAATACAGTATATTCTCTATTTCAGTTTGGTGTCGAGCAGTTATTACACAAACTCTCCTGGGTGAGCTGCACTGTGTGGATTTAAAGCTGCCATGTACAAAAATATATAAAGTCTCCAGTTATATTTCTAATTTGATAGACAACGGCTAAATAAGAACCCATACAAGCCACTTATATTCTGAATTGGAACGACTAAAGCACATCATAATCCATATAATCCATACTCATTGCAGTAACTAAAAGACATTTTAAGACAAAATTAAAGTGACAGACAGCTCAAATGAACCAGCAAAATGTCATGTCTTTTCCAGACAGGCAGAAGATTCCAGCAGATGGTCTCTTTATGTTCCGTATGTGCACAGTTACCGTGACATCCTTTTTTGCTCGGTGCTCGACATCCAGAACAAAATTTGCCTGATTTTAACATCGGGAAGCAAATGTGCAGCATTCAAACTCATCTGTGACGCCGGTGGTTTGGAGACGAGGTCAGTTCAATGGCAATTTACTCCAATCAAGAAGTCAATTTTCTTCGCATTTCAAAAACTGGAAGCTTTTTGGGACCAAAAAAAAAAGCTGTTTTAATTTAGGCTTTGAACTGAATGAATAAATGGAAAGCAATTTAACCTGTACTCTGTTTAAAGACCTCCTCATAATTACAGCATTTAGCACTTGACTGTTACAGGTGGCCAAAATGCCAAACAGACAAAAAAACACTGATAGATTTAAGTTATATGTTATTGAAAAGCTATTTTTCATACTTTGCTGAATCTTCTTGAACATTCAGTAAATGCACTTTGACTAGAATACCACAAATACTGTGTAGGCCAGGGGTCCCCAAACTTTTTCCTGTGAGGGCCACATAACTTTTCCCTTCTCTGATGGGGGCCGGGGTCAGTTTGTAACAGAAAAAGTGTGACGATCGCAGGGGTGCCTAAATGTAAACATTTATTGTTTTCCAGAAAGCCACACATAACCAAATATGAATAACCCTTTCCGGGATCTTCACAGAAAAAAAAGTCAGGAAATAAATAACACTATTTATGAAATAAATAATAACACTATTTATTTATGAAATAAATAATAAGCAAATACCCCTCTCTGGGTTATTCACAGAAAAAATAGTCGGGAAATATATAATAACACTATTTATAAAATAAATAGTGTTATTATATAATGTGTCTCTGGTATTGTTCAGGGGGCCGGGCCAAGTGTGGAGGCGGGCCTTAATTTGGGGACCACTGGTGTAGGCTATGTTAGCGGCTCAATGTGTGAGGAGTCAAATGAATATGGTACAAAGTGTGGGGCGCCTCTCTTTGGTGGATGTAATGAAGAGATTTATAATGCCAGTAACCTTTGTGGAGACAATATGTTTACACTAGCAGTGGGCCTAACATATTTGTGTCTTTTCTGCACAATATATTCCCAGCATGTGCAAACAAGTGAAGAAAAGTGTTGAACTAGAGAAGAAAGTGTTGAAACACAAAACCTGAATGGAAGCAGGTGCAGGTGAAGAAAACACAACAAAGAGTGTTGGAGTGCAATTAAAAGGAAAAAACGGCTGACAGAGTTTATTTAGTTCCATCGTGCTCAGTCAGGGTTTTTCTCGCTAAGGTAGGGGCCCGGTCTTCTGGGTTTGGGGGCAGCCGTGTTTCTGGCTGAGGGGATGGCGATGGAGGAAAGCAGATGGAGGATTATCGCTGCCCTAATTGCCTCTGCCCTGCTAACACACCCCCATCTGCTGAAAGGGGATCCTTGAGGCTCTCTTCTCCTCGGCAGAAGCCGGCACTCTCCAGTGCTGCCATTGTCTGGATATGACGGATGTGCCCATCTCCGACCTCCATCTCTTACACAACCAGCCAGAGCCTCTTGATTCCAAACCATAGATTTGCTCAGCATGGCAGAATAATTGATCGTGATATCATAATGGAGCGCAAGACATACAAAGTCAATATATATCTGTTAATATTTAATATCAATTCAGCTTCCGTGCAATAAGGCACATTATCAAAAGGTAGACTTAGAGGCTGGATTTCTTGGTGTTGCATTTTTCGACGAGGTAACATCTTCAGTCTTCTCATTGTTGATTATTGGCTGCCTACTCTGCTGAGCTGAGACATTCAGAGTGACAGCAGATCCCCTCCGCTATAACTGCCACAACACATCAACATTTTAACCCAATGTTGCTGGTAGCAGCCACAGCTTTAACCATAGAGAGTTGTCCTTTACACTGCACCTTAGTTAAAACCCTCTCCTTCCCAATAGTAACATGACAACATGGATACCACTCATGTCTGTAGGTTACATAAAGCTACAGCCAGTTAGCTTAGCGTCAAGACTGGAAACAGGGGGAAACAGCTAGCTTGGCTCCGTCCAAGCTACAAAATGCACCTCTAAAGCTCACGAGTCCACACGTTCATCTCATTGTTTAATCCGTACAAAATAGTGTAACAAGGACTATTTCTTGGCTGAGTGGAGTCACTTCCTGGAATATCAGCAACAATCCGTCATTTTCATGGTGACGACAGGAATTCAGAAGAGCGAGTAGTCTGTTTATTTCCCAAGATGTCATACTCTTAATTTAAATAACTTATGTTAGATATTCTGTTAATGTTCGGCGTCTAAGCTCTGAAATTGTCCTCACAAGGAAACAAACTGAGAACAAAAGAGAGTGGGCAGCGATCATATAACTCCTCCCCACCTAGGCAAGGTCGACCCGGAGCCTACAGGTGGCTGCTGGGGGGAGGGTTGCCTTTTGAATTGATATATGAACAACAGTGGCGGCAGCGGCCATAGTCTATCATAATCAAATGAGTGCGTTGGATATACGTGGCAGTAAGAGGAGCATGCCATGTGAGCGTAGTGCCAACTTGAGCCTGAACTGTCTCGCAGGCTTATATGAGTTGAAAATTTGTTAGTACAAGCATTATTTTGTGGGTTTGTCTACAAAAGAACCATATTTGCAGATTAATTAATTCTGGATTTATTAGATTTTTTTTAGATGGAGTGGATGCGATTTTTAACAAGCTAATTTAACCTTTTTGTGTTCAAACCACTAGACGCAGATTATTATTCCAAGCAGAGTAGTGATGCATCTTCTTAAAACATGACTGCAGGGGATCATTAAAATATTCTTCAGAAAAAAATGGAAAAATTATAAAACAAACCTCAGCTGAAGTTGACTTGAGTTGGTGAGGAAACCTCATTTAGAGGAGCTTCAAAGAGAGCACCACACCTGCACCATAAACACCAAGCTGTGTGTGTGTGTTTGTGTGTGTGTGTGTGTGTGTGTGTGTGTGCTGACCCAAGACTACTGTATGTCTTCTGTGTGCATGTGACAATAACACTTCTTTCATCAGCAAAGCCTACCTGGTGAGAAAATCTCCCCCTTCTCTTCCTGTTTGTGTATGTGCTCATATCAGGGAAACTATTATTAAAAAAAAAACATATGGTGCTCCAATTTTGCGAAAGAGATACCTCCCGCTCTTGTTCCGTATGGTGATTTGCCTCGGGGTTTGTCAGTGGCAACACTATTGTCCTGTGAAAACTGCTGAAGGCATCTGATTTAGAGGTGATTAGAGGTGCCCATGGAGAGGGGGATTGCATGTGTTCTACCCCGTGGACATACAGGTTGCATGGGGGGAAATAGCCTCGATGGAGGATTAGGAGCCACATCTCATTCAGTTTGAGTTTAAGGCAACTGTGACCAAGACAGGACATTTTGGAGCCCTAAAGCTTCCTGAGGACCGAAATCTAAACACAAAGGCAATTTTAAATGATTTACTGTATTGAATTAAAAAGCCACCGATCAAGGACAAATTAGTCTTAACTGTGCCGTTGCTCCAGTTTGGACAGTCGATTTCCTCGGGGCACAGAGGGTTCATGAGCTCACAGACTGAAGCACAATGGACCACTTCACTAAAGGCCAAAACACAAAGAAGCACTCACACGCATGTGGATGATGACAGACGAGGAGAGGAAAGGAGGAGGAGAAACAAGGGAGCTGAAAGCATCCCTCTGCGACACACTCGTACCCCCGTAGTCTCCCTGCTGCTGCATTTTCAAATGAGACAGCGCTCGGCCAAAACCGTACAAGGACAACTAGACACAGACTGACCTACATACAAGAACCATTCTTATCTGAGCTTTAATCAAGTCTTGTAAAGCAAATGAGCTCCGGTCCCCGATACACTGATTGCCTCTGAGTGCTTCGAATGACAGAAGTGAATGACCAGTGGAAGAACATTTTAATAAAATGGCTGACACAACCATGAGAGCCCACATGTGATACTGATTCTGAGTCCTGGGGCGCAGAACAATTTGTCCATCAGCTCCATACACGGTGTCTGCCCATGTGGGTCCCTAAAGGGGCCACGGTGGACTACATGAGAGCAGCCAGCCTCAACCCCCACACAGCCCCCCACCCCTTCCCACGTCTTTGGTTACAACTAGATAGCTTCAAACCTGTGATTTAATCAACTGGGTTCCTCGATTTTAAAATGTGCCACTGTCCAATCAAAAACTATTAGCTATGTAAACAGGAAGTTGCTGTAGAACAAATAGATTTAAGGATAGTTTTTTAAATCACAGTTTTCCCATTGTTCCCGGCATTGGCCCGGTTTCAAGCTGGGTGTCCAGAGTGACTGAGTCCCACAAGATATTTGTATTGTCATATGCACATTTAACAGACAGTTACTCTTTCAATGAAAAGCTTATTTTGCTGGGTCCTCCTAACACACAGTATTACAATAAACTTAAGGTAAAAAAGAAATAAAAATAAGGCACAACATCTAGTAACGGTATTGCACAAAAATATGATAACAGTATTTGCTCAGAGTATAAAGTGCACTATGCATTGCTTCAACGCTTACAATGATATTTATCATGTTCTGTCCCTGTCATTATTACCTAACCCATTATAAAAACATGTAACAACAACACACCACGTGTTATTTGGTCTGTATTTGTGTCTATCAATCAATATGTCGTTGTCAAGGCTATGAAGCTCTTTCTGACAGAACCCGTCAACACGCTGAGGGTTAGCTGATATGTCAAAGACAAAGTCCATTTTCTTCTCAAGAGTAAGCTACATTTTCTTTTACTCATTGAAACGGCGATATATAAAATAATTTTACTTAACTAAAACTTAACAAACTTCAAGTGTACCGGTTTGGGGGTCGAACATTTGGCCACTGTAGCCACTATTAAAAACGTAATGCATATCAAAGTTTCAGATTTAGTAGTATTCAAGAAGATTAGGACGGGTGGGAAATATCCAATTATGCCAACCTACTCGATACTACTTGTCATTTTGGGCAACGTTTTGTAATTTAAGTTTGTTAAATGTATTTCTGTAACATTTGATCTTCCTAGTTCATTAACCATGGTATTATGTTTCAGGTAAGATGTGTTGATCATATTCAACAATAATGTTTTTACTCGTCACAGGGGCCATATTATTATATTAGCTGTGCTTTGAGTTCTGTGAGCTGCACAACCGATACATCTGATAGTTAGTGTAAATATTTAGTGACAACTAAACTCTACATTTGTGTGGTGCAACCAATCTTAATGTCGTGGTGTGGAAATCCTCCACTTACTGTACATCGTAACGCGGCAACATTTTAAATTATGCAGGAATTGGACTCCTGTACTTAACTTGGCGGCATGTGGACAAATAATTTAGCCAACAGGGTTCTTTTTTTTTTTATATGTGTACTATTTATATAATAATAGCAAGTGCGTAATGGTTTCCCTTAAACTCACCTCCTGACATTTGGGCAATAAATTGGGCCCAATTTGGGTTGCCAAAGTGTCAGGGGGCTGTTGTCCACTGTCAGCCCCTTACTAACCAATGCAGTGCCAAACATAGCATTAATTTGGCTGAGACAGCATTGCTCAAAAAAGCACTTCTCGCTCATCATATTTTTTTCCTTTGTGTTTCAGAACATGGTGTCTGCATCGCAGCCCAGTTCATTAGAGCTCTGGTAGCTGCGGCTCATATGGCAGCACTGACAGCAGGCATCATCAGAGAGAAAGCTGCTGGACTCTGACACACAGACACGAGCCTGTTAATCCTCATGTGTCGGATGCATCAAAAGGAGACCGTCCAAGGTTATTCTCACAGAGCTGCACTTGACGTGGGCTAAAGGCTACGGTTTATCTGAGGTGCTCTCCGCGATGACATAGCGTGTTATGAAAGTGAGATGAAAAGGATTTGTCAAACTGAAGTGTCACTATTGTCCTCGGAGGATTAGTGTCTCACAAAGTTAACACAATGTATTATACCTCGTCCGCCACAGACACACAACCATCAGCCACAGATGTTCAGTGGTGAAACTAGACGGGTCAGTCCTTGTTAATGAAATGGAGAGGATCGCATGGTGAATTTGAAAAGTATAATGTGATGGAAAGATCAATAGAGCTCTGCACAGAAACATGTGTATTCCATTAAGACTGAAAGACAAAACCCAGTATAGAGTTTAAATCAATAAAGACATTTTACAAATTGATTACTTACTCAATATCGAGGCTGAAGTATCAGATATCAAGTGTCACTAAAAGTAATGGACTACATGATTTCTGTGATGCAACACAAATCATAATAAAAACTGCATTCAAAGGGAATTTAAGAAACTGGTGCTCATCAAATATTCTTTTTGTAAATTGCCTTTTGAAATATAAGCCACACGCTGTTAAATGCGAACTGATATCACAGACAACTCACATTAAGAAAGAACCAAGACTGGAAACTAAAAGACAGCCGTGCAAAGACTCCTGAAGATGATGATCTAGTTGCTACATGAATGGTTTTGTCAAGGTCTTCTTGTTCAGTAACACTGCACCAGCAGAACAAACAGTCAGTCAGACTGGGAGCACTGGGTAGAGCAGACACACCAGAAGGGGTCACTCTGCCACCATCACTGCTCTCACTGCCCTCTTCGTGTGGCCCGATATGACAACAATAACAAGCCTACAGTCCCGCTGAGTCACATGAATACAGAGTGGATTCTGAGTGGCGTTTACATTTTTTTTTAATCGTTGCGCTGCAGCGAGCGAGCTTTGATCAAAATGACAGTTGTTGAAGATTTAAAAACATCTGTCCAATACAGCTCTTTATTAACACATGTGTCAACAGCAAAACTGGAATTTCCTCAAGTCTTTGTGATAATAGTTTTTCATCTCTCTCTCTCTCTCTCTCTCTCTCTCTCTCTCTCTCTCTCTCTCTCTCTCTCTCTCTCTCTCTCTCTCTCACACACATACATTGTCTCTCAAGCACAAAAGCACTCACTCACTGATATTCCAATCATTTCTCTTTCGATTGCTCTGCACTTGGCTGCACCTGCTCCATCGTCCTCTCTCCTTCTTCCTACCTGGGGGAAGGTGAGCGGCGAGGAGACGGCAGAGGAGAGAGCTCTGATTTGTATTAATTTGTGACCGATCTCTGGGGAGAGAGCAAGAGAGCGAGTGCAACCGTGTGCCCCCCCTTATTTCCACCATCACAACCACTGCATCTATACAGAAACAGGAAACATCCAATCAATCCAGCTCTCCCCAAAGGCTTGTCCAATCAGCCCAAGACCTGACACACAAATTAATCACTTCACCATCTCTGACAATTGATGGCACCAAGCCGTGCATGGACCTCTCACAGGAAGCACATGAAGAGAGGCGCATTCACGAGTGCAAAAGGCCTCTTCACCCTTCAGCCACACACACACACACACACACACACACACACACACACACACACACACACACACACACACACACACACACACACACACAGAGTTCATTATTCAGGCAGAATCTAATTAATTTAGCATCCAATTTAAGTTGTATCTGATTTGCGAATTATTACAATGGGGAAAATGGTCAAACAGCAGCTTCTGGGTTTTTTTTCCCCTTTATTTTCTTACAGCGTATGTAGAAAATGTACAGTATAGAAATCAATTGAGTCGTCCAGCATTAATGAACTGTCGGCCCCTATGAACATCTTGTTATTGGTGCTGAGGGAAATACAGAAAAAGAGACACACACACACACACACACACACACACACACACACACACCCACACACACACACACACACACACACACTCTTACCTGACTGTTTTAACCGTTCTATTATTTACCTTTATCCACTTTTTATTATCTTTGTGTGCACATTACTGATGAGTTTTTCTCAAAAATTGCATTGTGCAAATATTATGTGAACGTGTGAATGGTCAACCCTACAATATCATCTCAATATTGTGATATTTGCTTTTCTCCATATCGCCCAGCCTTACTTTGGCCACCCTTCCTCTGTTTCGATATCATGTTACTTGCCAAATGAAATGCCAAGATCGCTCATCACAGAGACTACAAATCGCTACAAATAAACGTGACAGATTGAAATAACTTCAGATGATCAGATGAGATGATAATCCCATCAAATCAACATTTTTTCCAGATCATCTCAAACACTTTATTATCAGTTAAAAAATCTCAGTGAAAGCTAAAAACTACAAAGAAAAACTACAGCAAGCACCGTCGATAAAATCTCCAAACAGCACTTAACACAAAGTACAGCTGAGGTTGTCAGGGAGATAGATAACACACCGATTTCCAAGAAAAAAAATCACTAAAGTGGAGTTTCCATTTTACCTCCATAAATACAGATCTTCAAAGAGACTTTGATCACAGTATGGTCTTTCGAACCAGGAGACAGGATAAAGGGTAGTGTTACTAACTCAACACTCCTCCTCACCCCTACAAACACACACACACACACACACACACACACACACACACACACACACACACACACACACACACACACACACACACAGAGGCCATCATTGACCATTCCCTACATTATTGCAATACCATGTGTTGCTCTGCTAAGGAGCAAAAGGTAATTGTGCTTGGGAACAGCTTAAAGGGTAATTGCGCGTGGTGTGCAGGGAGTCCACAGACGGCCCCGCAGGCACCAAAGGAGATTTAAGGGGTTTGGTGTGGGGGGATGGGGCGGGGTGACTGATCTTTGAGGCTGCTTCAGATCTCCTCTTCATCGCCGCCCCGCTGGCATTTGACAGTGTGTGAATCTGGAAGTTGACCTGCTCCAAATCTTCCCGATGCTCTTGGGTGGCAAAGAAGGTTCCTCCTGCGAGATCTCGACTCCTAAATCTATCAGTGGTCTATCTCCTGTGACGGCGGCATCAGCCTCAACGTGTAGCTGCCGAGCAGGTGTGAGGCTGTTTGCTCTTAACATAACTCAGTTAGCGAGCTCGATGACATCAGCTCTGGACCTGAGATGAAAGCTCGATGAGACGCGGCAGCTAAATCGGTCCCTGTTAGGGATTAGCCTTCTGACAGCGGGACTCAGTTACACCTTCTCAGCATCAGCATGGAGATGGAGCCGGGTGGAGGTGTCCCTGTCCATAATGCCAGCGGCATGCTGTTGCTGGTGTTTTTGACCTACATGCATGCATAAGTCTACAACCTGCATTCATTCTAGTGTGACTGCGTTCGCCCTTGCTGCTGCTGACTGACATACTGATTATAAATGCAGTTCTTGTGTGGGTGGACAGAAGTCATTTTGATGTGAAATAACTGCCTTTCTACCTGCTTTCTGTTCTCTTGCACCTCATGAGAACGTCTCTTGGCTTTAAGAAATGTGCATTTCCAAACCTCCCTTAGCTAGATCAAGAGAGGATCCTTTTAAAGGAAGCCATTTATCATGTCTTGTTTAAAAAGATGGAGATATATTATAGGCAGAAACTTAGTCACTGTTGACATAGACGAAACCCATACACAGCATTTTACAAAACTTATATAAAAATATCAATGACAGATGGCTATAAAAAAAGAGTTGTTGGGTGCTGAAACAATAAAGACGCACAATATATCTTGTGCATTCTGTGTCTGTTCGTAGTTCATATACTGTGCAAACACCAATAATTCATCATACAAAGATAATACAAAAAATAGCCTAATAATTGTAGATAACAAGCATTTTTACATTTGGTGTGTAAACCACTTGGTCACCAGTGATTGGCGGGGGAAAGAGGACAATAAAGGTCAAACTGTTTGATTGACAGGTGATCTCTGGGAGGCACGAAGTAGAACATTCAACTGTATGATATTACCACATCAACTGTGACAGTTGCTAAAAAAGCAAAGAGCAACCATACATGTTATTACATTTTGTTATAATAGTATTGTTACATTACATGATGTTTGTTTTGCAGGTACTTTTATCAAAAGCAATTTTGAATAAGTGCATTTTGATAGATGTCAACAAAAATTGGAAGTGCATCTCCTTCAAACGAACAACTAAAAGCCTTCTTTCCTGTAGTCAAGACTCAAACTAAAAGGCATACAATCTAATCTAAAATAAGAATCGACTTAAAACTGTTTTGCTGAATTATATAAAAGACAGATGCGTAGAGGTTATAATTTTTAAATCAATCATTTCTTGAGAATTTGTAACTTCGAGAGCTAAATGTGTGAAACTTTTTTCAGCTGCTTTTTCTCACGCTGCAGTATCAGGTCATATCAGACAGTTATTGAAGAGGCGAGTCAGCCTGGTAGGACTAAAATATCCTCTCCCTTGATACCTCAAACTTTCTTAATTGCCTCAGAAACAAAGTCTTTGGTGAAATGAAAGTAGTGCTCGCTTCAGAGAGTAAGAGAAGGTGATGCCGAGAAATGCAACCTGCTCCACCTCCGTGCCCACAACACCCTGTGGTAAAATGTTGTCGCTCTGATCACAGCAGTGAGCATGCTTTGACCCCGTCCCTTTCACTGTCGCCCAATACACCGTCACCTCAACAGCAAATGTTCAAGTACGTCATGTGGATGATGACACTTTTTAAGTGTCCCGTGGGCCGTGTGCAGTAGTGCAGCACATTTGTCAGGTGCTAAATTGTTTGGTGGAAATCAAACCCACACCTCTGACTCGGCACCGTGGCTCATATCTGACCCAACAGGGCACGATCGAAACATTCCCTCCACCCTCCTCTCTCTTTGGAACGCCACACTTCTGAGCATGTCATTTGTCTGGTGGGAAAAGACATTGTTTAACATACCGTTTGATATAGACCGGGCAAGAAGACTTTTGGGAAGGTTGATGTGGTTCATCACTTCACATCATTAAAGTGACCCCATGCCTTCAACTGAGCCGATAAACAGCTGGCCTGCCGTGTTACAAGTGCTGCTGCTAACAGCTACCTGTGCTGCTGCTAACCGCTACCTGTGCTGCTGCTAACCGCTACCTGTGCTGCTGCTAACCGCTACCTGTGTTGCTGCTAACAGCTACCTGTGCTGCTGCTAACCGCTACCTGTGCTGCTGCTAACCGCTACCTGTGCTGCTGCTAACCGCTACCTGTGCTGCTGCAAACTGCTACCTGCTCAGCACCAAACAGCAAAGCAACAGTTAGCGACTAGGTGGTGAACATAGTGGCGCATTCAGCAAAGACAGAGACGAATATTTCCCTCAATAATTAATGCAGATCAAAACCAGAGCTGAAAAAAAGCAAATATTAGACACGGGTGGCCAGAAACACGACTCCATATTAATGAAAATGACAATGGGAACTGCTGGATGTATGAAAAAGCAACTGTTTGCTTACAAGTCTACCGTATCAACTTAGTAAGTGATGAAATGTTAATGTTGTGTTCACTTTGGATGACTCCACACCTCACGATTTACGTCCATTGCAAGTGGTCAGTGCCAATGCAGGAGGTAGTGTGCCCTTTATGGTGAGGCATAAAAGGCCGCGTTGAGACAGAGTTCAGCCCTCCGTTTACACGGTGGGGGTGCTATAGCAGAGGTTTTTAATGCAAAAAAGTTTAACCAGGCTTTTGCTTCAACGACTTTGTACGTGTTATTATAAACTGTAGCAGTGTTTTGATATAATTAAACACATTCATCTTGTACTCAAATTGGACTCCACAAATGGTGGGAAAGTCAGGATGGTATATGGGCTTGTAGGGAATCTGAACTGCAATTGAAGTTTGCCTTTTTATTAAGTGCTTACCCAATCATTCCCTAACCTTGATTATACTGTAGTTGCCATGCCAACATATTGGGGCAAGGAAGTATTGTAAAATTCAAGTTTTTCCAATCGGGTTGGTTTATGTTGGGAACTGGACATATTAGGGGGGCCTGACAGGACAATGCAGCACATCATCCACACATGGTAAAAAATGACGATGAGTTACCACTATATGTCAAGAATACCCAGACTGCTGATAATACAGTAGTAGCCTATTAAGAATATGCTCGACAACCTATGCATTGATACAAAATTGCTACATCTGCGTCAGAGCGCAGATGTTGTACAAAACATTCTCCAACGCAAACTCATTGAACACAAACAAGGACGCTGACGCAAAAGCAGCATCAATTCCACCGAAATACCACAACGTAACTCAGAAGCATAAGTTGAACCACCACTGCCAACTCTAATAGTTTTGCACAACACACATACATACAGCCATACATACAGCCAATAGTAAAGAATACTGTGAGGCTACACCGTTAGAAAGAGCTGCATGCGACGTCTCGGTGTCCGATAGACGAGATTAAATGATTGAGCGTCTTCCTCCAAAATTAGATTTAATTAAACCATGTCACCAAACTGTTTTCATCTGTATAATCACAAATGTAATGTTTTTCTTCTTCTTTTTATTAAGAAATTGTGTAAGATGGAGGGGTGCCACATTCCATATCCAGAATATAGAGATGTCTATTTGTTTATGGTTACTGACCTGTTGAGTTGATTCACCTGCCTGAACCCTCCTGACCTAAATATGATGTGACATAAAGGTGAGTGCACTGTATACCTGTGGGCCTTTTCTGCCATTTGTGTCAACGAACCACAACAGAACTGACACAATAGAAAAACTGGAGACAAAAGTTGACACAACAGAACAACTTCTGTGGTGAAAACATTGATAGGATTGTGACAGGGGATCATTTTTATCTCGTCCTCATCTATCCGTTACCTCCCGACCACCTCACTCGTGAAAAACATGCTGGGATGAAATTCTTTAAGGAGTGGTAATAGTAAGACTTTTACTCATCAGGGACCCTTGACCCCAGATGGCAGATATTGCCATCTAGGAATGTACCATCAATGAGCAGGAATGCTGAGTGCTTTTTACAATACTTCAAACTACTCATCCTCTTTCTGTTCTCTCCGTTTATTTTTCTCACTGTTTTGTCTGTCTTTGCTGGTTCAAGAACACACAAGACCTTGGGGTCACTGTGTTTGTGCAGACTTCAGCAGATTTCTGCCTCGCCCCGGGCCGAGTGAAGAGAAGCCAGGGGAGAGAAAGACAAAGAGAGAGAGAAGTATCCAGGCAAAGTCATCCACCTAAAACTTTAAACCGGTTCAGAGAATGAATGCTCCCCTGTATCCGGTGTCCTTGAGTAGACGTCTGCCTCCCTCTCATCTGCTGTCCCTGTCAGGCTCTTTGTAGATTTCAGCTGGAGAGGAGAAGTGCCTGTGATGCCACATCATACCATGACACTGGTGAACATTGACAGCGCTTTCCAAATTTCTTCATGAGTCGCCATTTCTCTTGTGGCCTCATTCAGCAGGAAAGCTCTACAGCCATTTAAAAATAGTTGGAGATGGTTGGACCCTTTTATTGGCCTGCGCTCATTAGATCACCTTAACAACATGAAGCAATTATGTAAACTCAAGAGAGAATTACAGAAATTTTTAACGGTGGATCTTTATATTAATACGTGTATTTGCTTTCTTTCTGAGTTAAATGAGAGGATCGATACCACTTTCATGTCTGTGTGGTAAATCCAAAGCTACTGCCAGTTAGCTTAGCTTAAATGTAGGGAAAAGCAAGCCTCTATCCAAAGGTGATAAAAAGTTATACTTCTAACAGTAAAATCACGTTTTTACACTTCACTTTTTCTAACACATGACATATAAAGTGTTAATTAGTGAGAAGTGCTGGTTGGCAGATTATGTCTTTTTTCCCCTCTATCCACTCTTTATTCTAAGCTAAGCTATCTGCTACAGGCTGTAGCTTCATTTTTAGCATAGACGTGAGAGAGGTATCAATCTTCTCGACTAATTCTTGGCAAGAAAATTAATAAGCACATTTTCCGAAATGTTTATTCCTTCTAGCAATATTCAGTTAACTAGAGCAAGAGATTAAGCAGCAGTTCTGACTTCACCCTTCAGTTTCTGATATAAAATTACCTCCAAGCTCTCATGTCTTTCATCAAGCCAACCTGAAGTATTTAACTTTCCCTCCAACTTTAATCTGCTTTATCTCATACAGTGCACTGTGGTGATAAGTACAATGAAGCAATGACCGTATTGCTCCCAGATTCCTCCTTTTGCCTTGATGTGAGAGGTTTGAGGGAAAGGGAGAGAGAGTTTCCCAGTTGAAATCAGATCAGTTACACAGTAATGCAGGCTAAGTCTCTTACCTTCACCGTGCTCAAAATGTAACAAAGCCCCCATGAGAAACCTCCAGCAAAAAGATAGCAAGATATAATGTTAATCAACCAACCAAAATTAAATCAGGATTATCCCGGCAAAGCTGTATAGCTTACATAGTAATATTTTACCATAGTATTTGGAAAAATGCCCAAAAATGAGCAATTACGTCTACACCCACTGCTCAGAAGTGACGTTAAGCCCGCAGAAGAATTTGCTAATAGGTCTTTGTGGAACAGCTCAGACTCAGTGAAAAGCAGCTGGCAAAGACCAAGAAGTCAAGACAACTCATGTAACCATGACCACATTTAATCAGCAGCAGGCTCTTACACAAAGACAATAAGCAGTTCATTAGAGTCACTGCTGAGCCGGTGGTTTACAAAGGAAAACAGTCACACACCCAAGCAACAGAAAGTCAACAACAAGATACTTCTGTGTGTTGGCACAGTGCTCTGCAAATCATATAGAGAACCTTTAAGCTTGAATGCTGAACGATACGTTTTGGATCCTTGTTGCTGTCGACCCTTGACCTTCCCTTCTCCACTTTGGAAAAACAAAAAAAGGCCTGAGGAGCTCTGGAGACTGCGCTGCAACTTGTAGGAAGTTACATGTGTGTGCATGTGTGTGTGCATGTGTGTGTGCCAGGCTGTATTGATTTGTATGGTGCTGCTAGCCAGACATGCCTCTCTAAATGGACAGAAAACAAAGAAATGAGACAGAACGGCCGCTCATACAGTACAGCCTGGCTACAGGCTACACTTCACACCTCCGTCGCCATGGAAACCCAGCATCGACTGAGGCTGGAGGGTGACAACAAACCCCATATCGGAGGAGAGAGTTCGTCTGCGCCCTGGCAGCAGGGTTGCTAGACAAAAAGAGAAAAAGAGAGTTGATAGACGAAAAACTCCCACCGCAGTAATTCTCTCTCTCTTTCTCTGAAACAGAGTGAAAGTCCGGCTAAAACAAGCAAGAACAGTCTGGATCAGAAGATCATTTGCCTCCCTGCGTGTTTGCTTTCAATGAGAGATGCCATTCACACCTTTCAATTGCTATTCATTTCTGCTATCGCTCACATCTCCTCCACACAATGCGCTGCCTTTGTGTGCTGAATTAGACCTATTGTGTGTGCAAACCTTCAGCCGCCCATATCGTGATCTCTCATCGCTTTGCTTTTGTGCACACAGAGAAATTCATTTCAGCTCTTTTATTACAACATAAGCACACAGTACCATTACCTGCCTTTTTTGTTTAATACAGCTGATGAAATAAATGAGCTTTTAGTAGCACCTTATACTGTACACGTTCACACAATGCTGACACGTGGACAAACATGAGCACTTGATTAGCACCGCACTGCTGCTGTAGCTCCCAGACCAAAACATGTAATTCTTACATTAGAAAAATATTCAATGTATCTCTTTCAACCTGCGCTCGGTGCCAACATTTAGCCTCACCCATGTGGCCATTTTGAATTTGTATTGTGGTGGGAAAACCACAAGGGAACTTGTTTGTGTGAGTTGCCCGTGCAGGGCAGACTCCCAGGTCTTCTTGAGCGCCAGATGGTGGTTCATTAGATCCTGCGTGTTGTGTATTTGGTGTGAAGCGTAGGAGGAGCAGGGCGGATGTTTGTTCCCATCAACAGCCAGACTTTAAGACCGACTTCATCCCATTATAATGCTCCCATGCCTCAGAGTGCCGGAGTGCTTGCCAAGCGAAGTGATACTAGAGTGTGATGGGAAGAGTCCTTTCCTTTTTGTTCTGTTCTTGCTTTAAATGAGCAGTGTGTATTTTAGTGGCATCCACTAGTGAGGTTTGCAGATTGCAACCAACTGAATAGTCCTCCACTATTGGAAAAATACTGTGGCATTCACATAAAAACATGGACGCCATCTCCAGAGCCCGTGTTTGGTTTGTCCGTTCTGGGCTACTGTAGAAACACGGCAGTGCAACATGAAGGACTCTGTGAGGCTCATTCTAAGGAAACAAAAACACAACAAATCTTAGTGTTAGGTGATTATAGACAAATGAACACATAGTTTTTAATATTAAATTATAATTCTGCCAATGAAATACCTCTTATTGCTACTCACTGCTTGTTTAAGTCGTGCTCCTGCTCATTTAAAGAGAATTAATATCTAAGCGCTTCAGTTAAATTCCCATACATGCAAGGTGTGGGGAAAACTTTGCATATGATGTATGCAGTGCATACACCACAAACGATAGCTTTGAAAATTACTAGTGGACACAATTAAAACCTGAGCAGTTAAACCTACAGTATTATTTCAATGTAGATCTTCTGTATTGTGTTGGTCTGCTCTTTATGTTATTAAACAGGAGCAAAGCTGCAGCCACAGATCTGTTGTTTGCAGTGTCACCAACCTGTCAAATTGTGGCACATTACACGTTTTGTTTACATCATGAACCCACTTGACCTCAGTAGATTCCTGCCGTTCTTTCAACGGCACCCCAAAACGCAGACTGTTTGTTCAGTCATCAGCGGATTAGTGCGTCGGTGACAAGAGCAATAACAACAGACAGCGTTATCAGTAGCAACACTGGAGTAGTTTGGTTTAGAGTGGAGAACCGTTGAGTGAGGTTTGAACTACAAACACACAACTATTTCGCTGCATTGCACTCTGGTCTATTGATGTTTTACATCATTAGAGTACTTTCCTCTACCAAACTCTAGTTCTTCCTGTGAATACACCACACAACTTATAAACATCACAAATGGCAAAGACGAAGAAAAAGAAGGCGATCAAAAGAACGGAAGGAAGGATCTTTACTTTTTTTTTTTGGGTGAATTAAGAATTTACATTTTTGTATCTTATAACAATAGGCACGCAGTATTAAACCGCCTATCCGAGTCCTTTTAATATGTTTTTCAATATTAAAAGAGTGTATATTAAAAGCATGCCAATGCTCCCAAAGTGACTAGACCATCAGAAAACATTTCTCATTTATTCTCCGAATGAGGTAACACCCATTTTTTCCGGTACGGTTCATGTCTGGGCTGTTTGTTCATTGCCTTTATTTGCTGAATTTGTAAAATACACCAGAGGAGAATGACAGGAAGACGGTTGATGGCAAACAGTATGATGATGCGCACACACACACACACGCACGCACGCAAACTAAGAATTAATCTGAAATTTGACGAAAACATACGACAACAGACTGAACATAACCTAGAGTAGTATGACTCTGTTAGAACAGCATGCATTGTGGGTGGTGTGATAGAAACCTGACCTCGCTCCTCGCAGATGTTGTGGTCAGAGCTCCTCCAGCTGCTCGCAGACACACAGGCTGCCACAAGGCTGGTGCTCTTGCACCTAATGTCTCCTCTCCCCGGCCCATTTACATCGTCACATGGTGTGCAGATAGAGGTTGATGATAAGAGACTGCATGAGAAAGGGCACAATTACAGTAACCGCGAGCTGGGGTAAAGCAGGTGTCACTAAAATGTGTGTGTGTGTGTGTGTGTGTAGGTGTGTGTGCGTGTTGGCTGGAGACTACATAACATTCTGCTGCAGCACATCCAGGCTGGATGGCTTTTCAAAGAGGAATGCAGTAGAAGGGATGCATTGGTACCTGTCTTTGTTGATAAGCTGAGCATTCGGGGAAAGAGAGGAACAAAAAAAAACTCTGTCTCCGTCCTCAACCTCTCTCTATGCTGTTCTCCTTTGAACCTTGCATCATGTTATCTCAGAGATTTCACACTTTTGTATAAAAGCTTTGTCCTACAACCAGAGTACATCAGAGAGTCGGCGTGATTTGACATTTTACATGTTTGTTTCTGTAGCTTTTAAATATTAAAGGGCCAACACATTGGCCTCTGCTGCCATCCAGTTGGAATTTTTTATATATTTTTTATTTTTATTATCTTAAAGTCTTGATAGCACATGACATATTTTGATTTTATGGGGAAAGAAGCCAACTATACCATGCCAATGATGTAGAAATAGCTTATACAATAAACCCTTTAAATGTTCTCCAAAGTTTGTATCATTCATGTAATAACATGACCTGCAGTGCGGTATAAACCCGTATTGAAACACGACTGAGAGTCTGCTGCCACAAGCTAAATGCTAATGCCAGCATGCTAACGCCTCAATTACAATGCAAACATGCAGCCTTTTAGCTGGTATACTGTTCACCATGTTCATCATCTTAGTTTAGTGTGAGCATGCTAATACTTGCTAGTTAGCACAAAGCACAGCTGTGGCTGATGGGGAAGTCATTAGTTTTGCAGGTATTTGGTCGTAAACCAAATCAAATTTGACGAATTCAAAGTGACACACAGCTGGCAATAAGAAAAGCCGAGCAATCGCTTGCATTTTTGGTTTGATTTGATAGCACATTAAAAGTTTTGATTTTAAGTAAAACATGCCATGGAATGGTATAGCATATAAAGCAGACACATTACACACGTTTGACACATTCTATGACGCAAATTAATCTGCGGCGAGGAAGAAAATTAAATAAAAAGAGAGGAAAGCACAGAGAAGCTGAATGGAAAGAGGTGGGCAGCATGTTAAATGGATGTATAGTAAATTGATGGCGAGGCGAGACTCTTGTAGCTTCGGAACCTGGCAGACTGAAAGCTGACTTGCTCGTCTTTGACGTAAAGATTGCCAGAGCTTTGCACTTTTGTTATTGCGCACATAAATTACACAGGCAGCACGGAGAGCACTTGTCAAAGCGTTACGTCGCTCCAGGGAACAAAGACAAATAAGTGAGGAAGTAAATAACACACAACAGCACGTCTGAGGATTGGATCGGTGTGAGTTTATTTCTATGTGATTAAAGGTCGTTCATCTTGAGATCGCTGTTTTATGCATTTAAGATCATTATTATTGATTGTGTAAGCAATCGATCCAAAATAATGGTTTGAGTCAGAGGTCAACCGTGACATGATGTCTACATGTGTTGAGCTGGACAGTTCTTCACTTGTGTTGTGCAGGCTATAGGTTTTATATTATGACTAATAAAGTACATTTTTGTCTAATTATTTTAGTCATAATTAGTATGTCACAAAGAGTTTGTTTATGTTGGCATATTAAGATGGTAAATGTAAGTTGAAAAGGTTGATGTAATGAAGATATTGCAGTTATAAACACGGTGATTGCACACTTTGTTTAAGCAAATGAGAGTTATATGAACAAGTCTATGACGACAGGTTACTTTAATAAGCCAAACAGATCCGTCATCACAATAGGTGTAATAGTGGAGCTCTGCTCCCACATTATAACACTGAGCTGTCATTGGCACAGGAAGAAGGGAACATTAATTTGTACTTATTGAACCGGTTAATGACCTATTCAGCAAAATACCAATATTCAGTGTTTGCTTCATTACTCCTGGTGAACATTAAATCCTGCAGACTAATTAAAATCACAAATCAAAATCTCCCGGTTTTCACATTTTATTAGGGTTTATAGATTAGTTTTTATTACTTTTGTTGATATGCTGAATGAAGACATTAATGTCACCATCTGGCATGTGAAGCATGAGACACTAATCCCTGATTCACATCTCTATGAGAGACAATGAGAGACAGAAATCCCTCAGGTGGGACCCACCAGATGAAGTCTGATTTAAATACTGATGGAAGAAGATTTCAGATACTGTAAACACTGACATTGACCAATTACCTGGCACAAAGGCCTTTTTCAGCAATACTAGCACCGTGGCCCTGGCAATGGCAATTTGGGTTGGTCAATCAAATATATTTCAACAATTATTGTGAGGATTACCACAAAATTGTCCTGACTTTTCCTCTCGTGCCACAGGCAGGTCAATGTTTTCCATTATCCAGTATGGATTGGCTAAAAGTGTGGTACAGATATTCATGGTCCCCTGAGGATAACTTGTGTAGTTCTCTGACTTTTGAGCACCACAACTGGTCACACTTTTCATTTGTCCAATTTGTTTGAAGCATACATTCCACATGGTCGTCCCATTAGCCTCAACTGTACGTTGTGTTTACTGCTAATTAACAAATATTGCTGACATGCTACAGTAAGATATAGTAAACATGTGTGTGTACCAGCTAAATATAATCATGTTAGACTAAAGCCCCTCAGAGACACACGCATGGCTGTAGACTGTTAAATCCATTTAGGTCATACAAAATGATTTCATGTATGGAAAAAAGGATAACAGATTTACTGTAAGGAAGTGACCTCTTGATATGACATTTTATTACATTTCACATCTGTTTCCATGTTCAAAACAGAGACATCTGCTCTTTCAGATCTATAAGAGCCCGGAGACTAAACCATTCTTCAATGCACACACAATGCCAGGAAGACTCGCGACGTAAACAGAGTAGTCCAATTATTTTCTATTATGTCACATTTCAAAAGGTTATGCATATTATTTTAGTAGAGAATGAGCTTCAATCAAATGCAAAAGATAATTAGACCAACCAAATTTGAAAGAATTCTGACAAACCCTCTAAAGAATTTTTACAAACAAAATTGTAAATGTCTGACTACCTGTTGGGCGGAGCTAATGAAAGCCATGGGGAAATATGTCTGGAATAACGAGAGCAGCGTGGGTCCCAAATGTCATGAATATCGGAGCAACTATGTTCCGACTAAGACGTCCACATAGAAGGCGATGTGAAGCCCGAGCACAGTCACTGTTTTGAGCATCGCAGGGCCATCAGAAATGGGATTAGGCGGTCGTATATTATATTACATTTAATTTAGCTGACGCTTTTATCCAAAGCGACTGACAATAAGTGCATTCAACCATGAGTACAAACTCAGAACAACAAGAATCAAGAAAGTACAAATTCTTCAATAAAGGGAAACTACAAAGTGCTATAAGTAAGTGCCATTTAAGTGCTACTTTATAATAATCTCTCCAAAAAAACATAGGTCTCTGGCACTGCTGGACCCTAATGATAGGCCTTTTATTATATATATATTTATGTATATATATATTATATTATACGCATGTCACTTTAATAACATTCTGGTTTTAACATTTTGTTTACCATATTCTATTGTACATTGTCATATTTGTTTTATTTTTTAAAAGTTTTGTTCATTATCACGCACCAATCACCAAGCTAAATTCCTTGCATGTGGAACCTACTTGGCAACAAAGCGTTTCTGATTCTGATCACTACTTGCGCGTGGACACAGCACGCACTCTATTTCACAGTTTGATGGTTGAAGGTAATTCCTGAGCTCACTGTGCAAACGAGACAGGCTCAAACACATTTTACGTTTGACCTTCCAAACCTTCCGCTGTATCTCCTCTCTCACACTGAGGATCGATCGCCTCTCCAGTTAAGCTTTTATTGCTGATGATGGGTCGGTGGGGGTTGTTTTGTATCCAGCATACGCCCCGCCCCCACTTCCACAGCTACCATTCCCCCTCCGGACATCAATATTCCCATGACCCTCTGAAACAACCCCTCCACTCAGCCACACAGGCCAGGCCAGACCAATGCAACTTTGCATAATCAATATCTTCAATAAAAAAAGAAGGGAGAAGTCGGTGTAGAGACCTCCTAACCACCACCCACTCACCCAAACCGTCTAGAGCATCGTGGCTGTTTGCACTGGAGGCCGCAGCTGATTGAGAATCGATAGCAGCGCTGGCTGTTGCTCGGAGGCCGACAAGGACAACAGACAAGGACATCTCGGCAAATGAAGATAATTCAGCGGCCCCGTCTTATCTATTTGTTCCTGTCTGCTTTATCTAATTTGGCAGTAAGACATGAGCCATCCTTTTATTCCCACAAACCTACAACACCGGAGGTTGACTGAGGTTTTGTCTCAGCTGGATGTGCAAGATTTCCTGCTTTCCTGCCAGCAATGACCTTTCTGGATTTTTTTTCTTTTCTTTTTTCTATACCCTTTCTGATTTATATTGAGGCCAGGCAGGCAGGCAAGTGACTTATGAAATGTCACCCTTCACCGGGTTCAGCTAAGAGGGTGGTCACCTGTGACTTGACTGACAGATAGTGACGTCCCGTTGGAACCTGGGAGGCAGATGGAGGGGGAAGAGATGGCTGTCTGCTAGTTCGAAGGAGCTCCCCCTTTTCTCCTTTTCCTTTCTTTGGTGTTGTGTGTTATGCAGCTCCCCATTGAGAGGCTGCAGAGGAGAGATGAGCTGCACAGATAAGCAGAGCAGGTGAGAGATAATCCTGCTGTCCCGCCTCGCAGGCACACAACACAATTGAGATTTGGTAACGATCTGATATGACCAAAGACAAGCCCGTGGAATTGTCCTCCTTTCAACGTGGTTAAGACCCGAGTCGTGGTCAGTAATTCACACACATGAGAAAAATATGGCATCAAGATATTGAGCCACGGATTACACACAACTAATGCATAGATGAGCGTTTCAGATATTTCAGAATAATCCCCTGCAATCTTAGCAGAGGAGATCAATCCAAAATCAAAATCTAATCCATTGTGTCAGGGAGAGTTGATAGTTGATATTTACAGGCCCCCCCACAGTCGATAAGAGTTCCCACTCCCTCTGCGCCTTGCCAGCTGCGCTTTGTGGCACACTGAACCCTACTGTGGGTAACGTGATCCTGACTCGGGTGGCTCTCACAGCAAGGGAGCATCTGCTGTGGGACTGTGGGAGCAGGACAACTGTGTCCCGGTCACATGCTATAATGTGTGATGAGCGCCAAATCTGTGCAGGATTGGCAGACGGATGACCGTCGCTCCCGAGTAGAGGATGAGCACCAAGGGTCGTTGCTTAAACTGCTGACACAGTCAAATATTAGAAATCAATATGGATTGCGTGACTGCAAGCTCTCACGTTTGGTGAGAATAGATTTTCAACCGATTGGATTGGGTCTAACTTTCCCCGCTTGTCAGCCTATTTTGCAAACCTGATCAAATCCCAACACGTCATTGTAGTATTTAATTGGTCCCATGCTGCTGAACCGGCCTCTGTTCCCAGATCTTTCTCCAGATTTCCCCGATGCCAAAGTCATTCGGTTGCTCTCTCTGGTCGCACCCTCCACAACAAACTCCTCCACCTCAAACAGGCCACGCTCTCGCCTTGGACCGGTGTGAGCTCCCATCTGCTGTGCTGGCATCACACATGCAGATCGACTACTCTCATTGCACGCTGCTCCCGGCCAAACCCGGAGCTCGTCCACGCACACGAGAGCGTCCAGGCACTTTCATCCTGCAGCTCTGGTGAAATAACTTCCAGGTTCATTCATGAAGTGATCCGACTCGGATGAAGCGTTGATTGAATCCTCGGACACAAAAATAAAAACATTTCAAGCGAGCTAACCGACAACTGGCTCCGACTTCCTCAAAGGTGATCCAAATGGCTGGGAAATACTGTATATAAGACACGGCCAAACCAGCCCTACCCACAATTCCATGCACCTGCACACCCAGCAGCCTCCAGAGGATGTGATAGATTGGACCACACTCCAGCAGCTGGGCTGGAGGTTTATGCAGGAAGTAGCAAACTAATTTAATTGTTTTTCTCCCCGCACCCAAAAAGGCTTAAGATTAATTATTCAGAGAGTCCTCTGACGTCCCTGCGGTAAAAGCAACATCTGTCATTTATTTAAAGCACACCAAATCACAGGGAATCGAGTCACAAACACATTATGGTTTCATGTTTCCATTCGAAAGTCTTAGCCCACCTGCTGTTCACAAAATAGAGGATGAAAAAGGGTCACAGAAAAGGTTGTTATCTTTTTGTCTTCTCCTGCGGGAGCTCAGATGTAATGTCTGATGAACAAGATGTCTGATGAAGACATACTGTATACTCAGCTCAGTCACTCTTCATTTCCATATCATTCATACCATCAGGTGCTCAAACTTATAGCGCTCCTCTGTCGTCTTTTTACTTCTATTCCTTTGGTTAGTCTTTCCGATACATCTTACGTGTGGACAAATTACACTTGGAACGCTTTAGATTGAGTCCAAATCTTAAGGGCCGCCTGTCAGAAGATCTGCGACTTTTACAATTTAAGCGTACAGTTTTCAAAGCTCACTTGGAAAGTAGATGAAGGGATGAGTTGAAATGTGCAGACCAGACTGTGTAAGGATATTCACATATCAGGGGGCCAGCTTTCCAACTTCAGAAGTCTTTTTAGTGCAAATATTCCTCTTTGAGTCTCCCTGGACCGTGTTTATTACTGAGCCGTGGTGCAGGGATATCAACTTTCATTTGAATAACTAAAAGACTGCATTTCTGTGCGAGGACTGTGGATCTCTTATATTACAAAGCGTGAGAAGAAGATCACTTCTAAGACAGTGAGGAAAGGAGATGAAGCTCCTGCGGACAACATGTCGTCGTACATAATGTGTTGCGTTAAATTAAGTTTTACATTGGAAACGGGCTTTCAGAGAGTTCAATGAGAGGTTTTACACCATCCTTGAGTCCGTGTCAAAAGTTTACCGCTTAAGCAAACAAGTAGCTTAGCTTAGCATCAATACTGGAAAGTCTAGCTCTGTGCAAAGGTAACAACATCTAGTTCACTAATTGACATGTCATATCTCGTTTGTAAAAATGAGGCGCTGTGGTTTTACGTGGTTCATTTGCTGGAACATTTCTTTGAACAGAGCCAGGCTAGCTATTCCCCCTACTTCCAGTCGTTATGCTAAGCTAAGCTAATTATCTCTCCGGCTTAATATTTAACAGATGTGAGAGGCATATATCCTCTTTCTTTCACATTTCCAAATATGTTCAACTATTTCTTGAAGACCGAATTGAAATAAAAACCAAACATGAATCTATCCTTTACTGCTGGGTATTAATTTACTAAACATGAGCAGATTATCCTTTAGAAAAAAATCAAATCACTGCTTTTGGTTCAGAGTGCTAGAAATACAAAACACATTAAAAACACAAAAATCACTTATTTTTACAACTACATTTATTAAAAAAACAAAACCCAAAATAGAACAAAAATTTAAAAAAGCAACCAGTGTCCCTCCAGGGATGAGACAGTTTACGCAGAGAGACATTTTTAAAAGCATACAAACCAGCAAACTGTATTCTAGCAGCATCCAAATGTTGGAATCTCCAAAATCATCATTTATATATTTAAATATATAGTTTTGTTTGCCCTGGCAAGCTACACACTTTACAACATACACAGAGCCTTATCTCTCCATTGTGCAGAAAAATAAAACTTAATTAAATAAACAACTTTAGGTTAAATAAGCTTAAATAATAGTGTTAAATACAAGACACTTCTGTGGCAGATATGTACAGAAATAAACACATTTGGCATTGTAAGTGTGGTTCACTGGCGCTTGCTCTAATGCTCTAGAAACCACTGCATAAGAACACATTATGCTGCTCTCTCTCTCTCACACACACACACACACACACACACACACACACACACACACACACACACACACACACACCCTCTCTCTCTCCCCCTCCATCGCTCTCTCTCTCTCTCTCACACACACACACCAGTCATATATACGTTTTTATATCAGTGAGCCACAGACAAGGCATGTGTTTATAAAAAAGAATTATAAGCATAAAGAAACAATGCATTTACAACCAAGAGTTTCAGGCACAGTCTCTTCCTGTTTTTATAAATACATGTCTAGTAGAACTGCTGCTCGACAGGAACTCTTCACGTTTGTGCTAACTTCTTTTTTCTTTTTTCTTCTTCTTAGAAACACAGTTTTGTAACTACCACTTCATTATTGCTAGGACATTGTGACAGTGAATGGAAACTACTGACGAACGTGTGTAAGGAAAGCACCTTTAAACATCAAGATTACTGCCATGTGACCCCACATTACAACACTGAGGTAAAGAAAAAGTGGAATTCATTGAAAGAAAAAAAATGCCCTAAAACATCAAACCTTGAAATTGTTGGGACTTTGGGAACCAGAAATTCAGAAAAAAGGGTCTCAGTTGAGCTACATTCATTTCCCCCTCCCCCCCCCTCCCACACACACTGTATATTTCAAAGACCGGCTGGATTCCTCTTGGTGCAAGCAGACAGCAAGTACCACTTCATTATGTCCAGTACATTCCTCCCCTCCGCGCCTCACCCGCTCTACTTCCCTGTGTCCATGAAGGCCGGCACAGAAACAGCTGTGTGACAGTGTGCGCAGTACGAAACAGTACAGCTGAGTATACAGTACAGTGGACTGACGTGACATACGTAGGTAGATTATATGTTGACTACAGTAAATGAGCTTTACATTCCACTACTGTAAGAAGATCCCAGGGACTCGGGCGGGGCCTCCGGTGGTTGGCATTCCTAATTCCTCTCCAGCGCAGGAGATGAGAAGGTTTCCCATGAGTCTCTTTAAACCAGGATAAAGAAACGGTTAGCGTCAGAAACAGCCCTGCACTTCAGAGAGAGGAAAGTCCCACAACTAAGGTCCAGATCAGGGTTTCAAGCCTCTCCTCACAGGGCTGCACGAGAGTCTCCTAAGCAGGGGCTTTTTTTTTCTTTTTTTTTAAAGAGTCTTGATTACTCTGGGGGCTGGTAATGGTTTGTTTTATAGTTTGTTTGCCCGGGGATCACGTGGGAGTCTTACATAGGAGGAGTGAAGGCCTTCTTCTCTTTCTCAGGGTTTCTTGTCAATGGAGTGAAAGAACCACTCTGTGAACTTCCTGAGCTGAGCCGACGCCGTCAGGCTCTCCTCCTGCAGTCGCATGTTGTCCTGTCTCAGGTGTTGCACTTCCTCCTGCAACATCGCCTTATCCTCTTTCTCCTGAACACACAAACACACACACAATCAACACCGGGGCGAAAAATAAACGGATACAAAAGCGGTTGATAAAAGCCCCGCCATTACAAGAACATCCGTCTATCGTCAGCACACTGTAAATGGGAGGCATTAACATGGAAAAGCCGCCTTTGCTCTGTTCCGATAAAAGTGCACTTCCTCTCTCCATTTTAAGCACATTAGTTGAGGTGGGGATATGTTGGGCTGGGACACAATGAGGGAAGGAAGCAGGATATTGAATTAAGTGGACAAGCTTGTATTACACAGACCGCAGGGCACGCATTACTCAATGTCTATTCTCCCGATCTGTGTGACACAGACATACATTGTTTGCCGGCTTGGAAAACGGACAGCGAAAAGGTGACTGCAACAGAATCCAGGAAGCGTTTGCTAAACGTGGACTCACCTTTCGGAGGTCGTGCTGCAGCTGCCTGAGGATCACCTCCAACTGGTTAACTTTGCCAGTTAGTGTGGAGGGGGCGCCGCTGTTGGGGGACACAAGAAAAGACACTGTTAGGACTCAAGAAAGACACATTAATCCCATAAACGGTACACAATGGGCGCTTCTACCACTTTGCAGGAGCTAATAGTGGACAGCTAGCTAGATTAAGGGCAGCATCGTTTATGTATTGAAATGTAGCCTCAGAATTTCCGTTCAGCATGATTAAATACATCATACGTAATCCAAATGTTACTTGTTTGAACATAATCATTGAATGGTTTAGATGCTTACCATTCAGAACATTTGGACAAGCGGCACGGTAGTTAGACTTAAGCTTTAATCTATTTTCAAACTGGATGTTTGTCAGGCTATCTTAAGCAGATTTGGGTGAACATGACCTGTAACCCCACACAATAACAAACAGTATCCGGGCTATGTGAGCCTTGGTGCTTGTGTGCGTTTGTGTTCGTCGGTGAAGCCTACTCTGCTTCCAGTGCTGCTCCCTCCGCCTCCACCACCCGTCTGGTCAGCTCCCTTGAGATGTGCAGAGCCTCCGCCCGCTGCATGTCCGTCATGGTGCAGAAAGACGCCACGCGTTGGTCTGGAGACAGAACAGGTGACGCAAGAGGTCATAAACTGCCCTTCACATCAAAAACAGGAAATGTGTTAAGCAATGAATCTCATGATGTCAACATGCAACTAAGATTGAGCAGAGCAACACACTCGCATGCACACACTCCTGACAGGATGGGGCAATTCAGTCACGCTTTGTATGAATGAGCGGTTCTGGAAGGCAGACCCTCCCACACGGAGAGATCTGTATGCAGGCAATAAGGAACAAGGTGGGAAACAGAGCATTTCTAGGATAAAGGCAGTCCCTCGGGTGTTGCTCCGGTGCCCTCGCCCCTCTGAGCTTCCTCTTGACAGCTGTTTGGCTCATAACGGGCTGGATCCCAGAGAGCTGTGAGGCACCAGTCATGCTTGTTTTACCATATCAGGCCCTTAAGCTCGCTCAAAGCCCCATGGAAAACCCAAACTTGGCATGTTCTGCTTGGGGACTGCTCAGTTTTGAGGCGTAATGCTCTTTTCTTTAGAAACCACTCTCTCACTCTCAAGCCCTTGGTCTGAGACTAAAGATAGGAGGATCAGCATATTCATAGAAAAGATTAAGCATACCCTTCCATTAATTTAGCCCCCCAAATTAAAGCTAATCCACTCCAAGACAAAAGATGATCGAGCCTGGAGTCGGTTGCTCAGACGAGGTAGGAAAGGGAGACCAAGCATTCATTTACATATGAATGAACATTTTCCTCATATGGGATGGCTGCATTTGAAAGATTAAAGACTTCTCGGAGAGCGGCAAAGCAGCTTGTCATTTCTGCGTGACCTGGTGTCCAGATCTACTGGACAAACGGCGGAAAATCAAACAAATACAGATTACACTGAAGAGAAAACACGACAATCTATGTGCCGTACTTATTTTTGAGGGAATATTAAAAACATATCCACTAGTTGAAAAAAGAAAGCTTTCAGTGATTAGACCAAAAGCCTTTTGTTGTTTGAAATGTATTTATATTCCATCTGCTTCTGCTTTCCAAAGTCAGGAGAGCACAGTGGTTTTGCGGATGCTGCGATCTGACGCAAACTGAATATGAGCAGCCTCTCAGGATCCACATGGTTATGATGCCATACATGCTGTACATTGCAGGCAACCTCTTTCTGCCGTAGCTCTAAACAGAGCTGGGTAAACATACAATGCACAAAGGCAGCCTGGAGTCACTTTCTGCTCGGCAACAAGGCTCCAGTTTACACAGCGGCTTTCTGGGCCAGCCAGGCTGCCGTGACAACTGCCTTCAAGCTGCCAGTCAGACTCTGCATCATCTCCACCGATTCCACTCTTGTTAAATGATGTGCTGCGGGCGATGCAGCAGGAACTCTATCGAAGAGCTAACTCCACAGAGCGTTCATTAATTATGACAAATGAATGGTCACATGCCATTTTGCCCCCTCGCTGGTCTCGGGGTCAGGCGGAGTTCAAAACCTACTCATGGCGTGTGAGCGTTTCTGTGATGGATGAAAATACACTGGCATGAGTGGTCGCAAAAGTACTGGAAAGCAGGAAGAAGAAAATAAATGAGCAGAAGTGATGATGCTGATCATGAGGTGGCTGAGACGTGCCAATGCTAAGTAGATGGAAATAGTGTGAAAAGACAGATTTTGGTTTCGACAGGAACATATCGCTCATGTCGTCTAGAAAGACAACATACTGTAAGCCCTCATCAATTTATCCGAGCACTCGATTCCTAAAGAACTTGTTCCCGAGTCCACAAAAGCCACAAATCCTCTTAAGCGGTCTCATTCAG
This sequence comes from Taurulus bubalis, assembly GCF_910589615.1. NCBI lineage: Eukaryota > Metazoa > Chordata > Actinopteri > Perciformes > Cottidae > Taurulus > Taurulus bubalis. Next base: position 18,325,715 of record NC_136602.1, read on the forward strand.
ACAGCGAATATGAAACCACCTTAAAAATGAAGATTTCCATTTCTAAAGGAGAGAATCAGCCGCTTTGGGACAGACGAGTTGTCTGTCATGGTTTTGTCGAAGAAAAAAAATACATCTTACAGAGCATATTCAGACTTAATGGACCAAAGGCCACGAGAGGAGCTGAATTTACCCCAAACTACCAACAGTAGAAGGAGGCGTCGCTGTAAGAACTCTCCCTGAGTGGCCACTTGCTGGCTTTATGGTGTGAAAATTGGCTCCATGTCTGCGCTGACAAATGATAGCTTATTCTTTTCAGGCTACGGCGCTCGCTGGCAATCACAAAGGGGCTCGGGGCTGAGGTGCAAAGAGCAAAAAAGGATCCCCGTTAGTCACCTCTCACAGCACCATAGGAGACGCTAGAAGAAACACAAACACAAAGCGCGCACACAAACCTGCACATGCAAGCGAGCTAGCACTTGCAGACACACAAAACGCACACATACACACACGCTGGGCAGCCAGGAGGAGGTTACACAAGGTGCCAGCAGCTTCAGCCAGGCTGGTTACCTTCGAAGGCTCGCGCTGCGTCAACCAGGTGAGGCCAGTCCAGGCCCGAGGCAGCGTCTGGGAGGGGCATGAGGCCCGGGTCGCTGAACTTGGACCTGTCCGCCAAGAAGCCGTCAGAGAACCAAAACTCATCTGCAGAGACAGGCAGGCACTCTGATCAGTGTCCGGGCCCGGCCTGAGCTTAGCGCTAATCTCTGAGTCGCCAATCAGTTTGCGTCAGAGCAGACAAGAGGGGTTGGGAGAGGAACAGAGGGGCGCAGAGAAGGAGGGCAGGGGGGTCACACGGGCCGCCGTTGCTCAAAAGGGATGCTATTTACCGTACTGCTGCCCTGCCCGTCACAGCACCGAGCTGAGTCCAACTCTAACCTGGCTGCACCGAAATAACGAATCCTCCCGAACATTGCAAACGAGTAAACTCTGGGAAGAAAAGTTTAGCATTTATGTGACAGCACGATGGGCTCACATTAAACCATCTTCTCTGCATAGCACTCGCAAGGCGCTGTCTGAGGGGAGATAAATGACTTGTCTAAGTGAATGTCTTCATGTTTCAATCAATATCTCTTGTCCCTCCCATCTGTCTCTCTCTCTCTCACCCTTTCTCCCTGTCAGCCTTGAAAGACGGGGAACGCAATAAACAAGTTCCCATTCTGCAGGCATTTAGAAAAGCATGAGTGGAGAAGCTGAGAGGAGACGGAGAGAGAGACAGAGAGAGACAGACAGAGAGCTTGAGGTGATGCCGACACTCTCCTTTCAATTTACACAGCGTCTTGGAGCTTGAGTGATTCACTGTTTACCAAATTGGTCTGTTTCAGTGAGCGAAAGAGAGCGCCTGTGTTCTCAACTACCCTTCAAAACAATCAAGAATCCATCAGGTTGACAGCCAGAAGAGGCCTAAGAGAGAAACGTCTTCCCAAAAGCCATTTTCTATCCAGCGACAGCAGCCGGAGACGGGTGTGAGGAGCAGTATGGAAATGAGACAGGGGTTACAGAGAGGGGGAGGCAGGCAGGGACTCGTGAGTGAATGAAACACAACGCATGACAGACATCGTGAGATTCCTGATGGCACGTTCATGTCACAGATCTTCAAGACCTGCAGCGGCGCAGGCAGGACACATCACACCTCTCATCGCTAAAACCTATTCAGTGGGTGCTGGGAGGATTGGCAGAGGGTGAACACCAGCCAGCAGTGACAGGTGTCTGCTTAATGCAGACGGAGCGGCAGGGCCCCAATGCAAGTTGCACGCCGCCTCGCCCAGTTCCAATTAGTGGCTATATCGAGGAGTGTTGCTGGAGTGTGTACCAGTTGTGCTAATGATATTTGTAGAAAACAAGTGGCTCTTCAATCAAGTATCTATATCCTGGCTTGTGTGTAGTGCCAGAGAGGAGGAATGATAATCCAAGAGCAACATGCAGAGAAAGTCTACTTCAGCTGTCTTTATTTTAGAGCCGCTTGTTTTCTTTAAAGCGCCGTCTCTGCAGTATCCCTGGTGAATCTAAATTGTACACATTCCTGTACTCACTCCTTAGGTTGGATGCTCCCTGGTTGTGGATGATGCGAGGAGGCAGCGTGCTGTGGTAAGGTGGGGTGGTGCTGAATAGGATGTCGTTGGGCATGGCTTGGTCCAGCATGGAGCTATGAGAGCTAGCGTAGGACGAGCCCTTGCGGTTACTGCACACACTCTCGTCTGATAGCGTCCGGTAGAGGGAGCGTCTCGGCGACAAGCTGCCCACTGCTGACACCTGAGGGAAGGAGAACAATTTGTCAAGAGAGAGTCACAGTTTCCTCCCCCACCAACCTTGTGCTTTGCCTTTCCCCGACACAGCAGGTTTACATGAGCGGGCAGCTGGGTGGGTAAAGCAGGGAGCATCGGGGAACAGTGTCAGGAATCAATTACAGTTTTTGCTCTCAGGAAAATGCAGATGGATTGAGCACAGCTGGAGAGTGTCTGGCAGACTGGGGGGGAGAGAGGGGACAGGGCTTCTGGAGGTGGTGACAGAGGTCACTGTGCTGAGGCAGCCAATAGTCACTGAGCTGAACGTGAGAAACTACAGAAGGCAAACAAGAGATGGATAGAGAAAACACAAAGCATACCCGAGTCAGCACTTGATACATAGTTTTGAGTCCTATGGGGTGGTGAGTGCATATGGCTGCATTTATGGGAAATACGGCAGGTTAAAAAAATACCGCAATTTTCCTGAAACGAAACTCCAACATGATCTATTATCCAGAGATTGTCGACACAGATATATAAAGCGCAGTGGCTCTCCTGTAGAAGCCAGTTTAACGCAGGGGCTCTATTAAAGGCTCATCTATGCCTGCATTAACTCACCACACGTTTTCTTTTGTGTGCTTATTTACAAAGCAGACCCGATGTTCAGTGAAGCAGTGGCAATAATGAACTTCAGAGTGTGTTTGCTGCTTTGTGTGCGCTAATAGGACTCGTATTGCAAAGAGGTATAAAAGGGCAACGCAGAGATCGAAAGGAAACGCAGGGTCACGGTGAACAATCACAAAGGCTGCCATGGTTTGAAAAGCTGCATCGTCCTGAGAGGGACGTCATCTGTACACAGAGAAGAATTGCACAGAATACCACTGCAGGGATAATTGAGTTTCATGACTGTGGCCAGAATTTTGACAGAGGATTCTCCTGTTTAAACACACAAAACCCACAATGGCCAATCCAATCTATCATTGTCCCTTTTAGCCTACATAAATATTGCAGGAGTGACATCAAAAGTAGCCACAAATGATATGTGAGGCAGTTGGCCAGATGGGTAAATGTCTGCCTTCGGCTGCAGCTGTAACCAACGCTAGACTTGTATACCCGCAAGCCAACACCCAGCCATCTCCATTTCAAAAGACGGATCCCCCACAAATCCCACCGTGACAATTTAAAACATTTTAAACATCAAGTACGTCTTTTAAGCGGAGATATACACTGGAATTCAAAGCAGCGTGCATGCAGAGTGCAACATCTCGCAGGTTTTAACTTCATAGGTTGTCTCTTACTCCCAAGTTTTCCCACCCAACTCGACAAGATTAGAACCCATACGGTCGTCCCTTATCAAAAACAACTTTAAACAGGATTTGCCGCTCTCTCACAGAAAGCAAAAATAGCACAGATTTAGAGCTCCAATAAATGGAGTCACGGCAAATGAAACCATTCGCAATAGGGCTTAATGTTTTTTCAGAAGCCATCTATTTATTACAACCACAGCATTAAACCAGGCTCTCTGAACACATCTTGGCACTGGTTAATGGAACCTGCTGTGCACATTACACGCAAAATATCGTATTAATCAGTCCTACAAGATTGACTATTTTGGCGTGTCTAAATCCCCCTCAGCTGGCAACAGTCCACACCCTGGTTTGAGCTGGAAAGTGTTTGAGTTCTTGTGGCAGCGGTTACACATCCACATCTTTCCTGATTACCCGGACTTTCCTCCTCGCCGCTCGCACTGAACAAAGACAAGAACCGGCATTGAAACCGTTTGACGTGCCACTTGGGAGGATGTGTCGGACAACCACCTATTCAGATGCTTTTTGCTTTCCCACAGGAGGTTCAAAAGAGGAACGTTGTGGGAGAATAAGCTGTGAACGGCCTTTCCTTTACGTCAGCCACACAATAGCGGGCCTGTCTGTGGAAGGGCGTCGCAGCGGCAAAGAAAATATCTCTCCACACCTGCTCACTAACACAAAGACCCACTACTGGAAGTGACACACAAATTAACCTTTAGGTGAGTGAACAAGTCAGACTGTAATTTGATATAAATCAACCATGAAGGCCAACATTGTCACTACTGTATTCTGAGTCTTTGACGTTCAAGCTGATGATTGAAAACATGCCGTCCCCGGAGAATAAAAGTATTTGATCATTGGGATCAGATGTGTATATGGCTGGAATGTCTGGTTTTGAGCGGTCCTTCATGCATCTCTATTCAGCTATTCCACACATTTTATTATCACTGAGAGTGAGAGTACAAGGACTATACTGCGCTTTGAATCCACGAACAGCACTGTGGACCTTTGTTCTGCTTGCTGTGTTTTCTCTCTCTATGGAGAACATAGAATCAAATGAAGGGAAAATCACAACACAGGCCTGATACACTAGCTTATACTTTTTGGCATTGATGCCGCATGGTTCTCTTGTAAGCATCAGTTTTTATACTTGTCTGTAAGCCCGGTGCACAGGTCTGGTTGCACGACTGTAGCAGCAATACATAAATATAACTAATGCCACACATATCAAACATGTATTAATTGTTTTGATGTCCCTATTTTGTACATGTTAAAACAGCCTGGAGCACAACATAACCAACTGATCATTGCACCGAGCTGCTTCGTGAGGGACGAGGCCTGCCAGTGCCAGAGGACATGCTTGCCTTCTGCAGGGATGACGTGCATTTATAGTACAATTGAGCGGCATCCAAAAATAACTAATTTGTATGTCTCCGGGGTCCCTTCCTGGTAGATAATGGATGGGGGACGGAAGATGCAATTAATAGAGTCTGCAGGACCCGGGAACATCAAACATCGATGCACTCTTTGCAACTCCCCGCCTTTAATCCATGACATCCTGACTGAACAAACCCAGGCTCGGTGCCAGTCAATGGGGACTGAAGGGCTCTTTTGCTGGGAAAGGCTGCGTTCCCAGCAAAAGGATATTTGCTCTGGTTCTTGTAGGTACTACGCGTGTTAGTCATAGCTTTAGGGTTTGCAGTCGATCCCGACAATGTCATGTCATCATCACGTCACAGTTTCAACAGGTTTTAGTTGTCAACACCACAATTATCGTGTACTTAAGAGGTTAATTCGTCAATCAGCCACAGTGACCTCACCTTCCGACTCCTGTCTTCTCCTGGAGGGCTGTTGGGCAGCATCATTTTTAGGTATTCTTCTTTCGAGAGTCTCTGCAGTGATTTCCCATCCTGCTCAGTAGCCTGGAGCTGGCAGGCCGCCTCCTGTGCATACAGCTGCCTGTAGACCCAAACAGAGGGCACAGAGGAGCAGAGCTCATCAGAAGGGTCATGAAAGCCTCATCCTGCAAGGCAGGCCTTGGGCCATCACAGCTTGGGTCCAGCTATTTAGAAAACAATGTCAGTATCACACAAAGGGTTTAGGTGGGACTGTCGTAACATGCCAACAACAGGTGCTTCCATGCTGGTCAGGTGAACGTGGGGTAACGGGGTTGGAGCCAGAGAGGAGTTCATTACCAATCCCATCCGCTCCCATCTCACTCTGCCAAAGCAATGATTAAAGACAGTGTGAAGAACGCAGCCAAGCACGCAAGAGGGTTTTGGACAGAAAGTACATCCAGAGACAAGTGCAAAACACAGACTCTAGAGGAGTGTTCAGACAACAACAGAGGACACGAGAGCTGTTCGACAGGATTGGACAAGGACCCACAAGAGGTGGCATGTTTTGTTTTGGTGGGTGGTGTTCGTCATTTACATGATGGGGATTTTGGGGAGTGTTGAGAGGTGGGAAACGGTGAGGGGAGGAAGTGACTGACCTGGCTGGTGAAGTTGTGTGGCTGTGAGACCTCTGCTTTAAGTGAGCAGCCTGCGAGCACGGCACACTGAGTGCTGTTGGCAGGGTGATAGATGGCCGCAGGAGGATACGCCGCGCGGCGAGACGACGGGCAGCCTGGCTGCGCTGGTTACCTAGAGACACTATTGCTCAGCGTTGCCCTGTTTTAAGCTTTTGGCACCATGGCAACCAAGCTCTAAATACATAGACGGGTATTGCAAATGTCTACGTGTGATTGCCAGATGCATTCAGACCATGAGCTCTCTGGTTCAAAAGAAACGCTCTATTCTGAAGGCTGCATCAAGGAAAAAGAAGTGCAAGTAATTGAGCTCTGTAGACTAGTGGTTTGGGGCTAAAACTGTAGGGAGCAACCCCCATTTTGTCCCTCCGTATCTTGACATTGCCCTTGTTCCAATCATCCCGTAATCATAGATCGATCATGTAACAACAAATTGAGAAACGCTCAAGCCCTGACCTTTGCAATTAAAGGTTATTCTACTGTGCCACAGCGACTGCGTCACGCAGACAATGTGAAATACAATTTTTCGTGCACAGCAGGTCTTAAGTATGGGTGTAAAAGAAAGGTACATTTTCATCCACCTGTTATAAATACACCTTTTCTTGCTAGAAATTTGAAGAAAAAAATAAAAATAAAAGACAATAACAACGATGAAGCGTTTTCAGGCTTGGCTGAGGTGATAAAGCTGGCATATCGAAAAGAGAAAAGTGCAATAAAGGCTGATGGAAACAGTTTTTTATGAGTGCATCTTGATGTTGTGGAAACTTCCTCTATTGTAGACAAGGCATTCATGCCATACTGCCACTCACTGTTCCACAGATCCACCAGACAAGACAAAGCATAAAGGAGGTTGTCACGTTTGGATGCAGACTGGGTTGCTTCTGCATGTCACACCCTCTCTCTATCACTATCGCGGCTGATAAAAACAGCAGGAAGCATTGTAGACTGTTACACAGCAGTAGGATTCTGCAGGAGACACAGCAGGAATGTCACAGCCACTGATGCACAGTTGGCTGTTCTCCACTCGCAGGTCTGGGACAAAGGGTGGGGGCTGGGGAGGTGTGTGCAGGAGAGCAGACTGGGCCACGGGGGTGGACTTTGACTAACTGTGTACCTTGAACGCTCAGACAGCATTGTGAGAAGGAACGCTAACAAGCTCTCCGCTCCTCTGGAACAAGAAGCAGAAGCAAGAGAGAGAGAAACAGCCCAGGGTTAGCAGCATCGTGCATTACATACAGTGTTAGAGCAAATGAGAAAACTTTTTGTCTGGGAGAAGGAAGAGAAACTTCATTATGTTACAATATCTGTGAGTAATATTAGGCCATTTATCACGAGGCGCTGTTATGTAAGATGAAATAAAACTGGAGGAATATATAAACAAACAATGGGGAAGGTAACTGAATTACGGAGCTTTTTCATAAGTCGGCAGGAGATGACTTCGCTGCATGTGATCAATCACGTAGTCCTTAAGTGGCAAATTTCACAGCCTAAATTTAATTACTTGGGAGCTAGAGCAGGGGGTTTCATCCAGGGCAAAGCTCACATTCTCTCCTCTAAAGAATGCCCACAGCCCACACGCAAAAAACCTTCAAACAAGCACGCACACACACACACACATACACACCGTCACCGCTGTGTTTCAATTTCACTTTTAATGGCTCTCTATTCTCTACTGGAAATCATTTAATCGCCAGACAGATACAGTCAGTCGTCACTGCTCATATAAAGTCTGAGGGGAGTATATGTTCTCAACCTGGCGGAGCGGCTGCATAGATTTCTCTCCCCTTGCCGGTATTTCTGAGGCTATTCTGTGGCGGGCGTGTCCTTGGGGCTGCATGTGTGACAGCAGCGTGTGGATCATTGCTCGGCTCCCAGCAGAGATGCTGATCTGGTAGAGGCTCGGCCCGGCAGTCCACGGGGACGTGGCTTCACGGGAACAATCAATAACAGCAAGTGACATGTGCCAAGTGTATTATGTCCGCGGCTTCATTGAGCTTATTTATTTTGTGGCTGTCGGCTTCAATCAAGGCCAGTTTGTGCACACTGGGTGGGCCAACTGGGGGTGGGAGAGGCACTTGTGTTGGAGTGGGTCTGGCTCTCGTGCAACAGTAGTAAACAGCTCCACCGAGAGAGAAACAGTGCTGGCGAGGCCAGTTAGCTTGATTAAAAAGTGCGTCGTCTAGCTTGGCACGAGAGATGCTGTTGCACTTTATGAGAGTCGGCACGAAACTACAAACTTTTGTTTTTGTGGGTAAACGAGCATATTTGCTGTGTTCATGATCTCCTATATGCGCCCTCTTGTTTTCGCTCTCTCGCGCTCTCTCTCTCTCTCTCACACACACTCACCCACACTCTGAAATGTTGGGCGGTCCTTCAGTGCTGTGGGCATCATCATCATCATCAGTTGTCTTCATTCCCCCTGGGAGTGTGCAACCGGGCTGTGGGCGTGTCTGTCCACAGGCCTCTGAGCTGGGCTCCAGCTCCAGCTCTGGCACTGAGCTGCTGGCTTGGGGGATGGTGTACACCTTGGACGAGTCAGCGGACATACAGTATCTGGCACCGCGGGCCAGGGGACTGCCAGAGTGGTGTGAGCCACTGACCAAACAGCAACAAAACAAAAAAAAAGCATAATGTAACTCAAAAGTGATCAAAATGAAAATGTGAAAGCATAAACAAACATTGACAATGAAATAATGAGAAAGGCTACTAGCAAGGCACCTAGCACAGATGTTGAGAAATAACAGAATGATTTTCAAATTAAAATGATATTGGAACGCTCTTCTGTCGGCTCAGACAGGGTGTCGTCATCTCCTCCACATAGAGCAGAGTCAAGCTGGTTCACCTCTGACCTTCATTGGAGAATGACTCACATCCAGTCAATAATGTGCATACTCCTGCTGAACTTTGTCCTTTAAATATTTAGTCAAATATCAACTGACAAACCGGATTATAAGGTCACTGCATTGGAGTCAGAAAGAGACTTTTCCCTCGGACTCCCGGTGGTTTCTAGCCAGTTTCATGTGTAGAGGTTTTGACATATTCCTCACTATGGTTTCTGTTGATTTTTGATTCTCAAAGTATGATAGAAATGACTGCAAAGTAGCTGCATGGCTAGAGATCACTAGGTAGTGAAAAGAATTACTTATTTTAGTGATTTGGGTGAACTCAATCTAGGATGCATTTTGTTCTTATTATTCAAGTGATATTTCAGCAACAGCTTCTAAAACTTGTTTCTGGTTGATTTAATGTACAGCACATCACTAAATCCATTTGATTTAAACAAGGTTACGATGCACCATGTCTTTCTTTATGATTATCGTTTAAGCTTTAGATAAAAATAAATCCCTGTCCTTAAACTACGTTCTCGTTCAAGTAACGGTAGATTTATGCAGGATGAATGAATCACATTTGAAAGCGATGAGAAAACGAGCCATGCATCAGACAAAGAGCACTCTGCTCGTCTTTGCTCCTTTTAAAATTGCATATGCTTACACTGCGTCCTTTGCAATGTAAAGACGTCTCCGAGAACAGGACATCTTCTGCGGTTGCCTAAACACTTTGTGTTTTACGGCACCCGCCTGATTAGAATGAATCCGTTAGCTGAGCGACTGGACCCAGATCTAGATAAAGGTCCAAAAAAAGGAAGTCACGTTTTGGTTCACGTCTTGTTGTTTGTTGGAAACTTTGTGCAAACACAAAAACATTCCTCTAAAACACCCTGAGACATCAGAGTGGGTTTAAGCTGGAGGCACTACACACTCCTGTTTCCATATTCATGACCATCTGGGCCACACCCTGCAAACTGTGCTCCTGCTGCTTCACTGTTTGTTCAGATGACTCTCGGGTGTCAAAGACCATTCCATCAAAGGTGGGAAGCATCGGAGTAGTCAAAGTGATGGCATGGGCTCTTTACTCATCTCTGGCTGATGTCCTGGAGCGGACAGCGCTGACGTCTCCCAAACAGGTCAATGATCTCAACAGATTGCGTGAACATAATCCAGGAAGGCATAAACAAATAGATACCCATTCTATTTCATAGGAGGCACACTGAGTGGCTGCAGGGCCAACCCTCTCTGACACCCCTCCTCTTCCCCAGATGGGCCCCAGTCTGGCAAAGGACGACTTGGACAACGGTGTGATGAAGCGCCCCCATGCTGCTCTGGCCTGACAGCAGCCCCACCCACCGGCTTCAGCACAGCTGGATAATTCAGGCAGCGGGTCAGGAGTGAGGGAGCAAGGTTGGGTGAAAAGGTCAGCTAAGAGCCAGCTACTGTCCTTTTGTGCACACGTTAGTCTGTGTGTGTGTGTGTGTTTAAAAGGACAGACAATGGGATGAACTGATTGCCGGCGGCTGGTTTAAGCGTACTTCCACATGTTTGAACACAGCGGAGTGTGCTCCGAGACATATACCATGAAAAAGGCTGAGATTTTTCTCAGCTGGCGAATCAATGAGCCAACAGCACGCTTGACTTAAGCCACAACAGAATGAACTGATTCCCCATAGAGAAGAAGGAACATCACAGTCATGTATGACATGAGCTGGATTATACAGTGTGGTGACATATAAAAAGGGAAACAAACACACAAAGTGTCCCAGTAAAGCGCTGAGCTTTCAGAACAGCTTCAATGCTCCGTGGGTTAGATTCAACAAGACGCACATTTCCGTCTTGACCGACCCCCAAAAACAATTTCAGCGGCAAAACAGCAGATACCTGCATCTAAAACATTTGGAAACACTACTGTCTTTTAGGGAGAAATAGTGAGAGAAAACACACATCCTGACTCTGCACTGTACCTCGAGTGGGATGAGATCTCGCTCAGGTCCCCGATGCTTCCTTCCGTCCCATGGCTAGACATAATGGCGGAGGCGTAGCCCTGCGGCAGGTACAGTTTCCCGTGATCCTCTTCCGATGCCCCGTCTTCGTGGTGCTCCGACACCCAGGGGTGTCCCTGCTCTCCCACTCGGCCCTGCAGCAGCACCCGGGCCCCGGGAGCCACGCAGGGATTAGTGTCGATGCCGCTGTCTGTCGACGCCCCTTTGATGTACGTGAGGCCCAGCATCTCCGGGTCCATCAGGTCTCCGGAGCCAAAGTGCTTATCGTCGCTGTTGCTGGAGGCGTTGCTGGAGAGAGTGTTGCTACTTGAGTGGCTGGAGGTTTTATCGCCTGTCTGGAATAACAAGAGAGAGCAAGAGGGTTAAAAAGGAGATAGAACTACAGTAAATCAGACAAGGTCAAACAGCAGCTGCAGAGAGTTCTTACGGTTGCTCTAACATGTTCGGCGCACCTGACGGGGGTGGGACCACCCATCAGGCTAAATCACATGTTCATGTGTCCCTGACTGAGCCGACTGCTTGGTTTCTTGAGGCCCAGGATACTGTTGCTAGTTGACAGATACAGGGAGGAATACAAACTGAAAATAATCTGAATGTCACATCCTTTGTTTGTGACCTCTAAAATTCTGGTACTTCTGTGAGAGATAATTTTCTCTGCTAAACACTGCTAAATCATGAAAGCAGCCTAAATCACATCGCATCAGAAGCAGCCACTCTGATTTGAAGAAGAAGAAAAAACAGGTTTTGTGCTTGCCAAGGAAAGGGTTTGAATCTGTATCCCCTGGCCTGAGTTAATGCAATACTGTCTGAAAGCACTGAACGATGTTGTGAGCTGTATTGTACGCTGCAGCCTCCAGCAACTAAGGAGAAAGAAAAGGCGGAAGGAGGGACGATGAACGAGAGGAGAATATAGAGAAAGGAGAAGATGAGAGGCTCGAGCACTTAATATATTCAACCTTCTAGGAAAATGTGTCCTAGAAAAGTGAGACAACCAGAAACGGTGATGAGATGAGACGCCCGTTAGCATGCTGATGAAGGGGAAGTGATAAGTGCAAATGGCGGCAAGAGGGGGACATGAGGTTAAATACCCCAATCGAGGTTGCTGCAAGTGCATAAACAAGTGCAATCTGACCTCACCCCCAATCAAACATTGATGTGGGGGAAGCAGGTCCGACAGTGCAGGGGTTGGCATCTACTGTAAACAATAGCACACGCACTGTGCTGCTTTTAACCTCTTAACATTCCTGTAAAATTTGATGAAAAACGCCTATCTAGGTATACCCAAAGTAAATTGAAAGCTGTACTTGAACTATTTGGAGTAAATGCATGGTCTTGGTCTCTTTTGAAAGGTAACAATCTGAAGCTTTTTTCCCCTTAATAGACAGAATCACTTTAAGTGCTGCTGACACTGAGTTATATGAGTTTGAACACAAGGTTTTTATTTCTGTCTGAACATTTCTTTGTAAATAGATGCCTGTAGATGACTATAAATGGGACTTATGGACTGGAAAACACAATGGGACCATAGCCTGAAGCCTTTTCTAGTCTAAGTAAAAAGTTGATAACAATATCACAGAAAATTAATATTTTACACATGATTTTCTAATGAAATGTCAAGGCGTTTTTTCATTTTGAGACTGAAAATATTCCTGATATATATCCTATATACCTATTAAAAAGGCTTATAGTCTTGCAGTATTGCTGATACAGAGAAAATTAAGTATAAATGCATTTTTATGCTAATTTACACTTCAGACTGAAGCTCTACAGCAGCTGTCTCTTCTCATCAAATTGAAGGCTGTTGGGATTATTTGCCCCCCCCCTCTTCCTGCCTATCTTTGTTTAGGGAATTTCATTGGCTGTCCGAAACGCCTGTCATCTGATCTGTACGACGCGACAGGATTGAGCCACGAAAGAAAATAGAGGCTGAACCTAAACTTCAACGTAGCTTCTGGTTGGGTAATGTAGCTTGTCAGTCAGGACATGAAGCTCCTATTGGTTCAAGTGGGGTCTCATTGGAACCGTTAGATTCCGGCGGACATTTTGATAGCAAGTTTGTAGCTGTGCTCCCATGCAAACACTTTCTGCTAAAAACGAAACTGCTTTCGTTCATAACTTTCAGCTGCAATGGAATGATGCAACGCCAGTTGGTGGATATTTATGGATGTAATCACGTGTTTTGGACTAAATCTTTTATGGGATTTATTTTTATTGGACCTTTACGACATAACAACGCCGTTGTTGTTGGAATATTATGGATTTATGGATCAATATGAGGCGTCATCGGTGAGTTGTCTTGATTTTCAAATCGCTTGTTTGTTTGTTGTTGTCTGACAAAAGTATTGATTGTAGCTGCTGTGGTGGTCTGATCTTGAAACGGAGTGGACAGCTGGAATCACAGGAATCATAGGTTTCCAGAAACATATGGCACTCGTACCGAACTATAAATAGATGTACAGCGTACAACGGAATGTACAGTGTATAGTTGAAATGGACGCCCGCGGGACAGCAGAACGTACACTGTGACCTTCCAAACAACTTGTCTGAGAATTTCCAAACACCTCCACTAGATATCATGTGGGCGGCTTCTGTCAAACAGAAATCAAAGCAGGTCAGACATTTACCCTGGACAGCTTGTTGGGGGAGTCTTTCCCTCCTTCTCTTTGCTTCAGGGGGTTCAGGATCTTGGTGGAGGGGATGTGCCATTTGGCCTCTGTCGACAGAGAAGGAAAAGCTGAGTATGGAGAAGCACCAGATGCGAATAGACGGCGTGAATCACCCATCAGACTCACCTGCAGATCTGGTCCTCTCCAGGGTGGGCTCCCGATCCCTGTGTATCTCTCCGTCGCCCCCCTGGATGTCACCTGCCCGCTCATGGAGGATTGGGGAGGGACACCTGGACAAAGACAGAGGAGGGAAATTGGATGTGAATAATTTTCTGTCTATCGAGTGAACTCTGTATTCTAGTCAGACAGAGGCTCCAAAAGATTTACTGCAATTAGCTCAAGATCATTTAAGGTCGATTCACTTGAGCTTGTAATAGTATAAAGACGCTGCCAGACAATGCTGACAAGAGACCTCCTTTCATTCGACTTGGCATGCCAGGCACTCTCTTGCTCCTGACAAAAGGGAGCGAGCAGCACATGCTTCAATGTGAGTCTTAATTCAACCTTAAGGAGCTAATAAAGGTTACAACAGATGAACAGAGGCCGCGGCGTCTCGTGATCTTTAGCCAAGGCTCCACTCTGAGATCAATCGGCTCGTCAACACGTCTGTTTCTGCACGGCGCGGCAGCTCTGACAGGCCACAGTGGTCCTGGAGAGTTCAGTGCACTTTTGAGGCCTCTGACAGAAAGGCAGCAGTGTGCAGCTAAGCCTCTTGTCATGGTCTCTAACCACTTACAGACAGACATTGGTCTCTGATGGATTCTGCTCAGCCTGACAGATGTTACGCCTCTGCAGCCCTGCATACCGTTATATGATCAAGAGCAGGAAAGAAATAACTTAATATTGAAAAAGAGATCGACAGTTTACTTTGCTGTTAAGGGGAGAAAGCACATGAACTGGAAATTGTGGTGGCTTCATTTCATGGTTTCATGTTGACAAACGCTAAAATGTCTCTTTTAGCTAAAGCCTCTTCCTTCTGCTCCCTTTTTTATGATTTTCTTTTCAATGGCTTTCTCCAAAATTACAGAGCCGTTTCTGAAAGTGGCACTTCAGTTCCAGTAGGTTATACTGCAGACAAGAAATATTTCTTCATAATCACTTCTATCACAGTTAAGTGATCATCCTTCTGAACAAAAGAAGGACGACGAGCTCAAAACTTGGCTTGCATTTTTAATGGCTACAAAATAGAACGGCTTAAGGAGGTACTCTTCATGTTCTTCTGTATTTAATTATGAAAGTAAGGCTTTGTGTTGAATGAATGGAAGCTACAATAATACATGTTAAATAAAAGTAATCTCATACATGAAACTCGTCGTGCTCCATCACCGTCCCTTATTTAAGCTTCTGTATGTGGTATTGTTACATCACTTCCTGCAAAAAGAAAAGAGTGACGACCGGCCAAAAGTGGGCTGATTCGGTCATTTCATGTGGAAAAATTGCTGCCATTTTGCAAAATTGCTAGTTCTCAGGAATAGTGCTGCCTGTGACTGATTGTGACTGCATTCATCACTGCAAGAGTGCCTATTTCTGGAGGGACTTTGAGGCCATTTGTAAATAAAAGTAACACTGCTCTGGACCGTACCCATCGTATCCAGGCTGCTGGGACCAGGTGCTGCTGCCACAGGGTCCTGGATCACTGGAGGAGGACTGGTTACTGGGGGAGCTGCGGTAGTGCTGGTCTCCCTTGTTACACGAGGTGACCTGGGGGTTCTCCATATCATGCATTGTCCTGCAGAAACAGAGGGACAAAAGTGTAAAACACGCTGCCATGGATGGTCAAAACCTGGGCTGTAAACGAGTCTCATATGAATATGATTTTAGGCTGCAACTAATTCTTTAAATCGCTCATAAAATGTCTGAAAGGTTCTGGGAAATTGGGGTGGCAATTTTTCACTATTTTCCAGTTTTGTTTAACCAACAGTCCAAAAACGAGAGGACATTCAACTCACAATGACATACAACAAAGACGAGCAGTTAATTCTTTTGACACAATGAAATTTGCAAATTACTTATAGAAATCTTTTTATATTCCATGACCAAATTAGATTGGCATCCCCGCAACTGGAAAAAAACGTCTTTCCCCAACTGTCCCGCGTTAATGACTTTATTATAGGTTTCACTCCAGCGAACAGTCCCTTCTGGATAATCCCGAAGAAAACGTGAGCGCTGTCAGTGAGGTAGAGGGTGTCTTGTTCTCCAAAGACAAACAGCAACAGGGATTAGTTATGGTCGTACGCCTCAGTGAGCGATCCAGATGGTGTGTGTGTGTGTGTGTGTGTGTGTGTGTGTGTGTGTGTGTGTGTGTGTGTGTGTGTGTGTGTATATATATATAGAGTAAGAAGGCAGAAGCAACTTGTGAATGCGAGAGGAGCCTTGAGATTTCTGCTCAACCCATTCCAAAATTCCACTGCCTTGCAACCGGCCCAGATCTGACTTAATATCTTGAGACCAGCGGGTTCTTTGCTTACGTTCGCCTGGCCTGGAGAAACTTGCGGATGAGAGTCGAGAGTGAAAAATAAACACTGGATTCGAGTTATGTCTGCTGCCTCGAGGCCTTCCGTTTAACCAACACACCAAAGTAGCTTAAATGACCCAACGGAAATAAGACTGTAATAACATTGGCAGGATGGCTTTCACATTAAGTCTCCAGCCAGGTCGAGCTGCATCCACTTGCATCTCTTTTTATCTCCTGTATTTGTTTATGTAAAGAGTTTAGGACAAAACTGTAAATATTTACAAGCGTAAAGGGAGGAGCAGAGATCAGAATTATGAAGGTACATTCCTTCAAAATAATCCAGTAGAAAATCATAATTCAAAACACTACATCAAGAAGGCGACAAATTCCTTCCCTTTCTGCATAGTCGTCAGGTTTCCTTTGGGAAACTCACCAAACTGTCAGTAACTCAGTCACGGCACACATCATCAAATGCTTTGGCCAGATCGTTGCATTTCCTCCCTCAGCCGGGTCCAAGCACTTTAATGTGAAACAGCAGCAGCTGCTCTTTCTCCTCCTCTTCTTCCTTTCTACACATAATATAAAGTTTTTTTGGGAGGGTGAGAGAGGAGGAGGGGGTTTGGACGTTTTTTCCTCTCTCTTTGCTGCAATAACACTCACGGATTAGCGGTCGGCCCGTAGTCTTTTTGCATGCTAGGTGTCATATTTTATAGTGCCATGTGTGTATCCAGCTAAATGTGTGGATGGGATGATGCTTTATATCCAACCCATCAAGATGTGACCTAGAGACCAAAGGTTCACAACACTTTTTTGTCACATGACGATAATGCTTTGATGCAACTGAACTGGTAACGTTCAGGTCAAGTGTGCATTCGTTCTACTACCACTAGCAGTGACAGCGATAGAGAGTTCAACCATTTATCCTTTAGTTTTAACAGATGTTTCCAACTGTTCTTCATAGTTAAGCTATCAGTTTAAACCACATAGCTCACCAACTGTGTATCCATTCATTTAGCGATGCAACCACAGGAAACCAAATGATCATTATGTTTAGCCTGTTTTAGAATACGGATCTGAATCCTAAAAAAACTAAAAGAATATATAAATGATTCTATATGTCGATTTATTTTTCTAGAATATGTGACTGAACAATATTCCCCTGCTGTCTTCATACCTTCTGTCTATGACTCCCCCGCCTCCCCCTGGGGTACTACATATCGTGGTCCAGAGAAAAGCACTCTCTTTGTTTCAGCAGTAATTGGATGAGATGAGCAGAGCTGTGTCAGTGTCCCCATCACCTCCTCCTCAGCAGGGTGCAGGAAGAAGGAGGGAGCGTGGAGGAGGAGGGGGTGTGGAAAGCGGGAGAGAGGGAAAGAAGCGAGGGAGAATGGAGCGCCCCCGTTGCCAGGGACTCTGATTAGGCAGCGAAGGCGGCCATTATCCCGGTATAGTCAGAACAGGCAACACCACGGGGGGTCGGTGTGACACACTGGAAAGGTTATCATGACTGTAGGGGTTTCATTAGAATGAACAAATCACTGCTTTACATGGCTCAATGGAGATGTCCAAAAGGGACACCGTCTAGGACAGGAACAAAGTCTGAGTGTGGCCTTCATCTGAAGGGAGATGAAAGCGAAGCCATGAATTCATTGGACTAAAATGCTTCATTTATATGTATGCAAATAGCTGAACACAAGAACCGGCTCCTCTCGAAACGAGAAAGGCTCGGAGTTTAAAGATTTCATCTCAAAGGATCGGGTCCTTTGAGCATCACAATATTTGATCGAAAGCTTCGCTCTTTCTAGATCTCTGAAAAACCTTGAGTAGAAACCTTGACTTCCAAAAGTGCCCGGAAAGGACAATATGTGTTGTGACATTTATTCTACAACACTGTCTATATAATGTTGCTGTGACTTGATCTTGATGGGATATTTTTCTGAGTAACTTTCACAAAAGGTGAACTTTTTGGTATCGGTGTTATGCTTATAATATGCTTCAAAAAACTCCTGCTGAATAAGATGCGACTGATGAAAGTTGAGATTGTTAGCTAGTGGTCAAAATCAATTTTTATGGAAAATACAGGTTTAAAAAAAAGATCACGTATTGACCCAAGAGACGCGTGTTCTTCTACAGGCAGAGGATGGAAATATTTAAGCTCCTGCCGTTCTCCTTTATTGTGTGCGGATCAATACGAAGCAGTGAGCAACACCGCTTTCCCTCCGTGAATGAATAGTCTTTCATAGTCTAGCTTTACCTGGACCCATCTGGCAACTTCCGATCAAAGGAGGTGCTCCGTGGGATGGCTGCCTGGTGCTGCTGGAGGATCTGCTGGCACTGCAGGCGATCAGGGCCCTGCGTGGGCGAGCCCCGGGACAGCGGCGGTCCAGCAGCCGTGGGCACCCGATGCCAAGTGGTGTTTCTCCTGAAGGGAGTCTTGTACTCGCAGGGTGTACCCTCGCTGTCGACCTTGTACTCCACCATGGGTATGCGGTAGAGCTCGGAGCAGCCCCTGAGCGAGAAGGAGGATGTGGAAGGAAATAAAGGGACGGTTCAGCACAAAAAATATACAGTTTTCCTCTTACATGTAGTGATATTTATCCATAAAGATTGTTTTGGTGAAAGTTGTCTTGTTTTGGGGATATTGTCTGAAGAGATATCAATGTAATGGGATTTACTGTATTGTTATACAATCCACAATTATTACTTCTGCAGTGAGCATATATCTTAATTATTATTGCGGATGTAATGAATCATAAGAATGATTTAAAAGCTCAAATGACTAATTATTATGACATAATTAGCCATTATGATGATTGCACATTAGACAGTAAATCCACATTACAATGTCACAATAATTACTAGTATTAGTCGTAAGAATACATGTTTTATTACCGTTTTCCGCCATTAAATTGAGAATTTAATAACATTTTTCTATTATATTACCAGACGTCTTGAACAATTCCAGTTGCTGCAGTACTTTACTGTACAACACAACTGACCCTGACGTCCTCTGTAAAAACCAGGCAGGGGGAGGGGATTCATTCATCCATTACCATGACTACACCAAAACACACTAATACTGTCAGAAATATTTAGCCAGAGGCATATGTCTAAATATAGTAGGTCCATGTGCATGTGTGAGCCAACGATAAACACACACCAGGGGCTTATGGGCAAATCAGAGTGGAGATGCACAGAAAACACTTTGCCTTTTCTGTTTTTAATAGAAAGGAAAATCTCCACTTGCCACTTAATCAGATATAGGTTTTCTCTGAGTAGCTCTACACAGGAGGCTTTCTCCTCCCTCCATCTCCATCTCTATCCCATTACTGCTTACAAAACTGAAGATCTCTACGATCGACACGGCCGGTGATGCCATTTCATGCAACATTAATCTTCGGGGCTGGGCAGAGGCTTGGTGTGTATGTTTGGAGGGACGCGGGGGTTTACAGGGTGATGGGTCAGGGTTAAACAGCCCGGGTGCTCTGCTAGCTCTCCAAACGCATATCAAGCATGACCCTAATCATTACACTGGCCTTCCCCCTCCAAAGTCCATCTTCCAGGACCCACTGGGGGAAGGAAAGCTGTGTACGCTTTGCTGTGGTCATACATGTACACAGAGCAGATCTTGAGGAGGGTGCGCTGGCTGATTGCAAAGGCTGCGGTGGAGGGGGCAAGTAATCCCTCTCAGAGACCCTTTTCATCAAACTGGGCCACGGGTGGCTGTGGCTGTTTACAGCAGCCTCCCCCTGGATCCGTGGGTGTTAGAAGATCTAACTAAAAGATCTTTTTTTTTTTTCTCTTCCTCCTCGTCCAACATCTTTCCCACATTTTGTCACCGGCGAGCTGGCCTCATCCATGATGGAAGAGGCATGCTGGAGGTGTAGACTGCTCCACACCCTCCGTAATTTACATTATTTATTGCATGTACGTAGCATGCATCACTGGTTTGATGAGTGGGACAGTGAGAGTAATGAGTGGCACCAGAATATCAGACACGTCCGTAAGAAATAAGGAATTCGTCTTGGGTGAAGCTGCTGTATAGAATGGAGATATAATCACTACTTCTTTACTTTGATGTGAATCCGGAGATCTGTCGATCTCTTTTTGTTAATGTCAGAATAAAAATAATCCAAAAAAGATTGTTAGATCTCGACTGTTGGTCAATTGTTTTTCTAAACAGGACTGCTAACCCACTCATTGCCTTGATTAACTCTGTGTGTGTGTGTGTGTGTGTGTGTGTGTGTGTGTGTGTGTGTGTGTGTGTGTGTGTGTGTGTGTGTGTGTGTGTGTGTGTGTGTGAGATCATGCCAGGCTGCCACAAATCATTACTCTCGAAAACAAGCTAAAACTAGCCAACAGCCTGTCAACAGGAAAGGTCTCGGCCGTTGTCTCCTGCTCTCTGCACCAGAAGCAGAAAGAACTGACGAGGTAAATGTCACTTATGATCCTAATATTCTCTCCCAGCACCTCTACGAGCTTAGCTCGTGGTGAAAAATGTCCCGATGTATATGTAATGGGCTACTTGTTTGTAATGTATAATGGGGGGCGGACTCTGACTCAGTGTATAAATCGTGGAGAAAGAGCAGGAAACGGGTGTTTGGTCAACATTTCAACCACAGCTGGAGGAGACACATCCAGCTATAAGGAGAGGAGGAAGACTACTGCCTGCTTCCTCTTGATTCCAGCAAGTACCGCTGTACTCCTCCTTCACTCCTCCAAGTAAATGTGTAGGGTCATAAATTATACCACAATGACCTACATGAGCTTGGAGAAAAGGAAAACATCTACAAATTAAAACCAACTTCCAGTCTCAAAATACAGCTACTGCATGCCTGGCTTAACACAAATCGGTCAATGCTCATTAGAAATGAAAAATAAATAAAAAGAGTCTGTGGCTAGTTTGTGGCAAACAATCAGCTCTTTCAGCCATTGGCTCTCAAGGAATTACAATAGATCAGTGTGACAACAGGACCTAAGACCTTAGTGAGAGTGCTGTCACTCTAATGACATGGCTGGCAACTAAGGGACGCGCTAATCCATTCCCACAGTCAGAGTCCATGTCACAGCAAAGAGCCACAGAGACTGTGACCTACACCCTTTGCAGAACAGGAGGTTTATTAAATAAGGTGTGTGGAAAAGTGCATAGGATTGCAAAAAAAAAGAAGGTAGAGGCAAAAAAAAAAAGCTCTTTAACTGATTTCTCTGCAACGTGATCTAAAGGAGAGCACACCTCCTGTGAGGAATGTGCAGGGATTAAGACGAGCAATTTGTGATGCAGGCTCTTTGAGTTTTGGTTTAGTGGTGCTCTCTTTTGCAGGGTGTCGGCATGGGAAGTGAGAAATCCGGCTTAACTTCAGTCCAGATGAAAATCCGTGATGACAAATCTGACGACACTTCAAAAGGAAAGGTCACAAGTGGCTATCTGAATGTCACAGGCAATACTCATTATGTGCAGGCGGCTGGTGCAGGTTGAACTCACTTCAATGCGGGTTACTCACCATTTTAAATGTACAATATATTCCAACAAAACATATGAATGGCAAATACAGTTGCTTTATTTTTTGTTTCCGTTAGTGTATCTTGTACTAATCATCCATTTTGAGCGCATGTTGTACTGATCCTCTTGTTTACTCTTCGATCTCTGATGACCATATTCCAAAACATGTTCTGTACATTGCATTCCTGTTTCAAAGAGCTAATCTTTCTCATCTTTTTCTCATTAGTTTGATCCAAGGCTAACATGTTGAACTTGTTTGAAGCCTTTCAGAGTGATGATGGAAAGGCCTCTAGTATTGCGCTGGGCTAAAACCACATCCTTCCTCTAGTGTAAATAAATACAGTCCTTGGTACAGCTAATATTAGAGCCATATCTGCGCTGGCTTCAGGCTGAGCATGCGAAACTCGTTTAAGGCATGAACAGCTTTCACAGCGCTAAACTAATGTTCCTTTTTTCCAGAAATATTCGTCATTCAACAGCAGATTACCCTCATCAGATCACTCCTCACTGAATCTGGAGGAATCACAAAATAAAGACGACACAGCAACGGGGAATACGCGTGTTTCCTGGACGCAACATGTGCTTATGAAAACATTTCTCCTCGGCTTGGTAGCAGTGTGGAGCCAGGGTGCATTGTCTGGAGGTCATGAGACTCTCGTCCATTGTTGTCAAGACTAACCCTCATCTCTCTGGCCACAGGGGACTGACTGGGGCTGAATTCCTTTCCTCTGAGATAATACTGGAGAAACTGGAGTACTTATTGTTGACTGCAACACTTTGGCAACTCAGCGAAAGGAGTTGAGAGCTCTCGAGATTCTTCATCCGACCTCTCACCTCTAGATTTGTTGGAGACTTGGGGGGTAATTCACAGGACTCCAGATGGAGTCTTTTGGCTCTCACGGGGCGACGATGAGAAACTGTGTTTCAGTAAAATGGTGGAATCTCCCAGTACAGCTCAACAGCTCTGACCAGTATAGTCTTCTGTACTAATCTCCCAGATGCATCTGTTAGCAACGCCCATATATGGGTCAAGCTCACTGAATTATGCATCCTACCACCCATGGACATGTAACATGATATAATGCATAGAGAGTATTTTTGGCTGTCTAAAAGGGCCTTCACAGTTTTCAGTCGTTTTATTGAAACCAAGACGCCTCCCACTGGCACACACACTGTGTCAAAAAAAGTTCCAGAATCCTCCATCGTGTAACCGCATCTCCACGGAGCCGGACACGCTTTGGTTGACACACAAGAAGAGGTTTGTTTTGTTTGCTTTCTGCTTCCCTGAACTGCGATTATGATTGTATCATCATGTATCATCACAGCTCGCCGTAAGAGGATTAGACGTCGGTTCTGCCAGAGAGGCTGCTGTTTTGGTTCCCAGACGGGGCATTTTTGCCCACCATCTGGGGGAGCAAATATGTTACTCCTCTGTTGCTAGGCGAGAACCAAAAATCGAAACGCAGCTAAATGCATGCCTAGTATGCAGTCTTTGACACATTAACAAAGACATGAGATATATATATATATTTATATATATATATAAATAAAT
Source organism: Taurulus bubalis (assembly GCF_910589615.1). NCBI lineage: Eukaryota > Metazoa > Chordata > Actinopteri > Perciformes > Cottidae > Taurulus > Taurulus bubalis. The sequence continues at coordinate 18,348,820 of NC_136602.1, forward strand.
ATCATATTAACGCAGGGTCTTCAGCAAGGCTGCCATCAATATCATTTTCCCCAAAAATGCATTTACACTTAATCTTCGATAAAAAGATGTCATCTAAAGTCCGCCAACGATTTATCAAAAGGCTTCCTCAACACTTCTGTATAGATAAGGCACAGGGTTAACGCATACGCACACAGAGCAAATGTGCACTGCGATTGTTTTATAGGTCTTGAATTTGACTTTTTAGCAAACAGCGTTAGCATTACCTGTAACATCGCTAACAGAAAATGGGATCGAACGTCTATCAGCTAAATGAAATGCAATCTCTCGACACCGTCAAGTCAATTTGCTGTGGTCATCTGCCACTAAGTAGGAAAAGACATTCTGTGGGACACAAATCTGTCAGTCTGAAGCACAACCAAAACAAAGATGTCAAAAATGTGAGTGTGAAAGAGTGGCGGATACAATTTCACTGTCTGTCTCTCGCAGACAAAACAAGCAGGTGTGCTTTCAGAACGAGCATTTTCCATCCATTACATCCATCTCTTCCTCATGACAACAGATCATTCCAAATATGCCTCTCCCCTTTATAACGGGAGCAATGGAGTTATGTGTCCCTGAAAAGCCAAACATTACCATCTGAATTGCTGAATGGAAGATTGGGCCGAGTTTAGAAAAAAAAAAGCAATCTGCAAAATGTGAGCTGTCAGACAATGGCGGGCGAGAGTTGAGCCATTAATCAAAATGCTCCTCTCATTATCATTAGGAGGAAACGCTGACCGTCCGCGTCTGCGTGACTCTACAGCTCTGCTGGAGCTTTCTGCTGCAACAAAGCCACATCAACACAAAGAGAGTCCCCTCCAGAGAAATCAGCGGAGAACAACATATACCCCTTTGCAACTAAAACAGTGTGTAAGCATTTCTGTATGCTAATCAACACAAACATGAGAGCAAATGTCAAGCTAATTTACCCCAGCTGCATGGAAAAATTTGAAAAAGAAAACTCCTCGTCTGTTAGAACTTCATACATTTTTGAGGAGCACCTGTTTCTCTGTTTCACTAACCGCAGCCAAAGACAAGAGGTCTGCATTTGTTTTGGAAGCAGCTTTTGTGTGTTATGTTGTAAGAAAGTGTTAGATCTCAAGTGGAAATAAGAAAACAAGAGGGGAGGAGTTACCGCCGGGGCGCGCCGTCTTCATGAGGCTGGATTATAACCACTTTGACGCTGACGGAGGTGCGCAGCAGGTCAATCATTTGCTCGTGGGTGAGAGTAGCGACGGCCACCTTGCAGATCTCCACCAGCCGGCTGCCCTGCCTCAGCCCCGCCTTCCAGGCGAAGCCGAAGGGCTCCACGTCGGCCACGATGCCCTCAAAGTTGACGTGGAAACCGAGCTGGCCGAGGGCGTTCCGACGCAGCGTCATCTCCGACGTCTCGCAACCTCTGGTGGTGATCTGGAACCGGAATCAAAATGCTTTTGTTCGTTATCTCCAATAAAACGTACAGAAGTGTTGATTGCACTGAACAGGAGACATGAAGACAGCAGCACTTAAGAAACACAAAGTCCAACACATGAAAAGGATGCAATCACACGGAGGAAACTGAAAACAAGCATGAGATGGACAGAGAGAGATAAGTTGCATGATCGTAATATCCCTTAATAAGAGCGTTCTAAGCTATTACATTTTATTCCAACAGCAGCCTTCAAACGGTGTACAATTTGCATATTTCCTCTTAGATGTGTGAGAAAAATACTATTAGAGCAGAGAAACATCCTGTCCTTCGGCAGAGGAGCACGAGCATGTTTGTTTGGCTAATTCAAAGAACCTCTCAAAATAGAAGTTAATAAGAGGGTCCATGACAGAGCTAACTGGTTTAGCCTCAGAGCACACAGACACACACAACACACACGCACACATACGCACGTCTGTCTTGTGGCCTACAGTGGCTTTGTGGGTGCTATGGGGGAAATTTGGCTCAACGTGGCTCCTGAGACGCGGACGTGTCCATAGAACTAAGGCTATTCACCAGCTAACTTCTGTAGAAAGGACTTCGGAGCACAACATTTATCCACCAACACACAATCTGCATCAACTGGCAGCTGATGAACACACAATTATCTCTTCACCCGTCTTTCCTCACTATTCTGAAGACTGGAGCCTTCACCCGTGGATACTTGGCGGGCAGTCGCTGCTTGTCCTGTTGAGTGCTCGGGTGAAACTTAAAGTTGGTTCTCTTCCAATCGTGCACTTGAATGCAAATTAAGTTGCTCCCTGTGCTCAGCGGTGGCTTCTCCTCCTCTGCTTTAATGGAATTCAGGTTCAACTGAAGTTCAGGCAACCCTCTTGCTTGGGCAGCAATATTTCAGTAAAAAAGAAAAAAACACAACCAAACAGACTGAGCCGAGATGAAAACATGCATCTGTAGCTGTGTTCACTTTGATGACATGGAGTCACTGAGCTTATAGAATATAGACTGCAGTGCAGTGTGGGTACCCAGTGGGACAAGTTTTCCTGCAACAACCACTGGAGGAAGAAAACACCCACACTGCATCCAATGAGCTTTAATTACCCATCATATTAGTCTTGGTTCAGTAGTGGTGGTTGCCTCCATTTGCTGCAGAGTGGCAGCTGGCTTCAGGGACACATTGACTCAGACTATGGCCTGTCATCGCCCCACCAGATTCTCACACTGGCAGAAATCCTACCCCGCTGTGTGAGAGGAGACCCAAAACAGCCATGACGACTCTCACAGTGAGACGCAACCTTAAACACTTTATTTGCTTAGGGAAGGACTCATCCTGTTGATGAAATGAGTGACAATCAGTTACAAGCAATACATAAATGCTTGGAGGTCTAGTTTTTAAAAGAGACATCAAACTAGAGGGGCACTTTGGCGACTACACAATCCCTTCGTGTAAAACATCAAGGGCAAAAGAAATGGGAAAAGTGAAGTCCAAAAGCTCTCTGGGGGCAAAGTCTGGAAGTAAATGGCCTGTGCATGAAGAGGACATTGGCCTGAGTATTAGGGGCCATGAATCAAACTGCCCTTTGTCAGAAATTCATTACGCCTAAATAATAGCTTTCTAAATGCTTTCATCAACGCCCATTATTCAGTCCATCCACAAAATGAATGTTCCCAGGTTCTCCTCCGAATGGCCAAAATCTATAATGGGTGAATCTAACAGGACACTCATCATCTCATCGTGGGGATTTGTAGCCCGTTAAGTTATTTTGGCATGGAGTCTAGCAGCGTGGATGACACATCGGTGCGAGTGGGGAACCCAAAAAGCGGAAACAGAAACAGTTTCCACTTGGAATCTGTTGTCAAGTAGAGTTGCTGCCGCGGATCCTCCGTGAGAGGTCTGACAGTCAGAAGTAGCTCTGGCATGTTTCACAGACATGACAAAACCTTGTCAACCAACTGAACGTCAAAGGACAGATTGGGGAAACGAGGGTTACCCGTTTCCTCTGGGCTGAATATCTGTGAATCAATTCTACATCTAGAACAGGGGCTTCCAGTGGGATACGGCACCATTTTGCTTAATGGGGCAAGAGTAGCCAGAGCAAGACATTCGTGTCAGCAGTTACTAATCAAGCATTTCAAACGGTGCCGATGAATCGATCAGTTTATTGACAGAAAATTAATTTGAAAAAACCCACACATGGCAATCTATTCATCATTTAAAATGTTGATTCAGCAATGGAAAACATTGATTCAGATTGTGATGCTTTTCTGTGTTATGTATAACAGTAAATTGGAGAAAGAAAGCAACGTAATGATACCATGCTATATTTGGACATTTTAAAGAATGAACAAGCCAACAATTAACTGATCATAAAATTATAATTTGTTGCAGCTCCTGAACTGATCAATTATACTATAAGAAACGCTTATTGTCTTTATCTAGTAATCAGCAGATCATTTTCAATTAGTTTCAAATTCGTGAAAATGGCCATAATAAGTTACCACATAATCATATTTTACAGATCAGCAGTCTTAAACCCAAACTTTTACCATTTACTTTGATATGTGATTTTTTTTTTAAAGAGCATTGAATTAAAATATTTGAGAAGCTGCAACCAGTGACGTTTTTCTTCATTATATGTTGCCTACTTCTAGTTTGTTCACTGAGGTGCATAGCAGACACAGTGATTCTCTTCTATATGAACACAGTACATAAAGTAACACACAATGCGGGGGACTGCCTGTTCTTTGACCAGGTAACAAAATAAACATGGCTCCCGAGCCAAGATGGCTTGTCTCGTAAAAGCCGAGCACGCGGCCACCCAGCTCAGAAACACCCTTCAGAGCGGGCCGTTATTATCACAAAGCTTTTAGTTGTGCTCCCACACTGGGCTCCTCGGTTACAGTGGGCAATCTGTTCACTCTGGTTCGCATTACATCACAGGTCCGGCAGCTGTAAATCCCCACGATGAAACATGACTCGAGCCAACCTCTGGGACATTACAGACACCTTTGGGACAACGAATGCACGGTCAGCTCATACCCAAAATGTGCCTACCGCTGCTCCTCCTCCTCTGTCTCCGTGAGTAACTTAAATAGCCACCCACTTATTAATACTTATCCTGAGATTTGCCTGGGAAATATCCCTCACAAATCCCGTGGGTAAGTGGACAGTAAATCTGAGAGAATATTAGCATAGTGAATGAGGAAGCGACGGCCTTTGGCTAATCACAAATGCTAATATATCCAGCTATGTCCTTTCTTACGATGAGTTGCGCAGACACTGAATGACACCCGTGTCCTTTAAGATTAATTATGGTAAATACTTCTTTGGGATCTTGGGCTTTTTAGTGCGGTTGCGAAATCTTTGTGCTTGTTCTAGTTTCACTGCGAATGGTGATAATAAGAAAAGGTGTAATTATCTTCTATTGAAATCCTCAGAAGAGTGAGGCCCTTTCTTGTGCTTTCCACAGGAAATGGATTGTTACTCCCATGTTGTTGGCTGAACCAATGATATGCTGACTGGGGTCTGTTGGAAATTTCTGTTGATGAGGTTGCCAAAGGGATAAGTGGAGGAGAGCATGCAGGCAGGCAGAAATAAGGTCATGCACAGCTCAGGTTTTTGGATTTTGGGATTCAACCTCAATGTTTTTTTTCAAGGAAACAAAGGTTTGCCTGATTAGAGGTTCAGTAAACAAACCATGGAAACTAGAACAAGAAAAGCGAGCCTACGCAGCAACACAAGGAGCGGAAACAAGGCGTCGGATGCCAGCGTTCAGGCTGAAGAACCAGGTGTTGTGTTCCCTTTTTCTTTTCTTTTTTTTTTGAGATTTGAAAAACCCTCCAAAAATAAATAAATAATGTAACCAGGGCCACAGAGTGCAGATGGCTAAGGCAGAACTATAGAGTACGGTTGGTAGAGAAATTGGATAGCTCTCAAAAGGAGTGAAGTAGTGAGGCCAACCAAGTGTTATCTATTCTTAGTCTGTCAGACCCAAAGAAAAAGGTGTGTTTCCTCTCCTCCCCTTCAAAACTGGGTTGGTGTCCCGCTTAAGCTACAGTCTCCTGTACCTGAGCCCAGACGGCAGCAAAATCAACAATGAGCCCAAATCACATCATCGCTAATCTTCCACTCCTATTAAATGAACTGTCTGCTGCAGGGAGAGGCTCCAGCTTCATTTTTTTTTGATGATGAAAAAGCTGGGATATTTCATAATGGTTTATCCCGATCAAGCCCGGGACAACATCTGCACTTGTATGACCTGGACGTTTAACTGTACACCTCTGCTGAGCCAGTGTGATGAAGCCAAAGAAAGCTATCAACAGGAGGTCTATAATCCTCTCTGGACTCCATTGATTTCACTTTACAGTTTCACATTCATGTGACACTCCCGTCTCTGGACAACCCAAAGAGGGACCAGGCAGACAGATGAGGGGGAAGTCGGGAAGAGAAAAAATAAAGACACATGGAAAGAAAAGAAAATACCAGAAGCTCAGCGCGGAGTTTCAACACGCGAGACTTGACAGGATAGATATAGGTTAAGCAACAGTTCCGCTGACATAATGATGAAAATAGAATAACAAGGATTGTGGTAAGTAGTAAAGCTACAATGGTAAGAGCAATATTTGCAGAATGCATTGTTTCACCACAGAACTACCACAACTATCCAAAGAAAAATGCCTCACTGCCCCATTTAAAGTAAGGGCAGCCATTTTCCTTCACATGCCATGGAGCTTATGTGCGAAATGCAGTCAAACTAGATTTACTGGGCAATTCCAATGACAGACTGCTACTCTGTGTTCCATGGAAGTTACTTATAGGTCTCTTTTTGGCCAGCATACACTTGGTGAACTCATTTTCAGTTTATTGAGACCAAAACTTCAACAAAGCGGTTCTCATAAAATCATCATTTTGATTATTATTTAAAAGGTCAATAGCACGAACCGAAATTTGGGCCGTGAGCCATATTGCAATGTAGAGCAATGAGAAGACCAACGCAGATGATCTCGTTTGAAAAAGAGTGACCAAGCTAAGCAACAGGTGAAGACGAGCCCAGCATGTATATGTCATTATTTGTTATGCTTTCCTTTTGTGCTCCCCGTAGGTTGAACAGGAAACGGTGTCATGTATTATTGCGAACAAGGGCTGCACCTCGTCTGAGCCATTAAACACTGTTCTGACGACGTAATTGATTTTTACTGTCATAGGCTCAATATATCAAATCTAAACTGGATGCCAAACTAAAACAAAACCCTTACTCAGAATGATTTACTCCCTCTGTGTTTTCAAATGTCTTAGTGTGGCGCGAGACTGAAGACGTGGACATACAGCAGGTCAACAGATCAGATTGCTTTCCGAGGCTCTAATCCAGGGGATATTACTACCTCGAAAATGACCGAGATTATGACAGTTGAGTCTTTAAGGATCTTACCTCTAGTCTTTGCACCATCTCCCTGATGTCCTCTCCGCAGTTGTCGTGTGCAGACAGCATGACACACTCCCCGCGCTCATAGAAGATCTTAATGCTCATAATCCCTGAGGTCCATCCAATGACGTCACGACAAGAGCAGTTGAAGACCACGTTTTTTGATTCCTCCTCGATGAGCACAATAAACTCATTGGATATACCGAGCAAGCAGTCCACGTCCATCGACTGGCCGAAGTCCCGGGCGCGGACGCTCCAGGTGATGGCCCCCACGCTCCACAGATGTGCATCCTTCCTGGGTTTCACCTTCTCTTTCTTCTTGGCTCCGAGAGTGATGAAGCTGAATTTGACAGCTGAGTCAATAGTCGCTGTGCTAACAAAGTTCTCGGCCAGGTCCTTCAGGTACTCCTGCCGCGTACGAGTCGCCATGGCTCGGAACTTCTCCGACTTGTGTGCAGCGTTTTCTCCATTGATGACCTTGGCGAGCAGGAAGTCCCTGAAAACGGCCGACTTTGGGAAAGTCACAGACTTGGGAATAGGGGGGCCGAATGGAGGCACGTCTTTAGATCTGGACACGGCCACGCTGGAAGACAGGATGGAAACAATAAATCACAAGCAGAGGTGACAGTTAAGAGAAAGTAAGAGGAGTGAATGGGTATTGAACTGTACGTACAATGAGGAGTGTTGAAATGATATGGCTTTCAGGGAAATTATTCCTGGTGGAAAGACTGTGAGGAGCTTTGAATATTCTTGCTCTGTTCAATGCTATGTTATTACCGAGAGTTGTCTTGACTTCAGAAACACTCGAGGAGAGAGTTGCAAGTCATAATTTAAAGGTGGCTCTGAAGATAATAACTGTATCATCACCCAACAGATCAAAAGAGCCCTGTGATTCCCGCACATTACTATAAAGTCATGACAGAAACCACAGAAAGCACTCAGCAGGCTATTATTACTATTCTTTCAAATTAAGTGTTCTTAAAAGTTCACGTAGAGCCATTTGGGATGAAGACATTTATGAAAAGCACATCAAACGATAAACACTTTTCCCCTAAATTGTCTTGAAGATATTAGTTTGCTAGTTACCCCCATGGTGAGGCGTTCTAATGTTTGGGTTCTTCTTCCTTTGAGTATCATTTTGAGAGAGCCTTGCTAGTTACCTGTAGCAGACGTTATCAGTGCAGGGGTTGTGGACTTTGACGATGACAAACACATGTTGGAAATGAGAGCGGATGTGTTTTGGAGTGAAAGGAAGGGCCCCGGGCTCCTGGAATACGATGGTGACGATATCATTGCCAATATGCCTCTTCCTTAATAACTACAAAAAGGAGGGAAAATAGAGTCAGATCCAAGGAGTAAAGGCGTTACACAAAGGGTGAATTTACAGTTCAAGAGTATACCGATTTAGTACACCGATTTATAAACATTCAATATTTAAAATTCAGTCTGGAATGGAAAAGAAAGTATTGTTAAAGCCAGACTATCAAAGATTTGCTCAACAAAGTAGCCGAGACAATTGACCCTTTCCTGACATCATTAATATCATTAAAAGATAAATGGATCGAAGCTATAGCATACAGATCATAATGTAAAAGTGAACCACAACATCACCAGGAGATCAAGACAAAACAAAATGTAATCCAGGGACAATGCAGATACAATCTTTAAAAAGCAAAAGCAGTTCAGTTGCTAGCGTAGCATAAAGGTTCTAACAATAGCTAATTATGTGCTACCGTACCCTGCTATGTTTTAGATCATGTTTAGTGATACTATTACACAACAATTAACCACGAATAGCTTGAGATCCACCAAACCAGCCTGAAAATGCAGAAAAACTGAAGTGATTCCATGAGAGTCTCTTGAGCTGAGCCGGATATGTGCCGGACCCTCATCAGAGCTGGCTGAGAGACGCTTTGATTGACCAGTTTGCAAAGTTACGTAGTATTATTTTAAGGTGTTGCTGAGCCAGTTTGGACTACGGAGTGGATTTTGAGGAAAAATACACAGAAGAACATCTCCTGTGGATTTTTTTAAAGCATTTGAGTCGACAAGAGAATGGAAATAAAGCCCCATTGCATTGCAATGAGGAATGACAAATTGAATGTAATGTCTGTTGAGACCAAGATAAAGGGCTTTTTGGATGAGGGCAATGCATCCTGCTAACACAATTAAGGCTTTTTTTTTGGCTGAAGGAGACTTCAGAAGCAATTCAGACCTCCTGCATTGTTGCATTGTGCAGATAGTTAACCTCATTCTGTGGCCAGTATAAAAGTTGTCATTGAGGGTCAGCAGGAGGCTGAAACAAGCAGGATTACAGGGTTCAGAGGTGAAATGGAAAGGATGAAGAGATAAGTGGGGAGAGCTCTGCCTGAAGACGATTACCACCAGGGATTAAATGCAACTATCCCACTTCATGACATACAATCGGAGGAGGAGAAAATAAAGGAGGAAGAATCCTGCCAATCAGACATTTTGCTTCCACATGATGGATTCAGTGTTTGCCGTGCTTCACTGTAGCTCCTGCCCCTGACTCACTCACTACCTCCCTCAGTGTCTTCACTGTTAAAATCTCTGCAGGGTTGTACCCTCATGGTTTTAACATGGGCTCAAAAAGAACTTCCATACAAGCGTTGCAGCGACTAATATGGTGAACCTCTGTAATCGCGGCTTTATCAGGCCATCGCTCGCCAGTCCACCCCTACATCCACTTAATTCCACTTGTTAGCGCAGACAGACACAGAGGCCCATCTAATACCACTTTGGATACAGCCCCTCTGGGATGCATTGATTAAAATCCTACTGTGGGGTACCCGTTACCATGGCAATGCTCATGCTTTCAACTGATTGGTCATTATTGCGGGAAAATGAGCCTCTGGGGAAGATTGGCAGCAGCCGGGATTGAAGATATCCTAAAAGGAAGCTGCTCAGGGGACTTATTACCACCATTAGTCACCGGCTTACCACGCAGTAAAGTAAACATGGCGGTCCTCGGAGGAGGGGAGGGTTGGAAGCGTGGAGTGCAGAGTTTACTGACCTGCTGTCTGTTGTTGGTGGTGTAGGGGAGCATGGTGGACACGTGAAACATCAGCTCATAGTCCTTGTAGGTGGTGTAGAGAGAGTGTGTGCCTGTGGAGTCCGCTGGAACACAAACGACTATCGTGTTAGATAAGCTGATGATGTAATTAAATAGAAATCAAGACTTAAGATATATAGACTTTAAAAAAGAAAAATGACACCACCAAAAAGAAAAAAAAGAAAAGAAACAAAGCAGAACATCTGCACTCAGCAGGAGCAGAAATGAGTGGGTTTGCAATTTGTGGATGTTTTCGTTGGATGCGTCATGTAACTTACTCTTGTTATCCAGCTGCGCTCTGTACTTGGTGAAGCCTTTGAGGCGCACCCTCTGACCGAGCAGATCCAAGAACTCCTCCAGCGCCGGTCCGGCACTCTCGTTGTTGTACATCTCCTCTTCTGTGCTCTGGCCCGCCTTGCAGTAAAGCACCCCCACCTTGTGCTGGAAACTTAGCTGGAACGAGGAACACACACACACACACACACACACACACACACACACACACACACACACACACACACACTCAGCGGGTAAGTATCACTTCCTGACGCGGATATGCATCACGCACATCACACACACACACACTCTTGTACATGCTGTACATTATGCACTCAAGAGCATGCGAGAGTGCCCACTTTCCATCATGTCATAGCTAATGTGAAGGCCTTCACAGCCCTTCTAGGAAAGAGCTAAAATCCCCTTTTGTGAAGCCAGGCTATGAACTCTCAGGAGCTCTGAGCAGAGCATAAATCAAGCCCAGCTAATAGCTGCTACTTAAGAGCAGCTGTGGAGCAACGAGGGAGTGAATTGCGGACAGATAGCAGGATAGCTTTGGTTTATGGCAGAACACTCTGTAAGCTGCCAGCAAAATCATTTCAATCCTTTGTAACACTTAGGTGTTTAAACTAACAAAATACGAGACATTGAACTTCCAAACACCCCATAATAATACTCTTGATTCAGCCATTGTTCTACAAAGAGCGCCTCAATGAAGATACATGTCTTATTCACAAAGAGGAGTATTCATAGACCTGCAGAAGCCTGCCAAAACTCACAGCTTTTCACTGCAAGCATTAATCGTATCCAGAAATGACAGGTCTGATATGAACTTGTCTCACGAAGAGGCAGGAAGAAAGAAAACATCCAGAGTGATTCTTCTTGGCGAGAGCCCTCTCAACCAACATGAATCTTTCATGGCCTACATCTCCCTGATGGCGGCCAAGAAAGACAGTAAAAGGGGGATGAAAAAGGTGAAGAATGGCCCATTGCGTTTGGCACCTGTTACCTAAAGTCATAGTTGAGGACAGCAGGATCTTGACCCGGGGAAAATGTGTCAATACGGCGAGACGAAAAGGTTTCTCCGAATGCGACAGCCAGCAAATTGATCCATACACTGAAACAAATTAGGATTGTCTTTTTTTTCCTCCTTTACAGGTTATCTGTTCCCGGCTCTTGACACTGTTGTCATGATGACTTCCCTCCATCAGGCAAGCGCGCCCTGAACTAGAGCTCCTGTGGACGAAAAGCTATTATAGCTTCAAGCCCAGTGGAAATGGCCTGATGTGCAATGATGAGGTCTTCTATTTTTCATCCTGCATTATGCGAGCTCACTTAACCTCCCGCTCCTCTTAACAGACTGGCCGTCGGCAAGGACAATCGCATTGCCCTTTGGTGCTGCAAATTTGTCTCTGCCTGAAAAGTGCAAACACATCATGGCACATATACATATGAGTAATGCGCCCAAGGTGAAGCTCATTGTAGAACCACCTTTGATGTGTGTTTTTTTTTGGGGTGGCATCAGCTTCTGATGAGGTAATGCAGCCATAACAGGAAAAAAAAAGCTTTATCCTATTTAACGGATGTGTGATTAGCTAAGAATCTGAGCATAAGCTGCTAAAAAGCAAGAATTGTCTCTCCTTAGATAACTTTCCCCCAAAATGTTCATCTCCCTCTATCCAGAGCTGGAGGGTGCTGAAAACAGTTTGCCCCTCTCCTTCTCTTCCGCAAAAAAAAGGAGAGAAAAACACTCTAAAAATGCAAAGATAGAAAGAGACTTAATGAGTGGAGAGAGAAATGAGGACAGCGTTCCCCTTGGAGAGCTCCGAGACGCACCTGAGGGAAATAGCGGTGCTCTCACACAACACACAACATCCCGGTGACATCTGTCTGCACTGCAGTGTCCCCGATGCGGCAAAAGAAATCCAAAACACGGCTCCCAAAACCTGGCTACAATCTTCATGCGTCACTAAACAAACATCGCTGTTGCATTTTGGGACGGAAGTTCTGCAGCAGCAATATATAAAACATGGAATTTAGATGTGGGGGGGGGGAATAAAAAGGGGGGATAAATTCTGGTCAGGGCATAAATTCACCAACTTAATCCTTAGTCAGAGGCATGACAGGGGATTGATTTACATCAGCGAGAGGTGATGCAATATCGGCCTCGGCAGGTGGTAGATTACTTTATTGAACTTGTGGAACAGTCCTCGTCTGACTTGTACTTCAGAGTCGAGCTGTCGCTGCGGGCATCAGGAGTGATTCATGGCGCCGCAGAGGCTTTACCTGTTGACTAATGTAAGTAAACTTGACAGGCAGCGTTGGCAGTTGGGCGGTGTCACGCATTAATTCTTTGTTCTCGTTATGATACAGAGTACTGCAGGGATAATGGGTTGTCTCTGTGAGGTAAGAAGGTAATTTGTTCAGCATAATTGAGAGAGAAAGATTAGTAAACTTTCCCTGACCTCTTCGATGTCGTCTATGCTATCACTAAACACTGCTATGTGTAGTTACATGCAGACACCTGCAGGCAAGCCTTTATCTTGCTCATATCCTCACTTTTCTTTCTTTTTTTAAATCAGGAATTATAAATTAAAGCTTAAAATTACATTTCTAATTCTGAAACCGATGCAAATGATAAACAACAATCTCCCTAGATTTTAGCCTCGAGATGAAAACAGCAGATACACATTGTACACCGATGGCATACTTAGAAAAATGTGTCATTGGTGATTTCTACCAGCTAAAACCACATCTCAGGAACCTGATTAACTGCATAATGCGTTTCCCAGTCCATCTGCACACAGTCAATCCACTGTGATTGACAGTGTGATCTAAAATACATTCACATACGCTCTGTTCTCTTCTTACACTCAGGGCCATTACAGCGCTGCTTTCAGGGACTTTCTCTCTGCAGAACTGATCATAAGGTTATTGTGAAGATTGTCTGGCTGCAGGATACTCTCATTTACTAGACGTGCTTTCTGTTCACAGGAAAAATAAGCCTTTTAGACAATCTCCGACACGAGGACTAACGTCTCCTCAGCAGTGTGCATACACACTCAAAAAAAGAAAATCCCCCGATAAAAGCTTTGCGGTGGAAGAACATCATGCGCTCATACAAACAAAAACAGGCCGGGTCACGCACTCTTCTTCTGAGTTGCAGTTCTTCCTGTATTCCAATATCGGCTTCCTCACATAAACACAGTAGAAAGCGCGGGGAAAGTCCGGCTCGGGTAAAAAGGAAGATTACGGGGCGGTTGACGTATTACACATTTGCAAGGCAAGCAAAACATTAATGATTAAAACAGGAGTGTACAAAAATACTGATGTCCAAATATATAACTGGCCTCCACTGGGCGTTTGGTTTGAGGTCTGTGAGGAGGAGTGCCAGTTGGAGGAGCTTTTGAGCCTCACTTAGCCTGCGCTCTCCTCCTCTGAAAGTAGTTTCTGCGATTACCTTCTTGCATTTTTCCCCTCCCCTGTGTGTCAGTTTCGGTCTTATATCAAAGTCTTTATCTGCAGACAGTCTCTCATACCAAAAGGCAGCGAGACTTGTATGACAGGTGAACAAACTCCTGTATCAGCTCCTGGAGATCTGGCAGGAAGCGCTTCCTAGCGCACTTACTTACATAGTTACTTTGCGATAATTGATACCCAGAGTTTGTCATCATCTTAAGTGCATTTCACTTGCTTTGGAGAGGACACTACACTGCTCTTGTTTATGTGTGGAACAAAATCTTAATATTCAAGAGGGACATGGCTGACACTTTCTATTATAAGAGTCTTTCCCCTGTCAAATGGAAGGATGGGCTCATGCTAATGAATGTAATTACACTAATAAGCAGCCAATTCTCTGATAGCAAGACAAGCAACACAGCACTGGCTAATCCCTCCCACACTCCTTTCCATCTTGCAGTTTCATTAGAGGAGATATTAAAGGCCTTAAGATCACACAATGAATCCATCTCTCACACCTGTGACTGGAGAGAGCCCGTATCACTAATAGCCATTTTATTCAAACAGAGATAATGCAAGATGACACCCTCCGCCGTGCCAGCAGAATACCAAATCACCTGCTCTCAGATGAAGTAAGTTGTCAGGAAGCGAGTTACTTTAGCTCGCGTCTATCAGCAGAAAATGTGTGTTAAAGTAGTCGATGATGGCGACAGAGAGTGTGGGATTCACATTGATTCTAATTAAGTGTGATATTGGCTGTCTTGTGGCTCCATGCAGGAGCGTGTGTTCATCTATAATAAGCAGCCCACATGGGACAGAGCTTCCTGCTATTTGAAGTTAATCCCTCCCGTTGCCTTCTACAGCTGATGCAAAAGGTCAGAGACAGATATACCTTGAATATAAGATCTATATCATAACATCAATACAGTCCATCTTAATCTAATCCTAAGACATTATTCATAATAAAGATAGATTTTAGTCCATGTGGAGGAGAGAGAATGGGCCACAGCTTTTCCTTCTTTAAAAGGATTAGTGCATCACCTTGGGACATGTGCTCATTGGCCAAGAGCTAGAGTGGAGTATTGATACCACTCATATCTGCCCATTCAATATGAAGCTATACGGCCAGCAGCTGGTTAGATTAGTTTAGCATAAAGACTGGAAATGGGGGGTAAACAAGTAGCCTGGCTCTATCAGTAGGTAACAAGATCCACCTACAAGCAACACTTAAGTTAACTAGTAAACACGCTTTATCTAGTTTGTTTTATCCAGATAAAAAAATGAACGCCCCATAAAGCCGCAAAGTGTAATGTTTACTCAACTGCTATGGAAAGCAAATAGACATATTTCCCTCACAACAAACGTCCCTGATCAAGACTCCTCGGCACAGATTGCTCCAGTGCCTCTTAATCATCATCAGCACGAGTCTGTGGTGGCACTCAAAGCACGGAGGACATCTCGGTGTACTCACCCCCTGCTCGTCTAGTTTGAGTAGCTGCTCCGGGACCTTGGGGGAGTTGAGGGCCAGCCTCAGACACTGGATATTAATCTCGGGGATGACGTATTCGAGCACTTCTTTCAGCGGCAGGCCGCGGGCCGTCCCGTGTCTTGCAGTGGATGGAATGGCGTCCTCCAGGATGGCTCCGCGGAGTGTGGTCAGCTGGCAGAAAAGACAAATGATGAGGTTTCATCCAGTTAAGCCAAGTGTCTTACGAGGTCTTTACGTCCCCTCGTGTGATGTTATTCATTTGGATCTCATTGAGCCATTGTATTTTATTTAAATATGTTGGAACTAAAAAAACAGGCTTGTATGCTAGCTGCTGTGTGCGCCAGCAGTAATATCCTTTTATGCTGTGCCATATTATTCAGGGAAATGGCTCCATTACGGCTCCATTGGAAGGCATTAGGAACTCACCTTCTAAATAATTAAGACAAGCTAACTGCGCACTAGATGTTAAGTGGTATTTTACTAGTAAGATCATTAATGTGCCGGTAAATGTTGACCCAAACAGCTTCTGAACACCCACTCTGTAACCCCCGTGTTGTTGTTTTGAACATCACAGACACATTTACGGCCATTTCCATGCACGCAGCCCGTGAACGCAAATCTCAGCAGTCAGTGGCTGTCCGACAGAGAGGCTTTCTGAAAAGCAGATTACTTAAGAGACTCTGAGAGGGAAGGGCGAGGGAGAGTGGCGGAGAGAGAGATGATAGGAGTACAGGCAAATAGAAGCTCCAGCGGTTGGGGCGGGGGGGTTTATACATCGTTTGCGTGCTATTTACTGGGCTACCGTGACCCAGATACAGTGTTTTATCGTGGGAGTGGGGCTTTACACCATGAATGGCACTGATATCAGTGACATTTCCCTGCCCGACACATCTGTCACACCTAAATTATTCAGTGGATGAGAGACCACCCTGCATCAATCAAGGAGATGTTTCCGTCCCACACGGGACAGTGGGACTGTGCGTCTCAGGCTGTGGATGAATCCCGTTGTGTCTAGAGAGAGCGAGGGCGCGCACGGAGAGCAGGGGTGAGCACGCTGACTCCGATAGACGGCAATCAGTGTTTGCATGACTGGCCAACTGAGTCACAACTGGCACAGAATCACTCGGCATATCACGGTGCAAGGAGCAGATTTAGGAGTGAGAAGCCTCCTCTTGTTTTCAGGAGTACTGTAGCATTCCTGCACTCCTGTGCTGCTTGAAAAGCCCAGAACTGAGAGACCTCGACATTGAATGCAATACACGAAAAACGTCCTTTAAAAGCATTAACTGGCTCGTAGTCAATTCTTTAATTGAGCAATAGTAATCAGGTTGCTCCCACCGAGCACCCCCAGTAGTTATAGACAAAAAACGGTGCAGAATAAGTGCACTTCGGTGCATTACAGTTACCTGGCTGGTTCTGAAGGTGACTCGATAGTTGTGCTGCATTCCATCTTTCTCCTTCCCGTCGTCCAGCCGCTCCCTGCGGACGCTGACCGCCACGGGGCCCAGATTGTCATCAACCCCAAAGTAGTTTTGATGCTCTGGAGGTCAAACAAGAAAGATGGGAAGTAAAACACACATTTAGAGCTCTGGGTGGACCTCTACTTCACAGAATTGAACAACCTCTAGTTCCAAGAGATCTTTCAGAATGGGAATCTATAATTGTTTCTCAAATCTATTGAAATCACTGCTTTTGGTTCGACAGAATATAATTTTATGTGACTGAGCCCATATATTTATTTGTGTATAAACAAATCCTGTGTGTGAGGATTGGCCATGGACGAGCTGTGACACTGATTACAGAATGCAGCAGGGGTCCAGTGGAAAAAGATTCACTTTGGATTAGAGCCTGGCGTGTAGTGGTTGCACTGGGATTTAAAAAGCAAACAAACAAATAAAAATAGAGCTCTGGACAGTTTGACCTGCTCTGAACCGTCACTGACCCAGATACGCAACACAGTATAAACCAATTAGAGCAAAGTATTCTTACAGCATTATCGTCAAGTATTATCTTTGGCATGTTTTCTTTTTTTGTTTGTTTATGATGATTCAGTATCAAATAAGAATCTGGGACTGATTAAAAAACAAGAATGTTTTAGAATATTCATTTCGAAGTGATGAATATACGGCGCACACACAGACACACAGACACACACACAGTTTATGGGGGGGTGTTTTGTATCTTTTTTTGTATTTGTATTGTTGGAGCAGGCTTAAATTTAACAAGCCATGCTAAAATTAAGGGTTACGTCACTCAAGGTCATTTTTGCTTTTGTTTTCATGCCATATGGCTTTCATTCGATAATTGACTGTGCGGAGAGAAGGAATATATGGGGAGAGACAGACGAGGCAAAGTTTCCTGACTTCATTTAAACCTAGTGGTTACACGCCATGTGCCTTTTAACCACGAGGCCACCAGGATGTCCCCTCCGGTCAGGCTCAGAGTATTTGTGTCCTTTAGGGGAATGTAGCAGAACACTTTTTGACGTTTATGTCGACGTTTACGGGCCAGATTGGCAGACACATGTTGTTTCGATAATAGTTACACATCAGACGTTCTTTCCATCAGGTTGTGAGGTTTAAAGGAAAAATGTAATGAACACTAGAGGGGACTTTTAGTCTTTTTAGTTTAAAGCATTGTAAACAAGTATTCAATTTGAAATGTATTATAACTGCCTAAATAAGGCCGTCAGAATACATTTTACGTAATGAGAACATCGCAAAGATAAAGTGTCATTGCGAAACCTATCTTTAGTGTTAGTCTGAAAAAAATCAGCGTTTGTGTTATGTATGTGGAAGTGTGTGTTTAGGACATGGACAGGAGCTGAGCTTGGCAAACAAAAAGCGATGCCTTGCGCAAATACCCCCTAATCCAGGCTAAAGCCGCGGAGAAAGACCTGGATTCAGCAGACAACAAAAGAAAAACCTCAGCAGGGACTCAAAGCACTGACATTCGCAAAGAGATTCCTGCAGAAGTTTTCACTATGCATCCATGCGGTGTAGAGCGTGCAGTATAAATACGCCGATTCTTGTCATTGTAGCATTAACGTCGGGGTAAAGCGCATATCAGCATGAGTAATTAATGAACTGTATGAAGGCAGTGCGGGGTTAACCTCCTAGGACGTGGCTTGTCAGGGACATAGGAGTGGGTTGGAAATGCTCTGTGAGGCATAAGGTCAATTGATGGTAGGAGGCCCAGGGGCCTCTGTATATGAGCCATTAGGCATCAGAATGCCGACTGCACAGTGAGGGAGACAGTGTTGATTGTAGAGGAAAGCTTTTTGTCAACACACTTCTCTAACACGTCACTGTTACTCATCACATGGCGTTGACAATTTGTCAATGGTTGTTATGTCAAATACATTGTCCATCTTCATGTCACTACACACTGAAGAAATGCCTTCAAAATCTTGAATCTGTATGTCCGCTGATGTTGAAAAAAAAATAAATAAATAAAAATAAATACATACATACATATATGTGTTTATGTTTAAGAAGTTATGGCCCGACGGTGTGGCTGAAACATTGTGTCCATTAGTGCAGCCTGGAGAGAAACACTCCTGTTGCTAAGGGAAGGAGGGCTTTAGGCAATCAATGGGATCAATGTTCAGCCCAGGTTGATAAAAGCCTGTCCTAAAGTGGTGACATGCTGCCATATTTGTGCGAGTGTGTGCCTTTTTCGTATGTGCGTGCGCCCGTTTGTGTGTGCGCGCCTCTTTATGGTGAAGCAGAGGTGATGACAGAATTGTCTCTCCGATGAAACACCTCGTGAAGAAAGGGCAAAAGCTACGTCCATATACTGTGAAAAAGGCATCTTCTGTAAAAGCCATAACATCAACAGGAAACTGACAGCGACACGGAGCATTTCACATGCATCGGCCTGTCACCGAGAGGTTAAAAACTACAGCTAGGTGGGGCCACATTTCACAGTAAATGATTATCAGAGTAAACTCCATGGTACAATAAAAGACACTTTATACAGAGCAGCTCTGTAATGGTCTTGTTAACTGGAGACACTGAGTCTCGATTGAGTTTACAAACTGTCCCGCTGAAGAATATTCTAACACAGAGAGTATCTTTTTTGGAAAAGGTCAGGCATCTCTCAGTGTTAAAGGTGAAGCAGCTGTTTTTCTGGGGAGGCTCAAGAATGGGTAATTCAATCTGCTGAGAGCGGCAGACAGAGTCGCACAGACAGTGGGAAAAACAGACACGTATAATGCGATGATGGGTCGGGGTCTGAGTGGTATTTCCAGCATCAGTCACATAGGTGTTTTAATGAGGGGACTCAGGGCCGTGGCATAGTTTTACTGACCCTAAACTTTCAGAGGAGGGGTCCTCAGACCCCTGCGGCCTCGGCAGTGAACAGCTGCAAACGCACCCTCTCACTCACCTCTCTCTTCTCACATGACTAATCACAGCCTCTCCATGGGGTTCAGGGCAATATCACGGGGAGGACATGACAGCTCCTCTCCCGAGGAAGTGAAACACACACCCTCGCACCCAACACAAGCCTGCTATTGTTCTGGCCCTGATTTCATCTGGTCCTACAAAAATAACTGGTCCGTCAAGATATCTTACTCAATGAGCCGAGGCGGTTCCATTTGGGAACTTGCTTTCACACGCCGTTGTGCATAGTCTTCAAGGAAAATTGATTTGGCCTCGAAAGTTTAATAATCCTCAACATTGAGTCATTTTAAACCCTCCCCGTTTAATCTCTGTAAACTCAAATATAAACACATCATCGGAAGCATTCCTTACCTCTCCCATAGAAGTACTTGTGGTAGTAGTAAGCTCCGAGGTCGATGTGCTCAATGATGTAGCGTTTGACCTTCTCTCTGTGGATGGGCTGGTTTTCTCGAGGCACCTCTAGCACGGAGACTCCAGCATTGGTGCAGTGGGAACTTAAAGAGGATTCAAAAGAGCAGCTCTCTGACAAACCACTGTAGTTGGCACTGTTGGCTCTGGAGAGGGAGATCCTCCTCTCGCCCTCACCACCGATCTCATTGCGGAAGTGAGGACAGGTCAGCACTAAACTGTTGCTCTTCCCGTCCCCCTCGTCAATGTCCAGGTTCTCCTTGGGGTTCAAGTCCTCCCTGCTGCCGAGTGGAGACTCAAACATGGGGGTATTTCCACTGCTACATCCTGCTGCTCCGCCATCGGAGCACCCTGCCCCAGGTCCAGCCACTGCTCCACCCCCGGGCACCACAGCTCCAGGTCCTATCGCTGAGGCGGCCGAAGCCCCAGTGGTGGTGTTCTTCCTCTGGTTCAGGGTCGCTCTGCTCGCCACCGCCTCGCTGATGTTGAAAAGAACACTTTGGACGTCATAGTGCGCAAAGCATTTTTGGAAGCTGAGTGGTCGCCGGTCGTCCTCTATTGAGAGCCGGAAGGCGTCACTCTCGCTCTTTATGGTCCGGAGTTTCTTAAACAGAGACGTTTCGGACGATTCCGATTTAAGGCGCCTCATGAAGGACCGCTCCGGCTCCCGGCTGTAAATGAGAGAGTTGTCTACGTAGTCGTAGCCCGGAATGTGGACTATCTCACCCCTGGCGATCTGGGTTGCTGTCTGCAGGCTGGGGGAGAGGGCGGCATCACAGCGCAACAGCTCGGGGAAACCCATAGGCGGTATGCTGCGGTGGTCCAGAGTGTCCACTCGGTAGCCTCTAAGCATGGTGAAGAAGCTGTCTCCAGTCAGGCCCTGGCGGTCAATGGAGGACGTGCTGCCGTATTCGCGGTGCAGCGAGGCCCCGGTGTTTGGATTGACAGCATGCTGGTCCATTATGTCCTCAGAGTCAATATCACTAATGGTAACGTCGCTGTTGCTGCGCTGGCGGATCGGATGTAGACCCTTCAGCGGGGAGTGGCTGAGGAGGTCACTCAGTGAGTATTTGTCAGAGTAGTCTACCTCCAGACAGACTGCCTCGCCTTGCTCTAGTATTTCCACAGTATGTTCCTGCTGGCCGTTTTGAAATACAGGTATCACACTCTGATAGTTGGGCGAAGGTCGTCCGTCCCATCCATCATTCCTTGGTGGCCACTCTGTCACCCTGGCCCTGACGCCCATTTTAGGCATGGCTGGATTACCATTTGTTTTCCCTGCGCCTTCGGTTTTCCCCTGCATGTTGGGGGCTGGCGGTCCCATGCTACCATTCAGGGCTTTCAGTTTCCTGTTGAATAGCTCCTCTGACTGCATGGCTCTGGAGTATTCTTCTGGGCCTCCCACAATTCCCACTAGTTTTGATTTGTTATCCGTCACAGGGCTCAAAATACTCATATCCTGCTGGCAGACTCCTTGAAGAGCAGACTTCCCTTCTTCATTACATCATGTGATTCGCTCACTGCTGAGCGGAGGAGGAGCCTCTTTCCTGAGTCAATGAAGCAGCCGTCGTCATAACTCACAGAAGGCGGCTGGCACGACGATCAACACACAGCATTTGGATGTCAAGGACAAGTGTCTGAGGGGCGCTGAGGCACAGCGGCGTGGAGTCTCTTCTCACAGCGTGCCGCCAATGCAGAACGACAGCTGGAAGGGTTGGATCTATGGCACAGAAACAAAAACACAAAAGAAAATGTTAGCACACGGCGAGAGGGTTAACACTTTGAAGCGGAGACATTTATATTTAAAACGGAGGAAAGCAATTTTGTGTTCCTCAAAATGCCCCAAAACACGGCGCATTCAGTTCAGCTATAAAAATGATCATACTGCTGACCTAAATTGTCTTTACCCTGTTAACTTGTAATAAACTCCAACTGAGGGGTATATATGGCTGCATTATCTTTGAAACAACGGCAGAGCATATCATCGAATACGGCTAATTAGTGTATTTGAGAGGAGCTGGTGCCATTATGGGTTTATAACAAGATAGATGTATATCTTTGCTGGTGCTTCCAGCCAATGACTAACAGATGGCTGTGAAGCAAATTACAGCAACAAGAGGCAGATGTTCAGCTAAATGTTCACATGTACCAATATCTGATCCAACCGCTCGCAGCATCATCAAGCTGCAAATTATACAGGGGGGATAGTTTTGCATATTCAACAACAATGCCACATTGCCTTTTTAAATCAGATGTATTTGGTTAGGAGGGAAATTAAACAAGAACCCAATGAGGTAAACTGGCTATGACAAACAAACCTGTATGTAATGTAACATAAAACACATTGTAGCCACAAACGCACTGAAATCGGAAGGACCACTATTGTAACTAGAGAAAAGAAAGTTTGCAAGTTCTTTTCCCCTTGTTCAGTTTTGGTCAACTGGGGGGGAATAAACAGACAAAAGGCTGATATCAGCAGGTTTTATGTATTAACCTGAACATCTGAGGACAGAGGGAAGGGGAGCGAAAACATCGGTCGGCTTGTCCTTGAAAAGCAGACTTGTTCCCTCTTGGGTATTTCAGATGTCGGTTACACTCGTGATGCAAACTCATGTGGTTTGCATTTGTATCCGCAAAGTCTTTGCATATCAGCTGTGTGTAGACTTTTGGCACGCAGGCACCGGGTTGGTCATATAGCCCTGTTCCAACTGCGGGGAACGATTCGACATGGGCAATGTAATAAAGACGCTAACAAACAAAGACTGTGCTGCATGCGGTCGCTGAAAACAAAAGAGGAAACGAGTCACTCCTCTTCCATCTTCTTCTTCCGAGGTAAGTGACTGAGGTGTTACACTGGAATGGGTTCATCTCCTAAAAAAAACTGGCTTCTGCATGAAAGATCACACCACACCATGTCACAATGGAGACTACAAGTCTTCCAACATTGACCTAAATGCTTTTCTCGTGTTCTTTGGGGCTGGTGGTGTGCCTCCTTCCTCCTACTATTGTAATCACGTGAAATGAGTTACCAAGTGAACCCTCCGCATCACACAGGCACTGGATTGCCCGTTTTGTTTTCCTTCAGTGGAGATGAGAATCCCTGTTGAAGCTATTGTCGTTGTGAGGTTTCACAAGATCACAAGAGTGATGGACAAAGTTGGGCACGGCGTCCCAATCTTTGCTTCAGCGTCGTCCCCTGGACTTTAATATGAAATATTCTGTTCCCAGACAACTGTTTACATTTCTCAATTATGGATGAGGTGGGGGGTAACCTATTTTGGGATGAAAATGTGGGTCATATGAAGATTAGCTACAGGCCAGACTAGACCAACTACACTGGGGATGACTGAAACATAGTATTAACGTGTGCGCTTCAGCATGGGCATCAAATACAGGTTGATGCATGCATGACCTAAATGTGCATGAAGAGATTGAGAAGGATACCTCCTCCGCAAGATGTAGTGCCAAACTACATACACTCCTCTCTCTCCCATCACGGACTGGTCTGATTCTGAACACAGCTTCATTCACAAGCAAGAAACTGTAGTGCCACTGTGTTTAAAACACAAGGCGTAGCGAGGACAGCAAGACATTGTGTTGTGTCATGCGAGTGCATAATGTAGCGACAAGTACTGTTCTGGAAAATATGTTTGTCTCTTAGAACTGGCGAATGATGAATTAATGAAATATCTGCCGGGTTGTAGTGGAGTTAACGATGCCAAAGAAAAGCCTCATTTTCAATGCAGACACATCAGAGTCTGAAAAGGCTCAAGTGGTAGATTTGGGTATGAAGTTGGTTTTGGTTTTATTATTTCGACATAAAGCCATGAACATATGTGAAAGTTACAAATGAGAATTGTCGCATTAAATATTTGGTCAAACCATTACTTATATGGTTTAATTTCTGAATCATACACATGTAATACCAATGTGTTAGAGTAAGCAAGGACCAATGATGTGTGATAAAATACCACTATACAAAGTTTAAATGTGTAGATTATTTGGTAATGAGGAGACTTTGTGAATCTCAAATTGACAAAAGAGAAGAGAGGAATTGTGACTTTTTTTTTTTAATCCACCAAATATCCATCACCCTAATTCAATTCAATTCAGTTTATTTTATATAGCCCAACATCACAAATACAAGTTTGCCTCGGAGGGCTTTACAATCTGT
Organism: Taurulus bubalis; assembly: GCF_910589615.1. NCBI lineage: Eukaryota > Metazoa > Chordata > Actinopteri > Perciformes > Cottidae > Taurulus > Taurulus bubalis. The sequence continues at coordinate 18,372,975 of NC_136602.1, forward strand.
ACACATGACATCCCTGTCCCGGGACCTCACATCGGATCAGGAAAAACTCCCCCAATAAAGATAGTAAAAACCCTTTCACAGGGAAAAAAGGGGAAGAAACCTGAGGGAGAGCAACAGAGGAGGATCCCTCTCCCCGGATGGACAGAAGCAATAGATGTCATGTGGCCAGAATGAATAACGTAACGGAGTTACAGCACATTCAATGAATGTGACAGAAAGTATTCATATAATGAGTAGTAGGCATGGTCCATGATCCAGATAGCCACGACCCATTAAGCAGAAGGAGGTAGAGAGGAGGGGCATCCCAGGGGCAGTGGGAGGAGAAAGCAGGGCCATGGCAGCTAAGACACCATGCAAGATACCCTGTCGCCAAAACAAACCAAGAATTTTGGGTAAATTACTCTAAACTTATTTTAGGTTTCTATAGTCCCTTTCACATATGCAGCCTATCCCTGAAATGTTCAGGAACATTTCCTGCATGGGTTCATGTCGGACTAGGAGCAGGGATCAATATTCAGGCACAACCTGGAGACATTTCGGGGGAAATGTTGGTATGGCCGTGTTGTGACCGAAAGCAGTAACATTGCATATAAGCACCTAAAGGGTTAAGTCAGTCTGACAAAAGACGCTTTCACATGGAGCGAACAAACCAAACAAGACTGATGACGTATTTGAATCTGCAACTTGTTTAAGGATGAGAATTTCTGCCAATGTTTTCGTGGGTGATTTGATAATAAAATATGACTTGTTGAGTATTAATAAAGAACACTGGCATCAGACAAAAACAGCTCCTTGTCTAAAAATAATAAGAGCTGTCTTCCTGTCGAAGGTCACGGTAATTACTTCATTCAGTTATCATCCAATATATGGACATGACCTCGATCTTTTTTACGACTATCGACAGCAGAGTTTGCCTACGAATAAAAGACTTGAGCATGACTCACATATTGCAATTTATTTGTTAACAGAGCCCGAGAGTCTATAGTATTCATTGTATTAGTCGTTAATGTTTTATTTATTTAGAATAATTAACAAAATAAAAATGAAAAATTGCTCTGGCTTCTTGGATTATTGTGCCATAAAATGTTTTTTTAAATGACAATATATCGTTTATCGCCCTTATTTATTATATCTACCAACAAAAGTAGCTAGCGTGACAGCTTGCGTGCACCGTGCCCCGTTTTCTTCTTCTTCCGTTGAGTTTCATGGCAGTTTTATGGTGCGAATCGTGTAAATCACTAGCGGTGCCCAATTATCCCGGTCGTTTACCAAGAACTGTGTGTGAAAGAAGTTTATGTCCACTAAAAGAGTGGAGCGGTGACTCATATGGCAGTCTGCTGTCCACCAACACCAAATGTCACGCGTTGACTGAACGCGGCCCTTTCACACTCACAATTAGAGCGAGTGACAGCAAAATGTGCCACCTGTGCAAACAGCTTCATCAATGGGGACACTCCAACAGAGGCTTTAACGGATGACTGGGAACAAGACGAACAAAGACACTGGCATACTGTAATCTCCACGCATGACAACAAAACAGCATGAATGAGTTTTCACAGTCTGTGTCGAGCAGCAAAAATATAAATAAAAACAAGATGACAACCCCCCCCTCAAAAAAGCTTCACGTTCACTATCACTGTTAAGAGAAAACAGGGTTATGCCATTGTGTGAAATGAGAAAAAAATGGACAAACATTAAACAATAAAAAAAGAAAAGAAAAATACATCACCAGTGTTATATAGCTTCCTACTTTCCTCTTCAAACTTTTACCAACTGGTTGTGAATTCACAGTAAAAAAAAACAGAAGCATGTTTTATCTGTTTATGTTACCGTCTCGCCTCTCCTTGTTTGTGCACGAGGTCAGCAAAGGGCTAGCTGGCCTTTCTTTCACATTGTGGACAGGATAAACCAGTGAACACGGTGGTCTGTGTTTCCCTTTCCTGCCTCCTATTAGCTACTTTCTCTGCGACAGTGATTAATGAACACAGTTGGACCATGTCTCATCCATCCAACCCCCACTCCGAACCAATAGAGAGCCACAGGCTACTTGGTCAGCAGAATTCATGTTCTTTGTGACCTGAAGGAGGCTGTCTTCTGTCCGTTGCCTTTGTAGCTGTGTGTGTGTGTGTGTGTGTGTGTGTGTGTGTGTGTGTGTGTGTGTGTGTGCACAAGGGAGGCAGCAGATGGAGGGTGGGCGGTCTGCTTTGCTAACAGCCCTTTATTACTGGAGTAATGCATCGCCATTATGGGTGTTTAAGACACAGGGCCTGGTGAACTCGGGGAAGGGATGGCAAAGGAGAGATGAGGAGAGGAAGAGAGGCCTAATTACAGTAATGAACTCATTCTCTGTCTCTGATGTTGGATAGTCCGTCTTTCATCTTGGTCCATCCAGAGAGGAGTGGCCCAGCGGTTCTGCCAGGTCTTAAAATAATCCTCTGACATTGTGGCCTGATTAAAGGCCCGGCAGATATTAATATGCTGTCAGAAAAGGGCACGCGTTCTGTCCACCGTCCTGAAATTAATGGTCCACTATCGCTGATATTTCACCCGAGCAGGACACGCGGCATGATGTCTGCCAACTCTGACAGACTCAATAGACTGACGGTCTTCTCATTAGTCACTTCTACAACTCTGTAGTTACACAACTGTCGCTCGTGGAGAGGAGTCCGTCTGAACTAAACCACGGGTTGTCTTTTTGTTCAAACTTTCCATGTTTGCAGTATCGGATTGATTAAACTGGGTAGTATGGAACATCGGGAAATGTTTAACTCCTCAGCGACATGAGCGAAGAGTGAATTAATGATTGTATGAGTCACAATGCAAAGATGTTACACAAAACAGCAGCGCTTATTTTAACACTGAAGTTCCATTTTTATCTCAGGTGCAAACTTGCAAACATTTCTTGCGAAATATTATTAAGCTTCATACACTCAGAGCTGACAGCACTTAAGAAAATTAGGTACACACTGTACGCTCAAAAAGCAGGGCCGTGTCATAAACCCTTTCAAAAAATATTCTGAAGATGAATGCCAAATCCTTTGCATGACTGATTTGTTGACAACGCGACCCATTTCAGGTAGCAGATAGTCTCTGAAAAGCCAAACTTGTCACTTGCCTTGGACCTAAGGTTACATTTAAAGTAATTTGTGTGTGGAACTTGCAAAAAGTCACCTGGATGTCACAATTATGCAAGCAAAATATCAAGATTTAAGCTAGAGCGAGAGCATCTTGTAGGGAAAAGAAGGCTCTTGAATAAGGCAGTTCTATTTAAACCCTGCTTTTCACTTTTTTAAATTTTCACACTCCTCAAAAATATCCTCCACGGTGTCCCGCCTATTGCCCCTCGGTTCAAACATGTTTATTTAGGCCCTACCACGATGCTGGTCCATGCACTCTGAGCCCCGGGGGAGAAGCAGACCTGTGATTATAGTCAATTATCTTTAATAAAGCCCGCCGTAATTGAGCCATATTAATGCTCCTCTGTTCTCTGCGAGCAGGAAGTAGTAGCTGGCCTCGTCCCCAAGACGCCTCGACCTCCGGAGCCGGAGCCAAGCTGCGATGCAGTCATCCTCTCATCCCGCAGCCAAATTGGGGGCGCAATGTAGGTTAGAGGCCAAGATGATTACACCAATTTTCCAGCTCATGGACTTCATCATATAGTGAGTCAGGCTGCGTTACTATGTGAAGCAAATTTACAAGTCCCTCTCAGTGCATTCACAATCCCCTTTTATTTTGGTTGCTTGTAACCGGCCTTCTACTGTTTAGTGTTGACCGGCTGCTGCCAGTCAAACATTTGGATGTGTCACACTGTGTTCATCACCAACACAGAGAGAGGAAGGAATCCAAGCGGAAAACAGACAAACCTGAAGGCATGTTGCATATGCTTCACTGCCTGCCGCTAGATACCTCAATAAACTCACAGTAAAAACAATGAATCACATTCTATGTCACATCACACTCAAATACGATCAAATTCACGCTGCACGCGGTTTTAGGGCTTCCTCCTCTAAGGAGTTGCTTTTTAACAACGTGGGAGCTCTGTTTTCAATCCTCTATTGAGAGCAGCTGTTCCAACCTTGCGGTGGGAATTGGAGGGGAGTACGCAATGGTTTTGGGCAGGAGCGATATTAAATTCATCACACTTTCAGTCGGGTAAGGAGGAGTGGACTGCAACCAGACACGGTCATCTCCAATCTGAGGAAAACACTTGCGTCTCTGCTTCACTGGAGCGATTCTTTACCTTAACTGGGTTAAAGCGAGGGAGAAAGTGAGGTTAAGAGGAGAAGGGAAAATGGGGAAGTGGGAAGGAGGGGAAAAAAAGAGAGAATGGGAGTTTTGCCAAACCTTGCTCAAAAGAGATTTGTGCAATTAAACCAGAGAACCAATTAATTGGGCGATGTTATCCTTGAGAGTTCATTACTGGGGCCTGGGAAACAAGCTATGCCATCCACCAAATGCCTCCATAACCAGAAAGGACACTTGTTAATGCTGTGTAGGTCTGTGTGTGTGTGTGTGTGTGTGTGTGGGTCTGTGTGCGCGCCACTTCTCACACCAGCTGAGGCTATGAAAGTATGGACCAAAGAAAACCAAATGCACCATTCAACATCTCCCTCTTTCATCTCCTGCTTGCACAATTCAACCTCACAACAGGGAGGAATCTCCCACCAGCTGACCCTCAAATTAGCACTGATGCTAAAGATCTGCCAATAATGGCCGAACCCTCCCCTTCCGGTACACGCCGATAACTCCCTATATCTAAGCCGGCAAGAACCCAATCATCTGATTCCACCGCCTCTTATTATGGCCAGACCACCAACCGAACCCATAATGCCTGCAGGGAGTAATGCTGGGATTTTAATGGCCAGTGTGAATGGAGGGTCACACCCTCAGTGGGAGGTAAGGAAACCAATGAAATGCCTTCCAGCCAGCTGCCTTATCGAGCCTGATATGTGGAAACTAACAGCAAACCATATCCAGCCAAGCTATCCTTGACAAATATTCAAATGGGTGAGAATTTAACAACCACAGATGCCAACATTTATTTAGGTTAAGCGGACTTGCATAAGCTACAGAATTAAAATTTGAAAATTACATTTGGCATGTTGTCAAAGAATCTGGGTGTGACTGCAGGTCTGGCCCTCCTGGCAAGAGGGTACGTTTTGCATTTAGACATGAAGACAGAACTCCTGATAGTGAACCTTTAAATGAGTAGATGCACAAGCTCCAGCTGCAGCTAAAACTTAAAGCTGACATTACAGGAGTCCGGAGAAGAGGATTTAGAGACGGTGCTGCTTTACAGAAAGCAGACGAGGAGCTAGTTTGTTTGTTCCCTAAACCAAACAAGCGGAGTGGAGAGATTACTCCTTTACTTTTTTAAACGAAGGAGGAAGGGAATGTATGCCAGCTATTTGTAAGATGTGCCAATAGGAGTTTCCCATTTCATCAAAAGTATTCTCCTTCAATAAAGTCATTAACACTCCAAATAAACTTCTTTTCAAATCTATAGGCAACATGAAACTTGACCATGGACTTTGTTCAAAGTCTCCTTGAAAGTATTCACCTTGGTGTCAAAGTTGGCCTCTTTACCTGGTTTGGAAATTATATAAACAATAGCTGAAGGAGCATGCGCCCCAAAGCTGACATGTGGACCTGATCCCGTGACATTATTAAAGCACTTTGAATCAGGAGTGTCTGGAGGCCGACACACACTGCATCAGTCGAAGCCCAGTGCAGGGCTTCCCATTTGCGAATCTGCTGTATTGCATGACGTTTCCGTTTTTCAATGCACAGTCAGTCCCTATATTCTACTCATCTCTCTTTGACCGTCTGCATATGTGCACTCTGTCCCTCTGAGCTTACTTTAAAAAAAAAAAAGAAGCTTAATAACCACTGACCATTCAGACATTATCCACACACACACACACACACACACACACACACACACACACACACACACACACACACACACACACACACACACACAAGCTCGTACCAACACGATGTTGGACCACGAGGACACAGAAAACAGCACAAAGGGAAAAGAGTGTGTGTGTGTGTGTGTGTGTGTGTGTGTGTGTGTGTGTGTGTGTGTGTGTGTGTGTGTGTGCACAGACGAGTGTGCAACAACAGAGATCCTGCAGGAGCGAGGGGGAGACGATTAGAGGCTTTCTGTTTACATCTCAGCGCACACAGACCCGAGTTGACCCAACAGCAGAAGAACAATCAGGAGAAGAGATTAAAAAGAAAAAAGGAGGTCAGACAGCACAGAGTAAACATGCACCGTCATCATCGGGGCCTCACAATGCACTGTGGGAAATGCCCAAATTCACTAATGCCCCGTCAGTGCCCCAGGTGCTCAGACTTCTGAAAAACACAGCCTTTATCAAACAAGCACTGCAGTGTATCCGGGACTCTGTCCTCTGGCATGAGCGCTACTTCAAAAAAAGAGAGACTCTTTATACTCCACATTTTGATCTATATGAAAAAGACTTTCACTTCTTGGATTGAGGAGACTAGACAGGAATTTCTGCGAAAAAGGAAGTTGCTTCATACCAGAAAAAGACTTCCATAAGATCATAGAAAAAAGGGGAACCGCTTTCCACAGATATGAGACAGCTGGACTGAAAGAGGCCGCAGAGATGCAGAGATACAGAGATGCAGCCATTCCCAGAGCTGCACTGTCTGATAATCTACTGCTGTGGTTACTCATCTAACCCGAGGTCACTGACCTCCAACAGCCATCTCGCCACACCTCATCTGACAACAGTTGTGCTCTCATGTTTAAAACAAAAAGATAGCCGTTTGCTTCTCCTGCGGACTTTGCGTTTTGGACCCCGTGGTTATTTCTAGCCGTGGCCTTATCATGGAGGCAGCTTGCGCGAGCATTAGTCTGTTTTGCTACACCAGCTGAGTGCCCCCTCGAGTGTGCTCTGCTCCATGCTCGCAGGAGCTCCATCTGGAATGTCTCAATCGCCGGGGTCACCCGTGATCCGACTCCGTTTCACTTGGTTCAGGGAACAGTAAGTATTTACCCAACAGAAACTGCAAATGGTAAATTTAATTTCCTGCACACGTTCCGATCGCATAATGTCTACCATATGCTTAGTTATGGACAAAGAAAAGGAGTCTGCCAGTAGAGAGTGGTTTGAGACACCATGTGAACTAGGAGGTAAAGTAATTGTAAATTCAATTATGTTTATGGTTATCCACGCAACTGGAAGGCACATATCTTTCACCTCCGTTTATCTGGAAACCTTTTTTATTTAAAAAGGAACCGATTGTACTGTGCAGAACCGCAGCGTGTTTTGAAGCTACGCCTGTAAAAGGGTTCAAACGCAACATTGTTTTGCTTCCAAAAACAATCAGCGTGTCAGTAGTGTTTTGGCAGGCTATATGCTGAGTAAATACCCACTACAGATGTTGCTAAGAGTGTTTTAAGAGACCTGACTCTTAGCTAACTAAGCAGATACTTCATTCATCAAGTCATTTGTGACAGTACTTCTAGTGAAAACACAAGATACACTTTATGCATCGACTCGACGGTTTCTAAATTCCAATGTCAGATAGCGCATTAAGATGACAGCCGTTGATAAAAATAAAAATTACCACTGCAGCTCTGGAATGACAACCTCTGCGTGCCAAGATTAACACAATAACGAACAGCAATCCATCAAGCGGGAGCACAACCACAGTGACAGCGCTGCAGCTTCAAATAATCACGTTGACAAGGTGTAGAGCCGAGCTATGCTGCGAAGTTACGTTTTGAAAAGAAAAAGGGCCCCTTTGTTCTTGAGTTGGAGTGAGGCACATAGAAAAACAGCACAATAGTGGCCGTGCTGGCTGTGTGTAGGTAGTGCCTCCTCTTGGCTCCACTAAAATACATGGGAGTCTCCTGCCCTGTTGCCCTGCCAGCTGGCCATCTGCCCAGCGCCTGCCAGGCAGCACACTGCCATTGTCCTTTAGTTGTTTAAGGGTGATCTGAGAATTAAAATAGACAGGGCAACAGAACTCTTACGTTTATTCACATTAGAAGGAAGAGCAAGCGCTGCGACGCCAACAGACCCGCAATGCACCGAGCACAAACATTGAAGAGAGGATGTAAAGCTGGCCACGGATCGCGTAGAGTCCCTATTCCGATTCAAAATTAATGAATGCTGACTAATATTACTAATGGAATAGCATGTGGCAGTGCTATCACGGAGCACTTAGTCATTTGTCAGGTACCATTATGCATCAATCAGCATTCGCATCGTTTTAGATGGCTGTCCTAAGGCCTATTCAGGTCTCGCAGACCGAAGCTCCTGTATGTTTCCCAGCAGAAGGAGACCGTGTTTGTTCCTGGCTGCTCCAGCGGAGCCCCACAAACAGAGAGCACTGTGCTGTGGCCCTTCTCCAAAAGGGACCATCTGTCCCCTCGAACTTGGCCCAGCCGCACCGGCCACTCACTGCTATGGTGGGACAGAACGGGACGCGCAGGGTTGATGTGGCCCAGCAGGCCTCCAGAATAAACCACCTCTTTCCCATCAGCACACATCCCCCCCCCCTCTACTGCTTCCCAGCAGCCTGCTGCTTTACCCTGCAACCTCCATACCAATGACAGCCTATCCGCAGAGTGTACTCTCCCAGGGAGAGAGGGGAGAAAGAAAGAAAACAAGGGGAGGAGGAGGAGCGAAATGGTGAGAAGAGCGCTCTCATCTTGCAACCGGAAAGCTGTTAAAAGAGTTCAGATCGAAAGCTCCGAGAACTCGCTCCTCTGCCGAGGTCAGTCAGAGTCCACATCGTCACATTATCGCCGAGAAATAGTGCAGCAGAGGAGGGGCGTAGGTAAGCTGTGTGACACTGTTAAGATCGAGCGCCGACGCACTAACGCACAAACACACAAACACATTCGCACACGTCATTCAGGAACAGGAATTCTAGAAACGCTGACTGGCAGGAATCGGCGGTGCTCGTTTTCTTTTCAAAGTTTGTTTTTCACACTTGGTTTGTTGTTGCTGACAGAAATCCGAGGCAAGACAGGCCATTTGGACTCCAGGGCAGCAGCTGTATGTTTAGTCAGACGTAAGATGTGAGGGGTACGGAGGACAGGAGTGCGCACAGATACACGGATGAATCACTGGTTCAGTCACCCTGCGAGAACTTTGTGTGCTGGGTCTGCCGCAGACATGCACTCACAAATTCCTCTTGTGATGTGGCCCACAGGCTAGACCTCTCAAACACACCATTGTCTAAAAACATGACTCTCCTTGCTTTATATAAGGCTTATCCTGCATATGAATGAGAGTAAAACTCAGGTCAATATGCATTATTTAGCCTTTACATGTCTTCCTGAGAGACTATGACACAAAAACCAACATTAGAAATCAACTGCTGCCATGCTTACCTGATTAAGAGAGTCCTTTTTCATCAGAGCCATAAATCCTAATGGCAGAGGACTCAAAGCCCCATGAGCCACTGTGATAATGAGGCCACTGTAGAGATGCTATCCAAGTGCATTAAATCCATCAGCCACTTGTTGAGAGAAATCCGCCACACTTCACAGCAGAAAGCCTCTGAAATAAACAACAGCAACCCTTCCTTCTGCTCCTTCACCCAACAACTAGTTTGGGGAGAGAACAGAGAGGAATAGAAGAAAAAGAAGGAAGGAGTAAAATCAGGATGAGTCTGGCAGCCATTGGGGAGTCAATTTAGTGAAATGCATACAGCTGCCCCCTTAATGCACACAACCCTCTCCCTCCCCCTGTGACAAAGCCACCAACTGAATGAATGGGACTGCACCATTAGCATATGTAAAGGAAAGTAGGTGGCTGTGCTGCATGGGGGGGGAAGACTGTTGGGTGTTGGGGGAGAAGGGGTGGGCCGTGACATTCAGAGCTTCTCTGTCTGACAGGAAGGACAAGAAAAAAGAAGGGGGGGGGAAGCTATTGTTCCCAGGAAAAGATGCCCAGGTCAAGCCTGTGACCTTCCAAGTTTCTCGCAAAAGGCTGATATTTGGAGCGACGGGAGATGGAGGAATCCACTTATCCGCTCTCTCTCTCCAATGGACTGCAGCTCGGTACAAAGGTCCGCCTGACAAAGACTGCAACCACGAGCACCTTAACCACACTGAGATAAGAGATAGACACAACCGGAGAGGGAAATTGCACTTCTTTCAAAACTGATAATTCCTCTAGCCACATGCCATATGCTGAGCCTGCAATACCTGCAGCAGAGGCCAGAGCAACGGACATGAAGGAAGGAGGGAGGGACGGAGGGAGGGAGAGAGATAAAATGGTCATAAAAGCAAGGAAGAAAAATGTATGTGGGGGGAGCGCTCCTCTCTGGCGCTTCGCTGCAAACATTTGTGGGTTGACACACACCAAGTTAAAGAACTAGCAGCAACAAATATGGCAGCGTGTTCAAGAGCAGCTTTTATCAGAAGATGTGAGGCAACGCATCAAAAGACCACGGCTGATAGAAAGCTGACTGCTAAAAAGTCATGTTGTACCTTCTGCGCCTGCATGACTGGAAGCAATAAGTAAGTGGTCTATTTAAAAAAGGTCACACCTCGCAATGTAAAGGCCTGAAAAAGAAGAAGCAAATGCAAAAAAAAAAGTCTTACAAAAACATTTAAGAGAACTTTAGAGTTTTGATTCCCTCTTAAATCAGCTGGCCTTGAGCTATGGTCTTTGTGGTGTTCAAATTCAACAAGACGTCAGGAGACGTTAGAGCAAAGCCGTCATTAAGTGTTTGATCAGTTGCCGTTTGTTGACGCGAGCTGTCTGAGGTCAGCTTGGAGCGTCCTGCCCCTGACGAGGAGTAAGTGAAGCAGACTTGTGACATGGAGGTTTATGGTCGGCCGGGAGGGGAAACTTGGGTGTTGGAGGCTCATAAAACCCTCCTCAGCAACCACTGAGGCACCTCTGCGCAAGGCAGTCCTAACTACCGCGTAACCAACGTTAAAAGCTACACTTGTGCTTTGCAATAACTAGCTATGAATGTGTGCGAGTATGTTTACCGTTTGTTTCTGAACCCTCCGAAGCCGCATAAAGGCTAAATAAAGAACTACTCTGTGAGGTAAATGAGTTCTGATGATAGATTCCTCCTCTTGTATGGTGCACTAAAGTTGAGTTTCAGGGAGCTTAATGGGAAAAACACTAAAACAGTGTCATTGTAACCACTTCCTGATGACTGCTTTGCTCTGCCTGTTTCTGGTTGGAGGTAGGAGCATGTTAATGACAGGAAATGACAGACTTTAATCAAGCTGAATGAATGGCAGCAAGTACAGGTCTTTGTGCCACATTGGGCTTTGATCTAGCCTCCGCAGGCAGGTTCTCAGCTTTGATTCGAGTGGTTGGGAAGGAAAGGGTTTTTATTTGAAGAGTGGGAAGCCCCAGGAGGTAACACTTAAGAGTTCTTGTCACTGCATCCCAGCAAACAGACAAACTATTCATCAGCCTACACACATGTGCAGCAGGGCCTGTGGAGAAGCACACAATCCCACAAACGCTGCTCGTTTGCACATGGACGCCCAGGTCTGATGGGTAGTTTACATACCAAGGGTAGTCATTACACAAACGGATACACATGCTGAAAGGCCTAGATTCACAAACACTGAATAAACATCTTTCACAGCTCATCTTTCAAAGGCTCTGCAGAGTTTCGACAGATTTAAAACAATACACCGATTGTCATCGAACTCAATGCGATGGGCCAGACTCAAAGATTTTCCAAACTTTTCTAAGAAATCTTTTCGGAACATGGAAATGATTTAGCTTTTGATTGAGATGGGTCGGGCAAATTAACTGTGTACTTCATGTTTCAAGCGATAGTTTATGATCATATGCTTTCATGCCAAGAAGATTGAACATGTGTTTTGGGAGATCCAAAGACAAGCGGTCAGCTCGATGTGGAGTTGTGAATGCACCCGAGACTCATTAAAGAGGCAGCGTTGCGATCCGATGGCTCAGTCAGACCACATTCAGAGTCTGGCCCGCTATTAAATCACACGCTCTTATATCATCATCTCTGTAGTGGAGCCTGTTCTTTCTGAAAAACAACCCTGAGGGTGACTCTTGACATTCTACGGTCAACCTGTAGTCAAACTCTGCATGGTGGTCTGAGAACCATTGAGGCTTGCGTCTTAACTACAGTGGTAAACAGGTTGAAACAGCATTATGCGATCGGGGACCGGGGCGTCCAGGGGGGCATTTAATCATCCACCAAGAACAAAAGGTACCTGTGTCGACCAAAATTACCCCTCTCTTTCATGAGGGTGTGACGATGGACCGGGCATGTGAAGCATTTGCTGTCCAGTATTTTTAGTCCTGCTGTTAACAGCAGGTTTCTTCTTGGCTATGCAGAGTGGGAGAAGAGCTGTGGAGGGAAATGGCCTGTTCCTCCTGCAGGAAGGGAGGAAAAGCAGCTGGCAGGCAACAGGCAGACGCCGCATCTGTGAGTGAATCTCTCTCTCTGAATTCATCAGAGAGCAAGAGCACACCACTCCATCCCCACCACAGAAGAGTGAGCGGGAAAGGGGGTAGTGGGCACATGAGGTGAGGGGGTGGAGCGCAAACAGCGGCTTCGCATCCCCTCTATGTTGTTGCTAGGCAACTTTTTCTACATACGACAGTCTTGAGTGACAGCAGACCTCCCTTCGCAAAGAGGACGGAAAGTTGAGGGAGGGAGAGGAGAGGAGCGCAGAGACGAGGGGTGATCTGCTGAATGCAGGGAGTTTAAAGCAACACAAAGCAACATAATGAAACAGTGAACCAAGATGACCTCAGCAGTCGTTCCCAATCTCAGGGTCAAGACCGACCAGGGAGAAAGATCTGAGGCATAATTAGCTAAATATAAATATATAATTCCAAATTAAACGTGGCCACTACTTGTTGCCAGATGAAACTCGTTCAAGGGAATGCAAGCCTGAAAGTTGGGGCCAGGTTTTCAAAACACATTCAGTCCAAACAACTTTATCTTGGTTCGTACCTGATAAAGAAAACTTCATTTCCGTTGCTGTGATCCCACTGCAGGGCAGACTAATGGATTAATCTTTCAACGCTACAGCATCGCCACCTAAGGATATCTTCAGCAGTTGAGTGCTTTTCCGAGTCTTGTTTATATTTGTCAGTTCTCTTTCATTACCCACGAGCATATGATTAGGATCCGTCAAAAACTCCAGAGGCAGAGCCCCAGCTTTACCACCATAACCGACAAACTATACTTTGGCAAAAGTTGGCAGACACCAATGGTTCCGGCTCGGCAGCACAGATGACATGCTTCATCTATATTGCACATAATACGTTTTTTTTTTCTTGACGATTGCAGGAGCTAAAATTAGCACGTGAATAATAACCACTGGCTGCTTTTCAATGGAAGTTTGGCAGAGGAAAGTGTGCAGGATGCCAGATCAGATGTGAGCAGAGGGAGCAGGCCGTCAAGAAGCAAAAGGAAAGTTGACTCTGGTTACCATATAATGTTATCAGCAGTAGGGCAGAGTGCCAGAGGACCAGGATGAGCCACGGATGCTTAGAGACATGGAAAGCAACACTACAAACAAACATGCAACGGTTACATTGGTGAAGGTATTAAACTATTTACATATTGTAGGTGTGGCTTGACAAAGACAGACTGTATCAGAACATTGTACAGGATCTAGCCACCAAGATACTATTAACAACAGACCCTCCCCCCCCCCCCTAAAGTAAAGTCTGTGGCCATCTGGAGCATATATTCCAGTGCAGCAACTTCCTCCGGTAATTAATGAAGTTCTCCAAAGGGAACAGTCTGATTAAGTGAAAACTCTTCTTATTCTCCACAGGCCTTGTTACCAGAGCTCAGAGAGAAATGGCTCCGATAGAATTCCTGAGAACTAGGCGGCCCTGGTTTGTCATGCAGCTGGCATCTCTTTTATGGAGTCACTTTCAAAAGCTTTTCCCCCTACAAGTGGCATCAAAAACATCTGTTCCCAGAGCAGCCACCCACATGAGAGATCGCTCCGGTCCTGGCAGGATGGCCTGCAGATGTAGGCTATACAACCAACATGCAAATGCACATGTGGAACCTCAGACAGCCACATCGAGACACGTTAACACAACAACGTGTCAAAAGGTGAAAGGAAAAGACAAATAGAGACAGGAAAGATATGGAGCCAGTGAAAAATGACACAAAAGAAGAATGAAGGGAGGGAGAAAACCAGAATAACAAAAGATGCTTATAGTGGAGGAAGAGGAGGACAATGACTAGTAATTTTGAGCCGGTGTGGATATTGAAGGACGCACAGTGGTGCTTTGAATCCCAGGCAGAAGACAAATTTGACCTTCATCCTGTTCAAAGCAGTTCTGTTGGTGGAAGGTGCCTGATGAAGTATCAGGAGCGCAGCTATATTTAGGCTGCAGTGTTTAGGACGTACGCAATGCCTTAAATGTGCACTCTGCCAGCAGTGTACAACACTGAGCATCATTAAGGGATGTGAGCTTAAGGACTGTCCGGGCTCTGTAAAGCGTCTGCAGAGCACAGAGAGAGAGAGAAGGAGGCATTGGGAAATGGTCTCAGTTATTTCCACTCCCTCAGCCCGTTTATGGAAACATTATTGGAGCGAGGTTCAGTTCTCACGGAGGAGAAAAAGATTCAGGAAGCAAGTGTGAGTGAGGGACAGTAGAAAGTGAAGGAGTCAGAGGAAGAGAGACTGTAGAAAAGCAGCTTTTAACTGTTTTCTCTGGAAAAGACCTTGCTCCGTGTGCGTCCTTCATTGTGTGGCTCTCCCTCTGGCAAAGGCCACAAAAGCCTCCATTTATCTTTCCCGAGCATCAAGCCTTATTGAGGAAAACCTCTGAAAGGCGGGCAGCCATCACGTGTGCCAGGGTGACTGGCCTTTCCCTTGTTAACACTTTCGTATTGCACCACACACACACACGCACACACACCGGAGTGAGGGATTACTACTGCCGACCAACGGGCAAAAAGAAATAGTACATCTGTCCGATATATTTGCATTTCTTTGGTTAACTCACAATGCGCCACTTGACTCGATGGAAAACGAACATTCTTAGTCAGCCGTGAGAAACCCACCCCATCAATGAGGCCCCTTTCCACCCTTTGGTTTCTTTAACCGGGGCAACAGCACATCACAAGGAGCAGCTTGCACAAAAACACAATCTGTCAACTTGGAGGCAGCCGGGGCCAGTTTATTCATGATTCGCCCTCATCAGTTTCTATTTACTCAGTGTTCTTGGGAGCAAAAAGGGAACCAAGTGCAATTCTAGGACATCGCAATGTGTGCTATTCAGCAATCTGCAGCTCTAATTGCAGAGTGAGGGTAAATTTTCGACATCTCTAGCATTGAGACACGACAGCTGCAGCTGGCATGGCATTCGGTGGGTGTGTTTAAGGGAGGTGTGGCAGCTGAAAGGGTGTCAGAGACTAACCTCCCACTGAGAGCCACCCACACATACACACACACGCACCTAGGCATAAACACACACACATGCATGCAGTTGCACGCCCCCGTGTTCACAATCAATAACGTTAATGACATACCAAAGCATCAGGGGGAAATACCGCTCTAAAATGTGGTTTTCCTCCCTTATGCCACTCAGCAGCACATCCTTGATCTCACTGATTTAGAGAGTCAGCTGTCATGAAAAAAAATCAAAATTGAAGGCATACTCTGCATACACATATCCCATTCCTCCAGTCAACTGGTCATAAAACGCTGCCACGTAATATCTGCGTACACACGAACATAAACTGTAGTTGAACCTTTTAAAGTGTGTGGAGAGGAGGAAGGGATATGAATGCTCTCTCTTTTTTTGCCTCCATATCTTCCCTCTTTTTATTCCCACCTCATTACTCCACCATTTTACCATCCCCCTTCCTGAATGCTAAATGGGCAAAGTGTCCAGGGAGATGAGTGCTGATGAATTCATTCCTCCTACCAGAAGCCAAGTGCACTGATCCGACCTGACGCGAGGGCCCCTCAGTGATCGAGTGACCTTTGACCTTTCGAACTGATCGAGGCCAACGATCTGATGAGTCTCTCCTATGATGGGGGAAGGGAGCGCATAGAGATGAAAAGATGACGTCCCCAGTCACAAGAAGTATGGCTGCATTGCGTCGAGCAGAATTTCCTCAGAGACCACGATGGAGAATTCGCATGGAAGTATGTTGTCATTAATATTTATGCAATTCAGAAAGGCATACAAAAAAAAGAGCATCTTTGAATGAACTTCTACCACACTCCTGTAGAGATCGGGCACAAAATAAAAAATGTGCACAGGGAGGTGTCTGTCCTCAATCACAGAGCTGGCCAAACATTACAAGAGAATCCCAAATAATTATTCCTCACTTCCTTATCTCTAAACTGCAGCAGGCTCTGAAGAATGTCATTAAGATGGCAGCATTTGGAGAAAGCACCAGGCACTGGCAGCTGTTCAACATGCACTCAGGGTCACCAGGCCGGCAGAATCAAGAAGAAAACCGTGCTTTCATTCAAGTAGCCTAGATTGTTATATCCAGCAGGGTTTGGTAAGACGGGCTCCCACAGGCTGTTGCTATAAATAAGACCTTCCTCAGTCTGCCTGGTTAATATGAGAGAGAGAGAGAAAGAGAGAGAGAGAGAGAGAGAGAGAGAGAGAGAGAGAGAGAGAGAGAGAGAGAGAGAGATTTGTTGAAATGACCTTGAAATATGACATCAGAAATATGATATATTTAAATTCCCACCATTACTACCGGCCCTGAGCAAGCACAGCACAGGCAGTAATACGATTCCTTATTAAATCAATAACAACAACAGTCTTCCAGTATGAGACTCCCTGGGGGAAAATCCTATCAAGGAGACTCACTTTCGTGGCTAAGTGCGTGTTTTTCAGCATCTATTGCAAAATCTTTGCAATCCCATCATATTCGAAATTGTAAACCTGTCCTGGCGGGCATGTTGTTGATTCTGCGGTGCAACAACAGGAACCCCCGAAGTGACAAAGCAGCGGCCCAGCAGCAATCCATGAAGAACAAACAGAAGTGGGACTAACCAGGCTCTGTTTGAGCAGAGTCTGGGGGAATGCAAGGGGTCCCCCCCAGGGACCGCGGACCCTGACTGCCTTTCAGTGGAAATTTAACAAAATGACAGGAAACAATTAACCTACACTCATTTCTTTCTTTACACTCCCCCGGAAAATGTCAAATGTCAGCGCCTCAGAGAACGGCTCTTCGTGTGTGACCTGATGAGAATCTCTATGTTTACATGCACTCAACTAACCTGATTATTGTTGGCTTTCTGCAGTAACTCGATTTCTTCAGAGTCACGTAAAGGAAGCCGTTTCCTGAACGGAAGGGACGGGATTGGGACTAAACTGGTTAACTAAGAGTTCCTGCAGGAGAAAGCTGAATTCCTGACGTGCGTGACCACTGGAGTTTGTGCGTCAGCCATGAAGCAAACCGTGAAAGCAGTGTAGAGGAAAGAAAAGAACCGACTCCAAGGAAGTAAATATGTTACCAGATAAATCCATCAACAAGTTGGAAGCTTACGTTGACCTCTGACCTTTGGTGTTTGCGGGCACCACCTAAACACAGATCATCTCGAGATAGACGGGAACAGTGTAATGACACAGCTGCTCCTGTGGTCAGATATGCAGCACCTGGCCGCGTATCCAGCAGTTGTGTGTTCTTCTTGTTTTGGCTCGAGCCCATGCAGCTCGGTGCTGAACTGCATGTGGCCCGACGGTGCTGTTTACATTTCAGAGAGGTTCCAAGGGCTTCCAGTAAACATAGCCCGGGGAAGGTAAGCAGTGAATGAACACACAGTTGTAGCTGCTAGGCATTGTAAGAATTAGAGACCTATTGTTTGGCTCCCGACACGGCGTCTGGGACACCGTTATGCAATCTCCTTCTCTGCTGCTTCTTCTTTTTTAAAAAAAGGCAGTAAACCCATATAAAGGCTCGCATTCGGTGTCAAGTCTGCTGCTCTGCCCCTCCTGCTCGGGATCCCACCTCCTGTGGCTAACCTCCAAACGTCCACAGACTGTTTCAGTACACTTCAGCGCATGGAGAGCGGTTGATCTCCTGCACATTGACAGACGAGAGCGATTACAGAAGCAAGAGAAAGGGGAAAGAAGAAGGAAAAAAAAATCAGGCCACTGTCACTCCAGATCATTATCCTGAGTCGACAGCCTTTACAAATCGCATAAAAGTAAGGCTAGTCAAAATGATGTCTCAAAGAAAAAGGAAGGGGGGACAAAACAAGTGAGATGGAGTATACGACCCTAGCTTTGAATTAGCGCCGCTTGGCTGGACCGGTGCTCCTTAAACGCATCATACCGCGGCTGCAGCAGCCCAGAGTACGAGGAGGAGAGGCCAGGCCGATTGCCAGGCCTGCACAGTTCAGCTCCCTTCAGCCTTCCCTTCCACTTTGTGTAAAAAGCTTTCCCATACACACCAGTAACTCCAGTATCCCAGGCTTGTCTAAAATAGTCACAGATAACTCTGTCTCCGCTAACAGCAAGTTACAAGAATAGGCCAAAGGCAACATGTAGAGGCATTTTTGTGCTTCAGTAAGTGGAGACGAGGGGCTGCACGGTAACGTCCTGGTTTAATGGTGTGCATAATTCAAAAGTACAATCTGAACTGAACTAAGAGACAAAATATTTCCCTGTCAGGGATATTAAAAGGAAGTACGATGTTTATTTGAACCAAACGAAGCTCTAGAAAAATGAAGGAAAAAAACTTGAACACTCCAATGCCTTTGATTTGTTCTCGCAGCGACACTTAAAAGATTGTGACGGTTGAAGACTAACAGAATCTGAATAATACATTGCATCGCACCACTTTTAAATACACATTGGAACTACAAATGGCCAACGTTTTGTTATAGTTCTGTGTCGCACAGTGTAAACCACATATTTTCAGCAAACCTAACTCATTATCAACCCGATTTATGGATCAGTGGAAACACAAACAAAAATAACATCCTCCTCCCAGCGTGTTTCATCAGCGCTTTTAAAAACACAATGACAGACTACAGACCATGACCAGACTTTCTAATTTGTCTCACGTCAGTGAGCTGGCAACATGAAAGGAACCAACAAAAAACAGACACTTTCTCACAATTGATAAAGGGTTGTTTAGCAGAAAGTTCCTTCCTGTAAAAAGACTGATAGCCAGAAAACTTGTACATTCCCGTCAGTACTGTACACAAAGCAGAATAGGCCGTCTCACGACAACACAAAGCCAAGTCTGTCACAACTGCAAAGGAAACTTTTTTCTCGTATTTTTAGATCAATTAATTTGTTATACTTTAAGGAAATAATGCTAAAGGGAACCTGCTGTTCATGTCGGTTTGACTTGCACTACAATTCCACTGCCAGGCTCTATTTTCCATTAGCACGAGTTGTGGATAGTACCTGGTACTAATATTTAAGCTACTGCAATAGTGAACGGTTTTTAATTTTTTATATAAATGGTAGCCCTCAAAAATATGAGGTACACAAGACAAAGTGCAGACGTTCCTCTGTTTGGTTGCCATTGAAGACCCTATCGCGATCAGCTGAGAGTTCCGCCTACAATGAGGGAGCACGAACAAAATAGAGACCTGATAGTGAGCAGAGTCGATCCGAACCATGCAGTGGGGGGAAAAAGCCTCATGCTCAACAGCAGTGTTAGTGCCCTGGTGAGGTTAAGTGAACAGCAAAAGATGTGTGTGTGCGCGCCCTGGATGCGCACACGCGCACGCGCACACACACACACACACACACACGCACACACACACACACACACACACACACACACACACACACACACACACAAACACCCTAAAGCTGAGCACTTTACGGCACATCTGTCACGGCTCTGCTTCATTTGACTTGTTAATTACAATCAACCTCCATCAGAAACAAGTCAGTGGACTTTTACGCTTTAAAACAAGTCATGCGATGGCCGCTTGCTCCTTGGCTCACCCAGAGTCGACTTGAGTCAAAGGACGCAGATGTTTGCACCGGGGGTTTCGTGCAGTATTGTCCTACATTTTGTGATGACAGGTTTAATTTACTGTACTCTAATCTCTATTTACTTATTAATAGACATTATGAAATCAGTCATAATACATAAATACACCAATTGAATGGGAAATAATTCCATCCAACCATCAAATTAAACTCTATTTACTCATTATCTTATCTTTTTTTTGGCAGGTGATTGGCCGAGAGTGGGAACATATTGGTTTATTTTGAGACTGTGCCCCATTTATAAACCTGTTTATTTGACATCGCTTATTGTATCACATTTTGATCATTTGAAAATCCCATACCTGACCAAGGCGTTGCTCAATGAATGAATAGACAGAGACACAGACAGTGTAATGGCATGCAGTCAGGACGGTGGCTGTGTCACCCACACCCAGTCCTGTCTGCCTATTCAGACAGGCCCATTCTGTTTCGCTACAGTAGGAAGGAGGTATGCACATCTAAACCAAATCCCTTCTTATCTCCCATTGGAGGCTGGCTGTGACCACAGAGGTCAGCTGTCCGATTGTCCGGGCCCGCTGAGGGGAACACAGACCGAGTTAACCCCGCGGGTCACGACTGGTCCGTGGACCCAGTGGCAATCGGGTTAATGACTGGCCAGCACTCATTCTCTCCATTGTGGCCCAGTGACAGACACGTAGACAAAACATGCGAGGAGGGTCAGCAACTTTCACTGGCCTTTCCCCCCCCCCCAACATTCCTGATACGGACACTAATGAGTCCCTAAGGGAACAGAAGTTGCAGACATAATTCATCTTGGCAAGACACCTTTGTTTCTATATGCTTGCCTATTGCATATCCATAATGCATGAACATGATGTTTTTGTTTGGAGTGACATTGTTAATAGATTGGCTTGGTGAAACAAAGGGTGATCCCTCCTTGCTCACGGATCTGACGAGTGGTATTTACACTTCTGTCCACTGGGGAGAAATGCCTTCATAAAACTAGTCACACCCGGAACAAGACTAATGGATCTAGTGCAAAACCGGAAAGTTGAGTTTTGCCTCCATTTTGGGGCGAGGTAAGTGGATAGTAAAAGATTAAAAATATCTTTGGTAAATACGTCAATAATGGTCCTCCTTTATAAACTGAGATGACTACATTTGCCCCAAAATAAATCAAAGAGATGATCTGGAGGATTAATGATTTTCTTTCAGATGGAAAAAAATACCTGACAGTTCCATCCGTGTTGTCTGTCAGGGGTAAATCTGGAATCCACCGGCGCTGCGATCATATCTGTCTGACAATCATGTGTAATGATGGAGCTAAGCGCAGAACATCATGAGGTTTCAAAAGGTCGTCGTTAAACAGCAAGGTCCAATCTGGTCCAAGCGGTTATGATTTTCTTTTCCTGACCAGCCATAAAATCTAATGGGTGGATATAATGTAGTGTATCATTGCTTTTTCACCATCTACACTGCAAAAAAATAAGGCCATGGGGAAGCATTCTGTACGTCCTTCATTGCTCCAGATGAAGTTATGAGATGCATAATCTTGTCCAGTAATGGTCTAGCTCCACACAGAGCGGTCATTCGAGGGCTCAAACCTTTATATTCCCCTCTGACCCCACATAACACCTACCCGGCGATGCTCGGCTGTGTGTCACCAGAGGTTGACAGGGGACCTCACCAGCAATTGCGCGATCAGCATTTGACTTCTGCCACAATGCCATCTGCTCCATCCGGCAGCTTCCCCTCCAGCCATGGCACCATTTTTTTCCACTCAAATGCGCCTGGCATGACAGCAAGCCACTGGATCAGTGAGTGGCAAGAGGGTGGAAACTAAAGAGCAGAGCAGATACAAGATGTACAAGACAGGGCTGGTGTGGCAGCTATTTTAGCCATTTGTACTGGAGATAATAGCATTTACATTTACCAGTCACCTCTACTTCTGAACAAAATAACCATTAAGTTGTTCAATGGCTCTACAACTCACTTTTATAAACAACAGAAAAAAAGGAAAAGCATAACTTAGTGTAATGCCTTTCAATGGCAGGCATTACATCTGACCAAACACAGTGTCCATCTGCATCTACTCTATGCCTCTTTGAAAAGGCTTAACCACTTCAGTAGGATTAACCAACGACGCATTCAGATACAAATAAATAAACAAGCAAATCGGCACACAAAGGTGCCAATTCTCATATGTCCTCAAGAAATACGCCACAGGCTTTAACATCTCATTTGTGCGTATCACATAAAGAGCAGCAATATGGCGCTGTGAAGAGCTGTTGGCGTCTTCCTGTGGTTCCCTGGAATGCATGCTGACATACGCCAGCGCTCGAGCAAGCTGTTAAACATGCCTTCTTGAGGCCATAACGCATGACAATTCCTATAATGTGCAGTGAAGACAAAAATGATGAATGACCCGAAGAGAACCCAACACGCTGACCTTGGAGCAGTTAAAGTCACAGGCTCCTTTGGTAGTCGGGTTTGAGCCTCCCTCTGAGAATCATATGGGAGGTTAACTGTTCATCCCAAACTAATGGGAAGTATTACTGGCACTTATGAGGCACGACGCTCTGGAGCTCCTAAAGGGATCACTAATGTTACAAATCTAACCGATATTCCAAATCAAGAGAGAGAGAGAGTTTTTGTTGGTACTTTGTACACATCAAGCGCCCACACATCCATCAAACAGACCCCTGGTGGAACGGGAGACCAATTCATAAAAAAACATCGACCCAATGACGGCATCTGCACTTTCCCTGACCGTAATGAGCGGGCTTAAATCCTTCCATAAATCCAGACTGCAATCAAAACAAAGGCTGACAAAAAGACGGCGAGCGAGAGTCTGGCTCTCACAACAGGAGCAGGCAGCATGTGATCCCCTGTCTGCTGGTTGGTTGGTTTTGAAACAACAGGATTTGGTTGGGAGGCCTATTGTGAGTCCCGGCTCGGCATCCAGCCGGTCAGCCCGCACAGACCAGACCAGCTTCCTGATCCTTGTCACATGCATGCGGTGCGGGATCGGTTGGGAAACGGGTGCGCCACGTGGTTTGGAGAAGTGCATCACTCCTAACAAACGTGGTCTGAACCTGAAGGCCTTCAGCAGTTTTTTTTTCCTTTTCTCCTCTACCGCTCTCCAAATCATGACCAGTCAGCAAATCAGTAGCAAAGCACCGTGGGAACCGAGACAAAAAAAACGAGGGGAACCACAAGGCAACAGTGGGGGAGCGGTGTAACAAGAAGACTGAAATCAGCTACTACTGTTAAGTAACTTCCCAATCCTTAAGAAAGCCCCCAAACAGTGCTATGCTATGGTAATGTATTTAAAGGCAAACCCAATGGCTGTAACTCTAGAGGGGCGTCTCCAAGCCCACGAGGCCAAGAAGACATCCTAACCAGCTCTGCAATGGCTGAATACGGCCTGAGGGCATGTCACAGGAAGCCGCTACTCTGCAATATCGTGACAGGTGTCTTATTGTTCGGCTGAACACACATTGTGCTCGCAACTTTATTTTGAAAGACATATTTATCCAGCTAAATTGCACTTTGTCTGGTTAGTCGTGCAGAAGGCGCTGTTAGAAATAGATGAGAACATGTTTCTTCTTCGGGGCTCTGTCTGCAGCGCTGTACCGATGGCAGAATGCAACAGATCTCTAAGACTTTCCCCGGCAGTCATTATCGGGGCTGCTGTGCCGGTCTCCTTCTAGGAGTGCGCTACTGGCAGTGGGTGAGATGGGTTAAGCCTCATTTTCATCAACAATTGGGAAGATCAAGTCTTTGATCTACCTTTCATCTATCTGTTTAAAAGCCTGTCTCCACTTCTGTAAAGCAAGAAAAACATGAACATTCCAACAGAAAATCACTCAAAATCAATAGTGGGTGCAACCACATAATGAGGCACGGCATGAACGCAAACTCGACCAGAAAACAGACAACTGCTAATATGAATGTTTGTTCGGTGACGAGAGAAAATGAGCAGATTAATGGGATCGATTTCTGCTTCTGTGCACAATAATAGCAAACCATTCACACATCACTGCAGATGTCTTAATGCTCATTCAGAGAAGTGGTAATTGTACTCCCTGATGTTCAAACCTTAAGCCAAACATGTATAGCGTTAAAGGGAAAATATGTTAAATGGTATAGCAGGCAATGAACATACTGGAGTAATCTTAAAGCACTCCTGTGCCTACTTAGTTCGGCACAGCCTCATGGAAAACTAATCTTTCCCAGACGTAAAAACCCTGTGAAAACTAATGGCGTCTTATTGATTTTTAACGCTGCAGGAGAAAATAACTTTGTATGCTTGATCTGTTCAGATGGGAGCTGTGAAGCCAGGGGGCAGAAATGCAGAGCACTGAGAATGAAACAATGGAAACTTACATTTACACTCAAGAGCACCTCGTTGTTGCGTCTGCAGCTAGCCAACGGCATGAGGGCCTGTTTGTTTCCCATTTATTGGGAAGTTAGTTATTGTGGAGGCTAAACTTCCTGCAGGAAGACAGCAAAGGATATGGAGCTGGAAAACAAACATCATTTCACTTGTGTACTCTCCCAGTGGAGTAAACAGCTCATTTGTATGTTGAATAGGCCAAGAGATCAGCCAGTAATGAAGCTAGAATGAGCATGCTGTGTACAAGCAGCCTGCCACATTTTGTGAATGGAGATTTAAAAACAACTCAGATGTTAAGGGAAATTGTTCTTTGTCTGTACAAACTGATAAGCTCCCACTGCTGCAAAAAGTAAAGATACCCCAAAATAACCAATGGGAAACAACGGTTAAGATCAGTACTGCCAGTGTGAGAATTGTTAATTAAAAATAAAACAATCCACCCTGGGCTTCCCACAACAGTTAAATAGCCCACAGGACCGTGGGCCTCACCTTTAGTATCCATAACTGGCTTGACAATGATGCCTTTATCGCACCCCAACGTTTTCATGGAAGCACTCCACGAAACAAATCAATTCAAAATATATTTCTGTGCAAAGTCAGTCCAATAACGCGCCCCACGGTCGCGCACGCGCGCGCACGCACACACAACTACAACTAAAACTATTACTAAAATTATGCGACAACATGTAATATAATGAATAGATATAATATAATACAATGTTTTAATACAGACGATATATGACAGTCTCCCTTCTGGAATGGGAAGGCAAAATGTGATGTATTTTGCATTGTTTGGTCTACGGGAGGCGAACATGCTCCTCGATAAATAAACAAACAATGAGTCAGGTATAAGTGAGTCAACGGCAACATTCATGAACAGACATATATACAGGCTATATGCTGTTGAAACATCATATCCTCCAGTTATGTGTATATTTGTAGCTTGCATTAAATGCCTCGGTGCCTGAAAGCAACTTTACCCTTCGTGTATTCACCGTTACCGCCGGTGTGCCACTGAGTTTCT
This sequence comes from Taurulus bubalis, assembly GCF_910589615.1. Classification (NCBI taxonomy): domain Eukaryota; kingdom Metazoa; phylum Chordata; class Actinopteri; order Perciformes; family Cottidae; genus Taurulus; species Taurulus bubalis. The sequence goes on from NC_136602.1 coordinate 18,398,332, forward strand.
CCGCCTTTCGCTGCTCGGGCTGTGTGCAGCGCTCCTCACTTTTCCGCCACAGTCCTACTTTATTAGTTTGTTGGTCGTGGTCGGCGGGAGGAAATTAGGCGACTCTCTTACCTCCAAGTGGGAGTGGGAGCGGCGTCCCGTCCGGGCTGCGAGGTGGGTCACCGTGCTAGTTATCCTGAAAGGCTGAACCCAGTTGAAGCTGCGACAGTCGGCCTTACATCTCTCTCTCTCGGCGTCAGCCTCCAGACTGAAGCGGCTCTGACCGTGGACAAATCCACACGGCACCTCTCCGTGATGACAACACGCAGGAAGGAGGACAGACTCCGCCCACCCGGCGCCTGGAGAAACTCTCCGCGGCTCACTCTTGTCCACACACAAAGCTATTATCATATATTTGTTTGGTCTATGTTTGAGAGACACTAATAGACTAATGCATCCACTGCAGGCTGAAGACGAGTAATGAGCCTGTCATGTGTTCTCAGTCCGGTGTTCACCATGAGACTGTTGTGGTCCCAAGTAAGCCCGACAGCGGCCCCATCTGGTGAAATGCGGAACACATGCTCACTCAAACTGTTTATGAATAGTTTCATTTTTATATTCCTTCAATCTATGCTTATCTCGTGTTATACTCGTGTTTTCGAGTTATTTATATTTTTCCGGTTGTTATTTCCCCTTCTTTTTATTTTGGAAACACACTTCCTCAATTTCCTGTATTTAAACCAGCAAAGCCTCCCAAAATATCCAAAAATAAAACCAAGCACGATAATAATGGGGGGGAAATGAATCAATAATCAGTGCAGTACGCAATGAAGCCGTAAGTCAACTAAAACGACATTGCCCAGGTGCCCCGGCCATTCTGTGACGCAAAATGTTCGCGACAGCTGTTTGTTTCCATGGAGCCGACAGAAGCTAAAAACTCGTTTACGGATTAGCTAGCTAACAGCTATTTAGCACGTCGTTGTGTTTTATTGTCACCCGGATATCAGGATGTCAGGACCAACAGATAGCGACGATCTCGAGACTCTGTTTTCATTTGAGCTTTTGGTGGAATACATCCGAGTCGAGAAAGAAAGCCGAGTGTCCGACGAGCTTGCGCTCGGAGTGCGACTGCTGGACTTCCCAACGCTTCTCGTTCATCGGCCTCAGCGGAGCGGCGGTGGCGTCACGCAGCGGGGTCACGACGGAGAGGATCCGCGGGGAGAGCACGCCTTTAACAGGGGGAAGTCTTGCTTCTTCAAAATGAACCTAAACTCACTGCATGCCAATTTATCCAGCACCCCTCTCTATGTCATGGTGTTGGACGTGAAAGAGGAGATCCCCAAACTAGTTGGTACCTCGCTCATCTCACTGGCGAGAGCGATGGACAGAATCAGCCAGGATGTGAATGAACATGGTGTTTCTCGTCCCTCATCTCACGGCGAAAGGGGGGTTGTGGGTGTTTGCGACCTCACAGGGGAGAACATTGGATCAATTTCCCTGAGTTACAAACTGTTAAGTCTGGGAGCTAGTTTACAACCACGTAACACAAAGATAGGTCTTAAAAGCACCAGTGGACATGGAGGAGAACATGTGCATCAAAGTGTCACAGTGAAAAACATCCCGGAATCCCTTCCTCTTGACCGTGGGAATGTCTGCCCGACCACACCGGGGGAGTCTGACGCTTATAGAGACAACAAACCATCAAATAAGAAAACCTTAATACATGAGGACAAGCGGGACAGTGGCTTAATGTCTCGCACACTCAGAGACACAGAAAGCAACTTTGACGAAGATTTAACTATATTTCGTCCGCCTCACCTCTTCTACAGTAATTCTGCAGAGGAAAACAACAGAAATGAAGGAGGGGATCGCACATTAGCGAATCTAGACCCGGATGCTTTTCCATTTGAAGATACATGTTCAGAAGAAAGTACAAGTCCTCCAGCGATGGACCGCAGAGTTAGATGTGAAACCCCCCCAGGAAACCCAGAAACAAGTGAGGGGACTCCAAATATCCTCGGGGAGACCTTACGACAGTTGCCTCTCCTAAACGCTCTTCTTGTTGAGCTGTCACAGTTGAATGGCCAGAACCCACACAGGCCCGCGTCTATTCATCCCAACCTCTCTTGGATTTACGGGCCTGCTTCCACACAGCCTTCAGCTGGGTATGGAAACACCCCACGAAAGGAGGAGGCCGAATTGTCGCAGAAAACCGGGCAGGGAACCGGTCCCCACTTTAAACATGTACACTCCCCCAGATACCGTTCCACACCAGTAGTTCGGCCTGCATCTGGAACAGCGAAACACAAACAAGAGGAGGCTTTGATCGAGAGTAAAAGCTTGAGCAAGTCTCCCAGGAAGAGGCTTGTGTACGGCACGACTAAAACATTCGATCTGAGGCTGAAGCGAAACACTCCTCTGAAAGTAAAACGTCGTGAATGCACGGACTTGATGCAGAATGAAGCGCAGGCCAAAGGGAAGACGAAGTCAAGTAATAAGATTGTGAAGCCAGGCAAAGCAAAATCAGAGAGTAGAGCTCAATATCAGAGCTCCGGTCTGAATGAAAATGTAGAGACAATGATGCAAAGCGTCGCAGTGGACTCTGCACTACGAGGAACTATCACACTAAAACGGAACACCCTGCGTGGGAAAGTTTACGGTGAACAAGACAGAGTTTCACAAACGTCTTCCCTTTCTGAAAGAGGCTTGAAATGTATTCACGTCCCCAGTGCGGATGGTGATAATGTTGCCCGGAGCACAGACAAGAAGGAGCGCCACAGTGAATCAAATCAAGTCGGGTCACAGGCGGATGCTGATGGGCACGGAGAGAAAATTGAGTCTCCGGGAAGCGGCAGATACAGCAGCCCCAAATCTTTATTTTCAGACTCCAGCGGGGAAGGAAACGAGGAGGCGGACTATGACGATGACTTCAACAGCCTGGAGCCCAGTGATGCCTTCTCCCCTGAACCCTTGAGCAGCCCAGAGTCCTCCGGAGCCAAGACCGCCCGCTCTCCTGTCCGCCTGGACGTCTGCAACTCCGACTCTGGCCGTTTCCAAAGGAGAGCAGTCCTCCCCGTGCCCGTCAAAGCTCCCGGCTCTCCACAGCGCGCTCTGAGGGCCACAAGGGTCATCCGGCCTCAGACCCAAGCCTCGGCCCTCAGCTTTTCCTCCGAGGACGGTGACGAAGACGGAGACGGGCCGGGCTCCTTGCAAACTATACACTCCAGAAAAACAACCATGACGGACAGTGGTAGGGTAGAAGTGGGCTCCGGGGCCGATGGTCTCAAATCCTCAAGAGGTCAAAGCGGGTCAACCAAGAACAGCAGTCCTGCCCGGGGCATTTCTGCAGAATCTGTATCCTCCTTTGAACCGCTAGAGGTCGAGGAACTGGGGGACGAGCTTGGATCTCTGGATTTCAAAAAGCAGTATCGGCATATATCTGAGCTAGTGGCCAACAAACTCCCTGGTTACACGATGTAAAGTAATAAAATATAGAATTCCACATTATGGTAACACCAAGGCTATCCGAATGAAACGGATGAGTAGTATTGTAGTCTACGAATCCAGGAAATATGTATGTGTAAAGTTATCCTTTCAGTTATAATCATTTACAACTTTCGAATAAAGACAAGCTTTTCGTGTAAATAGTGTGATCATTGTACTTCTTATTCACTCAGTTAATACCCGGAGCTCATAGGGCAGCAGCAGCTCCTGATTTCCAGGCAGCTTATTTAAATACCACCTGATACTTTGCATTTCTCACGTGGTATTATTTGATAAGCAAAACCGAGATGGCACGTTTTGCATGACACAGTTGTGTTTTGGATTTCTGTATCAGTTTTGGGTTTCAACTGAACCTCCATTTGCACTGCTGGGGATTCTTTATTAGTTGTAAGTATATTTACTAGTACTGTGATGACTTGGAACTTTGAGTATCTACATGTTATGCTACTTTAGAATTATACTCCCCATGCATTTGAAGAAACTTGTGTATTTGTTTTACTGTACTAAGAGTGTAATGATGCATAATAAGCATTGAACAGCATTGTTGTACAATATGTACACAAACATATGTAACATATTTCAAATTAGACTAGTTCCTCCTTGACCAGCTGGGATTTTAAACTGCATTATGCAATAATTAATAATAATAGCAAACCGAAATGATGACAGGCATTGATGAGGTCAATTCTGCATAATCAGTTCCCTACTTTTACTTTAGGAGTATTTGTACACAGTGGCATTGCTCATCTGGTAGGTTTATAGATTCCTACTAATAAGCTAATTGTCTCTTTTTGTTTTAAAGTTGACTCTTTTTACCGACACATTTGAATGTTACAACTTACTTTGCCAACTCACTTTAAATTGATGTTGAATTTGCTCGTTGAAAAAAAAGTAAAAAAGTCAAGTCCTGAAGTGCAGTGTCTGCAGCGCGCATGCGTAAAACTCCATGTGTACGGAAGAGCTGCAGCGGCGCGTCGACCGGCGTCGAGTAAAATGTTCAGACACGTTTTTCTGACGGGACCTCCAGGTAACACGTCCCAGCCGGCGTGCCCGGGGCTGTTGGAGTTACAGCCGCTGTAAATACAGTCCAGTCAGTCAGCTGTCTTCACCCAGTGACCCAGCCAGTACACGTTTAAGTTAATCCTGGTGAAAGTTAGCTTGTTTTAGCTATTTCTGTCCGGATAATATCTTATTATTCTGCTATCTAATTAGGTGTTTTTGCTATTCCTTTAAGCACTTCCTTCCATTCAAAGAGACATGCATAATGTACAATTACCTTTTTTATAAATAGGCTTTTGAGTCAGTGTGCCTCAATAACTCCTATTCAAAGACATATTGGTTTTACCGTCATGTAAATGTAGTAGACCTACCTACCCATCTATCTATCTATCTAGACTGGGAGCATTGGTTCAGGAAGAAGGATGCTAAGCATCACTAAAGCATGGATTAAACGTATCCTAGCATTTCACAGTACCATGATTCTAACTGGTAAGATATATATATTGCAGTTGTGATACAATGTATCTTGTTTGGCAGGTGTGGGGAAAACCACTCTGGTCCAGAAAGCCTGTGAGGCGTTGGAGTCATTGGGGGCGGCAGCTGAAGGCTTTTACACAGAGGAGGTCAGGGAGGGAGGCCGGAGAGTCGGCTTTGATGTAGTCACAGTAACAGGAGAGAGGGGCCACCTGTCCAGAATCAGGTAGCAGGGTTGTCATCCTCTCAAAAACTGCCCATTCTTTATTACAGTGCAGTTTTTGAGTTGCCTTCACCTTATTTTGTTTTCACTCCACAGAGACGTTGCCGGTTCATCTCTTGGCAGACGGGAGTACACAGTTGGGCAGTATGTGGTTGACTTGCCTTCATTTGAAAACTTGGCTCTCCCCCTCTTCAGAAACGTAAGACGGCAGCACACACACTTTTAAAACTCCCCCATCATTAATAGATCACAGTGCGCTTAACACGCTCTCCCCCCTCCCCCGCACTTAACAACCCATCAAACCTTTGATTTCCTCAGAATTGATGGAATAATTGGAAGCTTGTCAACGCATAAATTCCAGAGTGACATTTTTAGTGTCCGTGGTGCCGTCTGGCTGTCACTGGCCGCGATTAATCCGGCATGTAAAGTGAGCCCGGACTGACGCCTACACATGTGCTGTGAAGGAAGGTGTCTGTGCCTTGGCGGCACATGTTCCACTTTCATCTCACTTGAAGCAGCTCTATAATCACTGCTTATCACCCGTTGCGTGCAACATCCAAACGCCGTCTCAGGCATACTATCATTCACACATACACGAGACATCAACACAATGGGCATTTTTCCACATGTTAGATTCGCCACATGAAATCACTAAATGTCTCCACCAAACTGTTTTCCTTTTTTATTTCTAACATAACACTTAACATCGCGCTTGTGCACTCTCATACTGCGTCCCCAGGTAGGGGCGGCAGACGGGGGCGGCAGGAAAGTGTTCGTCATTGACGAGATTGGCAAAATGGAGCTCTTCAGCCAGTCGTTCGTCAGGGCAGTGAGACAGACTTTGGACAGCTCCTCCTGCACCATCCTGGGCACCATCCCCATCCCCAAGGGTAAACCACTGGGTCTTGTGGAAGAGGTGCGCAGCAGGAGAGATGTCAAGGTCTTCACTGTAAGTACAAACAACAACAACAACAACAACAACAACAACAAGGAAGATATTTAGGTCAATTCGAGGCTTTTGAGTCCCACAGTAGCTACAGGACACAGTTTCCTCTTGGTCTTAGGAGGGCAGTCGGTTTGCCCTGCCCTGCATTATCCCTCTCCTACAGCAGGATTAACTCTAAATCATGCGTGACTGATTCAACAACAAAGGGTGGGCTCAGATGTCAAAATAATTTATCACGGAAGACTCAGTTATGGATATTGTCATGCAAAGCACTGCCGGAGGAGTTATTCTATCAAACAAGGTTATGTGGCAGTGTTAATGTTGTTTGGCAAACATATGATTTGTAATTTCACTTTTAAAACAGTAGGTCAGAGATTAAGTGTTTATAACATGTGGATAATCTCAAAGTGGACACTGTAATTGTTTGAGGTTTAGGTTCTCCAGGACTAGACTAAGCGGTATAATTTCTACGGTATAAGGCTACCTACTTGCTGCCTTTTTAATGATTTTTGCTTATTTCTTTTCCCAACCTAGGTGTCTAAGGAAAACAGAAATGCCATTTTACAAGATGTTCTAGCAGAACTACAGAATTGTCTCAAACACGGCACCTAGTATTGAGCTTTAGAGCAGCTGAAAAGTGAAAGACATTACTGCCTTTTCTTTCTGCTGACAACAAGTTTTATGTGTGTCAGTGCATCTACAGTGCACACAGCAACGCTGTTGAGTGGATCCACACACGCTTCATAACTGGCTTTTGACCTAACCTCAGGGACATGCAGAGCTGCTGGAAGAGTTAGTGTGTCACATGCATGTATTTATGTCCACAATTCTTTCTTTTTTTTCATTCTCATGCAGCCTTTAAAATGGATTGCATGCTGAATAATTGATTGTGAGATGGAACACAGCGAGGGAATTGTTCAGTTAGTGTGTAAATATCTCGTGCTCTCAGAGGCGGCTAATAACAGCTCTGTTTTATTTTTGATTCAGCTGTGGTGTTATAGAGACTATGGCAGGCATTTCTCCTTTTCTCTTTGTGTATAATATTAATTTGTTCATGAGAGCTTTTTTTTATTTTTGTAAATGTGCAAACAAGGCATTGCCCCTGTTTATTCATTTAGTTCTTTGCTATGTGAGCCCCCCATGTGTGTGTCTAGTCATCCTGAGGTTGTGCTCATTGAAAATCAATCAATATTTAACGGTGCAACTATGTCCAATCCTTTCATTGTTTATTCATCCACATTCATCCGCATGTAAACAAAGAAGAAAAATAAACAGATGTTGTCTCTCTCTGGTATTTATGTATTTTTATCAAAATATGGAAACCAATGTTTTCATAGAAATAAATATGCTTCACCATTATTAAGGGCTTTTATGCTCCAGAGTTAATGACATTTCTGTGCATGTCCAGTCAGATTACAGTAGGATGAATCGTATCAGTGAATACAGGATTTCTGAGATATGAGATGAGAGTGCATTTATTGAGGATTTATTTCAGTAGTAAAGCTCAAAAGAGGACTCTGAATGGTTTTTACAGCTATAGAACCAGACATGCTGTCAAGTTTGAAGAGAATGCAACGCTCTGTGGCGGCACGTTAATACCCTTTTTCCTGAAAGGGTGGCTATATTGTTAATACACTTAGGTTCGTTAGGGATAGGGAGAGTTTTAGAGACTTGAGTAGCTCAAGGGCATTCAAGGTCTGGCAGTCGTATCAAGGTTTTCCCTAGAAATCCCTCTCTGACCAAAGATATTTGTTTCGACACTACAGAATCTTTACGTCATTTGAAAGTGAAAATAAATAGTGCTTTGTTACTGATGTAACCTGTCAGGCGGTCTGAAGAGAGATCTGCCAGCTGTGATCTGCGTCAGACATGCGGCTGTGCCAGCATCTGTTCTGCGGCCACCGCTGACGTACCTCTGGTCAACTGCCGCTGACAGTCGCAGAATTGGCTTTCAAAGTCGACATCGCTAATGGTCCCGTGTTTTTCTTTTGACCAGCGCGGAAATGCGACGTCTCATTGTCGCGGGTAGCCGGGTTTATGTAACAGTGACAAACTCTTTGCCAATTGGACCAAGTAAAGGCTGTGTGTGGTGAGTTATGATGTGACCAGCAGCCATAATGGGATATTATGGGCATATCGAGCAGTCATTCCCAGCCTGGGATATTTCTGCAGTGGCTCAGATTTCAGGAGTAGCTCAACCAATTTGAAAAACAAAAACATTTAGTTTCTTTAATTTGAATGTTCATTTGTTTGAATAAATATCCCCATCTTGAGCCCGCAGTTGAAATAGCTGAAAGAAATGGATAAATAGTTGAAATATAGTTGATGAATGGGTGCTTAAGTTCATCTGACAGGGCTGAGTGGGGGTATGACTGACAAAATAATGTCAAGAACCACGAGTTTACAGTGTTTTCATGTGTATGAAATGTAATCCATATCATCATCAAGAGGATTTGAAGACACTTACAGAAGAGAAACCCATTCAGTGCTCCAAAAACATCTGTACTTCAGTACTATGTTTTAGTGTAGGCTATCATGCTTATATATTTGACATTGAATGCCGCCATAGGTTGGTTAATGCGTAGCTATTGTGCAACGGGAACAATCAGATACACTGTCAGGGGACTTGAACGTATTGATGCTGCGTGAGCCATATGGAATAGCTTGAATGAATATGAAGTGAATTAATATCCGTATCGCAGAGATGCATTCGCACCATATCTGTGGGACAGATGACACCCTTTATCCCTCCACACATGGAGGACACATAAATGTGGGGAGCTTACCAACAAACCAGGACAAAAGGGAGCTTTCTGTTGGGAGGGAGGAGGGGTGGACAGAGTGGAGCTGAGGCTTAGATGAGGACATTTCTCTCCAGTTATTGCACTTTGAGGGACCAGCCCAGGAGGCAAAATGACAGCTGAGCATATTATGATGTATTTTCGGAGGAGCCCTCGGCCAAAATGCCAAACACAGCGGATGAAAATCTGACATATTGTTCGAAGGCCTTGTGAGAGATGCACAAAAATCGGCCCCGGCTTTCCCAAAGCCGGACTTCAAATTCACATATTATTTCCCAAGATGATCGGGTGATTTATTGTAAGATCGTGTGGAGCGAAAGCTTCTTAGCGCCTTGTGATGTCTGATTTCTCCGAAGCAAAGCTTGCACATTAGAAATCCCCCCTTAAATCAAGGTAATTTCTCAGCATGTGCCGGGTGTGCGAGTTCTCACAGTTTTGTGGCACAAGTCTTTTCAAGGCCCGCAGGCGTTTTCAAATGTATTCCCAGACAGCTATAAAGGAGCTTGCATTCACCTCATTGTGCTAATGGGCATAACCAAGGTCCACTGGTCTTGGCACACGGGGCAGTTGGTGTCCAATGTGATCCGAAGGCTGTGGAAATTAAGCCATTTGATCTGACTTCCTAACCGCTACTCCACACTGCTGCCCACCGCCGCTGCTCCTAAACCGCTCTTCCCATTACATCACTTTCATGTGCTCACCGGGCCCGCTGGAGGCAGACAGTGTTGGGTTTCGAAAGCCTGCATCTGGGCCACGAGCACACACCTCTCTGCAAGTCTACCTTCTCCGATCCAAGCCAGACAAGACACAAGAATGAAAATAAGAAGAGGAAAAAGTATTTTCATGATTTCAACAAACTTCTTCCTTTACCTTAAAAAAAGTAGCATTTATTTCCCCCAAAACACTGACACCAGTCTATTTTGATCGAATGGGTATGCTATGATATAAAAGAGCAATCATTAACATATTCCCTGTAGAAATCTGCCATGCGTAAAGAGTCATGCATTCTCTTCCAGAGGACCGTTTTCCACCAGCACCAGGGGAGGGGTCGAGGCCCGAGGGCATCCCTCTCCTGTTACACTACCTTGATGGTTCCTTGTGATCTCTAGATCCCTTTGAATGACTGGTAACCCCTGTGAGTCACTCCTCACTTTCTACATAACAAAAGCCTGGACTTCGCTTTACCTTACGTGGGCAGTTGTTAGTGGTTAGACTGGGGAAACGCAACAACCCAAGTGTGGAGAAGAAGTGCGTGGGCCTTGTATTTAGCGGCGCTCGTATCCATTGCCCCAGCCACATGATCCCACACATTAAGAAAAGGGAGCCTCTGGTGTGGTGGAGTGAGTGCATCGCTTGCCTCTGCAGGGGAGGGTTCAAACCCCCGCAGCCGCGAGGCGAGCAGTCGGGAGCTGTCAACAGGTGATATGGAGGTCAGAGGGCACATAGCCGGACACACACACAAAAAACGGGGGCATGGGGATCAATCTATCGGCCGGAGCCGCGTCCCTCGGGGCCTGAAAAGGATGTGGCTGTCATTCCAAACATGACAGAGAGGAAAAACACACACTTGTCTTCTCTTGTGGAATCCAAACGTTTGTAGTCCGTGCAAATCAAGGAAATAGGTGCCATGCGTGCATGCAGCAACTATGTGAATTTGCCAATCGTATCCTGAATGTCTATTGGGATTATTAAATTGCCCACACTAATAACACGCAGATCAATGCAGTGGCACATGCATGACCTACGTGGTGATTTTTGTGTATAGAGTGGACCACCTGCGGCTGCATTTCACAGTTCTGTGAGAGTCTGAGTCACGCAGCATTGTGCTCCATATAGAGTCATGGTAATGGTTTGCTGACCTGCCATGATTAATGCCTCTGCAGGGTGCTTTCGACAAATCTGTACCGCAGACGCAGAGCCTGGTTTCCGTTCCACACGCTACTGTAGCTGGTGTGTGTGCAGCGTGCCAAGACTCCGCTGTGACTTTTGGCAGTGCTGTACGATCCCAGAGGTTTGAGCAGTGGTTGTGCCAAAACTGAGATCAACATTGTCCAACATGCTTCCAACTGACGCTTCAGCTCCAACGGAAACGTATCTGCGATCACCTTTTTAAAGTTCAAACAAACGTTTCAAAAGCGGCACTCTTGAAGTGGCACCTCAACTGCTTTTATCTTTCACCTCAACTGACAGTTTGACTACGTTCAGTGAACGGAAAATTCATCTGCCGAATGGAAACTTGACATTAACATTTTTAAGTGCTTAAGCGATTACACCTCCACTGATTTTGACTGCTTTTGGCTCTCACTCTTGTAAATACATTTCAACTGCTTCAAGTGCTATTAACTCAACCGCAACTCCCAAACCCCCTCACACAAGTAAACTCACAATTTAAGACATTCAAACTTATTTTCTTCAGACCCTTTTTCTAGTTCTTCATGTATTCCAAATCATCTAAAAAATATATTTTTTATTTTTACCAAGTGAGCCATTTCCCCCTCTGCTGTAACGAATCTGTCTCTCAGACCTCTCGAAGGAAATCGCTGACTATTTTGTAATGCTAAACACTCTTTATGCATATGACTCATCGTGCAGCCATGATGTCTGCAGAGGATGTTTGGTTCATCAGCATAAATGCGGTTGATTATGGATTTGTTTGAATCATGTCTTTTTAATATGCAAAGAGGAGGCTAATGATGTGAAGATGTTCTTCGCCAGGCCCGGCCTTTAATCTCTCTCTTCATCTGATCTCCTTTCTTCAAAGCCTCCAGAGATGAGAACAAAGCTTGAATAACAGACTCCACGACTCGATTCAAAATAAATATCATTGAATAATCACAGCCGAAGCAAATCACTTTTTTTTATGTTTTATTATGAATAGTCTTATACATTTTGTATTTAAAAAGTGTTAATATCAAACAAGCTCGAGCAGTATCAAACTGCTGATTTTAATATGAGGAAGAACATTTGTTGGTGCACCACACGCTGTACATGTGACGTGTCATGTGTTCATGATATTTGGTTATGCTTGGTCATAACTGAGTCAGTTCCTCAACTGATTTACTCAATAACTCGACAATCCCAAAACTATAAAAAGGAAATATTAAATAAGACCGGCAAAGAAACGTGTTTTTCGAAGAATCACATCTACAACTACACGGTGCACACTCACTCACACAGTACTGCTCCTTTCACGAGAACAATGAAAAAGAACCGGAAGTGATTTATATAAAACACATCAAAAATATAAAACGTGGTAGCTCTTCGGATCATAAATACAGTCAGTAGTAGCGTTTTTTTGTTTGTTTTTTTGCTTTTCAACAAATATGTGCACTGCACTTTAGAAACTATTTGTAAAAAAAAAAACTTTATTAGTAAAATACTTTTTAAAAACTCAGATGTCCCTTTTACCGAAGAACTTCTTGAAGACGGACTTGCTGCGTGGCCTCGGCAGGCTGGTGTAGCTCCTCAGATCCGCATCCTGATGGCCGTCCTGCTGCCACCCAGCGGCGGCCATCAGCGGCGGCCCGGAGCTGCTGCTGATGGACGCGCCGTCCGACGACTTGTCTCCAACCACGAGAGTCACACAGTAGTTGGAGCCTCCTTCCGGGCCTCGGCCTCCAGGTGTGTGCAGCGTGGGTTTGATCCTCTGAAACGTCGCTGAGAGGAGACGGCAAAAACATCTGTTTATGATTCCTCAGACACGTTGTGACACGTTAAGTTATCATTGAGTCGTTTAATAACTGCAAACTCACCTGACGTGAAGGAGTGGGAGCGACGCTTGCTGCTGAGCCAGTCGTCACTGCTGGAGACGGGGGAGCGAGGGGAGGAGGAGGCGTCTCTGGATGCCGCAGACTGTGACAGCCTGTGAGTCACTGTCTGCTTTAAACTGTCTTCATCATCATCATCTAGCGAGAGACAAAAGATTTTGAAAAGCAGACATCAAGAACAGAAGAGAATGGGGACAAAAAGGGGAACATTTACTGAAGTAACAGATGTGTGCTCCTGTGATACTCCAGTTGTTTAATCTGTAGGAAGGCAATACCATAGCTCCCCCTAGTGGAGCACACTATGCCTGCAGCAGACGTTCACCATTTTCTTTCCTGGTTGGGAGACTCATGACAGACAGTCTGAAACACTACAAAGCTAAATGATATCCTGAACTCCTTTTTCACTTTTTCACGCCAGAGTAAAAGAGCAGACAAAACCACCTTGTTTGATGAAATCACTGGAGGGAATATGAATAAAAATCCCATTCAATCGATAGCTACCACAGCAGAGTGCCTCCTCTAACCAGCAGTGGCTCGGTGGGGGCTATTCAGTAGCCAACAATGGAGGGTGTGAATGTGGAGCAGATGCAACCCAGCAGAGGGCCTTACCGCGGCGGCCTGCATCTGAGGACGAGACGGTCGACCGCTCGTCCACACTCCTTAAACGGCTCCTCTGCGCGTGACTGAACTCTCTGGTGAGGACAAAGATCTCCTTGGTCTGGGCGGCGCCCGGCGGTTTGCGCCTGGGGAACGTGGAGGTGACATCGTGGCGGGAGGAGCAGTGGCATTTGGCGAGGCCGTGACATCCAGAGCAGAGGAAGGGCTTTCTGAACAGGTGGGAGGGGGAAAAAGTTTTTTGTTTTAATTACAAAACATCACTGTGAAGATTGGCAGCATCCTTCTAATCGAGAGAGGCGTCACATCTTACAGGGAGATGGGGAGGTCTTGATCAGCGGGTACGCGGGACGACACGGACTCACTCAGACCTTTTTAAGACGTAGAAAACAAATCTAGAAATCATTTTCACATCAATCCAGCGTTGGCAAACAATAGCTCTGAAATAGATATGTACCTGTGCTTGCTTGTATTTTCATCATCCACTTCTTCATCAAGAAGCGCGAGGAGGCGTTGAACAGATACTCGGAGCCATCGCGGAGCCTGAGGGCCAGAGAGGACGAGCGTTACATCCCCAGAGTGCTCAAACACACAGCTGTCTGTAGCGTCTATATACAACACCATCGCTGTGATTTAGTGGTTATTAATGAAAGTCTCACCGGAGTCGAAAGCAGTTGGGTTTTTTGGTGTACTCCGGTGCAGGTGAGCACTCGGCTCCCATGAGGTTCAGCGGCAGGCCGCATGCAGAGCCCTGCAGCACAACACTGATTGATCACCGTTCACTTCATACTCTCCAGTTCAATGATTCATCATCTCTGTTCTCCAGGGCTCTTATTGTTGTAGTTTCGTTTTTTTTCTGCTTACCCTCAGTGTATCCTTTCTGTCCTGGTAGAAGCACAAGGTGTGTCTGTATAGGACGGCATGGTAGGAGTTCCATCCTCTGGAGGCAGCCTGTGAAAATAAGATAAGAGTGTGTGCTGCTGACTGCAGGGCTTCACATTTGCTGACCGCGCTGGCTTACGAAGAAAAGCGGAGCCTTTCTTACTTTTTTTCCTCCCAGCTGCAGCTTCTGCTTCCTCTCCAGCGTTCCCTCCATAGACTGCAGCTCTGGCTTTCCACTCTGAGAGGGTGTAAGTTAACACCAACGTTAAGACAAAAAGGGAAAGTCCTCTCTGTGGTTCATCAAATGAGCCACATTTCAAAAAAGAAAAGAAAAGAAAAGAAAAAAGAGCTTAACACATTACCAGGGTTATACAGCGCCCTCTTGTGGCCACATATTCTTCCTGCATCTCTATGATGTTGAGGCTTTGCGAGGCTTTTCTTTGCCGACAGACGGCATCCAAACCCATACGGACTGACAGTAGACTCATTGATTGGTCCTGTTCAGAAAGAGAAGATTACTCAGTCATCCCTGATGATACAATAGAAGTTGTTCATGCAAGTTGTGTTGCCTTCAATACCAACACCAGAACATGGGTAAAAGCTACGGTCCAAATACAGATTCAGGGCACTGCATCGCTGCATACATGAGATAATTGACACACTTGATATTCTATAAACATTTTGATGTATTACAATTGTGTTAATTAAGATTATAATAAGTGAGGCAAGGTGAGTTAATGTTTCATTCGCCAAGTTACTTAAATACACTAACTCTGGTGCTATCTTTCTCTCGACATGCTGATGTATTCGGTTTTGTTTGCTCAGGTTTGAGATATTATGAAGGAGAGGAATGAATATGACTCATTGTGGCGCTTACAGAAATGAAACATGAGTTTGTAAACTCCTTTATAGGACCTGTCAACTTTTTTTAATCATAGTCTTTCACTGCTGTGAGCATAATAAAATAATTTAGATCCCTTCCATCTTGCTGGTCGAGACATATCTCAAAACCTGAGCAAATAAAACCAAACATGACCTCATGCCTCCGTACCAGTAGGAATATGTTTGAGTTTTGTAATTTGTGTGAACTGATCCGAGTCTGAAAGGTTTCAACATCACAGTATCTCAAACGCTGACCTCACCTTCAAAGAATCTGCATGCTTGTCCACCTCCTCCCCGACCTTTGCCTCCTCCTCCTCCTCCTCCTCCTTCTCTTCCTCCTCCTCCTCTTCTCTGTATTGATAGATATATCTCTGATTGTCGCCCACATCTGGCAGCTTCACTGGATCAGATGCCGTCTCGTTCACAGCCACCGAGGTCTTGCCGGCTGGTTCCCTGTTCGAAAAGGCTGCCCAGGACCTCCTGTCTCCCGTGGCCAAGGGAGGGAGGTGACCTTTGGGGCTTTGCTCCTTGTCGTAACCCAGCAAGCTCTGAAGGTAGGGGGGCAGTTTAAACTCTGCCACGAGGAGGTTGGGAGCCGAGGCCGTGACCAGGTTCCTGTAGAGCACAGCCGGGGTCTTGGGCGAGGGTGAGCAGGAGAGGGGCTCCCTAGACTGGTCTGAGGGCCCGTGGTTGGGCTGGTACATGATGTCTGAGCAGACGCTCTGTCTGTAGTTAGTAGTCCGGTTCCAGATGTCCTCCAGCTCTTCCTCTTCCTCCTCAAACTGCTGGCGGTCGAGGTGCACAGGCTCTGTTTCTAGCTCTGCCGATGGAGCCGATGATGTGAAAGTGTCCTCCTTCGTTTTAGCGCAATCTAGACCTCCCACCTCGAAGGACATGAGCCTCCCCACCACACCCTTGGGCTGCAGGTTATCTGGACCCGGGGCCTCGGTGCACAGCTTGATGCTGCTGGAGGTGGAGATCCCAGAGTCGACCGAGTCCTGGCGAGCACTCACCACTGACCTCAGATTCACGACCATATGAGAAGCTTGGCTCAGACACTGAAGTCTAGGACTCTCTTCACGCACAATCTCGGGTCTTGCATGTTTATGATACTGGTGTCCATTTAGGTCTCGGATGAGTGTGTGGACACTGGGGCATTCGCGTTTAGGCGCAGCTGCATTTGGGGCTCGGTTCACATAAATAGGTAAATGGGAATGCTGGCTGGTTCCGTCTCTTTCCGCCGTACTGGTTTTAACCTCTGACGACATTCTGTCCCACTCCTGTTCTGCGCACTTGTGTAGGCTGAGGTGTGTTTTAGACAGGTCGTTACACGGTGCAGTCTGATCCTCATCTCCTGCCGGGGAGAGAGGAGGTTGAGGCTGGGAAATCTTTTCCACATCAGGCGGATCTTTCATTCCAGCTGTCGCAGTCCGTGTTTCAGTCAAACTGAGCTCTGCTGGGCTGTGTGTGACGGCGGGAGTGGGCCGAGTCTGTTTGAAGGAGCTCAGGGCTGTGAGTCTCTGGGAGTGGGGATCCGGGTCAGTCCCCGCTCCTTTTTTGGACTCCGGCGGGGCGATGGTAATGATGTCCTGGATGCTGGGGATTAGGGTCATGTCCTTCGGGAGGTCGAAGCTCAGCACAGAGCCCAAAGAGAGGAATCTGCAGTGGCTTTTCCCTTGATTTGTGGCCGTCCCATCTGAGACCACATATGGAATAGTGCTGTATTCTCCAGCGCATTCCGTGTCGATGTCCCTCAGCAGGGGATTCTTTATATAGGCCATAGCCTCTACCCCATCTCCTCTCTTCTGTGAGCTCTTCTTCCTCCGGCCTTCCTTCAGGGGCCATGTGTGCGTGTCGTACGTGATCATCTCGCAGTCATAATAAGGCGTCCCTTCTGTTTGCTCCTCCACTCCCATGATTTTCTGAATGGTGTGTCTGCGAGCATCTTTCTTCCTCTTCCTCTTCTTGCCCATCCTCTTGAGGCTGCTGAAGATGGAGCTGCTGCCGCTCCCCACCGAAGGGCGGAAGGTTACGTTGGTCTCCGAGGGAGACGGCGAGGAGGAGGCCAGCGAGAAAGTAGGGGAGGCTGAGGCTGCAGAGCGGCTCTTTTGGCGGGGAAAGGTGATACTCTCGTACACGGGGGCCACTGCCAAGTTGCTATCCTTGACATGCAAGTAGGTACTAACCTAGAGAAAAAGAAAAGAACGTTAGGTGAGCTCTCGTGTCGTTGAGATTGTAAACGCTTCATCGCAAAGAGTTAACCCCAGAGAGACTCATGCGTGCCGCAGGCTGGAGCCCTGCAGCCCTCCGCGAGAACAAGAGCTGTTTTATGTGTAACAGATGAATGATGATGATGATGATGATGATGATGATGAAAAGTGAATCTGACTAAGACCAATAGCTACTTTTTGGGGACAAACATCAGCTCCTTTTCCTCCATGTCCCACACAGCCAAGAAGACAATGGATTCAGGAATGTACAAGCCTCGCACAGCAATGCAAATGTGTATATATAGGAGAGAAAATAACATGAAAGACATGAAAATTAGATGCAAGGACATAAAGAACACGGAAATGATTGCAACCACACACTTGCAGGACTTAATCAAAGTCATATGTGGCTGCACATGCCGTCATATGCAGCTGTAATGGCTTGACCTTTCAACTCTGTGACTAATCTCTTGTTTCTGTGGAAGCCCCAGACTATAAATCACTGTGTGCAGTCTGGGGGCCGTTCTTGAAAAGTTCAGCACCAGTTCTTTTGTCTAAAGAGTTGCGAGCCTGTGTTGGCGTTCCAACACAGGCGTTGTTGGCGTTGGCGTTGTTGGGCAATCCGGCCCGGGGGGCATTTTTGGAGCGCAACTTTCATAGGAAGCGAAGGTGAGGTCACTCATTCTACAGCCGCAGAAAGACAAACAAGACCAGGTTTGCGTCAAGCGCTCAGTGCAATGACAGAAGGGGAAGAAAGAGCTTCTGTCAACATCCACAGCGGAGAGGAGACTGTGTTGTGCTTTTCTTACTCATCGCCCTCATTCTGTATCTGCCATCACTGCTCTCGAGTTGTAGAAATAAATGTTTTAATGACGGAGGTACGTTCTGATCCATTGTCTGGTTTTCAGTTGGGAATTTTCTAACCATTTGGCAGAGTTTACACAAGACTGACGGGGCAAAATGACTGCCGACAGATTAGATGGATTCACATTCACAATCTAAAAGACACATATTTGTTTTCTGCGCCTCAAGCTTACTTATACATCCTTGTTTTTAATGCTGGAAAGCATGACTCCTTTAAAGCCACTTTCTTATGCCACAAAGTAATCAATACACTTTAACAAGAACTTACATCGCTTTTTGGATTGGCATAAAACTCTGTATTTGGTATACAATTCATTGTATGCATTATAGTAACTTGTAGAAAACTACATAAAGTGAATAAATAAATATACATTTCTTTCTAAAAACAGAACAGATTTTTGTTCATTAATTGGAGATCATATTCTAGTATTACACTTCTGTCATTACGTCTGTATTTTCACAAATGGATTGTAAAATCTCTTTTCTCCATCCCATTGGAATGTGCTTCATTAAAATTTAATTTATTTGGTTTCATATTTGCATTCATGGCCACAGTTAAGTAGGACATTATGAGTTTAGACAGCGACATGGTTTGTTATCTTTTCTCACTTTTCTTCCATTTGCTGTACATTTTCCAGCCGTGGCGACTTGCAGACATGGGCGTGAGTGGATGATAGCAATCTGGCATGACTCGCTTCCCTCCACGCTCACGCCTGGCTCACAGATGAGCAACAGCACAGTGAAGCTGAGGACCGGCTGTACCTTGTAACACGGGTTAGTTAGCAGAACATGCCGACCCCAGAACACAACTACACACGGCATGCAGTCCCGGCACACTTTGAGACGCAGCATGCAGCGCCAATTCACAAAAAGCCATTTACCTCGTTTGCACTCTGCCGATAAATCTTTCTCTTTCTCTTTAAACTACCAAAAGTATTTTCCAAAAGCCCCTGGCAGCGCCTCCAAAAGCTTTTACAGGCAGAAGATTGAGGCTGAGGGAGAAAATGAGGGAAAAGTAACACATGAAGGCCAAACGAGAGGGAGGAATGACCAGCAGCAGATAGTCAAGGAGGGAGATCCCATGCAGTGTCACGACAGAGCATTGGTGTAGCACTGGAAACAGCGACAAGTATAAGTTCCTTCAGTACTTTCCAGGGAGAAATGTATGCATCAGCGACAGTGGGGTTTGGTGACTTTCGGTGTGAAGTAATGAGTGTGTTTCTCACCCTGTGGACGGGCTCAAAGGTCTCGTCCTCTGCCTCGTCCGGCCTAGCAGGCGGGTCAAGCACCTGAACCCGGCTGTCCCCTTGTCCCCCAAAACTTAGGATGAGGTTGACCGTGCCCCCTAAAGCAGGGCTGCTCGGCTCTTTGAGGACCACAATGGAAGATTTGGGAGACTTTGAGGAGGCGGCCTTGCCATCCTGCGCTCCGATACTGTTCATAACCTCGTACCCGTCCTCTAACTGCTTCTCCTCCTGCTGCTCAGCTTGTCTGGACGGCAGCGTCGAGGGTTGGACGTCCGCTGCTGCCTTTAATTCGTCTTCATTGGCGGTGACGAATGGGGACGGGTGGGACTGGTGGGCTTCCAGCTCAGGAGACAAACTCTATGGAGGAAGCCATGGAACGATATGTGAGGAAGTATTCACATTGGTAAATAATGACTGAATATGTATTCCTCAAATTTTGAATGGCAGGGAACATGTTATTGCCATTGTTATTGTTATTAATCTTTATTTGTTTGATTGTTACGGTTTTGTGACTTATTATGCTGATTCTTTATTTTTGTAGATGCCATAATCTTCAGCACTACGTCAGGCTATGAAATAAGTTGTGTTTATATAACGGGTGAAAAATGACGTTGTACAAAAATATTTGATTTCCTAGGGCTTTGGTTTCTTACACTTACGCATGTCCCTACAATAAATGCCTCGCTGCTTATTTACCTCTGTCAATGGCGTGCACATGGTGGCCTCAGAATAAATGTTATCTTGTAAAGGCTCCTGTCTGCTCTGCTTGTGAAGCCACTGTTGTTTCTGAGCCCTCCAGTGCACCGAGATCCACCCAAGCATACTCCTCAGCTCCTCCATGCGCTCTCTTACCTGCAACACATTACTCAGAGTTTGTAAAAAAAAACGATAACAAAGAAAATCAATATATCCAAGGATGTCAGTGAGTCACGCTCACCATCTGTGTGAGGTGGTGTTCTTTGTCTAATAAATTCCTCCCCGAGAGCGCCAGCTCATCAAACTCCTCAAACTTCAGCTCAATCTGCACGTCCAGCTCGGCAGCGAGCGGCCTCTGGCCCTCCCTCCCAAGATGCAAGGCGGTATCTGAGAAAATGCACGACCTGGTGTCTTCTGTCCATGAGCTGTTCAGAGGAAGAGGGGGAGGTGGCGGAGGAGACAGAGAACAGGGCTGTGAGAAAAGCCATACATTCGAGAGAGAAAAAACATGAGCATGACCAGACTCTCCCCGATAGAACAGACATTCATCGCCTTGTCACACCCGGTCCGGGAAACGCACGCTGACCTCCTCAGCACGTCTTAAATTATGAATTTCACCAGGGACCAAGCTTGACAACGAGAACATCCTGTTCTTCCCAAAGATATTCTAATGAGCAGATGTCCTCGCAAAGATGATTGCGAAAGAACGTCTGGCAGAAAGGGGTCACGGCGTCCCGCTTGCTTACATCATGGCGAGGTAGCTCCTGAAGAAGTCCTGGAGCTGCACGAACTCTTGCAGACGTGACTTGTTCTCCGTCGTACTCTTGCCCAGCTCCGTCCAGCCCTCCAGCATAGCCTGGATCTTTGCCCCGAGCATGTGCACTCTCTCTGGGCACAGTTCCTCCAAGCGAGACGTCTGGTTCTCCATCTCCTTTACCTCCTCCCTGATGACTTCATAGTCAATCTGTGGAGAATCACAACAAAGATCTATCATCTCCCATCATCCTCTGCATCACTCAAACAGCCTGTACCAATTGTATCTCTGCTTGACTATGACCTCACCCCCATAGCTTTATACATATCATTCGGCTGCAGGCCCATGTGGTCTGCATATGGGCTGCCGCGCTGCAGCGAGCTAGCGATCTTGACCACTTTTTTCTCCTCTGGATGAGGCGGTAATTAATAGCGCTGAGGGGTTCTCTGGGAGTAATGCTTCACAATGTTTCTCAGCTACAGCAGGCCTCGAGAACGCCGAGTTGTGGATGCCTGTCTGCTGACGGCACAGTTATTTCAGTTTGGGGGATTAGGTCATCTCTGCTCTTCAATGGTATCGAGTCCAGACAGCTGTGTGTGCGTGTGATAAACATAACACTGCCCAAAAAATGACTCACACAGGACTTTACCAACATCACATCTCCAACCCTGTGACCTCCGGATGCAGAGAACGCTACCCACCAGAAACACACGCACATTTGAGAGCGAGCAGAACAATGATTCACACAGGCGTAAATAAATATCCCGTTTGTATAATAAACTTTTGCACGCTCTCTGTGTGTGTGTGCGTGTGTGCGTGCGTGTGTGCGTGCGTGCGTGCGTGCGTGTGTGTGTGTGTGAGTGTGAGATTGCACGGTGAGGTTTACATATTAAATCAAACACAGCACAAAGCGGGGTGGGCTGGCTTTTTTTTTTTTAAGATGTGAGAAAATCTGGCACAACAGGAAACAGACTGTGGAACAATGTTTTAAAGGCGAGTGCACGAAAGAGAGGAGGGGGGGCTTCCTCGTTTTCATGACACCAAGCAAAGATCAATCATCCAAAGTCAATGGATTGGAATACTGGATCGTCTGAGCACCAGTGCATCATTTTGAATGTTTACACCGGCCTCCTCTCACCTCCAGGTGGTCCTGCTTCTCCTGCAGAGCCTCGAGGCCGCAGCGGTCTGGCTCACACTGGACGGCCATGTCTGTCTCCTTCTCCAGGATGTCCAGGCCCAGCTCTTTGCTGCGGCATAGGAACTCCTCCACGTGCACCGCCAGGCTGGCGTGCTGGCGAGGCGCAAAGTCATTATGAGTATTCGTAGGATGTCATTAAGTTATTATGCTACACTGTGTATTATTTGTTTTCCAATGAGAGCCAAGTTGGTGTTTTTAATTGGTGTTATGAAGTCTCTTCCGGGTGTTTTTGTGTATGTGTGTGCGTGTGTGTGCTATTTTGACAATTATCCTGCTTTCTTACCAAGAATAAATCGGATTAACGCGAAAACACTCATGCGAGGGGGAGTGGTGGCTCGTTTGGGGCCTATAAAGTACATAGCCACAGACAAAAGGAAACCAGATGTGGCTCTATTGGTTTGTGCAGCTGTGTGTGACAGAAGTCGAGGGACTTCAGCACCATCTAAGATCATAATAACTTCACAAACATTGCGGCAATCATCGGATCTAATGAAGTCGAACTAGAGCTCTCAATTGTTTGACACAACCTGACTCCTGTCTCCGTACCTTGCTCAGCAGCTCATGGATGGCCTGGTCGTGGCTCTGCGACCGGCCTCTTTCCCTGACGGTGTCATTCAGCATCTCCACGGCCTCTCGTAGCTCCTCCACAGGGTCCCCCATGCTTTCTATCAGGGGCTCCCCACCGCCACTGCTTCGGAGGCACAGCAATGTAGGAGCTGAGGAAATCTCACTGTGAAGAGGCTGTTGGAGAGAGAGAGAGAAAGAGAGAGAGAGAGAGAGAGAGAGAAAGAGCGAGAGAGAGCGAGAGAGAGAGAGAGAGAGAGAGAGAGTTGTTTTCAGCCGGGTCCAATATCATTAAAAACGATCTGTCGCATGTTCTCATATGTGGTATCTTTGAGGTGGTACCTCAAAACAAGAGGGGTGACTTGGTGTGTCATGTATAAAGTAGAGAATTATTGATTGAATAATTTTGAGTCACATATAAAATTCCATTCCACGTGGTTGTGTTGGGTTGGTGGCAGCTCACATACGGAATATCTCAAAACCAAACCATTAGGTGAAGAGATTCTATCTTAATTGAGGTGAAATTACCCTTTAAATGCCACTCTTGGTGTCTCACCTGGCCCAGGCTGTACTGACTGCCGCTGAGCTCCTGGCTGTCCTCCAGCTCCACGCGCTCCAGGAACTCTGTCAGCATCCGTGTGTCCTGCAGCTCTGAGTTCTGCTGGGTCAGGGCACTTTGGACACGATGGTACCTTGGACACACACACACACACACCAGCAGGGATGTTTTAATGACCAGCTACACCTCAACTGTACTCCGCATATGTACAGTACTGCATCCTTCAACAGAACCACATTACAGAGGCCGCTAGCAGTAAAGTGCTGTTTATATAATCGTATGTCATTTGTCAAGTCAATATTTCCTGTACTTCAGGGCATGAAGTTACCCTGTCTGTGCAGAGTTTATGTTTGAGATCGTAAATGGAGCAATTTCAAAGGGTATTGTTTCTAGGACAAATGAGCCTTAAATGTGCTTGTGTGTAGTGTTAAATAATGACATCATCCCTAGGGCCTCACAGCTGCTGAGTGGGAGCCTCCACCTGCATCAGTGATTCCTCAGACTACACCGTCCCTTCAACCATCTAACACCCCCACCCTGGAAACACTTATACTGGGCCCTTTCCCTTTCTGTATTTTCTTTGGTTAGCTTGGTGTTCCTTACAGAGTCTGAACTTGTGTTTATGGACACAGGTAGGTACGTCCAGTAAACCAGCCGACATCATGACTTTTTACTGAGAGTCCATGGCAACCATCTGTCTTTCGAGGGCCAACTAGTGAGTGAGAGGCGTCATTTTGCAAACATGGAGCCGGTGACTCTGACACACACTGACAAGCTGTGGGTGAAGTGCATGTCAGGACTGTGGGGTCGGCCTCACTACGTGCCGCATGAATCACAAATGAATAAACTCGAGCCGTGCAACGAATGAGCGCATGGAGAGCATTTTATTTTTGCCAACTTGGACAAAGAAGGATGCATATAAGTTCTATGCATATATAGACTGTATATATATTTTTGTGGTTTACAGTTGTTTATCTTAAATATGAACTGTGGATTTCATGAACAAACTCTTCCATGTTGGATTGCAGACATGGCAAGCCCAAACCTGCGACTTCTTGGAAACACTGACAACATTCTCTCTCTGATACTTTATTTTTCCTGACCACAGTGTCGAGCGAAACCACCAGAGTGTGATTGTTCGGATCCATAACACGAGTCGCCCGCGATGACAGACACCAGGGAGCTACTCCTGACCCCTCCCCTCTCCTTCGCTGACAAACTCACTTTCTTTCCACCTCCTCCATGCGCGCTGGCAGGCCTTGTGTGTGTGGGTGACTGTGGCTGTGAAGGCGCTCCACCTCCCGCCTCAGCGCGCGGAGCTCTGGGCTGCGGGCCGCCACCTCTTTCTCCAGCAGACAGCTCTCCCTCTCGGCCATGCTCATGGTCTCCGGGTCGCCGGCAAGAGCCGATTCCTTCATGGAGAGCTCCACGGACTCCAGCCAGGCCTCCAGACTGCCCAGGGCCTGGAGCACCTTTACAGCCTGTACAGAAGCAGCGAGGCTAATGAGTTAGAAGTCTTGCTGCGCTCATTTGGAGTGATTTTGGCGCAGTGCCAAAACAACCAGAGGTAATGTACTGTACAAAGAAAACAACGATAGGTTTTCCTCATGGAAGTAGACCATGCTCTTTTGCAATAAAACTTTCCAACTAAGTCGTCAATCTGCGGGGATTTGCAGCCTCTTTCCATCCCGTAATCGAATTATATGAGTAATTTATATCCCTTGGATTACCCTTCATAAATTCTGGGGAATATACCTGTCAGACTCTTCCAATTAAGATGGTGAAGATGAAAGTAAATGAGCTCTAACCACGAGTGTATGTGAACAGCGGAGGCTCAGGGCCAGCAGAAAGCTTCTCCCAATGGGAGAACTGATCCAGATTCATTTGTCATAACCATAAATTTCCCCTATAACTTCAGAGGTAAGGCAAAGCCTGGGTATGACCCAAGAGGAGTGCCTGTTGTGAGATATTTTATGAACCTTACCCTAAAACCCAGCTCCTCTGAAGCCTGCAGAAACACTGCGTTCCTCTGGTGCCTCCTCCGCAGCTCCTCCCACAGGACTTCCAGCTGGCTGAGGAACTCCTCTATCTTGGCGCTGCCGGAGTGCTGAGCGCGGACCAGCCCGTGGCCCTCCTGAGGACGGAGCGTTAGACTGATGAGAGCATGTGATGACTAAGGACTGGGATTCGCATTGCGAAATATAAACTGAAGTTTAGGGCAACTAAAGATGAAATGTCAGCTCGTTATTTGATTAATACACAAACCAGGCCTGTCGAGGTGCCCAGTTGGCCCAATGTAGGGGGATATTTTTATGCAAGGCATTCATCCAGTGCTTATGTTAAGACAAACTGTGAATATGACAGTGTGCCTTGGCTTACCCGTTTGACCACCTCTATCCTGGCCCTGTTGGTGAGAATTTCTTGCTCCAGAGCGTGTTGACACCTCCTGGCTGCCTCCAGCCCTTCAAAGCTGGCTATTGTACACACCTGTGTGGCCATGGACACATTGTCTTTCAGCCAGGACAACGTCTGTGAGAGAGAGAGAGAGAGAGAGAGAGAGAGAGAGAGAGACAGAGAGAGAGAGAGAGAGATATTGAGAGAGATTGAGAGAGAGAAAGACCGGAACAGAGGAATATGATAAATGGGAGAACGGGAGACATTTCGATGCCACAGGAAGCCCAGTGACCAGGATCCAAAGTAATGTTCCTCACACGGTGGCCCACCAGGCAGTGCACAGTCACGGCTGAATGCGCGACAGCTTTGTCTCATTTAAATGTGTGACCTAATGTCTGTGGCTGGTTACGAGACCAGGGTGTTGTAGCTGATGAGTGCAACTGCGGGGCTGACAATTCATAGAAATAAATACTGAGGGTTGGGGGAGTCACATGATTTTACTCAAGTGGAACCATTTTTTGTTTTTCGACAAAGCATGGAAACAGTGTCAAAAGGTGACTTCCGGTGTAAAAGCGTCGGGTCACCTTGTCGGCAGACACGGTGAACTTCTGGAGCTGTGTGTGAAGCTGTGGGTGGCCCCGCGGGGCGGCGGCAAGCTTGGGCTCTGCTCTGGGCTTCCTGCTGCTGCAAAGAAAACACAGACATGTGACTCCAATTATGACTTACATAAAGACCTCTCATTATGTAAGTCGCAGAGAGAGAGAGAGAGAGAGAGAGAGAGGGAGAGAGAGGGAGGGAAGTAGAAGCCAGGCCGAAATGTCACCTTTCCCCCTCCAATTGATGTCTGACGATGACATCATTTACACAGGCAGGGCCGTCTCCTGTGGTTGAGGAGGTGTGGTCCGCTGACGGCTGCTCCTGGCTCTGTGTTCTACCGATCCCACATTCAACCGTACTCTGTGGACAAAAGAGTCAAAGTCTTTGTCGGAAAAATCCCAAAAGACCAACGTTTTGTGTCTCGCTTTTGTCGGTCGCCCGTCGAATACAATGTCGACTGGATGCATAAACGTCTGAAATGGAGGCGTCGCTGTAGCTCTCTGCTCATGTGAATGTTACAATGCGGCTGCAGGCTGGACAGCGTGGACAGCTGCCCAGAGTAAAGCAAAGCCTCTCCTGCAAATGACACAAAGCATACTCTCTTACAAAAGGTTGGCTCTTCCCCGTGAAACAACCCAGGCCAGACTAAAGAGACAAGCTTTATCAGTTTAACAGCATCAAAGTGTGCAATAAAACCACTAAAGACAGCAGTGAAAGTTTAAATATGTTATAATTGCTTCATGAATGAACACATTAGGTCTAACAAGGTTGCCAACATGTGCTATACCACTCTGCTGACTAAAAAGAGCCATTGCAGTTGGAAATATGAGCCTTTTTTTAAAATCCCCAATCCCCAAATGTCATTAAATATCAGCAGGGTTTTTTCAGCCTTAGATACAGATTTCCATGGACCGTTCGCTCTTACTCTGTTTAGAACTATGCAGTGGAGTTTTTAGCGAGGTCAATGCAAGCGCTCAGCGCTGTAGACCTTTTCTATGCGCAGAAATAAATGGAAGACGTCAACAGTCACTAAGCCTCTTTTACAACAATCCGAGTGCTTTAAAGGTTGGCCAAAGGACTCTGCAGCAGGGTTTCCAATGAGAGCTGCATGGATCTGGACCGTTACAGTGGGATGACGGCTGGTCTAATTATCAACAGCAGTCCACTGCAAACATCTCAAACATTGTACTGTAACAGGACCTATTGCATTTAAGGTATGTGGTTTCTAACTGTCCGTCATTTAGAACTGTAAGGCAAAACCAAGGTTTTAAAAATAACTTTATAAGGTTATAAGGTTTTACTTGCGTTGCTTACCAAAGCTGGCTGGCATAAACATGAAACAATTACATTGACTGTGAATTAAGTCAAACATTCTCCTATGCTGACATTTCTATGTCTAACTATATGAATAATGCAGAGCTGTGTTCATTATTCTGTATAACATAATGTCTTTTTCATATGCCTGTAAAAACAGTGCTGACACAAGTAAGGTCTCTGCAACAATCAGCAAGGCAAATATGCATCTGTCAATGCTCTCACGTCAAAATAAATAAATCAAAAAGGCTGAATTTACACGGCCCGGCCAAAAAGCACAAAACTGCCATTAATAATGGTGTTTTATGGAGTAGCTTTGATTTAAGCACGCTATTTTCTGACTGGGCTTATAGAAGAAGTGAGTCAGAGAGCTGGAGAAAAGTGTCGCCTCCAAAATGATGCGAGAGATGCAGCCAATTAAAGGGGTCTAACATCATTCACTAACCTGCCAGTCATTTTATAGGCCGTTCTGAGTTTCATGGAGGCACATTATTGGCACATTTCTGTGCTAAAGCTGCAACACTAACAAACTACTGTGATTCATTTGACAGGGTTGATAACCGTCGGTGACGTGTCCGCCTCAGAAATGTGCTTCTGTCCTTTATCCTTCACAGTGGCTTCCACTCTAAACAACTCAATATCCCATTCTGCCGTACGAAAAATAATTATGTCAGGCACAGCCAAAAAACCTTGTCATTTAACGATTCGTCGTTTTCAATGGTACTCTCTGTTTTTAGACCTCATCCGATCATCTCCTGTTTCAGCATATCTCTCCCTATCTTGGTGCTGTTGATTCTTATCTGTTTTCTACTGATCCCCTGTCTTTCTGCAATGTGCTATGAAGTGATGTCAGCCAGGAACTATCACTTAGCACCAAGCCCATCTGGTCTGCAGCCCAGGCATCTGGCTATAATTAGTCCGAGAAACAAGACGATAGTCATGTTTACCTCCAGCGACAAGAGGCCATACTACTGCTGACACAGATATAGACGCATAGATTTGAACGCATGTACCCATGCACATGCACACAATAAAAACCGTTACTTTCAATCTACTGAGTCAAATTGCCCCAGAGGAGGAGAGACTGACAGAAGGACAAGTGTGTATGTTAGCATGTCTGCAGAAACACTGAAAGTGCTGTCTACCAGCACATAATGCAAATGCCTCAGAGTCACTGTCAGCCCACAAACCTGTGCAGCTGCACAAAAATAAATCTGTAATCAATGCCGCACACCTGGGGGCTGGAGTTAAAGTAAAGTATCTGACAAATTACTTTTACTGTTCAACTTGTGGTCAAACCATAAAACTGAGTTTCGCCTTTGGGCTCCAGGGTTTTGTTTGGAGTGTCTTATTAGTCCTTCCATAAAGAGTAACAAGAGCGGCTGCGACTGACAGCGCACCCAGGTAACTCCCAGCTCCCCGAGCAATAAAGGCAACGAGCTCAGCGCCTGCCTGCCGGCGTGATGGTTTCCTGTCACAGGTGGCAGAGCCTCAAAAACACGAGCAGTGAAATAAATGGAACCAGAAACACAAGGAGAATGGAAAGAGTGAAGTCTTCTCTCATCCGAGCATCTGGGCACTTTTTCACTGGGCAAAACGAGGCCAGAGGCTCAGCGGGGACTTCACGCAAGCTCAGGGTCAATAACAGGAGGGGTAGCATTGCATTATGGGATACCACTGGGCTGAACATAAATAGCCACTGTGCATTCACTTGCGGATTGTAAAGAGATTTAATGTGCTAACTTAAAAGCCTAAATATACACATAATTACTGGTTTTTAAACATACCACATACTTAAGTTTCTGGATAGACTTCTAAAAGACGCCAACAGTATTTCCTCTTAGGTTTATGAGCAGTGGGGTTACTATAGGGGAGCCCACGTGTTCAATAAAGGGCTGGTAGGCCTCCAAGGTGAGGAATGTCGTGTCTGAGGAATCCACACGCTCTGCAGATTATCCACTCACCCCAGACTGACCCACAGGCCATCTATTAATATAGTATTAATCCAACGAGTGTGTACTTTTGTTCGAGCAGTCGAAAGCCAAGATACTAAGTTTTGGGTCAGAAGGGGAAGGCTTATTTGCTCTGGCCCATCGTTCAGCTATGTTGTGCAGTCACGGCGTGACATTTTTCATGGAAATTTGTGGAATTCTTGTGCCAGGGTAAATAACACCTCCAAAAGATCTTCCTGTGACTCCTAACGGCCAAGATTCATAACACTGGGTTATAATCAACGTTAGATATTGCTCTATATTCTACAGCACTGGTGTATGGGTTTTAGTCTCATGCGGCTTCATCCTAATGGGCTATCAGATGATGTTACTAATTACAATTAACTAGCTGGTAGGGTGGAAAACCAGCAGTATGTTGGGTGCTGAGACTGGAAGCCACTGCTCTAAAGCACATAAAAAGACTGTTATTGAGGAAAAAATCCCTAATGCCTAAATAGTAAATCAGCTATTTTCCAAACCAAAGGACAAAGTGCGTCACTTTCTGCAGCCACAGATGTCGTAGGACGTGAAGGGGCTGATGGCGCTGTTCTCTCCCAGTCAAGAGCCACAGTGTGGTTTCTCCAGTAATAGAATGGAATACCGAAGCAACTTACCACGCAGCCTTTTAGGCGGTTCTGCTCCTCCTTCACCTCCTTTCCCATGATCCTTAGCGTCTCCGTTCCCACGTTGCACTGGGGTTCTCGGGCTGGTGTCAGGGGGTCGGCATCTTCCCTGGTGAAAGCGGAGCCGGTGGGAGGGAGTGTGGTCCTGTCACTCCTGCAGCAGGAGCAGAGCGGGAGGTTACCGCGGGCGCCGACAGCGGAGCTCCAATTATGGCTCTGGAGTTTTCGGCCAATGTTTGTGTTATTTTGTCTAAATAGCAGCTGATAAGACGGACGAGATGATGTCATATTTGGAGCTAAAGATAGCCCGCCGAATTGAGATGCTCTCGGCCTGAGAAATGTTTGGAAAAGCGGGAGATGTTGGAGATGGCTGTCAGAGCCGTGGCCTCGAGTTACTCCTAAGGGTATTCATTCTCATAAAAATGGAAAGTGTTCAATCTTCTTTGTCCATTGTGTAAGGACTGCATTGTTATCCATAGGCCAGTCCAACACCATGATCCAGTATAGGATGAAAACATAAAAACTACTGGATGGACTGAAATTACATGAAGCATGAATATTAATGGTCCCCACAGGATTTATCCTAACGATTATGATAATAATAATAATAATAATAATAATAATAATAATAATAATAATAATAATAATAATAATAAACTTCATTTATTACAGCACTTTTCAGAACAAAGTGTGGAAGTTTGATGGCCTTTTATATTTTGGGCATTATTCCAAAGAATGCCACGCCTCACTATGCATGTCAATGATTTATCATGGACCACAGCGCCTAATCACTACATAAATACTTGTAGCTTGGTTCCCATTTCACCACAGCATTTAAATGTGTACTCATTAAGTAGATACTGGTTCTGATGGTCAAAACAAAAGTCTAATGATGTAAAACTCTGGACTCTTAGTGAAGGCTATTAAAGTAACAATAAATGTGTTTTATAAATGCAATAAAAGTAACAAAATATGCTTGTAAACGCTGTATCTCGGCTTCAGCAGACTATTCAGGTGACGGCACGATTTTAATAGTGAGAAAGAGAACAGACCGTGTTGCCAACTTGAATCCGCATCAAGACATTATTCACCTCGTACAGTAATCAAACACGTGGCCAAATTCCAAAGCAGTGCAGAAAACTAAGCGTTACTAAAACTTAAGCGGTGGGCGGTGAGTGATGCTCTGAGTGGTGGTCGGCCTCCAGACATCCAGACAAACCGGTCCTTCACTTTTGCTTATAATTTTTCACTGATTCAAACCCAAATTCAACAAGGCTAATCAAGAGAGAGGGAGAAATCTTTATACAAACGTCAAATGGAAAAAACACAGTTCCACCTCAGTGGAAACCTGCGGCCGGCCAATTACTGGGTGAAACGGCGCATGTCCGCACGGAGCCACCAAAGATGTCGGCGGGGGTGCTCGGCCTGCTGTCTTACCTGAAAACCTTCTGAAGAAGCGCCCAGCAGTCCTTCACCTCGCTCTGTTTCTGTGTGACGCCGGCAGCCAGGGCCGGGTGGAGATTAGACACCTGGGACACGCTCACATCGAGCATCTACCGCACACAGGCCTGGAGGTTAGCTACAGAAGGCTTCTGCCAGCATCTGATAAAGCAGGGTGAAAAAATACATCAAAAGGATTCCTACCATGATTTGACTGGCGATGTCGCGTATTTCTCGATCGCCAAAGCTATCCAGCTCCTTGGAGGCAGATATGCTTTTCCACTGCAAGAGATGAGGAGATGAGGTATGTATCAGTAAACGTGAACCACAGATCAAATGAGAAAAATAAACCATTAAGCTGACGGGGAATTGTACCATGTTATTAATAGCAAACATGGTATTGTCGGCCTGTTGGTAGAAGGAGGACACCTCCAGTGCCAGCTGAAGATTTTCATGGTGGTTTTTCAGGTGAGACTGGACCTTCAGCCACCTGCACAGAGAAGACAACACACACACAGTCATCTCTCTCTCTGGATTGAAGAGGTTTCATTCAGCAAACCAGCTCAACTTGAGGGAAAGTTTAGGTGTACATTTTGTTGATGTGTTTCCTCTTGCTGGAGATGTTTTTGACATCTGTCTTCCCTTGTTTCTCCAGCTTTAGGGCCAAGTGGTTGATCTCCTCATGGAGGTTTCTGTATAGCTGCTCATCCTGCAGGGAAACAGGGGAACACAATCCAACTATGACCTCAGCTGTCTTTAGCGTTGCACCCTGGGAGACGAATAATAGTCAGCCATGGAAAAATGACTGGGAAACCTCTGCAGAATTGTATTATAAACTAATAACATATGGGAATGTGTATATTTTTACTTCAAAAATGTTGTTTTGCATGTGTAAAGTTTTTTTTAAATCAAGGTTCTGTTCATTATTAATAGCTCTTTAGCTTGTTCCATTACGACACTCACCTGCTTCAGATCTAAAATTCTCCTGGTCAGCTGCATTTTGTCAACATTTCCCCCCAGGACGTCCACCAGAGACTGCTCCTCTTCCTGCTGGCACACATAAAAGTCAGTGTTTATAGCCCCCATTAGTTCTTTTCAGAGGCACCAGGATTAATCCACATCAGCCCTGCTACCAAGATGCTGAGCAGAAACAGCCTTCAGCATGAGGTGAGGACTTGATACTAACGCACAGAGGAAAGGATGAGTGGAACTAAATGGAGAATGCAGTCTCCTCTGGGGATGGATGTTTTATAGACTTCATAAGCAACATCCTCCATTACATTCCCACCGCTCCATTATCAATCATTAGTCCCCTTGTGCCAGACATGAAGAGCAAGATAAACATAGACCTAAAACGCAGATTGCTTTTTGATAATGACAGGCAGATGTTTTACACCGGTGAATCCACACAAACAAGACACGTCTTCAGGACACTGAGCTAATTTCCTGGATTAGCAAATGCTGCTTTTTTGCAGAGCTGCATGTCTAGTCGTAACTGTTTTTGTGGTTGTTACAGTCGGAGAGCTTGATCGCTTTTGTGTCTAGATAAAAGGGGAAAGGAGGGGAAGAGATTTGGGGAGGAGATCGAATTTATAATCAGAATTATGCTTCTAGTCAAAGTTGAACTATGGCTCAAAATGGGTCAAAATAGTCATCCCTCTGCATTTAAATCCAATTCTACGCAACAGAAAAAGACGGGAACGTTTTGCTTCACCTTCTCTCTAATCCACGCCTCCAGCTTGTCCACCTTTTTGTTGAACTCCTGCAGGTTCTTGGCTCCACCCAGGGCCCTCGTCTGGGTTGCAGCCGTCTGTTTCAGGGTCTGCCACTGGTCCCTGAGCTGGCTGAGCTGCTTCTTCACCAGGTCAGAGGTGGGGTTCAGCTTGCAGATCAACTGCTCACCCATCTTTTGAAACAGAAAGTCGATGCTCATTTCAGGTGTCGCTCAGGCGGAGCCGCCAGACGAACAGAGTGTCCGAGTACACTTGACACCTTAAGTTTGCAAGAGTCATCGCTTGTGTGCCAGCAGGCTTCACAGATGTGGAAAACTGCCATTTATTTCTTGGATATTCCCTTGAAAATGTCCTGGCTCTGAGGAGAGGTTAATTATCAGCAACGTAGCATTTACAAACATTTTCTCCTGAGTGAGGAAGTATAAACTGACTTGACAGAGCCGCCTGGAACACTGAAAGTTTGCTTTTCTGTCTGGCCGACTGGAAATGCCTGCGAGGCCACTATGTTCTGCGTTATGTGACGTGACGAGACTCTTTTAGCGCCAAAGACCGTGATTAGGGTTTGCATTCAGATCTCCATTCACCTGTCAACAAGTTTAAATAAACATTTCCTTTTGAGTGTGGGTTTGTTGTGAAGTGCTCGCTCTGGCAACTTGGTAATATTTCAGTTGGAGACGATTCTTTTTCTTACCTGGTTGAGTTGAATGAGGGTGTTCTCGAAGTCTTTGAGGTCCCGTTGAAGCGTCTGCGAGGCTTCTTCCCAGTCCTGCAGGGGGCAGCGCTGAATGTTGCATCCGTCCTGCAGGTCCTGCAGCTTGCCTTTGATCCACGCCTCTGCCTTCATCGCAAACACAAACAAATGTTTAGGACGTGCTTCACACTGTGCACATCATAGTCAACCAGTCACGTCGGTTTATAGACCTGATTCAGCTGGTTGATGATATTGCCCTTTTATTTTAAAGCTAAATGTGAGAATGTATCAGCTTTAGAGGTTAATTAAGTTATATAGGTATAGAACATTATGTCACAACTATACTTGATATGTTTGTAACAATGCATAGTGCACTTTATACACTCAGTGAATACTGTTGTCATGTTTTTTGTGTTTTATTGCATATATTTTCTTATACTATTAGCATTCATAGCAATGTTTTTGTGCACATTTTTTTACCTTAAGTTTATTGTCATTCTGTGTAAGGAGGACCTAGCAAAATACGTTTTTCACTGTACAGAGTCACTGTCTGTTTTCTGTGCATATGACAATAAAAATATCTTGAATCTTGAATCTCATGGTTGAGTATGGCTGAGTATGGCTTCATTATTGTAGATATATTTGTATGAATCAATATTACGCATGGAAACATGACAAAATGATTCATTTTGCAGCATTTTTAATTAAATTCATATCTAGAGCTTTCACGGCGGAGGCTCGTGTGCAGCCCACTTGTTGTGGACACGGACACTCAAACAAAGCAGTTGTCACAGTGGTAAACAGTCATATTTCTGCCCATGGGGAGGAGGGGTAAACATGCAACATTTTCTTCCCTGACTAACACAGAGCCTCAGACACATCAAGAACAGCTCTTTGTTCTCCGATGTCATGTTATGATGTTATGCGGAGCAGAGGTTTCTCTTGGCGAGCGCCTGGGCTCCGGCGCATAAGGCTTTGTCTTACAGAGCTGCCTTTTACTGGCAACGTCTGTCTGGAATGAGAAAGTGCAAGGCAGGTGGCCAAAGTCAGAAAGTGTTGGAAAGTACAGCATGTTTGTTTTCTGCAAAGAGCTCAGTGTGGAAGTGAGTGACCCGCCCAAGTGAAGTCACAATAATTGAATGGATTCATAAATCAACTCCGGTTCTTCCGCTTCTAAGACGGATCCCGAGCGCGTCATGCAATTGCTGTTGTATTTTTCACAGTGTTGCTATTGTGTGGCATGTGAGCTAACAGTGAAGCACACAAGTGAGTTGTTATTTCCCAAGGAAATTAGTACAACCGCTGGTGAATAACAGACTCTACAGTGATCAATAAAACATCAAGACCACACATGACACGGCCTCGAAACAACTCTTTGCTCCAGATTCAAATGTGATGTCACTTCTCCTCAGAGAGGCCGCTCATTAACTTTACAAGCCCCCCCTCAGTGGAGGCCTTTCTGTGTTGAACAGAAGGAAAAGAGCTTGACAAAACAGGCCTGCCCCTATCTCCTCACACACTGGCTCCCATGGCATTATAATGACCTCATACAGGAAGTCTATGATTCCTTTGTTTTTTCCTGTTTCGCTCTCCACAACAATTGTCTGTTTATCAAAATGTACAGTAAGGCCTCAGTCTGGCCACAAAGAATAGACTGCTATTGCATGCAGTTCAGATGGTATCACCGCTTCTGCTTCTTCTGTGAGAAATCTACGGCCACACAGGAAAAGCATCGCTGCAGTCAACACAGACCACATTTTAAAATAAACTCCCATGTTTGTTGATTATGATCTATAATCAAAAACCAGACTCTTTTCAGGCTGCTTTGCGTCTCTACCAACTTCAAAGGAGCCCAATTTTAGCATCCTAACTGGAAAACAAGTGTGCACATCTTTACACTTTATAAACTGTTTACCAACAAGCCACATTTCTAGCCCCGCCAGTACTGCAACTTGGCCCACGAGGAGACTGTGTGGGGAGCGGAGGACTCTTCGACTTTCTCCATCATGAAAAGGAGGCGGTAGAAAGCAAGATGTTTCGCAGAGCAGCCTCGGAGACAGATGGCCCTCAGCGGCGCTGCGCTTCTCCATGTGGTGACCTGCTTTGCTCTCCTAGCTTGAAGCATGAGGGGCTTTAAAAGTCTCTCCCTGGAAAACTCACTTCCACTTCTACGGCGATGTAATACTGAAATAACACTTTTCTTTTTTATCAGCGATACTAGTGAACCAAATCCCTGTAAAACATGCAGCTCCCCAGGTAGCAAACCCCAAAACCCTCTGGTTATTTTCAGTCTCAAATACAGTTAACATACAAAAGGCTGTTTCCTCCAAAAGCAACAGAAACGCAAACTCCACTTAGGAGCAAAGGGGATGCTCAGCTTGTGAACATTAACGACGTGCTACGGGGCTGTTTTCAACACGTACGCAACATCGTGTGTTTCCTTCAACTGACAAATCCAAAAATGACTTTCTGATTACTGGACGTAAACAGCCCGTCACCGGGATGGTTGATGACAAAAGCCGACTGCCGGGAAAAAAAAGTCCCTCAGCCGAACTCACCGAAAAAAAATGTCCTGGTCCACTGTGGGTGGACGCAGCGATGAGATAACACAGCCAGTTGTGCTGCTTGGCTGAGTCTCTCTGGGCCATAGGCGTGAAGAGATGGAGCCAAACAATGATCTCATCCCGAAATAATTGCTTCACTTGTGGCGGTTTCCCCCCTCCCTCTCTCTTCCCTCAGCCGAACACAGCTCACACAGTTCTCGGGACAAAAATAAGAACCAGTACATATTTGTTCTCCTCGCAGGGCCCTGTCACCGTCCGCTTCCATTCTGGTTTCATCTCAGCAGCGTAACTTGTTGCTTTTGAGATCAGCATTTTTTTTTAAATCAGAGGAGATGAGAGATACGTTACCCTGGTTTTATTTTTTAAATGATTTATTACATCTCCATCATGCGTATTGTGGGGGGGGGGGGGGGAAGTGCTGTGGAAAAGCGCACCCTCCCTGAAAAGGTTTTAGTAGTTTCAAATTATATGAAGGAACACAGAGAACGTGGAATGATACCATAAAGGGCCGGTGATGATGATGTTGTGTGTGCATGCCATGCCATGTGTTACCTGCAGTGCCTCCTTGTTGAAGAGTGAGTTGCGCTGAGTGAAGCAGTCACTCTGGGACGTCCCGGCCGCCGCCGCCGCTCCGTTCTGTGCGTGTGGATGACTTTCTCTTCTCTGAGGCTCTTTCTGCTGCGATTCAGGCACCGAGATCTGTGTGAGAGCACGACAACACACAGCAACGTGTTGAAAACACGAGGGCCTTTGGACTGTCACATTAATAAGATAAAACATGAACACCAGATGACGCTTGCCTCTGATAAAACCGAGAAGGAGTTTTTTTGTCGTTTTTTTTTTACAATCCAGAGACACTATAAACTTGTCTGACACCCAAGGTCTCTCTGAACAAAGGCCTACTGTCAGCACTACGTGAGATGAAATGAAACACGACTGGCACTAGTCGAGCATTCCCGCTGCTCTCCAATCAGGAAACATCTGGGCACATGAAGGAAGCAGGAATGGACAGATCCTTGGATGTCTGACGTTTTTTACTGTCAGCCTTACATGTAAACATATCACCTTTAAAAGGACGTTGGTAGACCATGTCATACCTGAACAGGTACAAAATAAAACAATACCGCCTTCTCTTGTGTAATTATGGCATTTCTTTCTGGTATTTTCATGAATAACACATGAGCGAGAAGAAAAGCAAGGTATTGTTGTGGTTTCAGAACAAGAGGTGCGTGATGTCAATGAGTACGGTAGCTTTTTTTGTCCTAAAAAAGGGAAATGAGGCCATTGCTGTGTCAGTGTGTTATTATAAGCAACCTCCATGAGGACTTCAGCAAGCCTTTTTCTTTTGTTAACATCTTCCCTGACCTCATGTTTTCCAGTGAGCCCTGCCTCTGCACGGTCTGCTGTAACAGAGCACTTCATCCACAACACACGCTGATGACTTCAACGAGAAACAGTCCAAATCCGACAGCCCATTGACTTTAAACAATATCCTACAATATACATACTATTTTCCTTCTGTCGACTGTTTCTTACATTGCAGTTAAACAAGAGGACACACAACAGGCTGTTTGTATGGCGTTTAAAGAGTTAAGTTGCACAACTTAACTGGTTTTCCACCTCTGTGTGACTTTGCGCCAAATGTATAACATAATAAACTGGTTAAGTGTGACCTCACTTCCTAAAAGTCCAAGAGATCAATTCCACAGCTCGCTAACGCTATAAAGACTGCACTGTCTCCCAGCGAAATCAAGTTGGGGGGAAATGGCACAAATCTCAAAACCAAGACACTCAATATTAGATTTTTTTTAAATATATTTTAGGCTTGATATTATAGTCATTTTAACGACGTTACCTTTTGGTCGGATTTCTCTCTGTTCAGTTCCCGCCTGGTTTGTTCCAGCGTGGGCTGAACTTCATCACTGCTTTCTTTGCTGAGTAAAACCTAAAACACAAAGCCAAAAGTAAAGAATGAGCAGGCGGTAGTGAGGAAAATAAGAGGCAAATAAGTTGAACAAGCTGGGAAATAGTGGAAGGCAAAAACAATATTTAGGATTCTAATAGCATATATATATATATATATATATATATATATATATATATATATATATATATATATATATACATATATATATATTGGTCATGATTGTGGTACATTTGTAAAACAATAAACCAATACCTCTGAAATATTTAATAATGAAATGAAACGAAACATACACTGCTAAATTGTACTGTATGTTTAAAAGATTAGACAAAATACAGCTTTTCATGCTGCGTTTGAGGTTAATGTCTTTGCTTGGAGGTACATCACCAGTATTTAATGGGAACTGTTAAAAGGAGACGATTCATCACAAATATGATATAACTATTGTTACTCATATTTTTGAAGATATCTCAAATCTACTTATATGTTGTCTTGATTGGGTAAAATTGCTGTAATATTGACAGAAATCCCACCTCTGTGTGATAACCTACAATTTCCTTGCTTATTATTACATTGAGTCAAGTGTGTCCTGTACCTTAAAGTGAGAACTGGGCTTATTCTCACAACTCACTCCCACAATCCTGGGCAGACGTGGCTCCATCGTGCTGGTGACATTGTTGTTGTTATTGTTGTTTTCCGACGTGAACCCCGTGACGGGAAGCGGCGGCACCTTGCTCTCCGATCTGTCTTTGCACCCGGAGATCGTGATCTTCTTGATGGACCTGGAGACCGCGGAGGCGGAGGCGCCGTTCTGGTTCAGGTCGTCCTCGGCCGCCATGTCCTCCTGCTCGCGCTTGGCGGGCGCGACCTGCATCGCGACGGGCGACACGAGACAGGGGCCGCGAGCGCAGACCTGCTGGGACCGGCTAAGGTAGAGCGAGTTCAGGTTGTGCTGCAGGCTGCAGTTATCCAGACTCTGGCTCTGCAGGTAACTCTGCGTAAACTCCTGGCATTTTGGCACAGCCGGGACTGACAGCCTCGTCCCAATGGTGAAGGGCTGGACCTTCCTCACAATGCTTTCAGACATTGTTGGTCAGTGTCCAGGTGAGAAAACCAAATGTGGTGAAGTCCAAACGAGAATAATGGGTGGGGAGGGGGGATAAAAAAAAGAAGAAGTCTGTCACATCCCTTTGTACACTCTCCACACTAACCAGCTCTGTGGGTCCGGTCTCTGTTCAACGGGCAAGTGGAGGGGCTGAGCAGAAAGTGGAGGCAGAGCTCAGTTCTCCACCTTCTTGTGCATGTTGAGAATGCACAGCACGCAGCCCAGGACGGCTTCCTTGGACTCCTGGGATCGGATGCGGTCCCAGACGTGACGCAGCGCCGTGCCAAGGTGGGCCGCGGCTGTAGAGAGGGTTCTCCTGAGGAACTTTGCCACTGAGCCGGCCAGTCTGCTACTGAGGAGCCTGATAACCAGGGACCGCAGCAAGATGAAAACTGCTGGCATGCTGCCGGACTGGGCTGCGAGAAAAAAAAAGAAAATTGAAGAAAAAAAAAGGAAACTGAAAAAAAGAGGAGGGTTGGTTCAGAAAGGGATGAAGTCACCTCTCTCTCTCTCTCTCTCTCTCTCTCTCTCTCTCTCTCTCTCTCTCTCTCTCAGCGACAGAGCAGTGAGGGGGCTGTAAAGCCTGGCTGTCAAAACTTCCCCTCTGAACCGAACAGAAAATCTGTCCAGATAAGAGGCCAGTAATGGAGTCAGAGGGAGAGACCTCTGTCAGACCTCTTCAATCACAGCTTATCCTCTATGAGGTAATATCCTCAGCTGAAAACAAACTCTCACACACACACCAACGCAGCCTCTACCTTACCTCCACCTTGAAGTGCGGAGTAACAGATTCAGCCCTGAGGTGTTCAGCTCTGTTAAAAAAAAAATTACAAGACAAAGCAAAAAAAAAAAAAAAAAGTCTTTCACAGGCTGCAGGCTTTTACAAAAAAAAAATCCAGTTTGAAATGTGAGGAGAGAGTGAGCTTCAGAGGCTCATGTGAGCGCTGTCGGTCCGGGAGTGAGAGTGCTTTCCTGCAGCTTTGAGCCTCTCCCCATCAGCGAGGAACAGTTGTCACTCAGGTACCAGCTGAATGGGACAGCCCTGACGCTCTGCTCCTTAAACTGCAGAGCTGCTGGCATGGCAAGTGTGTGTGTGTGTGTGTGTGTGTGTGTGTGTGTGTGTGTGTGTGTGTGTGTGTGTGTGTGTGTGTGTTTGTGTGGGGGGGGCAAATTACAGTCAAGCAGATGATGACCCTCACCACTCCTTGATGGTGGCAAGGGTTCAACACAGCACATGTCAGGCTGACTGACTGGAATGGCAGGGGTGGCGTGTGTGTGTCAGGGGAGCAGGGATTACTGAGCAGAGCAGACAGCAGGGGAAATATTTTTGCAGGGAGCAGAGCGGAGAATCTGCTTCTACTGGTGAAAGCTTTCCCCAAAAAAGGAACTCTCACTCCTCGCTCAGCTGCTCTCTGACTTGACCCCATGCAGCACCTGCTCGGACTCTCGCAACAAAACCAAGTCAGTGGTTCCCTAAAATATAGACCCGTGTAGTAAAATTACATGATATTTAGAAATAAAAACATTCATGAAATATATTCATTCATGTGCTCTAAAGTCCTCAGTGTTGCTGCGGTGTTTGAGTCGGGCTCGAACAGCCAGCAGCGGGACAACAACCCCAGCGGGGCTCCGTATGACAGAGGTAGGAGTCGACATGGTTAATGATGCTTTTAAAAGAGCTCTGGTTTCATGATGAAGTCATCTAAGGAAGAGTTTTAATGTGTTGCAGCTTGAAATCATAGATAAATTCTGCGCAGGCTGGGTGGTGTTCACGGAAGGCTGCATGGGTGGAGTTCAAGGGGTTTGGCTGACTTTAAAATGCCATTTCCTCATATTGCTGGGCTCTAAAAGTGTGTGATTTATGTGAGCAGTGGGTACACTGTGTGGCTCTG
This sequence comes from Taurulus bubalis, assembly GCF_910589615.1. Lineage (NCBI taxonomy): Eukaryota > Metazoa > Chordata > Actinopteri > Perciformes > Cottidae > Taurulus > Taurulus bubalis. The sequence goes on from NC_136602.1 coordinate 18,439,764, forward strand.
ACACCGCCACAGGCCCAAGTGTTGGTTCTGTTCAAGCAGAACATTTGGAAAAGTGGGTTATTTTTAATTTAGGAGAAGGAAATACGTATATACATAAAAATCGTTTTGCAAGTCATTCTGTGTAAAGGCAAACTGAGTTCTAAGAGATGCCGAGGAGAATACTGCAATCCACAGCTTAGCCTCGACTTGAACTCAAAGCAAATGAGAAACAATCCATAACATTGATTTACCCCATGAAGCCTTTCTTACCCGACTGTATAACATAAACACCAACGCATTAAAGTATACAGAACTTGCAAAAACATCAAATACATTATAGGCTTAATACATCTTCACTGTTTGCATCCATGTAACAGAGTATTGTTTAATCTCCCCCATGAATAACACAATTATAAATTGTTTTCATATTGTGCAGATATACATGAAGCATCTTATGATGGAGTAATTCATTTTTATATTTTCAAATGAGAAAAATAGCAATCATTTGTTTAAGCTACACTGTTGTTTTAGCTTATCTCTATCACTGAGACACTCACATTTAGCAGTCTTTGAGACACATTGTAACACAAACAAGACTCAACAACATCTCACTGAATTTATTCAAATTAACAAATCTGGTAAAACCAGTATTGTTCAGTACAGTGACATTTTGGGAGACCTATTTAAGTAACTACTGAGCTGTAGAGCCAGGATGCTATTAGCCTAGCCTAGCTAATGGCCATGCTAGGGTAGGCAAATGGCCTCTTTGGCGAGGATAAAGATTGGAAAATTCCAAAAGCACACCTTCCAGCCCCTCTAAAGCTCACTAATTAACAGTTTACAGGCTTATATTTTTACTTTGGAGAGAATCTTTATGCTAAGCTAAACAAAGCTAACGGCCTCCTGGCTCAAGCCCAGTATTTAACGCAGAGACACAGGAGTGGTATTAATCATCTCATCCAGGTCTAACTAATACCATATTTCCCAAAATATCGAACTATTGCTTTCAACTTATCCTAAGCGACAATAAAAGCAGGTTCGTGGACACATTACACAGCGTCATGTACGATGTGCTAGAAGTTCATAGGAAAAATGTCTTCATATAAAATCATTTGATCAAATTTCGTGAAACTCATTCTTTCGCCTTTGAACTGAACACTTTGTGTGTAAAGTCTGTTTTCCACTTGGCCTGTAAACATTTATAAAGGATGGAAAGTTGTTTGCCCACAGAGTCACTGTCTGATTAGATTTGAACCAGGTGTCGAACCTCTACCAACCGAGTCAGATTAGGCTACTGTAACACCTTCCGTATGTTGTTTACCCTGGAAGTCTCCACTCCCTCCTCGCAGCGCTCATCCACATCTTGTGCGTAACGTTTAACTGTGCTGCCCACATCCGTTACAAATTATTCAAACCTCAGCCTTCATCTGATAGCTCTTCATTTGTGTCATCTTCCTGGTTGTTAAAGACAAGCTGGTTCTGGCCTGATGGCTGATATCATTGCCTCCCAAGATGATAATAAAACCCTGATGCTTTCTCACCACAGGCCCTGGTGATCACCCTCGTTAGATATCTTCCATTTTATGAGAGTCAGTAAATACGACTTTGAAGACTAGTTCAAGGGGTGATGTCACCGAGGCAGCCCGCATGAAAGGAGAGTGATAGCTGCGGCGGAGGAGAGAATATGCATGGGGGCAAGAGGGGGTCTGTACTTTTCCACTCGGTGTATGTCATCACAAAGGCACGATTGGCCTCCTGGTCAAGTTTCACTACAGATAAGATTAAGTTTTAGCCCTGGATCATGATCAAGAAAGAAAAGGTTTGAAGTTTTAAAAATGGTTGGTATGAAAGGAACAGAAAAATGTAAATACTTCCTTCACATTTGTTATGTCAGGCATACTTGGCCTGAGCTTTTTAGGAAGTAGACATCATCCAGAGAGATCCAACCCCAGCAGCTCTGAATAACATTACATACAAAAACATTCTTTATCAATTTTATTTTAACTAGAACTTCATCATTAGAATCAAGTCTCTGTTTATTTCTTTTATTGTTATGGCTAACTAAAACTGTATTGTTTAATGTTGGATGCCAGGCCTGGATAACCACCACAATGTATTAATTTGTCATGTGGCCCAAAAAGCTATTTTTAAGTTTTTACAAGCAGGACAGAGCAAAAACAGACCATCTCGAAACATAAAGTCTTTGGCAACGTTTTAAAAGCAACATGTGCATATTTACACCAGTTTTACTTTGTTTGAATAGAAAGAAAACACAGACTAAAGATAAAGTTAAAGTTGTGAATGACTATGAAACACAAACTTCAAGGCAATGTGGCATGATGCCAATAAAATTGTGAAGTCACACATTTGTAATAAAGCTTATCTGTTGATCTAAATATCTTCAAATTCCTTTGCTCTGAGCTCACAGGTCTGAACCCACATCTTGACAATGACCTAGCCTCTCTCAGATGGCATTAACAATGAGATGATTTGTGCTTGAAAAAAACAACGTAAGCTGCAGTTTATGGACGGGAAATATAAACACATTACAAAAGGTGCATTTTCAGCATTTATGATATCCACATGGGTTTTTGTGAAGTTTTACCCACCCCAAATCTATACAGCTGGAGGTCACAACATAGTTTATGGCATAACTAACGTACAAACATAAAAGCCTTGAAACCTGTCAACTAAATTAACAACACCTTTAATCACTGGTTCAATTCTAATTAAATTGTGGTACCTAGTTTCCTCACTCACCTGAGGCTATTTGACCTAATGAGACTGTGTGCTTTTCAGCTGACGTTCACACACACCTGTGGCGCTTCTTCCTGGGAGTCCTGTTTCACGTGTTTCTTCTGAGCATGTCCACTCTTATCACAACCATAAAGAGCCATGACATCATATGTCAGTGCTCATTATCTAGAGAGACAGAGTGCTACATTTGGTCACACAGCAGAAAGAGGCAAGCAGAAACAATGAATCCCAACCGTCTGCATGACGAATATATTTTTCATCGAAACTGTAGCAGGCATTTTTCCAAAAAAAACAAATGCGGAGTGGCTTTTTAAAAAGGTGCCGCGCTGACAACTCTTTTGCAATATTGCCCAATGCAAACATGAAACCCGTAATATTTGTTCTACTCAGGCTCCAACTGGCATCAAGGTGGCATCATGAGTAGAAACAGTGAAAGTATGTTTGAATTTAAACACAGGAGTCCGACCTGGCTTTAAGACAAGAGGGGCTTTGTTTTGATCTCCTAAATGGGTTTCTTGTTCGAACATAACAATTGGCCACGACATTAGAAAAATACATCATGCAGCGTAGTTGAGAAACAAGTGATTTTGGAGAATGTTAAAGATCAAAAGAGGCTTTCGCTGGCTCTTGAAAAAGATGATAATTCAAAGTCAACATTCAACGGGCTTGTTGAGCAAGTCAATGAACAGGTCGGCGAGGAAATTAGTAAATGATCAAATGTATCCACTTTGCAGTTAGTTTGTGTTTCCACTTCTGAACCGGAGGCCAGCTGATGACAGATTGGCATCCCCGGGAGCGTTTGTTCTCAACAAGTATAAGGGTCACTGGGAATGAATGATTGAATTACTTTTCTTGGCTGTAATAGCAAAGTTTTGGAATTCAAAGAATACGTGGAATTTTTAACCACGCTAGCGGCATACCTCCAGGGATGGTAATGATGGTCCAGACAGATATATCTCAATAACCTTTGGGTGGATTGCAGTGAAAGTATGCGCAGACATTCATGGTCCTCAACCCTATTATGTTGGTGATCCTCTGACTTTTCCTCTACTACCCCCACCTTAAGGTTGGCACATGGGGAGATGTCATGGCAACATTTGGATTGATTGCCATAACAATTGGTGCAGAAATTCATGTCCTTCTGGGAATCAGTTGTCGTACCTTTGGGATCTCTAAACTTCATCTGGCACCATTGTCATGACAAAAAATAAATTTCTCCAATACTTTGTTTTTTGACCAAGAACAATGTATTTCCCATCAGCCTCAGGTGTACATTATGTTTAGTGTGAAGTAGCAAATATGAGCATGGTTACTCTTGAACAAAGATGGTAAACATGGTAACCATACCTGCTAACATCAGCATGTTGGCATTATGAGCATGACCTCAATGTTTAGCTAAAAGCTCAAAGTTATCCAAAGGTGCATAAAATGAGATTGGAACATAATAACGCTTGCATGATGACGCTGTTGTTCGGGACGCCGTTATCAGCTGTAAACGGCGTATGAGAGCAGCGCAGAGCGGAGGCCGCGAGCTAACCGCTGGGCCTCACACGCACTAAAAGTACAAGTAGCAAAGAAGTGGAAGTTCGGAAAAGAACATAATAACGATTTAATTATCTGGTCAGACCAACATTTCTCCGCTATATCTTTACACATGTGTTTTACTGCTATATTATCGCTCTGAATGTTGTATATTGGTCCTTTTAATCTGTAATTAAAAGGGAATCTATAAAATACAGCCATTTAGAAAGCCGTGCTCAATGCTGCAGATCCGAGTTCCAGTGTGGGAGGCTCACACTGCGTCATACAGGCCTTTATTGTACTTTTCTCAGAATGCAATTTGAAGGCACCCTGAGGTGGCAGTCAGGCTGAATGGCGGGATGAGGTCACTCAATCATGTGACATCATAGGTTCACATGGTAACTGCTCCGGCAGCAGGAAGCAATTTTCCCATATCAAAGGTTGAATAACAAAAAAGTCGTACCTTATTTTTGCCCCCTCCAACAGGATTAATCACCTTGAGAGGGAGGCTTAACATTTGACCTCTGATGTCATTCCAGCAGCAGCTTTGGTGCCTTCAAGTCTTCATTTGGAGGCTCTGTTGACCCGACGGTGTGATTTATTAATCACATAGGCTACAGGAACTTTAATCATGTGCTGCTGCCTGCCTGGAGTATATTGCTTGCCCGTGTGCTTGACATCTGAATCGCCACGTGTTGCCAAGTGGAAAGCCTTGTTAAACATTTCTAATGCAGAAACATAGAATCAAGAAATAGGTGAACCTACATATTTACATTTCAACATGTACACATCCAGACATTTGATGGATCTGCTCTGTAATCGCCATGATGTACCTCAAAACTTCACGAGAGAAACAGCAGAAGAAGAAAAAAGATCGTTTCATCCAAGTGCTTCAGGCAAATGGAAAAATATAGGGAGGCCAAAGTACCTCTTGAGTCATGTTTGAACACCACTATTCCGTTACAGATTAGCTTAATGTTTTAGTTGAGGTAATTCTTCTCTGACATTTTCTAATTAGGGGTAAATAGAAAAATACCAATAAGTACACAGACAACTTGGAAAAACTTTCACAGATGTTCTTTAACATTCTTGAAAAGCAGTGGGGTCACCGCTCATTTTATCACAGTGTGAGGACATCGTTACACCTCACCTCATGGAGTCTGGATTCAATACAAGACAGGCCAATGTGATTTCTTTCCTGCTTTGACATACAAATGGCCTCCAGGGCTTATGTAACAAGCTGGACCCACCTGAAAGTTCTGCGTTATTGTTTGCCTCACTCATGTCACCTCCTGTTAGTGGAACGGATGAGCTCATTGCTGACACCAGCCTGAGCAATGGCTAGTTGATGCTAAAATGCAGCTGACACTATAACAAACACTCTAACACCAGTGGATTACTTTCACAAATGGAACTGAGCGTGATTTGTTTCCTGAGTGGGATGACAATTTGCAACACATAGAAAGGAAATTGGGATTTTAAGTAGACATGATAAACTTTGGCAAAGTTTAGTCAAGAAACTTGAAGGCTCTCTTTGTGGTTTTACAAAGAACCTGTGGACATTTTACTTTTAAATAACCTTTACCTAACTGCAGAACCAGTGACACAGCCGAAATTGTTCCCATTGCAGGGTATTGGTGCTCAGAAAGTCTTATTCACTAGACTGCTGCCTCTTTTGGCGTATTTTGTCTGGATTGTGAAAAGCACATGTTTTTTTTAAGCCACACATGTTGCTTCAAAGAGACAACATGTGACTGAAGCATGTTTTGCACATTTCTCAGTTAAAGATGTATTCAGCACGGAGCATCAAACTTGACTTTAATCAAGCATCACATGGGGATGATAGGAGCAGGTGACAGTGTTTTACGAGAGGAGTGGGATAACAATTGGGTTTAAAACAGGTGCTGTGCATTTACCAAGCAACTGTCCCAACTGTATGGGTGAGGGGGCTCTTCAGGCAAAAATAGAACGTGAGCCACATAATTAAAGTGATGAAAATACTTGTTGCTGCTGGCCCAGTCTGAAAGACCCTGTGGGATGGTAAATATTATATTAATCGTGACATGAGGAGAATGCTTATCACCATCAAGAAAACCAAAAAAGAAGCTGAACTGCATCAATAACACAATATCACAAAATATCAACCCGAATGTAGGAGAATTGGAAAACATGCAGGGAAACAACCTTTTTAGCCTCCCAGTGAGATTCTGGGTTTAGGGGGAGCATTTCTTACCCTTCATTAGGTTTTATTTGTGGACGGTCGAGAGCCACAAACAAACAAAATCACCACAAACCGTTAAAACAAACTACTCCCCGGTCTGTCAACTTCCCGAGTTCCAGGAAAACAAGCCGCAGAACTTCAGTTTCAACGAAGCTTAGCAAACACTCAACTTTGTGTTGCAGGCCAGAGATGAACCGCTGAACTCTCCAAAGGGTTTGTATCTACTCACACCAATCTTAACTGTTGCCTGAGCATTTCTGCATGTTTTTATTTCCAGAGTACGAAATGATAATACTCGATTAAATCACTCATCTGTTTATGATTTGAAGCTTTGTCCAACAACCGGCCTCCCTGCATGGCCACATGACTTTGCTCATAAAGTATGGCTTGTCGGTTAATTGGTAATCAGAAACACAGCCCAACTAATAAAAAGATCTACAAAGTACTAATTTTACTCCTAATTCAAATGAACCATAAGCGAAAAAATGACCTGAGGCAAATAGCAATCTTCTTCTTTAGAAACTCACAGAGAGAAGCTCTGTTCATTTAATAACCCCCAAATTAAAGGAAAATGTATGATTCAATCATCTGGCCACAGAGTTAGATCATGCTCTATGACATCATTCTGGACTGCCTAATCCAACTTTTGAGGAAGTCTAATCAGTACGTCAGAGTACTTGCTCTGTTTGATGCACTGACCTTAACTGGTAAAGGCACTTTTACTTCGTAGTGTGTGATATTATGAAACACTTACGAATGGCAGTGTTACAATTTTTTTTACTGCTGTACCGTACTTTGTGCATGTGAAACTGAAATACATGGAAACTATGAAAGAACCTCGGGATATGTCTTTTATACTGTAAAACATGATACAGACAATTTCAGGCAAGTTCTATTAAAAAAAGTAAACAGAGAAGCAGGTGAAAATAACTCTGCAAAAATCTTTACTGAACTATAACAGTGCTTTTTGATGTCGAGCTCCGCAAGCGTTTCTTTCCCTTGCCTTCCATTTATTGGTTTATTTTGCGTGGAGTTGCTTTTACTGTTCATAATAACAGCACACTTAGGATTTTTATGAGCCATGCTGACGAAAAAGGTTAACCAAATGAGCCATTTCTAAGTAGAGGCAGTGTTTTTCTCTGCCACAACGCATTGCAAAGCTCTTCCATCATGGGTTTACCCAAAGAATACCCAGCAACAGTTGGTTCTCGCAGTTGTTGTTGACTCGCAGAGCTATGCTGCAGTTGGGCAACTCCTGTTCTCTATGTCAAGGCATAACAACAGACAGACAAGCACATGTGCTACCTATAAAATGTGTAAAACACACCACGAAGCAAATGTGTCGAAGGGTTGCTCAGCAGGGTCAGATGGGTGACGCAATCTGTGCAAAGGCTGACAGGTGGGACGGCAGGCTGGACTTTTTAGGCCGCTCAGGCTGGGCACCACTGCAGAGGATTACTTTCTTTGGGCGGGGCTGGACTCTGCTCACTGGGATGAGACACTGTTTTTTTTGCTCTATTTACTTCTTACAAATATCACCTCTGTTATGAGCGGTTAGGCAAGAGACGAATCGTACGTGTTTATGAGATGATCAGCTACTGGAACAACTAAGTAATGGTAGTTGTACGTGTCATTTTCAGGAAAAGAAAAGCTCTGCTCCTTTTCTCTTTGTTGGTGAATAGGCAGAATGTTTCCAATATGATAAACTGGGGCCGACACAAAGTCTAATAGGAGAAGGTGTGCGTGCCTCAGTATAATATTAGTGTATTATGTCCCATATCATTATACAACATGAGGTTTGCATATACTAGCTCCAAAACAAAACAATTACCCCAAATAGCATCCTGTGTCCCAGACATGTGATCATTTAAATAAACTTTCTTCAAGCCATTTCCAAAAATTCCTGGGTGCACTTCCAGACAATAACATCATCTAACTGCAACTGTGTAATGGTACGAAAAGGGACCGCTAAGTAGACAGCTTTTGGGATCTACAGTTCAGACTGTCAGAACTAATTTGAGATATTTTATCCGCATCTAACAAGTGAGATAAGGAACACAAGACTTGGAAACTGACAGCATTATATCTATAATGATTGTACAAATCAACAAACTACCAAGTTTCACTTCCTGAGTGATGATAATTTTAGAATCTACCACACACACGGAGCACCGTAATCTGTTTTTCAGTGCGTGTCCATCTGTGGTCTCTAATCACCTATCGGAGCTCCAAGGGGCAGCCCTGGGCAGCTGTCATATGGGCGTCCCAGGCACAAGCTCCCCATTGTGCATGACTTGCAGCTGGCATGGTGCTGGAATGCCTACAAAAATTAATCAATCAAAGCCCCTCCTAAGCAGACCAGACCTGGGCAGTGATACGGGCAGATCCATGGCAGCTGTAACATGGCTCCTCAGTGCCATAATCAATTTACAAGGCTCTACTTTCACTTCAGCCAGAGCATTTTGAACCAAGTTGATCACACTAAACCCACTCCTTTGTAAGGCAATGCTTTTAAAAGCAGGTTGCATGATGTGTCATCTTTACAGTCTAGACGTGTGAAATGGGCTGATTAAAGGGGATCCAATAAAATTCAATATATATAGGATAGGCTTCACATACTGCAAAATAGCCAGTTTCTCCAGAGATGTTCACATTTAACCTTTGGTCCCGTCATATGGACCACAGTACTAGGATTAGGTCAGATGAAGGCTATTTTGTTTTTCAAGCCAGGCAAGCTGCCAAAGCGCACATTCTTTTTTATTGACAGCATTGAGCTGGAAGTGGTTCTTACAAAATGGAGGTCTTTTTTTAAATATACAATATACATTTCATACGTAAAAATGTCCCACTTTGACCACAATCTTACACTGGAATAATTTGAGGTTGTTGGGCTTATTTAGTGGTGAAATACTCTGGCCTTGCCCCAGATTAGATGGGCTCCAGCCTGTGTTAGCATATGCTCACCATGCTGAAGAACAACCAACACTGAAACACTGAGCTCTCCAGGGATGCTGCGTGGTAGCGGACCATGCCATGAGAGGCAGACATCCAAGCAGTATCAGATGATGAAATGCATTGCCCAACTGCACCCCAACCAGACCAACTGTTCTGACCAATCACGCTAAAGTAGGGATCATATTCTTATAAACGTTTTGGTCTATGTGTTTGGGTCTGTGACAGCCTACTGACCTGAGAGCAAAATAAAATGTATGTGACAGCGCCATCTACTGCTGCAATTATGTTATTGCGTGTGACATAAATAGTCACCTGGGTTTCTACAACCATAAACAATGTTCTTTCTTTACCAGTTTGTTATCAACCATATTGATTTGTGATTTCAGATTAGGCACGTGATGTGGATGTGAGTGATAAGTGGAATAACACAAAATATATATATTATTTCCCCTTCTCCTTGTTCCATTTGAATGAAATTTAGAGGCATAGTAAGGTGAAAGTAACCAGAAGATATTTATATTTGGGACCATATTTACTCCATATTTATCTTACCCCCCAAATCTCCCAGGTTCACTGTTTGTCAGTTGATATTTAATAAGGCCATTATCTCGGCAGACAAATACCTGTATAGGAATAGCAGGAAAGTACAGGTGGAACTAAGCGACTCCATCCTATTCAAGTGTCCCAGAAAGCCATGTCAGTGAGCCAACATGTACTATACCAGGACCCTGAGATCAAAGCACTTGTGTTTTTCCTACTGCCATGTCAAAATATCGTCCGTGGAAAAGACTTTTAATGTCCTACAAAATTGTTAGGACATTATCACCACTACAATATCAATTATAAATGGGCCCTTCTGTATGACCTAATCTGTCGGCCCTCTTGGAGAGGCCATGTATCAGAATCTAGTCTTAAAACTGTAATTATGTTTAGCATATATTGGGCTCACATGGTGCAAATGTCCGTGTTAAATCAGAGAGCCACACAGGAATTGAATACTAACCAGTATTAAGAGTAAACGGTAGTTTTGGAAAACGAAAAATGTTTTTTACAAAGTTCACATACAAGGTTCCTACAGAGTTGCAGTGAGTACCGGTCTTTACCGACAGGGGGTGCTCGCGGACGTCTCTCGCCCCCCAACACGTCACGAGGGAGACGGTAGGGGCTCCCAGTGGACAGCGCTGCTTTCCCAAACACCAGTTAACCACAACCGACTCGACCTGAAGGTAGCTAACGCACATTCCTCCTCTGATACGGCCGTCTCTTAGCGAACCAACTCGTAACTTTGCCACGGTTGGACATAAACGCCGCTGCGGTAACTCTTGCGGGCCGTTTTTTAAATGTTTTACTCAGTTCACGTTAGCTAGCTAGCTACTACATATTAGCATTAGCCTAGCTAGCAGCAGCTTTTCCCTCCTGGGCACTTGGTTGGAGTCGGACACGGGGACGCTGTTATCGTGACACGGTTGCTGGTAAAGTTGAGGGTGGGAGGCCAGTCGCTGTCGCTCACAGGTGTCTGTTATTCCTGTCGTAGAGCTAACGTCAGCTAGCAAGTGCATGAGGCGTTGACTGGACTGGTAACCGTGTTGAAGCTCAATGTCACCGGCTGTTGATTAGCTTTATCAAACCACTATCTGTGCGCCCGCAATGTAGCTTATATGGCCCACCCAGACCTGTGCAGTAGTGCACGTGGATGTGGTTGTAAGTTAACTATGTCGTAATGACTACTAAGCTATTGTGGCCAAGTTGTCAGTGCCATGGCTAGTCATCTGACATCAACAAAGTCCTGCTCAGTGGGTTAGGAGGGTGTCTCAGCCCTCTCAAACATGCACTTCTTCTCAAAGTCTAACTAACCTATGTGACGAAGAACTGCTGTTCAATGTGTGCAGGAAACACTGCTGGGGAACCGGGCTACTGCATTGCAGACGCGGAAATGTTCCCTTCACGTTGCAACTGTGTTGGCATTTTTGAGAAGTCACTTGAATCCATGTGGACGTCTTGCGTTTACATGGCAGCTTTTACAACAATGTTCTAAAAAAATAATTGCAACAAAACTATTACTCGACTAAAACCTGCCTGTCGACAAGATCTTGCCCGTGTTGCTCCACTTGGTATGTTGAATGGTCTTTTGGGGGTTTATTTATAAGAGCAAACAAAGGTTGGAGGTCAGCGAGTAAGTGAGTCACTGAGACTGAATAAGCGGAGGTATGTAGGGTTTACAGAGACACAGGTGCACTTGCCTTCTGCAAGACACACAGGTAGTGACTGAGTATGTGCCTGTTACTTTAGACTTGCAGTATAAGCTGCAGGCCTTTTCCCACATGCTTTCTGTTGGTCCTTAGTTTTCACAAGTGTCCAAATAGGTGCCCAAATATCCAAGAGACGGATTTACTGTTGCTCTCTTTTCAAGAGATTAGAAACACATTTACTGAATAGGATCTCACTAATATCAAAAGATCACTGAAGCCATTTGTGTGTAATGATATTGATATGGGCTTTGTATTGACGAGGTATCGCCCAAAAGGGGTTGTATATTATTTATATGATTCTATTTTTAAAACGTTTGTAGTGCAGTGGGAGGTTACATGGATGAGAGTGAGCAGAAAGAAAGAGGAGTGGTAGGTGTAGGTCTAATCACTTCTTAAAATACCCTCCCAGCTTTGATAATACAGGGGCGTGTGAGCTTGTCAGCAACAGCAGAGCTGAGCAACTCATAGACCAAGAGGACAAACCGTTGCCCTTTGTGTTCTCCTCAATTTGCCCCTCCTAGTTTCCCCACTGGTCTCCTAAGCAGAGTGCCATTCCTTGTTGTTGTGGTCACAGGTTTCAACGGTGTTGGCTTGATGGGATCCAGGCGGGTGACAAAGTGATGGTCTAAGGACTCGCAGTCACAGAGGTGCTTGCGCGTGGAATGTTGCGCTGGTCGGTGCACCTAGAAGGAGGGCCGCGGAGAGTCAACCATGCTGCTGTGGCGGTGGGGCACAAGGTGTACTCCTTTGGAGGCTACTGCTCTGGGGAGGACTACGAGACACTTCGTCAGATTGATGTGCATGTCTTCAACACAGGTAGGTGTTCAAATTAAACAGATGAAATTGGAAAATACTCACACTCAAAAATAACACAATTCGCGAGTCCCAAGAGAACTCTGACTTCATGAAAAGTGATTAATCTGGTCCACACGGGGACCCAGTTCATGTATTTATGTAAAATGATCTTATCTGCTGTTGGTTTCTGTTTGAATGCTAAGTTGGTGAAAAAGCATGTTCCTTTCATACCCTACGTTCTAACTGTTATGACGCAGGAAAGTATTTTTATTTTAAATTATAAAGTGAAAATGAAAGTGTTTCAGAGTTTGTCAAACCTTCACCGCTTTAACGGCTGGCATTGAAACCTAAGCGTTTCATTGCGGTTTTGTGAAATGTTCTGTGTTTGCTGTTTTTCCGTTGCCGTCCCACAAACACAGGTGTTTTCTTTAAATGTGCCGCTATACAACTTTTATAAAACGGCTTCCTTCTCTTATTCGTAACCCATTTGATATATATATATGTTTTTCTATGTGTGGTCGGCCACCTGCTTTAGGGTTTTACAACTTCCAAAAGTAGCTAGAGCCTACTTGCCGACGTCGTGCCATTAAAAAAACAAATAAAAGCTGTGGCACCAAACCTTGATGAAGATGCCTTTGGGCTGATTGGAATGGAAATGGGACCACCTTAGCTATTGTTTCAGTATTTTATCTTGACACTTGCTTTGTGCTCCTTCTCTTTGATGTCTATTTTACAGCAGAGCTGCCTGTTTTCTGAAGTTTTTTTTTCACCTTTCTTTTCTTGTCTATATTTGACGATATTTTACTTTTCACTGAATGAATGCATAGGAAATGTAATGATTTGGTATATTATAAAATAATGCAAACAATGTACAGAGCTAAGTGTAAGTTGTTTTCAATACATCAGTGTAAATATGATTTGAGATGTTTGTAAGTTTGCTGTACAAAAAGCTAAAAAAGGGATTAAAAGAAGATGTATTTATATTGTAGGAGTTAAATTATGGAACAACGCTAACATAAATGTAAGAATGATCAACTCATTTTTGTTTTTCAAAAGGATTGTTTATAAAACAATTGTTCAGGGTTACAAGTGTGAATGAAATCTATCTATAGTAGGAATAGTATTTAGGATAGGAATATATAAGCATTACCTCACCTATACCATTTTGGTTATTTAAAAAAAAAGTTTTTTGTACATTAGATTGTGGCTTTACTTATTGTATGTAATGATTGACTGAATAAAGCACGTACTCAATGTACCTTTCTGGATGGTTTTGTACTTCAGTGTCTCTGCGCTGGATGAAGTTGCCTCCAGTGAGGATCGGAGGAGGACATGAACGTGCCCGTGAAGTGCCCTATATGCGCTACGGCCACACCGCTGTGCTGCTGGATGACATTATCTACCTCTGGGGTGGTCGTAACGACACAGAGGGAGCCTGCAATGTGCTTTATGCCTTTGATGTCAGTAAGTAGACCTGCATCTAATTCACACTGCTAATTGATAGTTTGAGGCTACGTCGCCTTTGAGATGCACCTGTTTGATGTTAAGGTTGTGATAGCGACAGGGAGAGAACACCTTTTTTTACTCCATGGGGCTGTGCTCGTGACTCAAGTGTTTTGTCCGTAACATAAGAAGTTGGGTCCCTCGCAAGAGTGCTAAGAGTTGATGTAAGCTTTCCCTGCTTCATAGACACCCACAGATGGTTCACACCCAAGATTTCGGGGACCGTTCCAGGGGCAAGGGACGGTCACTCCTCCTGCGTCCTGGGAAAGGCAATGTATATATTTGGAGGCTACGAGCAGCTGGTGAGTCTTCGTCACTCTTCACTGTGGGACTTGCTCGCTGAACATTAAAACATGATTACATGAATCTCCTCTGCCCTGTCTTAGGCTGACTGCTTCTCCAATGACATCCACAAGCTGGACACCATCTCCATGGTTTGGTCGTTAATCAATGCCAGAGTGAGTTAATTCTTCAAAAAAAATATATTTTTCCTGTGAAGAAAACGTTATGCATTGAATATTCAAGCCCCAGGAAAGAGGAGCACCAAGCACTCAGTCAAAGAAACACAAAAGAATGGACTGGCAACATACTTGGTTACATTCAAAGCACTGTTGGAAATCAACACACCATTGGTTATTACAGGGGTTGGCAGTACTGCTACACAAGCGCTCAGTGGTCAGATTGGCTGGATACAAAGGCACTGAAATTTAATGCAGCTCCCTGGTGGGTGGCCAAGTACCCTTTTGGGATGTGCCATTTGTGTTTGTATGCAGTCAGACTGTTCACGTGATATACTCTTGTTAAGTACATGTTAGACGTAGACACTAGTGCTTCGGGTGAACTAGTTTTCGTTCCTCACTGATAACATTTCGTCAACAGAGATTACAGTTTGGTGCTTACATATTTAGTTGTGCATGTGACTGAATAATACATTGTTTTGCCATGTTCTCAGCTCTGCATTCCTTTTGTGAAATAAAACAACCTGCTGTGCTTTTATTCAAAAAACTGTTTACGCCGTTATTAAATATATATTTTTGTTATTCCACTCATTTAAAATCATCATTACGTCTTGTGTGCTTACTAGTCTTATTTTTCCTAGATCAGCCCAGGTTGTTTTAATTATTTCAGTTTCACAGTTAAACTGGTCATTTTTTTTATTTCAACATTATTTGTATAATCAGTTTGTTTTCTGGTTTGCTTTTTCTTCCACTGCTCTATTTGTAAAACAAGTTGAAGAGCCTGCTGGCCTGCATAGTGGGAAAACAATGGCAGCACATTCTGGAAGGGAAGGGGTGTGAAAGGCTTTACCGTGGCTGTAGCACAGCTCAATGCATAGGGAGTAGAGGCTGAGGCGGTTTCATACTGTGGAAACGGATCTCACATTTCACTTTTGTCATTTTTATTCATAGTACTCTTGTAACCAATGACAGTATCGTATTATTATTCTGAGATCAGTGTTTCCACGAAATGTAATATAATGTCTCTATTACTGGCCATTCTTTTTCAAGACTGGTGGTTCAAGGAAAGTGGTTTGGTTTTCGAGTGACTTTGTAGTATTGTATTTGTGTGCGACGTATTCCACTAGATGGCGCAGTTTACTCACGGCTGCTGTTCACTAAGCCTCACCTTTTGCAAGTGTGAAAATAAAGCTTTATACCCAGAGTGGTGATGATGAGCTTTGGAAATTTGGAGACATGGGAGGGTTTTGAACTAAAACTAGCTGACGAGGTCGGTCCTGGATCGACTGCTTTATGTTCCGTCGCTCTACTGAAACTTTTATAGAGCGTAAAGTATAACCGTCACACATCATCTGCCCGTCTTCTCTTCACAGGGCACTCCGGCACGCTGGAGGGACTTCCACTCGGCCACCATCATCGGGACAAAGATGTTTGTGTTTGGAGGCCGAGCAGACCGCTTTGGTCCCTTCCACTCCAACAACGAGATCTACTGCAACAAGATCAAAGTGTTCGATACACAGACCAACTGCTGGCTGAGCACACCTCCAACACAGCCGTTGCCAGAGGGACGCAGGAGTCATTCGGCCTGTAAGACAAACACACACATAAAATCAATATGGTGAACACAGATTTATGATTCGTGAAGCACTTTTAAATGCTTATATTGTATTTCAGTAGGTCAGTATCCTAAATTGCTTGCATTCTGTCCAGAATGAGTTTGGAGACGAGAATTGTGAGACCCAACAGCTCAACAGAATACAATCTGGTTGTTAGGAAATTCCTCATCCTTTTAGCTTAGCGAGGTTGATGAACCGGCTCTTATCATTAAACATATGGTTAGTTTTAAATAGTCTGAAATAATATGTTTTCCAGGGCAAGAACTGATGGAATCAAATATATTTTTGTGATTATTCATTTGTCTGTAATTTGCAGTCATTTTCCATTGTGACCGATCTGTTTCATTCTCAAGCATGATTAGTTTTTAATTTTATTGTTTTTGGAGTGAAAATACAAACCGTGTTCATAGTTAATTTAAATGTATTCAGTACAAGAATGCATGTTTTCCCAACATTGATTAAACAAATCCAGCTAATTGAACAGATTCACATGGTTCAATTTACTGCGCCGCAAATGTCTTGACCTGCTTGAAAGACCATAAAGACTGGACAATTGTTTTGTTTTTGTGTTTAGTTTCCTACAACGGGGAGCTGTATATATTTGGTGGATACAACGCCCGTCTGGACCGGCATTTCAACGACCTCTGGAAATTCAACCCAGGTGATTTACCACTTTTATGTCCGTTTGGGGAAAACGTGTCACGTTGCTATCAAACACTGGTGTTAAGTGTGTCATTCCCGGTAGTGTTTCATTGCTTTGCTTTGTGCGTAGTACATCTGTTTTGCTCTCCCTGCATTGATGACTGTTAAACCTCTGTTGAGGAAACATAGCACTGGAGGTGCTAACTCGTGTTGACCCTCATGAGACTCATGTAGACGATGCCCTCCTCCTCCCTCATCGCATCATTGTCAGCCTGGTGATCGTGGCTGGCTGCTTCCTTTTTCGCTATCCCGCATGCGGAACACACATGCCTGGTCTTTTTGCCAGAAACACCCAGATTCAAAACTGACAAATCTGTCTCAGTCTGCAGATTGATTCTCAAGTTGTTTTTCGAAAGAAGTAATGTCTCTATTACTGGCCATTCTTTTACAAGACTGTGGTGGTTGAAGAAAAGTGGTTTGGTTTTCGAGTGGCTTTGTAGTTCTGATAGTTATTGCTGGTGAAATTGATCACTATGGTGTTCAGTCATCTATTTAGGTAGACTGTTGATACACAACAATGGGCATGTACAGAATGTGTATCTTAACAGTTAGCCTATCAACACTGATCTTTAACCTTTCCAGATTTAGCATGTCACATGTTTTTTTATGGTGAAGAATGTACCGTGTATGTCGATGGTGAACTGGGTGATTTGTGTAAACCTGTGCTTTGCGTCCACTAGATGGCAGCACCTCAATTATAGTCCTAATTATTCAACAAAGTCTGAATGACCTGTTGCTATAGAGATACAATGATGCTGTTGGCTCAGAGTGTGAGAGACTATCACATTTCATCCTTATATGGATCAACTGAGCGAGCTCCAACATCGTCACTCATATTGCACTTGTGCCGAGCAGAAGAGAGGATTAATTTCTATTTATGAAATGGAAAGTTGTTTATGTTCAAATGATTGCTAGATTTTGTTTTTTTGCTTTAATCACTCCTTTTCATCCCCTTACCCCTGGGCCTTGTGTTTGTGGTTAAATATAGCAGGAAGCTGAATGAACTGCAGGCACTAGCAGAAGCACTAGTAGGTTTATGTAGCTTTTTAGTGGCTGAGAGTTTGTGTAGCTGCTACGATGTCGCCCAACACCGCTCAAGATTTGTTGTGCTAAAGATCCCTCTTTAGAGCTATTTAGAGTATTCCCTCTTGAGTCAGTCTTCTCTTCCATCATTATGTCTAAATATTGTTATTTCAACTTTATTCTTTGTACAGAAGCTTTTTCCTGGATGAAGGTAGAGCCGAAGGGGAAAGGCCCATGTCCGCGGAGACGGCAGTGCTGTTGTATGGTTGGAGATCGAATCATCCTCTTTGGAGGAACCAGGTAAGGCACAACATATTACTAATGACGACTGCTCCCAAATATTGTTTCTGTTAGGTTCCCCCAGTCATTATTCCAGTGGTAACTTTTGTTTTTTTAATTCCTTCTTAAATTATGTATTATTTATTAAAAAATACATCAATAATTGTATATTTTACCAATTTAAGAATATGAATATATTTGCATGTAGCTGGAAAACAGTTAATTTGATGTGCCCTGTTTTTGAGTACATTTTGCAATTTTTTTTCTGAAAAGTATTCAACCTAATTACTCAGCTCCCCAAAGAGTAATATATATATACACACACACACACACACATGTATACAGACACAAAGTTTGCAGGCCTGCATTCTCTTCCACACCCACAGCACTCCAGTATATTTGGATATACACACAGACAAACTCAAAGGAGGTGTGGGGGGGGGAGGGAAACATTTTAATTTGGATTAGCAGTCCTAGATCCCTCTGTTGAATTGTTCAGTGTTTAAATATTATTCATCTTTTTTTCTTCTGTTCAGCCTATATCCATTTCCCAAAGAGTACTGCTGACTAAAAGCTTAAGCTGACAACACATGAAAATAAACCACTGAGTGCCAGCTGAGCCATTGTTCTCTAAAGAGAGCAGTGCCACACTGCTGAATGTGCGTGTTGTTTACTTTCAGCTTCTCACTTGCACAAATTTTAAAATAATCAAATATCAATATCACGTTTAGATGGATGTTAAATTAAAGACAACAAATGGAGTTTGTTATCTAAAACATGTTTCAGTTGTTAGATTGAAGAATGTGTTTGTCATTCGCTCCAGACCCCATTGTTTCCCATTAGTTCCAGAAAACCAACTTGAAAGAACGTGAAACTTGCTTAAGTCAGGTTACCCATCACATTCACCATCGTCACTTGGTCATACAGTTGATATTGGGGTCTTTACTGTAAACTTTAGCTTGTTGTTGATGAATCCAGGTGCTTGTAGGAAGACATTTATCCTTATTAAAAACATATCGTATGCTTTTGGAAGACAATGCATGCGGGTTTAGAAGTAGGATTTATCTATAACTCTCATTTCATCCAAAAGTACCTTAAAACTTGTGTTGCAAAGCTGCAATATATTCCTGTCAGAGCAGTACGAATGTGTCCAACCAGTTATGAAGGTGATACAGTATTTCCAGTGGCGTTCGAAGCTCCAACTTTAGAATCTGCAACTTTTTCTGCTCCCTGGCGTGTTTGACTATATCCTTGGTGACAAGACCTCTGGCAATGACGGTGTTTTATGCAAGATGTTCTGCCTGCATTCACACTCTCACGCTTCATTGAAAATGGCAGATTCTGAGGACTGATATAGACGCTGGAACCAAGCTACTAGTTTTTCAGGGACAGGCTATTTTTAAAGATATTAAAACAAGGTGAAGTGGTTATTATATTAAGAAATATCTCTATCAGATAAAAGGAATAGCTCAATAGTTTACATAAATAGAAGAAAAACTGCCCAACAAGTTCAGAGGTTGGCTCAAAATGGAAACGTCACCAACTTCTTTCTTTACAGGCACTTAACTTCTTACGCTCTTGACTCTTCGTTTGTCATCCTAATCTTTGTGAAGCACAGGCGCTCAATAAACAACTCTGTGCTTGTGATGAAAAACGTTCCTCTCTTTTTCAATATGCCAAATGGAGGGTCTGGCTCCTGTAGACGGCAGCCTGTGATGATTCCCTTGTTGGCCCTAAGACAGTTGTGATTGCCGGAGGTTCGTAGCTGGTAAGGTGCCACTGGGCTGGTGACGGGCTTGTGATAGGCCAGTAGCCAGTGGAGTAATGAGGTAGCTAACGGCATTAACATGGTCCAGCGTAGTCAGGGCCTGAGCTACTGTTATCAGCAAGGCTGTGTTATCAGGCAAACCCCACTGGGAAAACCTGATAGTGGGGATCGGGGAGGCTGTGGATAAGAGTCCTCTCAGCCCCACTACGTCTACAGGCCCTCTTGTCCTGAAGGCCTCTGGCTGCTGCTGGATTCGTTTTCTACTGCTTCGTTGGTCGCCACATCACCGGGAGCACACAGTAGTACACAAGTGTAGTCTTGATTCATCCATATGCAGCAACATTAGTGCAAACCTGTCATTCTTACTGCACTCCAGCAGATCTATTTTTAAAGGCTACCTTTCATATTAGAATTAGTCATTACAATTTAAAAAATATATATATATATATATGCTTGTAATCAAAAGTCGGCAAAGTTATTGATATGAAACTTTAAAAAATGCTTATACAAAATCAAGAATTGTTATGCATAGTTTGGTTTCTCGCCAAGATGAGTCCAGGAGGGGTTTTCAGGAGTCATGATTTCCTGTTGTGAGCCGATAGTGTTGGAAAGGGAGTGTCTGAGGCCATTGGATTGATGGAGGGTGCTGGCTGAGGAGAGGAAGAAATCAAACACAGTATCTCCAACATCCTGTTTAAAAGGAACAGGGCAGATTTTTATTTTTTTTATTATTCCCGGACCAATGCAACTTTGAAGCTGTTAACATATATTAATGAATGCACACAAAGTATCTTTACAAGGGGAGAAATGTGGTTTGTTTGTGTTATTTGTAAAGTAGGTTGCTCAGTTGTTGTAAGTCTGCCAAGATGTTTCCTGTTACTGTACAAATCACAGCGTGATCCTTGCAGGCTCTAAGCAAGTTGGCCACACAGGTTCTCTTGACAAGCATTGCACGTTTGTTGTTTACATGAGTGCGCCTAAGCCTCTTACACACAGGAACTCCCATAAGCACGCGCACACACAACCTAAGACACACAAACGGACTCCAAGCAGCTTCTCATCACACACTCACACATTTGTTTGCTTTCTTCTCTGTACTAAGAAAGTTTCCCTGTTCAGATTCACTTGGTGTTTCAGTTTCCGCCTTGATTTGCCCTGATTTTTAGATTTTGACGAAACAAGTATTTTTCCAATATGCGCCTCTAATTTAGTGTGAACATTGTGTTAATAACCAGCCTTTGCTGTGTCTCCTGTGTTTACTTTTACATGACCTAACAACACCAGGGCAGTTAAAAAGTTATCGTGCCTGTCTCAATGCAGCTGACAAATGCTCGCACATGCCACCATGAATTATATGCTAGACACCTTGCTTGTGTTTTTTTTGTGGGGCTTCTCATTTTGGTTGGTCTGGCAAGGAAATTGTGTTAAAATTTATGGTCCACATCTTGTTTTCTTGGGTTAGTTGTCCTTTCATATTGATCCAAAACAGAACCCCTCTGTTGATCCTTTTTTTTTCCAGTTTATGATATTTATTTTACCTGCAGGAATTTGTTCAGGAATAATTTATTACTTTAGTGAAGGACACTAAAGCTATTAAGTCCGAGAGCCCTCTGCTTTCAAAGGGGGCACTTTGGACTGGACCTAACACCGAAGTGTGTTAACAAAACATCAACGGCGTGACATAGACTCTAATGAATAATAAAAAGAGACCGGTGTAAGCAAAACAAGAGGCTACGAGTGCAACCTTCCAGTGTTTAGTATTAGAATATGCTTGGATTTAGATTGAATGAGCCTTAATGATGTTTACATTGAATTTTTTTTTTTTTTTCCTCTGTTAAATTTGTTGGCATTAAACAGGTTTAAATTAATTATTTTCTTTGTTTTGTAAGTATGTTTTTTCGGAACACACTCGCATGAGTTTGCGTGTGTATGACAGACTGGGCATTAGTGGCAGTCTATTGAGTGCCACTTACGTCAGTGTAAACAGGCCTGCTGAGCTGCAGAAAGGCGCGAAATTCTGCCCCATCTCTGATTTATGACCTTAGGGAGCATTCTTTCTCAGAGTGCAATTTGATATACCCTCAGCGCCTCTGCTACACTCATTTACTGAGACCTGCTCACTGCCCCACGAAGGACGGCCCGTGCATGACTAACTCCACCTGCACTGACCTTCACCTACGCACTACGCAAAGAGCAGCGGACTCTGCTAAACCCTGTGAATATCTACCTTTTCCTAACCTCCTGAGGAATTGAACGCTGCTAAAATTGAGTTGCCACAGAGATTATGGATCTCCCGCTGAGAGTATGTTGTCATTGTTGGCATTCGTCACGCTCTGTGTATAATTGCTTACGACAAGCCCAGGTTGGGCTAAATCTGTATGCATTTTAAGCTCGGGAACCGGGCATCCTATGAGGGGCAGGATATGAACAAGGACATGACAGATTGGCATGCTGGGAGCAGACAGCTTGGAATCTGCGAAGGGGAATCTGGCACTGGCCCTTGAACTACTTGGACATAACCACGTGTATTCATTCCATTATATTTCATGATATATTTTCACTGACAGGTATTCATGACTCTCTGACGGCCGCAATGATGACTGGTTTAAATCACCTCTGTGTTCTGTTGTTACTCTGTGATTGAAGGCTTGCCTTTCTGCCGTTTGGTAAACGGAAACATCCCAGTGGTCGGCAGGATTTGGATTTTGTGCCCTTTTAGCCTTCAGCACCTATATGTGGACTGCTGATAATGTGTTCTTCAAAGGGGTTTTAATTGCCTTTCACTGTGAGTAGCAGAGACCAGTGGCTGTCAGTTTAGGTCTAACAATGCCAAAGTGGCCTTGTTCTATGAATAAGTGTCTTTGATGTCATCACTGTGCTTAGGCAGGCCAGATAAGGTCTGTGGTAGAGTTGGACGATTGGATGAATATATAGTTGGTTGTTGTTTTCTTTTTTTGGCATATTTTCACATCTAACTTGATTGATTAATGGTTTATTGAAATTGTATGTATGAGATTTTTGGGCGTAGAAGTAAATCATGAATGTTCAATTTGACTAGTTTTAAAGAAGATGTGCGATTTTCTATTGGAAAGAAAAGCAGTGATGGCAAATGTGGACATGTTGATGTCACCACCTACAGCCAAAGAAAGTACTAGCTTCTGCAATTTTAACATGTGCGCCACCTGCTGGCAATGAGTGTTCATTTTTATGTCTACTGTTTTCTTCTTAATGTACCACATGTCATCCAATCAGAGGCCTGCAAACCCAATTTTGAGATTGTGGGCACTGTGTCTCCACAGTTGGATGATATTTACTGGTCCTAGTTTTAGGTGCTTTTGTCTCATGTCCTTACGTCTTTTTAATTCAGGCACAGCTGCACTCAACATCTTAAATGACTGCGTTCCCCAATGTGTGCAATGTGTTTTAGGCATCTTTCCAAAACAAGAAATTTCAGAAGGATTTTTACAGCCTCAAAATATCACAATTCCCTGTGTTTCACTATCCCTCGATCAAAATGTCAGTCAAATTGAAGATCACGGTTGATATGTCCTACTTCCGGTGTAGTGTACCATTTGTTTGTGTTTGTGTCTCGATGCGTTCACGTGACTTAATGACTCACAGCTCCTCTTGTTGAGCGGACGTCAGAGTGCTGCACATACACACGCACACGATCGCGTTTCTCTGCCAGCCTGAACGCATGTGTTCCATTTGGCAATATGCACAGTCACTTGGCAAATTTAGTGAAAGCATGCTGACGCCTTTCCTAACATTAGATAATTCAATTATTGGGCCTCTTCTTATTGTTTGTTTAGTTTTGAATCGATTCAAAAATTAGTTTTTTTAAAAAAAATTTTTTTTTTTTTAGAAGCAATGTAAGTTTCAAACAGACTTAATCTGTCAGTTGTCCTCTATTGGGTTTTCAGGTAGGGAGAATGTGTGGCTCTGAGCAAGGGTGAGACTACATAGCAGGTAATCTCCCTGGTAGTCAAAACATCCCACCCCAAAACCTCTTGTTTAATCCACCAGAATCTCACCGTGATATTTAATCCATGTGGAATTCAACTGGTCATTTCAAAACAGCTCGCTGTTGAGCCGCAGAGCTTCGGCAGAGTCCAGTGATTTTGTTTGGTAGATCAGGAAGGTCAAAAGCCTGGTGCCTCGATATCACCTACGAGGGCATTTTGCACCTTATCAATGACTGAAAGGTCTGCTGTTATGATAGTCCAGCCGGTTTAAGTGTGGCTTGTTATCATTGTTGAACCTGACAGTTCAAATGTTAGACTAAACACAACATAGGACTCAGGCCAAACTAATTCTTAAACACTTTATTTTTCTTGCCCAGCATTGCACAAATATCCAGACTTTCTGTTTTTGATTTTCAGTTGATTCCTGAACATGCATGCTCATGTCGTACATGCCGCACGTTCTGCACCTTTTATCGTATCTTCAGGTCCGCCGCAGGGGAGCATGGCTCCGTGGAAACACGCCTATCAACACACCATAGATTATGATGCCACACACATGTTGTTGTTGGCCTTCAGTGTCAAAGGGTAGGCTGCAGAAGTTTCCTTTATTAATTGTCTGTGCGCACGTGTGTGTATGTGTGTGTGTGTGTGTGTGTGTGTGTGTGTGTGTGTGTGCACGCACTTCGTAGGCTCAAGATAAAACCTGTCAAACAGTGGAGATGACCCCAACAGGACACGGGGCATCCCGCACGTGTCGGGACAGGACCTCTGGGCAGCACAGCTACACCGTGATTTACTCTTCAAAGACAAGCTCATGATAGTATTTCATCTGCATCTTAACCCTCTTTAACCCACTAACAGGCTGTATACATTAAGGAGTCACCGGGTTGAGTGTTACACAGCAGCTCAAATAAACAGCCTGCATAGGCGACGCTTTGTGATGCTGTTGTCCACATCAATTCACATGTCTAAATAGTAGCAGTTTAACTCGTGATTTACTACTGTCATCACAAACAAAACACCTCTGTTTTTTTTTTTTTTTAGATCCCCTCTGTGGAACAATGCCCTGCTATGGAGACAATTTTTTTATAAATGACAAACAAAGCAGACCGGCCTATTAATTTACCGGAATAGTAGGATATTCGTTTCACAGTTGGCAAGTCATGTTTAAACAACCCTTCTTGGCAGAGGAAGAGACTTTTCTGAAACACTACGAGCTTTTGTTAGTGACAGAGAATGATCCAACTAACATGACAGGAAACACTCGTAGCAATAAAAGAGCAGGATATGAGGAGATAATCAATTGGCTTGCAAATGTAGCTGGTTCACTAATGAGCTGCTCTTGACAAAATATAATACAATTTCTTTATTGTCATTGCACAAAGTACAGAAACAATGAATATCAATCCTGACAGTGCATTCACACATATCAAACAGTAAAACAAAGAAGCAGAATAAAGAAAATATGCTTGCTGTGACTTAAAAACAGTAAAATAATTGAGATCTTGCACTTTTGTACGAAAGAATATACTATAGTGTGGTTGAAATGTAAAACAGTTGTGCAGTGTGCAATATATATACAACAGTTGGAATTCAAGAGATAAAACTATGGTCTGTAGCCGCTGTATGTTCGTCAGTGTATTCTATTGTGAGCGTCTCCTGTTAGGTGGCTGACCTTGAAGCTAGTCTTCAGCTGCAGGTGAAGATTGGGGCTCTAGCTCTTATTTTTCAAAAATGAATCTATAGAGGAACAATTGACCCTTTAGACTCCCCCAAATATACATTAACCAGCTGTGTTCAAGGTCTTGAGACACTATTTAATGTACTCTTCCTCACTTTTACAGGCCGCTAGGCTCATAACCTATCCTGACAAAAGGGACTGCATTTGTGTTTGCTTGAGTTTTTCTCTCCAATTCCACCACCAAGTCCAACTACATTTTGTCCACAGGGGCCGCAATTTGAGATGCATTCTCTGCTAGCTGGCATCTCCTTTGTCTAATCTGAAGCCAGGCGTCTCTCTCTGGGAGCCAGCGGTAGTTTGTGTCTCACCCTCTGCATGGGGCTTATGTCTGGGCAACTAAAGGTCTTAATCCACTGTCCAGCCACTGCCCAGGAGGGGGCACAGATAGCTCGGTAAGACGAGGCGACACAGTCGAGATTAGGGCAAAAGAACTGGACGGGAATCTATCGATTGGTGATAACCAAGTCTATTAGTCTACAGTTTAGTAAGCACCTTCCATCGGATCCTGTAGGCGTTGGTATTCAATGAAATATTTTTGACTTTGAAGTGACAGTAAAAACAGAGGGCAAAATAATGAATGTGACTACTGGCAGTACATTACTTCATATTTTGAGATAAGATAGTGTTCCTCCAACAACATTCAAGACCACTATAACAGTCCTGCAGCAATCTTATATTATTTAAATGTCTATTTTCAAAGTAATGTTGCTTTGCAGATTGCTAACATCACTAATGTTGAAGTAAGGTTATTATTGCTGTCTGTTTTTGTTGTTGGTCCTCCCATCACAGCTTTCCCCCCCATGTTTTAGTAAAGTAAAGTTTCACTAAAATAATTAGATTTCATGTCTGGCCATCCTGATAAGGTGCTCTGCAGGAAGTTGTAGTGTGTGATGAGTTCCTGTGAGCTAGGTGGTTCTGAAGGATCAAAGTTCAATAGGAAGTGGAGAAAGGAAAAGGATGCAGATCATATCACTCCAAGAATGAGGATATGGTCAATGAAGACACGCCTACGACAGGACCCAGATATACTGTTTACATCTGTGTTTGTGTTGCTGATGGGAGCTCAATCGTTTTCTTGCCACTTAATTTGCGTTGTTGCTGTCTCTGAAAGTCCTTTTACAGAATTTGAAAGCAATTACATTCTTGGACACTTGAAACAAGTTGGAGTTTCCAGGCTCTTCGTTGTTCCCTCATTACTTTTACGATTGTAGCGCTTTCTTCTTCAGGTTTTAGACCGAGCTTTGGATATAATGAGGTCAGGCAGGCAGTGCATTGCTAGAAAGAACTGGCAATTGGGTGATTAGACACCCTCATTGAGTGTTGTTTGAAATAGCAACCAGTGTTTTTTTTTGTGGGGGAGCGGCATCACTGCCCTCATTTAGACTGGGAACCAGCGCTGCTGTAGGGGGAGGAGCACTTTCACACATAGCGATACTTTGCTGATCAAGTAACAAAGTGGCCCATCAAACACCAGGATGCCACATAAAGTCGCTCACTGTGACTTTCCCGCTTCTGCCAGTCTATCGGACACCTCTTAGCACCCCTGCTCTTCCCTTCCTCCACGAGCCCCTACGGGCTCTTCTTCTTTTGTGGTGACCAATAAAGCATTACCATTCCCTAATGTTCTGCTGAATTTCACACCCAGGCCGACGTTGTCCATGAGCATATGCGAGAAAGCCTCGAACCAGGGGACGCAATCTTCATCTTTCACGTTGCTCTCTGTAAAAGCATCCTCTTATCTGCACCCTTTCGCGCGTCAGCATCCAAGCCTTGTACCCGCTCTCCATGTGAGCTTGCACAGTAGTCGACGGCTACTGCAGTGTGCTCTTCAGATAGAGATGCTACTTTTCGTTACCTCCGTGATGGAGACAGATTGCTGGTGTCCAAAGCAACCACTAAACGTATATTTTTTCAGTATGCGGACAAGATGTAAAACCAAATTCATACAAGATAATAAATGTTGTAATAATTAAATTGATTTTGTGACATTTGATGAGGACCAGCTCGAGACCATTATGACACGCACATTGCTGACGCTACAGCCAGTTGTTGGCCACAGTCGCAACGTCTCAGACTGAAGTACGAGTCAATGTCCTCGACAAAGGTACCGTACGGTTCAGTGCCACCATGGAAGTTGCTGACCATTGTCCCCCCACTTTTATAGAAGATGATTTTTTTTTTCTCGTATCAAACTTAAATAAACAATACAAGAATATATATAGAAATCTCTCCATTTCGTCATCTTATAGCTGCAACTTTTTGTAAAGAAGTCTCTATTAGTGTTTCTTTCTTTTTGATTTTCTTTAACCATTTTAATCACCCCAGTGATGTTAGTCAGTACTGAACGGCAGGTCCCGGAGTAGACCGTCTAATGATGGTGGGGGCTTGGGTGCTCCAGGGTATTCTGATAAAGGCCCACGGGGTAAGCCCCGGTGGATCGCCTCCTGCGGGGGCAGGGGGCGTAATGACTTCCCCAGCTGGCCCCCTGGGACCACTGCGCTCGTGCTCTG
This sequence comes from Taurulus bubalis, assembly GCF_910589615.1. Lineage (NCBI taxonomy): Eukaryota > Metazoa > Chordata > Actinopteri > Perciformes > Cottidae > Taurulus > Taurulus bubalis. The sequence continues at coordinate 18,467,806 of NC_136602.1, forward strand.
CACCTCTCCTGGCTGCTTTAAGCCACTACGGTGTTTGTTTAGGGAAGATTAGCAACGTAAAACCCTTACAACATCCTGAACACGCAGCGAAGGGAGACGCAATGGAGAGGACAGCGGAGAGGAGGAGAGATTGATGGGCTGAGAGACAGTGGAGGAGAGAGGAGAGATTTTCTGTGCAACAAGACAATGAATGATAATGCAAGTGAAAGGGAGGTACAATACATGTAATGGTAATAATTTAAAACAAGTGGTTTCAGCCAGTGTCCTTCAACAGTACTCTAATGGTGTCCTATGCTCTTTGTTTGGACACATGCCAGTCACTGGATGCTCCATGCGCAGCCGAAAGCATCCTTCAAAGCTATTCTTAAGGACCAAACCTGGCAACCAAATCCCTCAGTTATTCTCCATGATAGATATTTATAGACACTAAATTGCTTGGTGGATCCACCTGTCTGGCTGAAGCTGTCCTCTGGGTGGTGTAAATTGTGAAGTGCTTTTTTATACACTAATCTGAACAGGTCTCTTGGTGCGCTGTGGATACAAAGCCGTGATGTGCATCTTGTACATTTACAGGAATATATTTTCCGCCTGTGTGAATACATTTTCCTTAAGATGTTAGCTGAACTCCTGCAGACTGTTACTTTGCATTGTGTTTTTCTACGGTATCTTTGCCATGTTTTGCATTTTAATTGATTGCAAAAGTGGTGACTGAAGAGTGTTAAAACAAGGATTTCTTAGCTGTGGTACACCAGGTGTGTGTGTGTGTGTGTGTGTGTGTGTGTGTGTGTGTGTGTGTGTGTGTGTGTGTGTGTGTGTGTTTAGCCGTGGCAGGAAACAGATGTGCAGTGATATCAACGGCTGCACAAGTCTGGGAGACTATCAGCACGGGTCAGCCTGCCGTCTCACTGCAGTGATACACTTCCTGTGGGCTTAAATCATGCCAGCCCGTGATAAAATAATGTTAGGAGCACTGCTGTTTTTAGGATTTATCTGTGGCTCCTTGATTATGACCCCTGGTGATTAAAGAAAGCTGGTAAGAGTGGATGACAGGCTAAATAATTGGGGGTCTGTTTGTAACTAATTGTTGGGAATTCTAGGAATGACTTGAGGGAAGAAACAATAAAGTTGCCCCGTTAAACAGTTGAGTCGCAAATATAACCTTGGCAAGTCGTGGGGCTCATGCTTGTGATAACGGACAGGAAGTTTAAGGAGTTATTGTTGTCCTCCTGGATTGGTTTGACGCTTTAACCGCTTGTAAATTAAAAAAATACAACTTTTTTTCTTTCTCTTTACAGCCCCTGTCCAGAGCAAGGAATGGGTGACGAATTTAACCTCATGGATCATTCAGACCTGTATATCTTAGACTTCAGTAAGTATTCTTGGTTTTATCCATGTCTCACTTGTTAGCGTAAGAAGGTGTGTAATCGTCCACATGCAGATATTCAGTGAGATTCATAAATCCCCACACGACCACACGTTGCCTTTGTAAGTATTTTCAACAGAGATGCACCAATAAAAAGCATCCCTTTTTTTTCAGCTTATTTCAGGTGACCGGCCGATCTGTTTCTGCTTTTTTGTCGTTCACAGACGATAACATCACAGCCACACACACTTTGTCACAACTGCAAGTCCAACTTGAGGCGTGGAGGAACCTCCATTAAAAACGCTTGTAACAACCCACTTAATCAGACACTTTTTAAATCTTGTCATTGGTTCCCATTCTGCTGCTCAGTGTCTGGCTCGTCCCCGGCTGTCTGCCGAGTCTCCCTAGCAGTCCTGCTTATAACGGAGCCAACAATTAGTGGAGGTTATTATGATGCGTTCAAGCTGCACTCTGTAGAAATAGATATTGAGTGAAGGTAAATTTCAACACTATTCAACATGTGTTCAAATGTACGTCTATCCTGTGGTCTCCTCAGTGCATTTTATAGACCCAATACCTTCCTGGCACCATTTCTTACCCCGGCCTAGTATGCCTGGCCTTGTCCCTGCTTGGTGCTATCATACGGGGAACTTCCGCCTCTTGCACTACCAAATATAGTCGTTTCCTCCCTGCACTGGGGTAGCCTGCAATGCTGTCAGGTCACAGCGTGTGTAGGCGGGTTTACACAGGGATGCTGAGAGCGTATGGGACTGGCAGTACTCGGTGGCATCCCCTGTGGCATACACTTCCACGTGCCAGTCGCGTGTGCCTTCACACTGTTTGTCACTGGACATATGGTGGAGCAGACATGACGGTGGCCATAATTGAGAGGAAATTTGTAATAAGATGATTTGTGCGCCAAGGTAATTTAACACTGTCCTCATGAACATTGTGGTTTTTGTTTCAGCTGTTTTTCTGGGCTTTGGTAGAAACACGCCTGTGACTCATTACACTTTCTCTTCTTTTCAGGCCCTAATTTGAAGACGTTATGCAAAATAGCTGTTATTCAATACAGTCTGGAGCAGTCAGGACTCCCGCATGATATCAGGTCAGACAAGCATCCTCTTCTCTGACATTAGTGCTATTTGGCCATAGCATTGGCATAATGTTGTTCATGCAGTTTGTCATTGTTGCCTGTCCCAATAATAAGGCTGTTTTTCAAAGAGGCAAATTACGGCTCATTATCCTTCATTTAACCAGTAGTACGTTTTATTCAGGCTTTTGTCTGACTTTACTTCAAATCTTCACATGTAACATTTTTATGTAATTGCATCATCCTCTGACTAATAGCACAAAGATTTGTGTATAGAAAAATCAGACAATCATGGGGAGACTAAAAATAAGGCCAAAAATAAGGCAAAAACTTACAATCTCAATTTGGCTCTTGATTCATTTTGCGTCGTTGGAAAATTAACCATCTTTAGGTTCCAAAAACATCGCTGCTTAATAAGAAACTATGCTGGGAAAATAATGTTGCAGAAGCTGCTACTTAAGACGTATCTGTCCTATACTATGAGCTCTAGTTGAGTGCCACTAATGGTTCTGTTTATTCATATTGGACAGGATGTAACTACAGGAGTCACTGGCTCGGTAGCTAGAAGAGTTCCTGTCATTGGCTGCTTGAGCTGCGAGTGTGCAGAACAAAGCCATATCATATATTTAGAGGGACACATCCTCCAATTTGCTCAATCTTGAAATATTATGACTAATCATTAAATTATGAATTTATTATGGTAATATTACAACTGTTACTGTCCAAAAGGCACGTCGGCACACCGGGAAAAGGCTCGGCATGCCAGAGCGCCAGTCCGCTCCTGATTCTAAGCTCATGGTAAACATGGAGAACTGAAATATGACTTAAAAAGGAATCTTATTTGTACCCTTTTTTTTTTTTTTCTATTTCTTCTCCAAAGATAATACATACATGTAAAGTCACGGAATAACTTGCTTTCTTAGATCCAGTAAAATCCAGTTAAATGGCAGAATGAATAAATAAAAGTCCTGTAGGTGCGGCATAAATATAAGGCAAACATTGCTGCCTAAAGAGACATTGGAATAGTTTAATAATGGATAATTTTACCCTCTCACTGAAGTTTTGACACTTGCAAGAGAGACTAAAAAGTTTGAGAGCACCTCTTTGACTTTTTTGTGACGTTCTAACGGGATTATAATCACACGGGAGGGAAACTGTTAACTGTTACAGACAGATTTTAAATAAAGGAAAAATACAAAGTGTGTTTTCAGCAGTTACTGTCTGCCAACCTCCTAATATGGAACATAATTGGGGATAGTATTCACGCAATCATTCCATTTAAAGCCTGTTCTTGATGAGCATATTAATGAGTCCTCATTAGGCAAGTACATCTGAAGAGGATTTTTTTTTTTTAACACATGGACCCCATGGAACTTGAGACTAATTACTCCTCTTAGCGTCTCATTTTTCTCGCACCGTCACTGCCACCTTGTACACTCCCCACTTTGCCGATGTGTTTCTAACCCTGAGTGGCTTCTTCGGCGGGGTCACAAGACTTTGGTCGACTCCCTTTTGCCCCTCACTGGCATCTCCAGCCCCAATGCCAACCTCCCCTCCTTAAACACACACACGCGCACAACAAAAAAACCAACAAAGCGATTGAGAGGGAGTGAGTGTGAAACCAGAGCCAGTGATAACAATCTGGAGCTCAACCTCTGACCTGTCAGCAGGTCAGCACTAGACCCTGTTGTCGGGCCCTGCTCCTGGTTCTCGTGTTACAGCGGGGCCTTCCTCATGCTCGTCCACATCGTAGCCCTTCTGGTGGGAGGGTGGGAGCAAACGTCACAGTTACTTGATTGACTGTCTTTCTCGTAGATTTTTTAGCATCTTGGCTATTTCAAACCATAAAGGTCCAGTTGAAATTAAAACAATAAAAGCATCATGATTATGAAGTAAAGACATCAGCTGCCTAAAATGCTCAAACCATAAATATGTTTCCAACAAAATCCAATGTGGCGTCTACGCCCGACTACTTTGGAGTATACTGGAGGCTCTTGAAGGTTAAGGAGTGCTTTCACACTAAAACTGCGATCTCGCGATCTGAACAAATAGAGCCTATATTTATGCAGGATCATTCGGTAACCATGGTAATTTTTCCCTGAACCATCGGAGAGTGGGAAAAAAAAACAGAAATCAGAGTCCAAACCCATTTGTTAGAGCTGTTCCTCAATAATAAAACAAGACTAACAATAACTATCCTTGCAGAATATTACGGTAGACGTTCTGTTCTTTTGTTCTGGTTTCAACAGTCTGGACTAATAACTAAAAGGAAACAATGTGTTGTTTTTCTTTGGTCTGAAGCTCACCTCTGTCTCCTTGTTCGCTACAGGTGGGAACTGGCCGCCATGACCACCAACAGCAACATCAGCAGGCCCATCTTCTCCTCCCACGGCTGACGCCGCTGACTGTGACGCAGAACCAGGACCGCTCGCTCCGAGCTTTTATCTTTCTAATCAACTGAGCTCCGAACAGTTTTTTTGTAGAGTTTGGATCTGTACGCAGATTTTATTTTCCACATTCACTTCAAGTGACCAAAACACCCTGCGTACGACTTCCTTGGACACCGTGAGCGCTCTCATGTCTGCGGATATTTTAACGCCCCGAGACACTGGCTACGTGTGACAGAAATTGTTACCACCTGTTCACCTTTTTGTCTTCTTTCTAGCCTCTCTAGAAATCTAATCAGCCTATGATAATCATAGACTTCTAATCTTAAGCACAGGAAGAGACAAGGACTTCAGCCAAAAGTCTTGAGAAGTAAACTCTTTGTTGAGGATGTCACACTCAGCCGATCTCCCCCAAGAGACAAATGTGAACCCCTTTTTGTTCGAGCTCTAAGGAGATGGTCACGAGATTGTATATGTTGCAGCTCCAACGTGGTCATAAAACCATGGAATTACCACAACCCTTTGCAGAAATGTGGAGAAGACATGTCTAACGTGTTACTTTGGTGTTAAATGCAAGCAGCGTGAGTTTTGGTATGTTGTGTTATGCTTGTGGTTCTGTTTGACTGACTTTCAATGCTCATCTTTTACCGACTTCACCGGGCTCTTAGCGGCCTCAAAGGTGATTTGCAGAGTGACTGAAGCAAGCCTTGTAAAATGGTCATGTCCATCTACCTCCCTCAATAGCATGCATCATTGAGTCTGTGATAAGACTTGCTATCCATTAGACATCTACTTTCCCCCCCAGAAACAAAAACAAAACAAAAAAAGAAGCCTTTTCACGTTTATATTTGTGGTCGTCTGTTGTATTCTTCCAAGAAAAGTCGTAGCGTCACTGGAAGAGTGCGACACACCTGCCGCCCCCTTTTACCCTGCGCTTTTTTTTTTCAGTGCCAAACGTAGAGAGGAATCATGATGCAAATATATACTGTGTATGTGTGCGAGCACATGGTCCACGTCTACACGCGATGATGCTTCAGTGTGCCTGCTGTAGCGGGAGAGACGGTCACTAATATGCGTCACGTAGTCGTTCCTCTTATAGACAATCCGGCAGCGATCCGACTCCTCGTGACCCGCTCAGTCACGGTGCGGGGAAAGAACGGTGTGTGTGCGCGTTTGTGTACGAGTGCAAGCAAAGCTGAACCTGAGCGGATGTTGTTAAGGGCTGTTATTAGAATACACACTTGGGATAATGCAAATTGGGGATGTTCATTCAGGGTGTGTGTTTTATTCTAATCTCACATTTTAGATCAAAACTTTGAAAACGCATTTGTGGTGGTGGTCTTTTAAAAAAAAAAAAACTACTTTTATCTCCACCCACTTTCAGTAAATGATGAGCTTGCCGATATTCTATAGTTTTGATGAAGTCAAGGAATCCCATAAAAAGACCGACAATGTCTCAGCATTTTTGAAACCCGTCATTCATTTCCTAAAACGTTCACATTTTACAGGCATAAATAAAGTATAAATAAAGGAGGATTTATTTCCAGTGGAGGATTCGGGGCAGCAGCAGGACGGTGTATTCAGGATCGACTCAAAGTGAACTAATGTTCATTGTTATGAAGAAACTCTTCTCCCAGTCCAGTGCTGTGGCTCATTTCTGTGCTTTTAATCGTTTTAGGGAGACAGTTAAAGTCTGCAGTGAGATATATACATATTGAGCTTTGGATACACAGACAATATTTAAGAGATAAATTGCTGGTTTGGTCTTTCTTTACGGGATTTGTTGACATAACAAAAAAAACAGTATCACCGGGCGTACCCTTTGAATCTTATAATAATAACTAATAGGGCATGACATTGAAATGAATGTGATGTGGTCAGGATGAATATACAGGCAAAAGAGTTGCATTTATACTGCCTATTATTTCAATGTGAATAGGAGCTGTGTTACCACACACTTGTGAGCTGCATCAATGCTTTTCAGTCCCGGTCTTTGGGGCCGCCTCTTCTGTCCGGCCAGATAGTCAAATTGAATCTGTATCAGTCCCTGATTAGCTGGCCAGGAGGAAACCCCCACAGGGCTCCGGGTCCCAAACATCTGGACTGGATAACACTGACCTACACGCTAAATGTTTACAGATCTGTGTGTTTCATGTAAAGCAGTGTAAACAATCCTAAACGCGGGTCGGAGTCACCAAATATCTGCACTAAAGCCAATCGTGGCAAGACAGGCCTTACGGAGAGGAGACGCGTTGGTGCTGCTTTGTGAGACGTTTCGTCTGCCCAAACCAAGTCTGAGTTTGACTTCTAGACCGGCGGTGCCAATGTGACTCAGTCTCATGCCTGTACGCTGTGCACAGGCATGGACGTGTCGCACACTTGATAATCCTCAGTACCCCGTTACTTGGACGACACGTCAAACCACAGCAGAGCTAATCCTGTGTTCACGGAAACAAAAATGCGGGTGAACAAATCAAGCTCTTTAGTGGCCATTGGCAAAAATGTCGTCTTGTCTTTTTTTTTTTTATGTGTGGTGTGGAAGTCATTTTTATTTGGTCCTTGTTGCGTGTGAAGATTATGGGTGATGGTATTTACAGTCAAGAGCTTTTCAGGAATATGACAAAGTAAATATTTAGTAAAGGACAATGGAGACGAGACACTCTGGTCAGAAATCCAATACCTGCACAGCAAATCTGCTCAGTGACGGTCGCTCGAGGACCACGTTTCGGTGATTTTTAGCCGAGATATATTGCCATTGCGGTTTAATCGGCAGTGATGTTAAACTGCAGTTTCTCCTTGTTATTTCTGCTTTGACTTTGAGAGGCTTCAGCAAACAGTTCCAACTCGGCAGGCTGCCAACCTAGAAAAAGAAAAACTCTGCTTCTGTCAACGGAAGTGCATCATTAAATTAGAGCGCACGCTCATTATAAAGTTATTGAGTGAGCAGTAATCATTTGACGAGCCGACTGAAGTACAATGACCAAACTTCATGCCGAGAAGTGTATTCTATAGTTAGGGGCTCATAGTATCTGGTTGTAATAATTCATAAATAACAAAGAATGTTTGGCGCGAGAGGAAAAAACCAGAACAAAGTATGTAGTGTATTTGGAATAGTTTTACAACTGTGCAGGCTCCCTATGCGTCTTGTTTTTATTTTATATTTGACTGTCAGAGGGGACTGTCAAGGTTGGTCAGGACTTCCTGTGCAATATACTTTATTACTGTATCAATAATAAATCTGAGACAATTTGAGTTCAATGTGTGCATCCTTTTTGAAATGAGTTCTTCATGCAGTTTCTCTGTGTCATTCCTGTTGTCCGAACTTGTTGAGCATAAGGAGGATTTCTGACGCGGTAGGGATTCGATCGAGGCTGAACTCAACATGGGAGCCAGTGCTGCACCATCGGGGGTCCAGCTGCAGGCCAAGGGCCCAGAAACTATTAAACGACTCCCTACATGTTCAGAAGTTGTTGTTAAACAGCCCACACATCATGAATGATAATCATGACAAACTAGATCGTCCTAATTGAATGTGACCGAAACAAGCCAGATGTGGTGTGATTTCCACCTCTTTGTCTCTGGATGTGCGGCTCCTCTTGGAGCTACTGTATGTGGCTCTTAACAGTGAGCGGGTCTTTGAACCCTGCACTTCCACCAGATTCTGCTTCCTGCCGAAATCCAGAGAGCTGGATCTGCCCCAGCCGGCCTGTCTGATGGCCCTCATCGTCTACTTCAGTGGGTGCTCTGAAGCCGTGGTGCCACTGGCTGTCAGACTACCTAATTACCTAATGGGACGTGTACACTGCTTTTTGGGGGTGGGGGTCCCCCATCATTAGAAAGTGTCTCACCCTGAACCCCAGCTCCAATCTTCGCCTCTGCTACCAGTAGCGGCCTGGCAGTTTGTTCCCGTCTGTCAGCAGCCCCGTGCTATAAAGCCAGCGTTATCTGCAGTGTTAAGTGCAGGCCACAGACGGGGGGTCAGCTTAAAGTGAGGCAGCAGAGACACCCTGTCCCGCCTGGCCCCGCCGCACACAGGAAGCGGGGCTGCGCTGGGTTCCGCTGTCTGGCCCCGAAGCCCTGCCTCGGCCAGCGACGCAGGCGCTAATGCAAGGAGGCCCTCGGCCAAATGACTCTAATTTCCCCTCTGGACTCAGACAATCCCAGTGGCCCTTGAGAATCAGACTGAGGATTTGTTCGGAGTGATTTGTTTTGTCTTGTCCCCCCCCATCCTCGTGCAATTCCTTCAATCAAGTTCTAGTTCTCTGCTGCCAGCGTTGTTGCGGCCACCAAATTGGGGATTTGAGAAAAGCTCAAGCCCTCAGAGGACTAAAGCTGGAGAATGTAAACCGATGGAAAAGAAAGCAACAAGTTGGCAATATAATTCTGTAGGTTTCATAATGAACTCCTGCAGGATGAGTTGCATCCTTTTGTAAAAATGCAAGGTTTCCAGTTGGTCATGTTCTGAGAGGCTCATAATCTACTCGTCTGCTAAAAGACTAATTTTGTGTGAGCCTCTCAGTGCGTCACGCTTGCAGACCTGTAGCTTAATTCTCTTCCAACAGGGTTTAATTGAGTGACTAATGCACACGCAGTTAAAGCCCCGTGGATACAGACTGAGATCTGTTGAAAAATTAAACAATGATGCATCGGGCTGGTTTTCTGCTGAGATTTGAATGATAATGACACTGCAGTTTAAACTAATGAGTTTCACTCCAAACTGCATCATGAAAAATATGTCAGCGGTTATTTTCTTATAGTATGCGTGTATATATATATATATATATATATATATATATATATATTATATATATATAAACAAACAAACACAAACACAAACACGATCGAGGCGGGTTATATTTAGTGAAGTGAGCCCGACCCTTAGGTTTGGAAACAATGGGGTAAAATACAGTCAAGTCCTCGCGCTACTTCAACATTGACGCATTAGTGTTAATAATGCAATTTGATGTACGTCATTAATCACAGGTGACTTTCACTTTTGATACTTTAAGTACATTTAACTGTTAATACTACTGCACTTGTGGAGTAGGATTTTACCTCCAGAGCTTTGACTTGCAATGGAGTATTTGTATAACAAGGTAGGGGACCAGCGTTGAAACTGGTGTCGTGTCTCTAACATTTAAAAAAAAGTTAGAACTTTTTTCAATGTTGTTGATCAACCACAACCCTCTGCCGGGAAAATGGTCCCCCTGTGTGACTGGGTGTGTTTGTTGGCTAATAACATGATAATTAATTCGTTATTAAGTAACAGCCACGCGGATTCATTCACATGAATCCCCCAGAACAGCGCCAGGTGCTGTTGATTAGCCACTAAGTCCGTATTTTCTTATGATCTAATTAACACATTATTAGTCGCGCGCATTACGGACACACCTGCAGACGGTTGAAATGATTACGTGAAACGTCACACTTACTTACACGCGCGCGCTACATCAACGCCATCATTAATGCCGATTGGCATCCTGCGTCCGAGCTAACGGGTTATTTTTAGGGCTCACTTCACTAAATATAACCCGCCTCGATCGTTTGTCATCGCGTCACAACAAGCAACATTATCCCTTTTTGTTTTTCCCTCCTTCTTCCCCACCGGCAGAGTTGGTTGAGAGGTGTCAGGTTTTGAGTGGCTATAAAAGGAGGGACGGGCAGAACGGCTCCACACTCTTCATCCGGACCAGAACCCGCACAGGTACGAGCTCAGTGTTCTGGGCCTGACTCAACATTAGTTCATCCCTTTATTTAAAGTGCGTGTTTTTAGAGGGAACTTCTGCACGCTTCACTCGTACAGGTGGCTTCATCGGCGTCAAAATGACCATCTGGTGCAACTCCTGCAAGTGTCACGTCACTGCTCCGTGCAGCGCTCACCTCCTGCCCGAGGATCCCCGCAGCTCCTCCTGCAGCAGCTTCAGGTCAGTGCCTCCTCTCCTCGCCTCGCCCTCTAGCGGCCGAACCAACACATGGCCGTGTAGCTGCTGCCTGCAGCGCGCGCACCGCGGGGAGCGCTTAATCCACTTTTTTCCTGTCTGCAGCGCGATACTGTATGAGATATACTAATCCAGCAACAATGATGCTGATAATGCATTTACATTTTTTTTTTTTTTAAATGAGAAAAATCAAGTTGGTTTCAGTTTTGCCTCAAAAAAAATGCTTTGGTGGGGAATTAACAATGGGTCTGCAGATGTAATAGTATAATATTCAATAAACAGGCTTAAAATCTACTTCTAGAGTGAGTATCCCTAAAAAATATTTGAAAAAACCTAAGCGTATGCTATCAATTACATAATGTGAATGACTCTTTATTGTTTCGGTGCCGGGATACAAATGGACAGAATTCTCCTTTTGTGGCACTTTCTGTGTGCTTGTGACGCGGGGCGCCCCGCTCCGAGGACACCCGCTTTATAAGGCAATGAAGGCAGCAGCAGAAGCCCAGCCTCCCCTTTGTGTGTGACGCCCACGCTGAAGCCCTGGCAGCTATAAAAGCCCCAGGCTCTCTGTGGATGGGCCCAGACAGATCCTGATCACACAGACAAAGTCTACTGAGAGCCCTCGTGTCTGCCGCAGACACGGCAGCCTCTCATATCAGCAGTTTCCATAGGAACCCTCGAGGAAGAGACACCGGGCTGAATTGTGTAAAAAGAGGCTTGATCTGTTCAGGGCAATTATATTATTCCCACTGGAGTAGAGAGGAGGGTTACCTCCAAACAGATCTTTTATTTTTATTTTTTTATGTGGCTTTAGACAACTTTGTCTTCTTAGCTCTAGTTTCTTCAGTTATCTTCCGACCCCTGACCTCAGTGGCCATGGTCTCTCACAGATCTACCAAAGGAGCGTCCAAAGCCCGACGGGACCACATCAATCATGAGATCCGGAATATGCGCGCCCTGCTGCCCGTCACCCAGGAGGACCAGGAGCGTCTCTCCTACCTGCACTCCATGTCCGTCATCTGCGCGTACATCAGGAAGTCTGTTCTCTTCCACGGTAAGTCTTCACACTCCGGTGACAGTCGTTCTTTCATATCTTTGAACCTTTCATCTGCATTCAGCCTGCGTTGCTGTCAAACTAAATATGACTAAGTTTGTGGCACCGCCGGAACCGTATCAAAGCTAAACCTGCAGAGGCATGGAGTGTAACCGAGGCTCACCTCACTCGTTCCTCCCCTCAGGACTCCCGGCTGAGGCACGATCACGCCACTCTCTGCCGTACGAGGCCTTCTTTCCAGCGCTGCACGGCTTCATCCTGGTCACTACCGCACAGGGGAGGCTGGTCTACGTGTCCGAGAATGTGGAGGAATATCTCGGCCTCTCCACGGTGAGTCGATTTATACATCTGCTGTTTCCTTTACTTCTCGTTGGGCTTTCATTGTTTCGTATCTAACTGTGAAAAAAAAAATCTAATTTTTCCAGATAGATGTGCTGCAAGGAGACACTTTCTACGACATGGTGGAACGCTCTGACATTGATATTGTGAAATCAAACCTGGAAATTGATCCCAACTCACCATCAGGTAACTTTAAAGACTTTAACATCGCTTGTCGACTAGCCAAATGTTGCATTTTAAACTTGGATCACTGTGTGTAGCATCACAATGTTGCTGTATTATTAGTGCTATGCAGGCCATATTTCTCCCCCAAACACTCGTTTCATTTTGTGCCATCCATATTTGTATACCGAAACACTAAACTGATCCTTTATCTTTCTTCAGAGAGGAGCTTTATATGTTGTATGCAGACCTCCAAGGCCTTCAAGCTGCAACGCGGCAGCTGCTGTTCCATGACGGTCACAGGGAGCTTCCGGTCGTTCCCTCAGCCGTGGCCGTCCTCCTCTTCGGTCTTCCCCGCCAGCGAGCCTCTGTTTGTGGCCCTCTGCACCCCCACGGCCAACCGCCTGCAGAGCTTCGACTCCCACTCCTGTGACGGCTTCAACAGTGTCCACCGACTAGATATGACCTTCACTCAGCTGTCAGACAGGTAAATGCACAGATCCCCCTTCAAACGGAGATAACCAAAATGTTCTTGTTCTGGTCACTGACAAACGTTTCCATGTCTTTTCCTTTTCAGCGTCTTATATTTTTTGGGGTATTCAGCAGAAGAGTTGACCGGTCGATCGTGGTACAGTCTCATCCATCCTGAAGATCTTTCTTTGAGTGCAGATTCTCATAGAAGTTTAAGTAAGTATGCGTCTTTTGCAGGAAAACTTGTTTTAACACCGGCTGCATTGTTCAGAGCGAGAAAAAAACATATTTTCTATGTGCGCATGTCATTAATTGTGCACGATCATAACCCTGGATGTTTCTTCCCTGTCCCGCCCAGTGCAGGCAGATGAGGGCTTCCAGGCGGAGATGGTGCTCAGACTCCAGTGCAAAGATCTGTCGTGGACCTGGATCTACAGTCGCGTGAACAAGGAGGCGGAGTGCCAGGGCATGAGCTGCACCAACTTCATCATCAGGTATGACCGACTTCACTTCCCCAGCAAGACACCTTTTCCATGAGTTTCAAGTCGAGAACGTCAACTTAATACATGCTTTCCTCTTGCAGTGAAACGGAGGCCCGATTTCTGCAGAAGAAAATCAGCAGCGATGCCTTCAGGCCATCGCTTCTGGAAAACTTTGCGGATCAACAGGCGCCTCACACTCCAACCTACAACAACACTAAGTGCTTTAAAAGACGGAGGACGTCCAGCAGCCAAAGCGAGGAGCCAGCTGCTAAAGCGAGGAGGGAGACGGAGCAAGACATATGCTATGCGACGTACGCCTCCTCCCAAGGCGAACGCTCACCTGCTTCCTCGGGACAGAGCCCTGCTCTCTTCACCCCTCCCTACAGCCCGGCCTCCTCCAGCTCCACTCTGCAGCAGGAGGAGCTCAGCCATGACCTCCTGATGGATGTGCATGGATACAGAGATCAGCTGCTGTCCTCCCCTGAGTGCTCTCCCTATTACTCCTACCCAGAGGCAGGGCTCACCTGTCACCAATCACCCTCCGGCTCCCTCTCTTCAGCCTCTGAACAGACATTTGACCGGGCGGCCTTCGGCGAGCTCGCCGCCCGCTCTCCAGCCTCCTCCTCATCGTCGACTTATGATTTCCAAGCTTGTACGGCCGATGCTCGATTAGTTCCAGACTGCCCGTCCGTGTCGGACATGTGCGAGAGCCCAATGGACTGTGCTCTACATCACGATGATTTCAGCCTCCTCGAGCAGCCACAAAGGGGCGGCCTTGCCCAAGTGCATCATGTCCCCTACCACGAGTTGCCCACACACTCCAGTCTTCTCACCCCCAGCCAATCTCCCACATCCATAGAGACGGCGCATTACAACGAGAGGGAGCAGGCAGAGATTAGTATTCTGGCTCAGCAGATCTCCTCCCTGGCCAGCAGCTTCTCCATGTACCGCACGCACAGCCCGCTTCAGAATGTGGGCCGACCTGCAACCGCTAACACCCCGCCCTCGGCCTGCGACTGGCCCTGCCACGCCCCGCTCCCATCAGCCCTTCCTCTCAAGCTGGTCCTTGACGGCGGCGTGTTCGACAGCATCCTGATGGACCTGGACATGGGCGCGAGGAAAAGCGCCATGTCCTATCCCGGCGCTGCAGCGTACGGCTACCAGCAGAGCTTGCTGCGCTGCAGGAGTGGGTCCCTGCAGTCGGAGCCGGAGACCATCTCCCCGACCATCACAGAGGAGCCGCTGCCTGCAAAGCAGTTCACTGCCATGGATCCCTTCAGTTTGCAGCTGGGACGCCATGAGCAAAACACTGGGTTGCATCAACTCAACCACTATATGCAGAGTGGCCTTCAGCAAGGTAAAACAATAGCCACTGATCCAATGAGTTCCCTTTAGTGAAATGGAACCTACAGTGAATTTACCAATGTTGTTCTCTCTCTCCTTTCAGATGAACTTGCAGAAGAAAACCTGTACTGAAATAAGTCTGTGACTTACTGTACTACCACGTGTATGACATATTGTCAGGACATCTTCCTCCACTGGATTCAAAGACGAGCGCGAGCAAAGACATTTAGTGGAGATCTTTGCTGAGACGCCGTTCCCTCAAAAGACTTCTTTCTGAAATTGGAAAAGCAACTAAAGTAGATGACTTGCTCTTCAAGACTACACGTTTGTCTTCATGTCTCAACACTGCTGTTGTCTGTGTTTTATGTTTTGCTTCTGTCTTATATTTTATGAAAAAGGTACTTTAACAGAAACGTTTCTGACATCACTTACACACTGAAATGGAGGTATATTTTTCTTCTAATGCGGAGTGACCACAGTTTACTATTGAGCACTTTATCAATGTCACTGCCACAAAGATTTTATAAATGGGAAGGCATGCTGATTTTAAAGGAATATTACCTATACTTCAAAGCTACCTGGATACCTTATTCCTTATAATGAAGAGCCATTTGTAAATGTTTGGTTGTAGGTGCCTAAAAAAACATAATTGGAAAATACTAATCAGTTTGCCAAAAAATAATAATACTATTTGTCTTTTTCTTCGTGAGCCATAAATGCTTTCATGTTGTTATGAATAAAAAAAATCAGTCAGCGAGATGATGATTGTTGAATACCTACCTCAGTGGTACATTGAAATGCATTCCAAGTCTGAATTTTATGAATTAATTGTATTTATTTTTTACTTCACTTTCACGTAATAGTCTTAAAAATGTTTGTATTTTACTGCAATGTAAATCTTAAATTTAAGTTTGTCCATTCCACATTTGTTTTCTTTATTGTACTGGTACTGCACGTGTCCGAATGTTCAATGTTAGTGTGTGATATCCGACATTTGAAATGTAAATAAATCAAATGAAAAATACATTGTCATGTTGATATAAGGATGAAGATATTCAATGTTTCTTCTTCCACAAAAACACTTCAGGTGTAAAATGTACACGCCTCTTTAATAAAAAGACACTCAAAAACACTGACTCGCTTTGCCTGAATAAAATTCAATTTGTAGCGTTGTAACAATTTTTATTTTCCTTTTTCTTTTTTTTAAACCAAAATAAAGCTTAATTCTGGATTAGCTGATTGAGTACAAGTAGTAAACACATATGTATAGTATTATCACTACCCCGTGTAAAGCAATAACAATACATATGATGTATTAATCACATGTTTACTATGTGTTTGTTATGGCAAATAGTATATTATAACACGTATATATTATAACTATAACACATCAAGCCGATAAGCAGCAACAATGGCATTCATTCATAGTCGTGGTTCTGTCCATCTCGTTACGTTATATATATATTTTAATATTCACTCTGTTTAGCTGTTTTGGTCTCCATCAACTGAGTGAAATATGTGTATCTTTAGCAGCTAAATGCTCCACTCTGTTCTCTAGCTCTTTGGTGGTGAGCAAGTAGCGTACAGGGGATTGTGGGAGGTTTTATTAGTTTGAGCTGCCTGCTGCATCTGGAAGCAATACTGATGATGGAGGTGAAAGAGAACCAAAACACTACGACCAAGTTCACGCTCCACGACTTTCAAGGTCGAGAGATCTCAGCACTGTTCCTGCTACACGACTTGATGTCTTGTCATCAGAAGTCTTGAGTCTCCGCAAACCGCCAGAGAGTGTAAAACCCGGGCAGGAAGTCGTGTAGTGTGAACTAGGAATTAGCTGCAGGCTGTACCAGAAATACACCTTTTACATGACACTTAATAACTTGAGCCTTTGTTAATACAGAAATATTGATTAGTGCAGCTTTAACACACAGCTTTTTACAGGAACATTTATTCATACCAAATGGGTCTACTGTGTATTTGTATGAGCTCTTTCTCTTCATCTGACCAGATGGCTAAATGTCTAAACATCGCCAGCTCAACGTCTACTGAGCTCTTCAATGCTCCATTGATTTTTACATCTTGTGGCCGGTCATACCAATGAGAGCAGATAAACTGTATACAGGGGAAATCAATTGTTTTGTCTTGGGACAAATGTGCAGACTTCAATGCACAAATAAATGGCTGGACAGTGAGACGACTCATGTGAAAGATGAGCACGAAGCTCGCAGGAGGCACCACAGTCACGCTGCTGGTGCAGTGCGTGCAACGCAGAGCTCCTATTGCGTGGGTTAAAGTAGCCACTAGATGGAGTGATAGCTCCAATCACCTCCCAGTGACACACATATCTAAATGCCACGAGTATAATATTATTTAAGTAAGATTGAAAAAAGTAGAGGCGTGTGTGTGTGTGTGTGTGTGTGTGTGTGTGTGTGTGTGTGTGTGTGTGTGTGTGTGTGTGTGCCATGGTGAGAGCATAACGAAAGGACATCATTCGGTCCGTTCATGAGTAAACAGTCCAGATGCCTGATCCTATCCATGGAGACCTAATTAAGAGTGATGTCTGTTGAAGGGTACAATGGCAAATAAAGTTCCTAACAAGTCCCCACATCTGCTGTGCTTCTGTCCTCCTGCGTCGCTCATCACTACCTGGAATGATAATGATTTCCCCCGGAGGCACAGCGACACCAAGTCCAGGGCACCGGCGCGTTTGTCCACGCCGAGGAGACAGCAACAATCCACACTCCCAGCAACCTCCACGTCTCTGCACATCACAGAACACAACAGTAAATACAATGTGGCAGTTTTCCGTAGCTGTGGATACATGATTATTATTAGATCAGGCATGGCTAGTGTGTTGAATTGTTTGGCGAATTCTCACTTAAAAATCAGTGAAAAAATGACTATTGGTCGTAGTAGGCCTAGATCTGTGGCTGTTTGTGTGTGACAACATCACAGCCGGCTCTCCTGCCGCCTCTCTGATATTAAATTGAGATGGTGTAAGATTAGATTAACACAATCTATGCCTCACAGGAAGAACTTCAAGAGTCTGCCAGTGGAAAGTGAGCGATGAAATGCAGCTCGGAATGATTCATATCTGAGATCTGAGAGCGGCATTGGGGCTGAAGATGATACCGCACAGTAGAGCTGACAAGAGAGAAACACAGGCAAAACTGTCATCTGCCCTACTTCAGTGGCTTCTAAAGCGCTATCTCAGGTGGATGGCTGGAGGGCGGATGCTGAGGGAAAAGCGCATCAGTGCAGTTAAACAGAGCAGCTCATGGATGGGATTCTTTTTCAAAGCCGTGCCTCCCACAAGCAGCCAGGTTTTCATATCGCGCCTCACCGGTGGCTTCTCACGAATGATTACTTCATTTACTTGCAGAGGAAAAACTCTCCCAAATTGAAACTCTCACTGATTTCAGACAACAGGGCCTCAGGTGGCGCTGCCGTGTCTTCGTTTATTTACCGGCTTTATGCTTTTATTGTCCCAGCAACCGGGCTTGGGGTGGGCTCTATTGAAAGCTTATCTCGGGGTTTACATTTATTCTGAAAGAGATGAAGATGTGTTGCAGCCAGAATGTGATTTGTCTATTTCGCTCGGGGATTGTTTGGCAGATGGAAGCGATGACACAGGCGATAGCCACCAAGGTCACGGAGAGGTGCCGCGCGCTGTCATGAGGGATGCCTGAGCCGTTATTGTATGTTCACCTGAATCTGCCTTTTCATCTGGCTCAGCGTGTAATTCATTTTCTCCCCCGTCCGTCTCAATTGTTTTGGCTGCAACACATTTCCACGTTGTAAATGCGTTGTTGTCCCACTTCTCAAAAGAGGCACCTGACTGGTGTTGGTTCAGTCGGCACACACTGACACTGTAATTGGGTTAAACAAAAAGACCCAAAATAGACTGCAGCCTGTTCCTTCAGGACCGCTCCTGTTCCTCCCGCCGCTGTGCCTGAAACCAGCTCTGATTGAACACTGGATCCCAGTCATGCAGAGTCAATACGACCCTTTTGATATTCACGGGAGAAGGGCCAGCCAACCGGGGAGAAGAATACAAATCACCTACTAACAACAGAGCCTACTTGCATGTGAACGTTTGATTTATTTGTTCTACCGTTCTCTCTCTGGGAGGAGTTTAAGGCAAAGCACCTGTCGACATAAGCATCCTGCTGTGTCAAAATGTGCTTAATGCATCATCCTCTGTCGATGGAAATTCTTGTGTGTTGGGATTTTTTTTTCTCATGTAAGACTTTCCATTAGGGACTTTCGAATGCGTGCCTGGATGTCGTATTTTAGCTTTACAGCGATGCCCAAACAGATTGTCACGGGTTTACGTTTAAGTTCTTTTTTCTGCAGAAGCAATCCTGCTGGTTTTCAGGGAGGGAAAGTCCTCTCAATGTATGGTGTATTTCCCCTCCACAAGCTCAGATTTCGGAAAAATTAATGCTTTGTGCTGGAATTCCAATACACAGCAGCAGCACACAGGTGGATGTCTGAAGATACAGTTTGATTTTTCAAGCGCCGTGCAGTAATGGGGGTCTCAAGTAATTGACGAAAAAAGCAGTGATTGCTAGTGATTACCCGCATGTAGTCGCACAGCCAGAGGGCCATTACATATACCGTCCATATAGGAGGGAGTGCATCGTAAACATGTTTATCTCTTCACTTGTGAAGTATCCCAGGGGGCAATACAAACAGACATGGAGGACTCAGAGAGGCTTAGAAATGATTAGAGGCCAATTAAGTGAGATGCAATTGTAAATGAATTCATCAATAAATAGAATCAAATGAAAAGGTATTAATGTATGCCAAATAACTGTGGCATAGCTTAATTAGAAATTAGTATTAATATCTAATTAAATGACGGAGTGTGTTAAATCAATGTGATGACCCAGTTTCTAATGAGGAAGTAAATAATGCAGAATATTTCTTGAAAGGTTGATGGATGGTCAGGAGGGCTAAGTTACCTTTTGTTTGTTTTGCCTCCAGCTAACATTGTGACATCACCACTAAGAGGGTCTACATGGCTTCTGTTCTCTCATTGCAGTTTGCAATGATAAATAATAAGGGCAGATTCTGATAATGTTTGAAACAATTTGGCCATTTTCAGAAACAGGTACACAAATGCGTCTCTGAATTTGCATAAGGGAAATGTAAATGTCTTGATAGCTGAAATGTCAACTTGCTGGCAGATTTCATCAGCAGCGAGCTCTCTAAGTGGGTCGAACACGTCGTCTCTGTCTGACTCGCGTGTTTCCCGCTGCCTTCTATCAAAATAGGAATCTGTCATTACTGCCCACTGTAGCCTCAACTACCGACTCGGCACCAAACCGCAGATACACACAGTTGGACACGAGGTAGTGGATACATTCGCCATAAATAAGCATTTAGCAGCAAAAGAGACAGATATTTTCCTCAGACATAAAAGAGAATGAATATTGGACTTATATTCGCCATGATGGAAAGACACCAAATGCACGATAATGTTGCTGCGTAACCGCTGGATGCTTAAATAATGATTGTGGTGATGTCAATGTTGTGTTCACACTTAATGATGATTTTTAGGGTATCACATTTGCTGCATTTGCATTGTATGTCGTAACATTTCAAATGACTGTTGTCTCTGTCATTTGTGTTTCAAAGCGCTGTATGAGTCATCATGACTTGACTGGCAGGAGTGTAGAAATATATTGTCTCCTTGTGTGTCTGTTTGTGTGCATGTGGGCGTGCGAATAGTTGTTTAAAATTCATCACACATCATTAGACCCTTTCAACGCCCACTTGACTCGGGTTTAGCCCTCGTTGATGATTCCGACAATGCAACTCACTCAAAGGGTGCGAGGCCTCGGCTCATGCTTAACACAAACACAGATTCTTCTCAATTTAAAAAGGATGTTCTTCATCATTACTGCTCAAACCCTCATTTGCGTGGAATCCTCTCAACCTTTTCTTTTGATCAAAGCGTTTGATCTAGACACATTCAGCGGAGTTTAGTAATTGCTGGAAGTCAATGTCAAACAATATTCCAGTTGCATTGCTGATTAAAACATTCTCCACAGGCTACATGGAAGATCTCATTATTAACAAACATGGAAGATCTCATTATTAACATACATGTGTAGATCTCAATATCTCTGGATGATGTCGTACTGTGCTGACGATCGACGCCGCACGATTAAAAGTCCCTCCACTACAGAGGAAGCTTCTGCCTCTCTGAGGTACTTCAAACCAACCGTGAGGAAAACTTCGGGTAGCGCTGCGGACGAGACAAAACTCTTGTGGTTTCACAGCTGCGCAGTACACACACTCAGGGGGGTCAGTGTGTGGGTGATCTGAGACGCTGCTTGAAGGATGAAGAAATCTAACGAACGACGTGGTGAAGATGAGCAGCAACCGAGTGTCCACACACACCTCAATGACACTTTTTTGGGGGGGTTTATTTTGCCTTGTATCAACAACCGAGCAATGTGCCCAACTTCTCTCCACAATACTGAGCAACACTTCATGCATCCATCTTTAAGGGGTTTGTTTGTAAGAAAAAGACATGCCGGGGAGCGGTGGATGACAGACTGTTACCGCCTCTGTAAATGTACAAAGTGTTCCGGAAAAAAAAAAAGATCATTGTACAAGATTTATTCATGAGGATGTATTTCATCTTCATATCGCAGTCACAAGTGTTCCTGCATGCAAGCACAAAGAGTGTTACCATGGAGATATGGCATAGTGCATGGACCACTATGTCGAAAGGCTAATGGATTGAACCTCAGGATCCTGGATAATAATGTCATGATCCCATTTTCTGTTTGTTTATAAAGCAAACTATCTCATACTTAAAGTAAATAATGTAGAACTAGAGATGTGCGTGTGGGCGTGCTCATTATATTCATCATAATATAATGCAGAAACTGGCAGACTACTTTGCCCAGAATAAGAGAAGAAAAAAAATCCATGTTCTTGCTTCCGCACAATTAACTTAATCTCTTGACTTTTCATTAGCATGGAATTTGTATGGATTATGGGGAACAATCTTCTTCTTTTTTTTAAACACAATGCTAAGAGGTTTCTGTCACAGTTAAATCTTCTCCAGGCTGCAATCCTCTGATTTGCCCTCTCTGTTCATTGGCACCTTTTATCCATCTTCTGTACTGTAGCTCAATCACGTTATGTGTCGAGGCCATTTTAAAAGACAAGAGGAGACAAGACCTATCCATTTTGCTGAGCACTATTTAGCTCATTCCAGCCCTCGCTAACGATGATAATTGAGGACAGCGCTCCTCGGGTGACAGTTTGGCATTACCCGCTCATTAATCCAGCCATTTTACGCTCAGATTAATGTGCTGCCTTTGATGCGGGTGTCCTCGGGTCCACTGGGACCTCGTGTGGTGTCACGCTGTGGTCACACACACACACCTCCTCCTCCTACAGACCACGCTGCTGGGGGCAACGGAAAAGAATCGGGGGCAATGCGTGGAATTAAACAGAGTGAGTGATAATGTCGTTCGGGCTGACTACCAAATGGAAAATAAAGATGTAATTAGAAAGTCAAATGAGCATAGATTTGCAACTGTACACATATTTTATTGTGCATTCCCACAGCGCACGCACACACAAACGGCTTTATCCTCCAACAAACCAAAATCAATAATGATTTCACGCAGCTAATGAAACATGATCTCTTTGGGTTTTGGACAGAAAAGCAGTTGATTTGAATTGAATAAACCCCAATCGGCGTTAAAGCCGTCACTTTGCCCTCTCAGCGAGTCTATCTAATAGATCTTAGCTCCTCAGGGATACTTTAAAGTACTCATAGATCCAGAGCCAGAACAACACAGTCAAAACCTTTTCTTTCGACATGCGCCGCTCGCTATATTTGACTACTGCCTCTAATCCGGGGGCTGTGGCTCTGGCTGCACGGGTCCGGGTGTCTAAAGGGAGTTCATGGTGATGAGGCCTTGTCGCGAGGATGATTTATAGTGCGGTCGTTACTGGAGGTGTGCTCAGGCTGTGTCACCCAGGGAGATGCCTTCCATCACATCTCATTCCAATTCACTCCATTTCTGTGCCGACGATGTCCCCCACCACTAATGAGGCACTCGCAGGACGGGAGAGCGCTCAGCTCACAGTCACATAGTTTCATCCCTCACTGCAAACGTCAGGGTCTGCACATGCAGTCCAAGTCATTATGGTCCAGTACCACACCTCACAGTCCTGTGTGAGGTATTACTTTTACATGAAATCATATGGTTGCCCAAAATGTCTTATAGTGTTGATTTCACACTATATACAGGTAAAAGCCAGTGAATTAGAATATTTTGAAAAACTTGATTTATTTCAGTAATTGCATTCAAAGGGTGTAACTTGTACATTATATTTATTCATTGCACACAGACTGATGCATTCAAATGTTTATTTCATTTAATTTTGATGATTTGAAGTGGCAACAAATGAAAATCCAAAATTCCGTGTGTCACAAAATTAGAATATTACTTAAGGCTGATACAAAAAAGGGATTTTTAGAAATGTTGGCCAACTGAAAAGTATGAAAATGAAAAATATGAGCATGTACAATACTCAATACTTGGTTGGAGCTCCTTTTGCCTCAATTACTGCGTTAATGCGGCGTGGCATGGAGTCCATGAGTTTCTGGCACTGCTCAGGTGTTATGAGAGCCCAGGTTGCTCTGATAGTGGCCTTCAACTCTTCTGCGTTTTTGGGTCTGGCATTCTGCATCTTCCTTTTCACAATACCCCACAGATTTTCTATGGGGCTAAGGTCAGGGGAGTTGGCTGGCCAATTTAGAACAGAAATACCATGGTCCGTAAACCAGGCACGGGTAGATTTTGCGCTGTGTGCAGGCGCCAAGTCCTGTTGGAACTTGAAATCTCCATCTCCATAGAGCAGGTCAGCAGCAGGAAGCATGAAGTGCTCTAAAACTTGCTGGTATACGGCTGCGTTGACCCTGGATCTCAGGAAACAGAGTGGACCGACACCAGCAGATGACATGGCACCCCAAACCATCACTGATGGTGGAAACTTTACACTAGACTTCAGGCAACGTGGATCCTGTGCCTCTCCTGTCCTCCTCCAGACTCTGGGAGGCACAAGATCCAACTCATGGACTCCATGCCACGCCGCATTAACGCAGTAATTGAGGCAAAAGGAACTCCAACCAAGTATTGAGTATTGTACATGCTCATATTTTTCATTTTCATACTTTTCAGTTGGCCAACATTTCTAAAAATCCCTTTTTTGTATCAGCCTTAAGTAATATTCTAATTTTGTGACACACGGAATTTTGGATTTTCATTTGTTGCCACTTCAAATCATCAAAATTAAATGAAATAAACATTTGAATGCATCAGTCTGTGTGCAATGAATAAATATAATGTACAAGTTACACCTTTTGAATGCAATTACTGAAATAAATCAAGTTTTTCAAAATATTCTAATTCACTGGCTTTTACCTGTATATATCACGACATGGATTTTCCTTTGTTTTTCCAACAAAGGCACAGTAAGTTCACATGTGACAATGGATAACAATCCTAATACCTTTCAATCAATAAGCAGTAAAGTTCAGACTCCTGTGGCTGCACAATAGAACAGCTCCTGTACCCATGTTAGGATTACATTTATGTTACATTTATTGATTTGGAAAATGCTTTTGTCATATTCATTGAATGTGCCGTAACTCTGTTACGTTGTTCATTGATTCATCTATTGCTTCTCTCCATCCGGGGAGAGGGATCCTTCTCTTTTTGCTCTCCTGAAGGTTTCTTCCTTTTTTCCCTCTTAGACAAATTTGTAATTTGTGATTTTAGGCTATACAAAATGAACAGAATTTAATTGAATTCAGTCCAAAACTGTCACAGTCTGGCTCTCTATCCTCCTTTTCTTGATTCATGCCAACACATGTTGCTTTCATTTTGTCAGCGTACACTCCCCTGTTTGGTTTAACCTCCTTGCCTTTGTGTGTGTTTCCACAGTTTTTGTTGAGCGATCGTCAGTTTTATCTCTTATCAGACCTGCAGCCACCAGACCTCCTGCTCAGCGGTTCCCACTTCCCTGTCAGTCAATTCCTACCAGCCCAGCTCCTCCTGGATTCTTTATTGCTTTATCTTTCTGTACCAGTCCACCTGTGTGTGTGCTTGCCTGCTGTTTCCTGCCTGTTCTATTGGACTCACGCTCGTAAGTGTTTTCAAGTTTAAGTCAGTGCATTGTTACTGCTGCCTCCTCGTCCTGGTCAGCTTCTCCAGTTTTCTTTTTGTTTCCAAAAATGTTCTGTTTGTTTGTTTTGTTTGCTTTGTCTGCCATTTTTGTTTTTGTTCTGTTTGTCTCTGTCTCTTGTCCCCAGTGTAAAGCCTCTTTGAGTATCTTGAAAAGCGCGATATAAGTTTGAATTATTATTATTATCCCCTGCTGCCTTCTCTCCAGCATGACTCAAAACATTGTAGAAATTATACAACTGTGATTTCTGCATCTTAATGTCAGATCCAACAGAAATGAGCTGAGTTGCTTGATCATCTCCAACCAATTCCCTCATAGAGTCAGATTCTAAAAGGCACCTGTTGGCCTTTGTTTACCCTTTTGTCCCTCGTCCTTTGTCTCTGCTGAGGCTTGTAGCGTTTGGTGTTCCAGCGTTTGGTGTCGGCCTGAGTGCATTGTGTGCAAGAGCCCAGTTGTTGTTGCCTACCTTTTTTTTTTTTCTTCTTTTTTTTGTGATCCTGCCTGGGAATGCGCCATACCAGAGGTGGGTCACCTGCTGCCTTTTTTGCTTGACTTATTCTTTTGCCTGAATTGTCAAACCAACTGAGTTTTGTTTTTGAAGCTTTTTGTATTGATTCCCTTGTATTCAGTGATGCAAAGTGCCCTATTGATGGTGAGGAATGCACGCAAATAAAAACACTGGGAAACAAATGTAGATTACACATTCTTGCTGTGATGCCTGCTTGTTGCACCTGAGTGTAGTTCAGTGAAGTCTGCCCACCCACCAGTGGCCTCTGCTCAGGTTCCCCAGTCTTGCTTAGTTTGACTGACAGTTTTATGTTCTGAAATGTCAAGTGTGTAGGAGTTAGTGGCATCGAGTGGTGAGGTTGCAGATTGCAACCAACTGAAACTGGTATTTAGGCCTTTAGCTAAAAGTAAAATGAAGCACTATTTTATTCCCTTCATTAGTTTTAGTAATTCCAATTTGGCTTGAATCCCTTTCTTCCCCAGCCTCTCGAGTCCCTGCTGACAACCAGGAGTTTCACATCTTTGAAGGAACTATTGACTTTAAAAGTCTTCTAAAATACGGAACTCATTGAGGAGGCAATAGAAGAGGTGCAACACAATTAACATTTCTTTTATAATTCAAAAACTCAATGCAAATGCATCAAATCTCTACAAGATATCATTCTCCAGGCCCCGATCTTCCAAATGATGAAAGAGTTTGGCTCAGAGGAATTAAACGACTCCTTCACCTACAAAGGACGTTTGCATTTTGAGTTTGAGAATCTAGACAAAAGTCTGTATAATTTCCTGCAGAGGAGCCATTTGAAGTCTCTCTTGCTAAAAGGTTTGTTTTTGTAATATGAATGTTCTAAAACAAATTGCATTGTAGGGTTTTCAGCTGAAAAATGGTCAAAGGATCTACTTCATCTCTAAAATGGACATTGGTTTTGTCAAAATCCCTCATGCAACTTCCTTAAAATACATTTTTCTTATTATATTTGAAGTGGTGATCAGGGAATTGAACAAGTAAAATCAGCATGTTAAGCCAAATGTCCCGCACCTGCAGTCATTTACTGTTAATGATTTCAGTTGTGCTGCTACTGCGCTGGCGTTTCTGCAGAGGGATCGTTGTGTGCAGATCTACAGCCTCACAACGTCATGGTGCTATACTATGTATGCCATTGAGAGGGAAAGTCATCGACTTTGGTTTAGCCTGCCACAATCCAGGGAAATGAACAAACCTCAAATTTCAAGCTAAAAACCTGTAATCCATAAAGTAATAGTGAGAATGCCCACATACTGCCTGATCATGAATGCCAGTATACTACATTTGTAGCTATTTATCTTGTTCAACCTTTAAAATTCCATGAAGAATTCGCTTTACTGCTTGGCTCGTACTCGTTGGGTTTATTGCTGATGAACAAGAACTGCTCCAATGTTAATGATTTTAACTCTGACGAAGATTTTTTCCTAAGGATGGCAGACTTCTTGTAAAGTGTTATTTTTTTATATATATATATGTGTGTGTGTGTACAATGTCATAATTATGGGAGAAAAATGGATCGATTATTAAATGCGAGTTGATATGGCACGACCCTGGTTTAGTTGGTCACTGCAGGTAGAAATGTTTTCTTTTTAGTCTCCACTTGAAAAGTGACACATCATTTTCACGCTGTGGATGAATAAGAGCATAAGAAATCTCAAGGAGCTCTCTTTTGGAAAACATGTTTTTACAGTTTGAAACCAGGTCAGATATTCTCACTGTCTCTTTCTGAGGCTTCTCGTTAAACTCTCGGTGGATAATGTCGGTGCTGATGAATGTGACCGGGTGAGCTTTGCTGACTTGGTAGCAAAGCTACTGGCAGTGGAGGCTTTTAAAAGAATGATGTAGCTGTAGGTTTACTGATTGGTTGTCTTCCCTGCTAGGTTGAGCAACAGGGAGCAACCTCTCCTCCAGAGCAGTCACCAGCAGAATCTTCTCATTTCAGTGCATTAACAGCAGGAGCCGGAGCCGACTAATTGTGACGACAAGCCTCTGGGAAGTTGCAGCACGAAATTCCACATGAAACTACTACTAACAAATGAGCCCACGAAAGTTACCTCTGCAGTAAAGTGAAAGGAATGAAGCTGATCCATGCATGACCTCTGATGGAAACGTCTCAGCCAAAGTGTAAACCTGGATGAAGAGCAGATAAGCTCATCTATGGCTACAGAGCCTTGCGCTTAACTAACGTATTTTCTTGAAGCTAAATGGATGATGGCTTATAGAGTACTGCAGGTATGAGTCAGCACTTCTGATTCCCTTGTCTTGAAGTCGATTTCTTTTTTTTCAATGGACTTTGTGTTAGATGCCTGAAAGAGGTTCTGCTCTGGGGGTTGTGTTTGAATAGTCCTTTTTTCTTCGCAAGGTTCCTAAGTGAGGGCAATAACCCAGAAGTATCTAAGTGGCCGCCATGATGAGAGCTGTTCAAATTCTCTAAATGCAAAGGAAAGGTGCTTCAATGCTTCCTTAATTGGCTCCTTTAGCAGAGGAAACACTGGACCTCCCATGCCGAAAGAAAACTAGATAATTCGCCCCACAATTAATGCGGCGACAACATTTAAAGTGACGCGCCGTTCACGATAACAATCATGACCGACAAACGCAGATCATATAAATAACCGTTAGCATAACTTGTAAATGTTTAGATGTAGTGAACTTTCACTAATCTGTGAAACCTGCTGGCAAACTACGAACATTACATGGCTGTTGCTGAAAGGTGATGTAAACTTACGTATTGGATATTCTCTTCGTTGTTGTACTGCAGCCTCAGCCCTCATTCTTTTATTGGCCTTCAGTTACAAATGCTGATGTCTGATCTTTAATAAAAGACTAAACTGGACGAGCTCTTCAGAGGGAAGAGGAATGTGGCATTGAGTGGTCCCTTTTGTCGAGTCATATTTTTGATTATCTATTTTGTCAACACTTCTAAGTCACACTGAGTTGTGGTGTTTCATAAACTATGGTCTGCACATTCTTATGATCAGATTATAATCTGCATATAAATTTAATTCAGCATGTTTGAAACTGAACAATGAGACCGTTTAGTAGCTTTGTAAATCCCTTGGTTTCACTTTTATATTCCTGCTTTAATTTCTATTCCAACCTTGTTCATAAAGTAATACTTTGAACCTGGTTGTCCGCGTTTATGTTGTTTGCATGACGCAACACTGTAAGACTACATGGCTGAAGTATCTAAGATGCGCTTCTTTTGTACTCCATCTCCTGAACATTGTAGTTTCACCGCTGCAGACTGACCTTACTAACATCCGCCTGTCGTCGTATCAGGACTACGTAGTTAGTGAAACCTTAATAAATAAAGATTTGTATTGAGATGAATTTTGAAGTGTTTGTGTCTTAAAGGTGGCCGGGAGCAAGTGGCTAAATAACACTACAAAACAAAGTCATGCTGACTAGTGCACCTTCACAGCCTCCTTGATTAGTTAATTTATAGCCTAGCGTTAGCTTTTTACTTCTGCAGACTAGCATTTACGCTTCAAAAGGCATGAAAGTTGTGTCACAATAATAATCTATAGTCCAATAGAAAAACCCAGCCTATCATGTATGGTAAGATGTTTAACCAGTATTAGCTTGGGGAACAAACACCTTTTTATTTAAATATTTTGAAAACTACTGAGCAACACTGAACAAGAAATACAAAGCAAAGAAAGGATGGAGAAGAAGAGGGAACCTTCAGCTGAGGTCCCTGAGAACAATGCTCACACATCCACCCCAGTTAGAAAAGAACAGTGACATAATTATCAATTTACTTAATAAAAAAACATGATGTGAAATATTTTTCTTTCAATGACATTGGCCTCTGGCTTAACTTCGGCAGTGTGTGTTCTAGCATCAACTGCAGGTGGAGAGAAGGACCACAGTAAAGGTGAAGCTGTGTCCAAGAGAGGAGTGACGGATATAAGCTGGAGGAAACAGGTGACGGGCGTTCAGAGGAACTGTGACTTTCCCTCCATACCACGAGAAGCAGCCCGAGGTTTAAGCATTCAAACTCATTCTTTCTGCGCTAAAACTAAACCAGCTCAGTGCTGTGAAAAAAACCTTCTTGAAGTCAAAATGAGTGAGTGAGTGTGTGTGTGTGTGTGTGTGTGTGTGTGTGTGTGTGTGTGTGTGTGTGTGTAAATTGAAATTTACGAGTCTAATAACAATGTGCGGCGTCATTTGAATAATTTCCCTCTCATACCGTCTTTAGCTGTGATCCTCGGGTCACAGAAAATTAGTTTTCTGCGGGTTTCTCTTGGTACAAAAATAACCACCAAAGGCTGGAACACATTTGAAAACCTTTCAACGGAAGTGAAGTATTGACTGATGACCTAATTATATGTATTAGGTAATAAAGCAATAAAACACAAACTAATTTTGAAACCGCATGCTCAACTATGTGTTTTTGTTGGGCTGTGATCCTAATTCAGACATCACAGACTGTATCTAAACTGGGCTGTACCCTCCTGTTGTGTGGCCTTTCAGTCACAGTGCCATTACTGGAGGAGAGCAGGCTGTGACTGACAGCTTTAGTGGGTGGTAAAGATGTGTGTGTTCCCTCGGAGCAGCAGTCCTTCGCCGCTCTGTGTCTTTACCTCTCCCATCGATCAACAGTTGGACCATGTCTGTCCATATGAAAGGTCACAGGCTCTTTTTATGTCTCCAGTGACACTGGACACTAATGGATGCTTGCATAAATAACAGCCTTTGGGAGGCGCGGAACGGTCTGGATGTGAGACGACAGCACTTCATGGTCTACTTTAGAGACCGAGCAGAGGGACTCTGTATCTCGACCAATAGTGACTTAGAAAAAGCCAACGGCTCCATTGTGGAAGAAATACAGAGTTCATTTTATTCCAGCCTTTTGCTAAAGTTGATGGAATTACTCTCTCCCCTTCACTTGGCAGCAAAAATTAAGTATTAATTAGAGTTAATCAAACTTTGCAGATTATAGAGGAATGGGGAAAGGGTCAAACATCGGACGTGCGCACTCTGAGTGCTCGCCGGCTCCGTTCAAGGCATGTTGGTACGTTTTTAAAGTGCTGAGCGGCCTTTTGCTGAGGTTGAAATTTGAGAGTATTAGCAAGTTATTAACTTCCCCTAATAGGAAAATCCTGCTCCTGGAATGCAAACGAGGTGAGAGAGCAGTAGGGTGACAATGAGAGCATCGCTCAGCCGCTCATGGGATAATAATGATGTGTTCACTCATGCGCGGGGTGAAACGGCCTCTGCGTCCTTAAGCACCGGTCTGACGCGTACGTGTCAAAAGTCCATCGAGAGTTTTCTCTAAGTGTCTAGTCATGAAACTGAATGCCACGGGTTATTTATTACAAAACTGCCCAGGGGATTCCCGTTTGCGGTTGTAATGTGACGTTCTCTAGATGAGGAGAGACATTTAATGATCATTGCTGCCTCATCTTGGTTGGGTCATCTTTATTCATGTCTTTTAATGATTTTACAGGGATGATTTAGTAATGGTGAAAACATGCAGCGTCAGAAACATAAATCACTTTCCTCCACACAAAAGGCAATGTAACCATTATGGCTTTATCAGGTCTTTGGAAAAATAATTGTTTCATCATGGTTGTCATTTTATACAAAAACAGACACTATTCACGGCTGCTAGATTAATGCGTCAAAGATTATAGTTCAATAAAGTACATTATTCTGAAATGGACAATATTGCATATGAGTACTTTTACTGGGGACACTAAGTATATTTGAATGCTAACACTTTTACTTCAAGTTTTATATGCATTACTTTTTACTTGTAACAGTATTTATAAACTATGGTATTGCTACTTTTACAGTACTACAGTACTTTCCCCACACTGGTGTATTTAGTCAGGCTTGCTATCTACTGAGTGTTAAGTCTACGACAGGAAGAGATGTGACTGTGAACAGCGTGTGTGCAAATAAAGGCATGTAGCGGCTGATAACAAACGTGAAAGTACTGGATTACAGTAAACTATCCAAAACGTGTTATATTGAAAGCAATCAGAAGATTCACTAAGCAAAATCAATTAAGCAATTAAACCCACGACTGCAATCTCACCAAATTTGGCTGCACTGCAGTAGAAAGCCGAGACAGTAACTAACTGCAAAAGACATTGTTTCGACCTGATGGCGGAGCAATAAGTGTCTCTCTTACATTTTTCATCAAATGTTTGGGAAATGAGGTGTGTGACAAGAACAAAGTGAGCAAGCTGCAGAACACACACACACACACACACACACACACACACACTAACACACACACACACACACACACACACACACACACACACACACACACACACACACACACACACACTGATACAGACGGAAAGGGGGAGGCATCAATTAGCAGGCATGTTCCACTCTGCGTGTGGCCTTGTTTTTCGGGCGTGTGGTAGAGTGCTCGCCATGCATCAGTTGGCTCCATTACAAAACCTCTCAGAAATGTCATTAGAACCAGTGACCTTTCAAACAACACAATACAAAAAACTTGCTCTATTGTATATGCAAGTTTTTCACACTCCGTCCTCCCCCTCAGTGGAACCCTCGACCTGATTTCAATATGTTATATCTTCCAAGATTTTAGGAATGCAATATAATTTAAAATATTGTGCTTAGAGATTGGATCTTTATTTTCGACCTTGGCAACACGCATCTGTGATAAATATTCTAAATGTATCCCTCAGACTTCTTCAGCAAAAGGAACTCATAGGATTTTTATTTTGATTGTATAAATACCTGCACAACTAATGGCATTCCCATCAGCCTCAGCTGTACTTTTCCTGCAATCCATTGTGAATCAAGTCAGAACGGTGTGTGAGATTGCTCTCGCCATCATAAACAAACCTGGCCTGACAACAACACGGTGGCGCACACAATGAACCGCGAGAATAATTACTTTTTCATACATTTTACTGTATGCAGGGTTTGTGTTGTGAAACATTCTGTAACAAAGTGGTTATTCCATTTCTTTTCAATTGATTTGTCCTTGATGGAAGTTGTTGCAAGCAGTAGGTTATACGCCTCCAGTCTCTTTTAACAGGGTTCCTGCAGATTTTCTTTTTCTCCCCCCCCTTGTAGATGCTCGTCAAGCTCAGGCACTTGCCATATATAGATCTCAGTTTGCATTGGGCGTCCATGTTTTCCCGAGCAGATAGGAAATTGTGAATACAGGCTTGGAATTATCGACTTCCAATTTGCAATGGATTGTAGCATTAGTGCTAATAAGCCAGTGTTGGCATGCTGACGCGCTAACCAAAGGAGGTGAACATTACACCTGGCAAACGGCAGGGTGCTAGCATGCTGACGTTAGCTTTAGCTCAAAGCGCCGGTGAGCCTTGATACAGCCTCACAAAGATGCTAACTGTGAATGTATAGACTCTTGTTCCAACATACTTTCAGCCCAACCAACAGCAATTCAGTTTCCACCAAACAAACTTGTAGCATATAAAGATGGATTCTAGGAGACTGGGTTGCTCTACAATGTGGGCTTAAGCTTGTCAGATGGACAGTGTTTACCCATTCTAAATTAGCTCGAGTAAAACACTGACTCCCTACCACCTCCAGGGATGCGGTTGTGTAAGTGACCTTTACATTTCCTCTACAGGGCTCAATAGTGTCAGAAGAATACTCCAAGTTTTGGAATTAAAAGAGAATTAACACATGAACACATTGAACTCATGGATTTATTCTTGTCATACTGGTAATCTTCCAGGTAATCTCACCTCGAGTAAATCTAAGCAGTCTGTGAGCACAGGGACACTCTGACATCTTGTGTCCATATCAATCATCTCTTCCCAGAGTTTCTCATCTTGCACTAATCTCATTCAGTGGTTACATTCCACAGCAAACACGAATCCTCACTTAGCCCCTCCTAGACGACGAGGATGTCTTCCTCTTGGGTATAGTTGCACGTGTGACTTATCTCAAAGGCAACTGACACCGTGTAGCCCAATGTTTCCTTCTCCATCTTTAATATGGCACTTCTCTGAATTCGTGGTAGATTAAAGCGATAGCGACGGTCTGTCCCGGTGTTAACAGCACATTTCACCCGATGATAAATGTGCAGATTGGCTTGTAATTTCTTCCCATAGCACGAGAAAAGAAAGTGTGAAACAGAAGGGAGAGCATCCTAATTTGTTTCGACTGGCTCCCTCCGGTGGCTCAGACAGCGTTGATGTGTCTCTAATTGATTTCCACGGGATCCTCAGATGAGCTGCAAGAGAAGAGCAGGAAAAGTATGCTGTGCGTCCCACTAATAAAGGTCACGATTGTGCTAAAGTTGACCTCCACACCTCCTTCACACCTAATTAATCGTAGCAAGGAATTCAGTCTAAATATGAATTGATGAAAGCATTTCGGCTTTGGTACAAGAGTGTGAAAATTGAGCTTCAGTGGATTCTGAAATGAGTAATGACAGACAGCATAACCTTGTAATTTGCATGTCTTCAGTTTTTAAAATGTGTCAAGGATGACTGATTGCACTTAGCAGCAGACTCATCCCACTACCATCGTCACCAAATACAGATCGCATTCCTGTATTCAAATCTCAGGGTAGAAGTGTAGCATTTTTCAGCCTTATGTGACAGGCCACTTAACCACCCAACTCTTTTCTCCAGCGCCCGGGGAATAAAAACCAAACCCCTGGGTGGATCCAAGTTGTCTTTTCCTCTTTACCTCTCAACAGTGTCATGCACACAGCATTTATCTTCATGTAGTGAACTGGACAGCAGAGGATTTAGGAGCGCTACTCTCAATCCGTCAGTGCCAGAAGCTCTTTTTCAATATTAAAAACTGGCTATCTCTTTGATCAAATAGCTTGGGCTTTTAAATGTTGCCAATATTGAAGCACGCCATATAGATATTGTGATATACATCATGTCAGGTGGAAGGAAGTGGATGGACATATTACAAAAATGTAATGAACTCGTGACCACTGCATGTTTGCAGTTTGGTAACAGCAAAGGAAGAACTGGCGTGGAAGGTATAGAACAATCACCCACTGATGGATATTTTATCATTTGCTTATATCTAATCTTTATATCTACATCAATAAACACATTAGTTTGTTGCTGCCGATCCACGGGCGTAGATGGACAAAACCCTTTGGCCGCGGCTGCCGTGTCAACACTATCCCCAAAGATCGCTGCAAATTAAACCTCTGAACTCTTCACCCTGCTTTCCGCACGGACCCAACATTGATCAGACAGTCATAGCTGCGAAGCTATTTGCATCAGCACAAGAGCTACAATCAATTTGGGGCTCCGCGAGAGGTTTACCAACTGGAGGGCTGTCAATAACTATTTAAGATTCACTGTAGATTCCCCATGCGTGAATCGACCTCCTGTATCAGAGTCGGCTGCAGGATACGCCGCTGGTGATAGCTGATGATGTATTCCTCTGCTACGGGCTCGGTCTGACTCACAGGTCTGAGGGTTCTTGACTTTATTTACTTAATATTCACCACCTACTCTTCATCTGCACTCGCATGCGAATGATGACAATATTCTCTGAATTTTTACCCATTAAGTAGTGTAGCATTGCTGTGTGCGTATTTCGATGTATTCCTCTTTTTCTTAGACAGGCTCGTGGTGCCTCACAGTGGAAAAAGACACCGATTCATATCGATTTATTGCTGATTGTTTTCCCAGCTCCTGTACCATACCCATTATGATCAGCTATCAATAGGGCTTTGACACGCCAAGATGGTGATTGTTTCATTACCTTTAAATGGCTATTACAGATAAATACACCAATTGTAAACTGAGGACATAAATAGGATTATTGTATGTGTCCGGCGGCCTTGTTATCGCCTAAATCAACGGTGCCCAACAGGGTCACCTTCTGGCAGACCTGAAGAGAATATGACTCAGAGGCCTGCCCAGTTGAAAGTGTCGTTCCTGATGGTACTCATTGTTCCGAGTAGTGCACTTGATGGCGACACAAATGTTAGACCCTCACGAGAGGTGTGTGTGATTTTCAGCTGCAAAATCTCAGGAATCATTGAAGCAGCTGATGCAAAGATTGTTTGGTGGTCTACTGACTCTATTTACCAAGCTGTGCTCAGAAGTGGAAGTGAGGGGTACGTGTACCTTTTCTGAGTGGTTTTAAAAGTGTTTGTGTGTGTATGTATGTATATATATATATATATATATATATATATATATATATAATGTGTATATGTATGTGTGTGTATGTATGTATGTAATATATATATACATATATATATATATATATATATATATATACACAGGCCAGATATATTGCAGATGTTCAATACAACTGCATATTTAGCTACATCTTTATGATCATATTGACTGCAATGGATTTAGGTATTTTACTTGTTTTGATTTCATTACTTATGGTAGGGAATTTATAGCTCAAAGCTATGTAAATTAAATTGAAATCTCAGCAACAAAATGTGTGCAGATTTAAAAAGGAGTAGGTTAATGTTTCAGTGTCGAAACATGAACCTACTCCTATATAAGCTAATATATTAACAGGTGTGCATAAGGCTACAGCAAAAAATATATATATATTTAGTGTTGATTTTTGCTGTCCCCGTCTGGGGCCATTTAACAAACCAACAGACCAGATTCTAATGACAGAAGCAATTGAGTTGCATTATCGGAACTGAGGTCTCTTAAGCACTTAAGAAATGTGATCCCTTTCATCAGTGGCGGGCCGTTGATTTTCTACCTGGGCCTTCTGTGCCGTCTGATATAGTTTAGATAAATACGCACATGACGGGATGTGGCGTCATTGATTGACAATGCATGTTGTCCACATCAACAAGAACCAGTCACATTTAGTTTTAACAAAACATGACAAAACAATCCAACAAAACTGCGGCAATAAAACACTGCACTTAAGAGAACGAGCCAGAAGGAACTAAATAAGTACCGTAAAATTCTCCACCACGCTCACCCGAGGCGGCGTAATGGAAAACAGGCTGACGGCGAGGTTTAAATACGACTGCAGATGTAAAAACAAAACAGTAACCCAAACAGCAATTAACAGTTCACTTAGAGACCAAGTCCATCCTCCTCTCTTTGTTAAACAGTTCAATGACGCGGTTGTACAGTTTATCGGTACGCTTCAGTCCCAGTACCAGGTCCTTCTTGATGGCCATGCACGGCAGTGAGGACAGTCGAGCCTCCCGTCCAACAGTGTTGGAGGTGGCGCCCCATTCACGAAGGAACAAAAGCTTGACTTCCAAATATAAAATTCTGATCAGAAATATTGCAAGCATTCCCAACATTTCAAATCATTCATTGAGTAAAAACCAAAGTCGCATGAAAAAGTCATGATTAACTGTCTGAGAATGACGCATGAAAGGAGATTAATCAGCAGCTGCAGCAGAGAAGAAGCTGCAGCTGGGAGGAAAGAGAGGCAACCGAAATGATACACATGGAAAATGTGTTCTGTACGTTGACCAGCCGAGGGATGCACAATGGTGGTCGGTCGAACAATGCAATCAAATTTAGGATGATGGAATAGTCATAAAAAAGTTTGCAGCTGCCTTAATTAATAACACGCATGTTAAGCAAGCGCCCTGTGTTCACGGAGGAACCTTTTTCCTCGGTGAGGTGTGTGAGGCCTTTCTTCTGTTGTGACAATAATCCTTCTTGTATAACGTCTCTGCAATAATCCTCGACGTGTATGTGGAGCCTCACCCAGTTTTGTTTAGTTTTTTTTAACATTGAGCAGAAGCGTTACAGAGGGACGGAGAGCCTGAGTGGACTGGATACTTGCTTTGAAGACAAGCACAGAAGATGAACCATGATTGAGGAGGACTGCACGGTACCCGAGTCCCATGACGCTCAGATGAGGTGAACGCGCTCTCCAGAGTAAACAACCCATGTGTAACAAAATATGTTTTTATATATAGCTCTGTGTTATCTGCTTTCGTGTTGTTTCTCTCTTGGTGGATTCTACAATAAGTGTGAGCTGTTTTATTTCTTAGTACCTGTTGCATCTGCTGAGGGGGGATTTTAGTTTCATTGTCTGAGTCGTGTCCTCTTTTCTGATTCATTTTAAAGCCATACAGAGAAAGGTGGTGTTACATACTTATACATATATATATATATATATATATATATATATATATATATATATATATATATATATATATATATATATATATGTTAAATCAGTTGTATTGGCAGGCTGTGGTGCCACCTATAGAAAGGAGCGTATTGTTGGTGTGATGTTCCTCTAATGCGTGTGTTGACATTTAATGCTTGTATTATTTTTTTTTAGCCAAAGATATAACATTTCATCCTGAGGGAGACATGGATGTGTGTACTAAATTCCATGGCAATCAACCCAGTAGGTATTGAGATGTTTCAGCCTGGACCACAGTGGAGGACCAACAGACCAACAGACCAACAGACCAACATTGCGAAAAAGATGTATGGCAATAAAAAATAGTATTATAATGTAGCTACAGTGTTGCATTTCTCAATGCACTGGGCTGACATCATTTCCAGTGCCAAAAGAAAAATAACACACTATCCAGACGGTATGTCACAATATGATTCAGATAGTTGCACAGAGGGAAATCTACAGAATGTAGAAGATGTTAAGATATAGCAGTAGCCTAAACATGTATGCACGCTATCATCAGGGTCAGCCACAGTACACCTCTACAGCTCAGCAAGAGGAGACTCTGGGCCCGAAGCAAAACCAATTATGGATATTATATATCTTCATCTGGTGAACTCTTCAGCAAGCAGCTGATGCTGACTTAAAAGAACAGTGCAGCTGGTTGTCAGTGTGATTGCTGCTAGTTGTAGGCAATTTGTTTCTCAGACAGGTGATCATTTTAAATTCATGTGGTCTACGAGTAGACGGAAGCAGGATTGTGACAAAGCACAGAATCAATTGTATTTGAGCGTTAAATGTGCTCTAATGACAAATACTCTGACTGGTTGGAAGGCTTTTCTTGAGGCTGATTTATTGTTCTCAGTGAAAGATTTGTTGCCAGTTTAATGCACCGTAAAAAAAGTATTTTTGTTCTTGTCGAGCGGGAAAAAATTTCACACAGAATATCCGAGGGACAGTTTCCTTTCTTTTCCTGGAAGACAAAGTCTAAATAAAACATAACAGGGCCAGCATTTTTTGGGCTTCACTTTTAATTAGTAAAGAGGGTCAGCCTGGCTGTCGAGACTGTCTTTATATGACCCTCAAACACAAGGCTGTATCATTATCCCGTGTGAGGTTTCTATCTTCCTCTGCTGGATTGCTGCCAACAGAATCGGAGCTGCTGCAGTTTTTTTGTTCGAGGATCAGATTTGTGCTGTTTAGAGGCAGAACGAGTCTCCGGAAATGTGGTGCGTGCATCTTCAATGCAGATTATATTTGTTTGTGCGGCTCCTGTTGGAAGGACGCGCCGTGAGAGAGTGTAGAACGTGTGTTATTAAACAATAAGGGTGGCTGAGACTAGGAGAGCAAGGGGGGGATTTAGATGAAAGAGAGGGAGGAAGTCATCACCTTTTGCAGCAGACTGCATATTTCCAGCCCCATGCTCTCTATTAATTTCATGCTACCTGTATTTGAGAAGCTCTATAAATATGCAGAACAGCCAGATGATGAAATTCCTATCCTGGGAATTGCAAGGTAAGAGGAACTATTGGAGTCGACCTGAGATGAAGACAAATCCTGATGGCTTTCCTAATTGACCACAGGAGAGCGGCTGGGAAGGGCCGCTAGCGTTTTAGCTGCAGCCAGAAGGAGCGAAGCAGGCTTTTAGCTTAACAGCCTCACACCAGGTGACATGGACTAGCTTAATGCCAGCATGACAACACTCATCCATCCTGTTACGTTGCGTGCAATGTTGAAGATAGGCGGGCCATGTTTCATACAAATGCTCCTCTTTCAATGTTCAGTGTGTAACCCCCACTGTAACGTCCCTTTTGCTGTTCGAGATCAGCACTTAAATAAATATGCAAGTAGTTTGCAGAGGAGGAATATAACCATAACGTGATGTATTTTTACCCTCAGAAGAGAATTCTATGTCCGACACAATTGCAGTTCTACCTCCACTTTTGTGTAAATATTTGAGTAAAAATTCTCACCCTCTGTGCATTACTCTCGGACTACAAACCCAAACTGTTGTACAAAATGAACTCACTGAACTTTGATTTAACCTTTTGTTCTTCTTTTTTTTCCTCCCCAGAAAATTATATTTTATTCATGAGGAATTTTTCAAAAATATAGGAGGCATACCACCTTTTCTTGTGCCCGGGGAGATTACGCTTAAGGCTGTGTATTAGGTTTCTTTGGTTGCATACATTAATTAACAGCAGCGCTAATTTCAGCAGCATTGCAGTGAAACCTCCTCAGGCGGGCACCCCTCTTTCCATCTAGTCAGCGGAAAGCTCGTCTGAGTAGCTTCCCAGAGCCAACTTCACAGCACGCGGAGCCACAAATGCAGCACAATAACTTGAGGAAATAACGCCCACGTGTTCAAATGGAGCGGGACTTGTGTGGAAATGGATCTGTCACTGTCGCTGAGCGTCTCCTACCCTCGTCTTTACCTCTCATGGAGGACGGCTTCTGTGTGCAGGGATTGATACGGAAGCTAACGTGGTGAATTGACACAAAGGAGCTCCCTAATACAACGTGCAGGTGTACTGATGTCCTGACATGCGCAGTGCCATGACGCACGGTCAGAGATGGGCAAAAATACTGCAAAATGTCTTTTGATACCAAATACCCCTCAAATAAATGTATTAACAACTGTTTTCTATATATTATACCTTTTGAAATTATGTAACTAGCCCTTGTGGTTAAGGAGATATTCTGTATTTAGTATAGGTATGTAAAACCATTCGGAATTTTTAAAGAACAATGGCTGGGGCTTAAGCGGAGCTCATAAACTTTGGCTTTGTATCAACAAGTACCGGTACATATTCATCACATATGAATAGCATCACACATAAGGCCTATGTATACTATAAAAGCAAAATATAGAATTAAAACCAGTTGTACACAGGTAAAGAGCCTGAATAAATTACTGTACATCAAGTTCTGCACAGAAAAATGAATACAAATTAAGGTAAATAGTAAATCTACTTCTTTCTCTCTTACATTGACTAGTGCCATGGTAGGCCATATACTTCTATATTACATTGTTAAGCGTCTCATACAGGTGCACACTAACATCTTTATGACATAAGTATTTCAAATACAAGTAATAGAAATACTGCCCATCTCTGCACACAGTGATCTTGGCCTGTGTGGTCCTTGTGAAATCATAGATTACACTAAAGAGGGGGTTTGTAACATGCTTGCAATTACTATAGGAAGACATTTAGTTCATAG
The DNA here is from genome assembly GCF_910589615.1 of Taurulus bubalis. Classification (NCBI taxonomy): domain Eukaryota; kingdom Metazoa; phylum Chordata; class Actinopteri; order Perciformes; family Cottidae; genus Taurulus; species Taurulus bubalis. Next base: position 18,508,517 of record NC_136602.1, read on the forward strand.
AGATGTTGACTGTGGAGCCACTATTTTTTTTTTCTACTTTCAATGTATTTTAGCAGCACATTAGATTATTTGACTTGACTTTTTTTTTCTCGATCCCCATGCTCAAGCCTACAACGTTTTAATGAAACGGCATAATGCAGCAAGTTCCAGCTAATAAAGCCCAACGCAAGGTTCAGAAGTCTTTGTTTCAGTTTGCAGGAAACACAGAGGGCACAACGTAACCCAGAAAGCGGCTCAGTCTTTTGCTGCCTATTAGCAAAGTGCTGCGCTTTTGTTTTTCAATCGGGGCACTGTCTCACATGGAGGATATAGAGCGGCTGCAACAAAGAAAAGCGTCTATTAAAAATTGAAATCACAAAGCTTTGATTTCCTGTTTCCCTCTGATGCGAATAAAATGTCTTCATTTAAAAAAAAGTGCAAGCTTTTAAAGTGCACTTGTTTTTTGGACAGCTACTGAAGGTGAAATGTATGAGAAGGAAATATCTCTTCCATCATTTCACCTCCTCGGGTCAGAAACCCCTGCAGCAACAAGGATTTCTTTCTTGGAGAGAAAAGTGGTGATCTCTACACGTACTTTACACGCATTCAGCACAAAGGCGGGGACATCTTTTCTATTTAAGCTTTTAAGTTAAGCCTTCCTTCACTAGTTGTCTGCTGATGATTAATGTTGAGTAGCAAAGGATTTGATTCCATTCAGTTTACCATGACTTTAGGTTAAGGCCTCGGCCTGAAAGAGAAGCATGTGAATTCATCTGCACTCGCTTTCTCTGATTAAAAAAGAAAAAGGAAAAAAAGAAAGTCTATTGCCGGTCCTGAAGTGACGGCTTCATGGATTTTATTAGTAAACAATGACTGCTTCAGCATATTAAGCCAATGCAGTGAACGGTGAGATTGCATCTCAATTGATGTATTGCTAGCAATTTTTGCTGTCATTTTACATTCCCCCAGTTCCAGCTTGTGATGATAAAGGTGGGAGAGAAGAAACCATCTGTAAAGTCATCTCATTTTTTAACATTAGATGTGCACGTTTGCTTGATATGACAGGACATTTATTGTAAAATGTGATTCTGCAAGCTGTCACTCTTTGCTTCTGGGTTTAAGAATCAAAAGGCATGCATATTTTAAAGTAGTGAAAAAACATGATTATTGTACCTTGTTTTCATTCATCTTTGATACAAAAAAATGATTTCACACTTAGAGATGATTTGAAAAACCTCCTTCTGTTCCAGAAGAAAATAGATCAGCACAACAAAAGCTGTGAGCAGGACGGAGTATGATTGGATACAAAGCAAATCATTTAAATGAGAATAAACGAAGAATTCAAACAGCTTTTCTTCAGACTGCCTCTGTTTTGGTGATAAAAGACTGCTGTGTGTGTGTGTGTGTGTGTGTGTGTGTGTGTGTGTGTGTGTGTGTGTGTGCGTGTGCGTGTGCGCGCACTATAAGAAGCTCATAGACATACTAAGAAGCAGCTGTACATCATGATTTATTGGACGAACTAATTAAACCACGACCAGAAAACGAAACTAAGGGAACCCCTTCTTAGTCCATTAGTCGTTTTGGTTTTCATTGACGAAGCTCTCTTTAGTCTTTCAGTTGTTCTTTATCCTTTTTTCATGCTGAACAACTTACTTCCAAGAAACTAATGAGCACACATAGACAATTTTCTATGTGTGATAAAGTGACAACAAAACCGGGGCCGACAAGTACATGAACGGTTAAGGGGATAACACAAAGTTAGACGGATGTCAAAAACAAAGGAGTCAAAAGCAAAAAGGGTGCAAATAGTTGTGTGTGTCTGGTTTCTCTAATGTGTGTTCAGGATGTTTGGTGAGTCAGGGGTATTGCATCTATACTTATACTCCAAAAAGGGAGCAAGAGAGGAGTAGGGAAGAATAACTAGAATTCCTTAAGTTGAGGACATCCTGAAAATAATACACATGTACATGTTCTCCTACTTTCCACAAGTCGAATAAACCTGCAAGTTTCTTTCCACAGCCACAGTGTATGATTGGTGCAAACATGATCTGTTTCCAGCACAGGTGCTTTCTTTCAGGCTAGTTTCAGTGTAACTATGCAAGATGAGACACATTTTCCGAACCGATAAATATGAGCTGTGGCGTGCTCTTCTGCTGCCAGATTTCTATACAGCTGTACTCGGATGCTCTGAAAAACATTAATACTATTGCAGCTCCAGCTAATAACAGCAGCACCCTATGCAGAAAGACACCTTGGGAGACTTCTCTGATTAGTGAGCGGGAGGAGCAGATGTGTAATCAGTACTCAGGGGACGTTAACTCAGATTAGTCTGAACAGATGAAAGAATTGGCAACAGGTCACTTAGACGTACTAATGGATCAATGTAATTAATTTACAGGAGAAGAGGATACATTTGTAGCATCGGGTGTCCTCTGCCGCACTTAATTATTATTCTAATCCTTCTTTAAATTTTCATCACAGTTTCAGTTGAGGTAGCCACTGTGCTGCAGAGTTACCGCCGAAAGGTTGTATGCCTCCGCCAACCAGTCAAGCCAAAAAGTCATCCCTTCTTCATTTCATCCAGTTAGATATGTATGTGAAATCATCAAAATGTGCATATTAATTATTGAGTTATGGCTAAAAATGCGTTTCAAAATGTGTTCCAGTGACCTTTGACCACCAAAATATAATCAGTTCATCCTCGAGTCCAGGTATAATTTTATGCCAATTCTGAAGAAATTCCCTCAAGGCGTTCCCGAGATATCATGTTCACGGGAATGGGACGGACACAAGGTCACAGAGACCTTGACCTTTGACCACCAAAATCGAATCTGGACAACTTTGAGTCGAAGTTGACTTTTCTGCCAAATTTGAAGAAAGACATTACAGACGTTTTTGAGATATCGCGTTCTCGAGAATGGACCGAACAGACAACCAGAAAACACAATGCCTCAGGCCACGGCTGTAGCCAGCATGGCCTGAGGCATTGTGGGATACAAACAAAAGGAGAAAATAACAATAGCTGCAGTGATGATGAGTGCCATTAGATAAAGTTAAAGTGGGCCGAACAACAAGGAGCAGGTGGGAATGTTACATTCTTGGTGAGGTTGGTGGATTTTAGTAGAAGACTCTGTATTTCAGTCTCTCTGCGAACAAAAAGCCATTGTCTCTAAAGATTCATGGATGAAATTGGGTCTGTTGACTGTAACCAGACAGCAGAGCAGTTTTATCTGCAGCCCGCCGGCTCATTAACAGAAGACACAAGCTTGCCTGAGCAGAAATCTTTATCTTGGCTCTGTGGTTTGTTTGTTTGTTTGTTTACTTGTATTCATTGATTTAATCCTGGGAGTAGGATAGGAGATAGCGGGGAGCCAGCGTGAATGTTCACAGCCTGGATTATTTTCCTGATTTGAACTCTCTAACATATTCACTGTTACCATTTTGAGCGTTGCACAGAAAAACCAAACTCCTCAGAGGAAAGACTCGGAATGAAAGACTCTTCGTTCTTCTTATCAGATGAATGGCAGTTTTAATCTTGTATGTGTGGCGCGGCTATTAAGGAATCCCATAAAATGTGTATGAATTCTGCATACATGCTTTCTTTGTTGCAGCGAAGGCCCTGAAGCTGAACTATCATGTCTCATTTATACAGTAGTTTCTTCATCCTGAAAATTTGTCGCCGTTTTATTTACTATATACCTAGAGGCAGTGCTGTTATTACAGGTCACATCCAGATTAAAGGATTTAACTGTAATAACAACACACCTACAACATGCATGATTCTTTTAAGTCCAACAGAAAATGAAACCGTAGGATATTTAATATTTCGAACACTACTTTTGTTCTGACTTGCAAATGATGAAGATCAAAACCGTTATGTTCTGAAAATCTTTGCTTTTCTCATGAATTTTTCTGCAAGCATCTGCTGAGCACTGCTTTAAAGAAAAAGTTTGACATTTTGGGAGATGCATATATAATACATATTGCTTTTCTTGCTGGTAGATAGGTGAGAAGATCGATGCCACTCTCCAGAATCCATATTTAGGTGCTAAATATGACTAGTCAGCAGGTGTTCAGTTTAGCTTAGCTTAGCATGACTTGACATTTCTACATTTCTTGACATTGTACATGACTGGTTTTACAGCTTAAACTGTAAATGTTACAGTAATTATTTGAATGAGATTAGTAGATGAGTAGATAAATCTTGTTTACATCTTTTACAGTAACTGTATGCTGACCACACGATCAACAAGACACGTGCAGTCTGACATGTAGTATGAATAACATCCTGGTGGTATTGATGCATGTAATTGTCGAGGTCAGAATTTATAGGCAAACAGTTTGGAGGAATCTGAAGGGAGCTAATTTACACTTCTTCGAGGACAGTGTTGACAACACTGAGTAAATGGGCAAATGTCAAGTTGGTAATTTTAGTTACATTTTTTAATAGCATCCTCTGTTTCAGTACAAATGAGAAGTGACAGGAATACCGGCTTTTTATTGACCAGTTGACATTTAAACCAGTCGAAGATTTCCTGCCATATCCAATCATCCCCTCTACAAACAAATGTTGCTGTGTAATTCTCCCACAAAAAAAACCTTCTCCCCATTCTGTGCTGTCAGCCTTGCCAAATATAAAGCGCTACTGCCGGTGACATGCATGCATCTCAAGGGCGAGGACACACATTTGAATGAGAACGCTTCACCCTAAACGCTGCAGGGCTTCAGGGCCACGCATCCCTGGGACAGAATGTGTGGGAAAACTTGTTTTTGACAAGAAAGATGGATTGTTGGTTGAGTTCAAGATCGTAATAAATTAGCTGGAGACAAAACTTGGCCCGGTCAAACAGGACGGGAAACACAGGAGCCAAGTTTGTATTCGGTAAATCTCCGACTGACTTTGTTGATGTTGTGACATATACTGTGCATTTACTGTTAAAGACGCGTATGTTTGCATCTGACGAGGTACTAAATATATTTCACACAAGGCTTCTGTTTGTTTACTTATCTCCCTGAATAAAATCCTAAAGGGAAATATTGTAATCTTCCATGCAATCCTTACATCCTGACAGCAGTCACACAAATTATGGAGCAAAGACATTTATCATTGTCAAATTGACTGGCAAACCTTTTTAATTTAAAGACTATGTGTCAGCTAATCATGTATTCTAAATCTAATTAACAGCTGAAAGAAGCCTTTCCGTCTGCATTGTTTGAATCCCCTCTGGACAAAAACCTGTCTGCTGCATTCAATATCACTAAAATACAAACAGCGTTTGAGTCCCTCTAAACCAAAATGGCTAGAAAGAAAACAAAAGTGTGGCTTTTAAGGTCATGCAGAATATGGATTTTGATGCTCCAGCCGTCCTAAATTGGACCCCCTCTGGCAGCATTTTTGGGCAAACTAAAATGAGCCCAGCAAGAGAAGCAGCCACATTATGGTTTGTTATATTCACTCTGCACTTTTAATGTCATTACACCTGTGCTAGAGGAAAGTGCTGCATATGTAACCACAGTCCTCCAAATGAATGAATAAATAAATGAAAATATGGTTCATAAATTTACCTCAAGAAAACATGCATGGAGTCTGCAGAATGTCAGTTCTGAATGATGATTGAATGACAATGTGGAGGCCAATAAATAATGCAACGCTAAAATAAATGCCAACATATGTGCAAATAATTGGCAATCGCTGAACGAGCTCGTCCAAAGATTTCATCGGAATAAAACATACATATTTCATTATTAACTTTCCCCAGCATTAAGTATGAATGAAATGAAGATTAATCACATCATGTCCTGAGGATAGTCACCTTCATGTGCTGTTGTGCGATTCTGCCGGGCCGGCCTGTTCACATCTTGATTCATATCTTTATACATCAAGTGAAAAATAAGAATGAAACAGAAATAAATATGATTAATATGTATTAGCACGTGCACATATTGTAGTACTTTAACAACACTAGGCTTCGGGAGTTATGAATACACTTTAATAAAAGACCTAAAGTATCAATTTATATGTGTGGCTCCTTGCCACAGACACTCTGGCTGTCACATACTGTAAGCTCGGTGCATTTGAGATGCTGTTTTTATAAAGCTGCCGAGGCTCCTTATTAGGCACCGCGGCTTTTTCTCTTCCCTCTCACTGCCTCACGGAAAACTGCACCACATATGACGGAGGCACTTGGCCCAATTGAATGGCGCATTCGCACATTGGGCCAAACTGAAACGGCTGCGATGATGGCCGCATTAGGTTTGTGGGTAATGGTGTTTGATGACTGCTTTGCCACTGCAGGAAAGCAATGATACATTTCTGCGAGGAAGTGGCCCGGTCATTTATTTTTGGTTCGTGACAACGTGCACGTAACGGAGAAAGCACCTTTTTGTTGCTGCAATTGCTTCTTGCTAAGTGACATATTATTTGCCTTTGAAGTAATTACGAAGAAACATAATGGCTCCTTGTTCTGGGTACAGAAACGGTAATCTCACCTAGAATGATGAACCTCACAGTCGGTAAAGCTGCACTCGTTCAGGCTTACTCGCATTCGCTTTCATCATTTTAATGAGATGAAACAGAGTTTCACTTAGGCAAATATTGCCAAATTCTCCAGCCACTGTTAAATAATTACGGGAGGATTACTGTCTGCTGTTTGTGATTTTAGTTTTTTGTCTCGTGCCATCACACATTCATCAATTTGACAGTTAATACTAACCCCAACAGCTATACTACATCTGCATTTTGCACTAGTTTGTATCTGGAGGCTATTTCCTGACAACCTGAAGGTGCCCTTATGAAGAAAAAAACACGTGCACACACGTACAAAAATATCCATGGCTGCAACTGTCTGCGGTAAAGCTCATTAGCTAAGGAACGCTGTCTCTTGAATGTCTTTAGATAACCACCTTTTCCGTGGCACTTATTTATGCTCCCAAATGCCAGCACATGATGCTCCATCAGTTGAATGTTAAATCTGCACTAGTTACTTTATTCTTTTGGCCACTTTGGAGCTATGCAATAAGCTAACATTAATACAAAATTGTATACGGAGCTATCAGTCCGACATTCACTCTCTCTTTAGCTATCTTTGGAATTTCTTCTTGGAAATATCTGGCTATTTGCCCGCTGAATGCAGCGCTACGTTCACTAGCTTGCTGATAACTTTGGCCATGTGTTGCCTGCTGATGAGCAGGTAGTGTATAGTGAGTTTATCCAGGAGAGAGTAAACCACAGCATTAAAGTTGTGGGCTGTAAAAGCAAAAGAAGGAGTTAAAAGATTATGAGACAACCTGTAGCTAAGGGCAACTGCAGAGTCAGGTCTGCACAGTCCGCTGGTAATTGTCAGTGGGTGCGTCAGTACGAGCGAACCATCCCACTGTCGACATGAAAATATTAATTACAGCAGCTAATTAATTAAGTGAATTCCCCCATGCTGTTGCTAATTCTGCCAGTGCCTTATAGCACCTGGCTCTGCCCCTCACTTATGCTACAGCATATATTTTTTCTTCACCACCCAGTTGACATATTTTTTAGAAATAGAGTAGAGTTTGCGCCTCACTATGCCACCGGTTTCAATGAGAAATGCCATTCTCAGGAAAGTGACACACAAAATTAGAATTGTTTCCCTTGGCCTGAAAAACAAATCCTCTGGAGTGAGAGGAGTGCCAGCTAAAGTTGAAAATGCAACAGTCTTCCTTCAGCCATTTAAAAATGCACTCCCAACTTCTGCAGAGTTTTTACAAAGTGATAGAAGCTAATGATCCACTGGCAATGCTGAGATAAAAATTGGGCCACTGTCTGTTGAGATGTTCTGGCAGCTCCATTATGAAGCAGATGATTTGACTTTGTTTGGGGATTATACAGTACGTATCCCGCAGCACAGAACTCTGTGAAGTGGAGATATCAATAAAATGCAGCAGGCATCAAGTTGGACTTCAGACAGAAGAAGTGTCTCTCTCTTCCGCTCTTTAGAAACAGATCCAGTAATGGCAGAGGAACTGTCTGTGGATATAATCTCGCTGATAAGAAATAGATTTATTTCATTAGATCATCTTGACTCTGACATTTACTGACCCAACACTGCAATTGAGAAATAACCAGTCAGCCTGGTGCCGTCAGGGTCATGCGGGGTGCCGACAGTTTCATTTTATTTATGATAATCCATCCCTTTTAAAGTTGCTCTTCATCAATAACTCCAAATGCAAGTGTGGCTTACTCTGGCTTTGAAAATCTCCCAGGAAATCTCGACAGGCTTTGTGAAATATCACATCACAGGCCATATAAAAGATGGCCCACTGATGAAACGTCGCCCTTTCAATTATATTTTTTCTCCATGCTTTCGTGTGATATGACCTCTGCGCGCATGTCATCCATGATCCACGGCCAGAGGAGGACTGCTGTCTGCAGCTGGCCTGGTGGTTTACCGTACATACAGAATTATAATCTGTTTCACCTTTCATAAAACTTCCATATTTGCAAGCACGACCTTGCTGAGCTTGCAAAGTCTGCCTATTTGGTCTGATCATGAATACTAAATTGATTGAAACGAGCTGCATTATGTGGCCAAATGGCCCGGGGAGCAAGAATGAATGTAAACAGTGCTTTCTGCTCCACTTATGCACTTATAAGTCGAGCAATAAAACAAAACAAAAATAACCCATGAGCACTTAGCTTAAAGAGGACTGCTGAACCGTTATGTAAGAAAAGTAAACATCTCGCGACAAAGTATCTTCCAAGCCCAAACTATCAATGATGTCTTACATTTTGTGAATATAAATGCAACATTACTGCAATCGTTATTACAGTGCGCTTAGTGTTTTTAAGCATTACCAACATTGAGATGCAGCTCACATATCCGAGCTACTGTACATGCAGTGAAACACCCGGTAATTTGATCATTCTCCAGGAACACCCGGTTCATCAGAGGAGTCTTGTTATTTTTTCCCCTGCAGGATCTTCAGGTGTCTGTTTGTAATGCGGGTGTGGGCGGGTGAGTGATGCTTTGGTTACGGCAGCACTTAAACTCTCTGGTGTATGACAACATGAGTCAATTATTCCCAGCCCCATGTGAGGAGTGCAGGTGTTGACAGGACACTGACTTCGCTGTGCTCTCAGACATACTCTGTGCGTCACTGCGGGATGAAAGTACTGAGTTTATCCTTTTGTCAAACTAAGACTGCGGAGTTTGGAGTTGCAGGCTGGCGAGTCTGCAAGGTGCTTTGTAATCTCATTGTTGCCTAAAGCCTGGGAGAGCAATTACTCTTTCTATATTCTGTCCTTTGTTTTCTGACTGATTTGAAGTTATACTTTCAATGTGAAAGAATAATTTTGATAATTTAGGAAGTACGCTTGCAGAAAATGTTGATGACAAGATTGATACACTTCATCTGCATCTGTACTATAAATGTAAAAAAATTATGTAGCCAAAAGCCGGTTAGCTTAGCTTAGCACAAAGATCGGAGATGAGGAAACAGCCTGGCTCTGTCCAACAGACCAATCACCTCCTGGAGTTCAAATATGTGACAATTGGTCCAGACCAAGAAATATAATGAAATGATTTGTCGGTCTTGTGCTTAACTAATATAGTAAAGGTATTAAAGTAATAAACAAGAAATAACACGCTACCTTTAGAGATGCTGGAAGGTGGATTTCCTTCAGAACCAGGCTGGCTGGCCTTTTTTTATCCAGTCTTTGTGCTAAGCTAACCAGCTAGCCTCATATTTAGCATAAAGGCATGCGAGTGAATTCAAACTATTCCATTTTAATGCATTTTTTAACAATTCACCAATTCTGACATATTATGAATCTATATATTTAGATATGGATCAAACTGCTCTGTACGGGTTGCCCATGGTGTTTTTATATATAGCTGTGTGCAGGTTTTCACATTAAAAGGTTTTCAAAGGCTGTTTGTGAATCTAAAGTAATGTGTGGATAGTCATCAAACCCCTCTGGACCAGGCGATGTTTTTGACCTGATGTTTTTTTATAGAAAGCAAATTGTTTGGGGAAATAAAAGGTGTCTGCAGCAACCCTCCCACTGGTTCATGCGACTTAGAAAAAGCATTCATTTTGTTGTTGTCCTAGGTGAGTGGCAGCTCCTCTTGCAGCACGCTCCACCTACACTCCCAGGAGAACATATATCCTTAGCCAACAGATGTACAAATTAGTGATATCTGCTTGTTACTTTTTCTCACTTCTCTATTTTCATTTCCCAAAACAAAAAGCCACATATCACCCAATCTGTGCCTGACAGACGTGTTGATGGAGACCTGTGGTTGTAATCGGGGGTTAGCGGGCGCTAACAATATGTGATGGGAGGTGGTTACGGTGCAGTGAGTGTTTGTTGTAGAGTGTATGTGGAGATAATGGACTATTCACACCATCGCCCAAGGCTTTTCCCCACCTCCTGAGCACTTGCTGCAGCACTTAGTTATTCAGTACAATGCCACGAGTCCATAAAGCTGAATGAGCGTGTGATAGTAACTCTGTGTACACATACAGTTCACTGATGAATCTGCCACAGAAACACAGTTGGTAATGGGGTGCTTTGGATTCACCTCTTCTCTGTTCGCCGAAGTGCTCTCTGTTGCAGCAGCAGCACTGACAAGTGTGGCAATCTCAGAACTAAACAACTCAAGACAGGCGAGTAGCTGCACTCTAAGACAGGCGAGCAGCTGCACTCTGTAAGCCAGGCCTCTTGTTGGACATCCTCCTTCATCCAAATACTCTCAGGTGCTGCGAGATGTGAATAGCAAACCTGTAATTGAGTGCACTGCTATAGCTTGGCCAGGCAGTTTGCCGTATGATGTGTCGCAAGTTGTGCTTCCTCGCTGCAGTTTTTATGTTCCCAGTTTCCCCAACAGAATCTCAAAGCTGGTGCAGACTTGAATAGTTTATCAAGGACTGTGGGGGGACATTTAGACCTTTCAGGCAGCTTCACTTTGGCTCTGAATAACATGATAATAATGTTTAGGGTGAAGCTGGTTGTGTTCCTCGACTCATTTTCTTTATATTGTTGTGTGGCAACAGTAAGCGCTGCAGCAGCACAGCCTGGAGAGCAACACAACTGTACAAATAGTAAAGAGATGTTGTGTGTACTGCTATGTCTCGAATACATTTAAGAAGAATTTTAACCAACTCAGCACAACAGGGATGTGTCGGGGTAGATGGGTTTGTGCCAACGTATTTTCTCAGTAGTCATTTGACAATGTGAGAATAACAGAAATTGCTTTATTTCTTATTCCATCCCAGTAACAGTGAATGGCAATTAGGGCATGCAGAGGAAGAGAGTCAGCACTGATGGCAGACATTGGTGGTGCATGAGACCATAGTTGATCCATCACAGCCCCCCAGTCTGCAGGTGAACCATCAGTTACACATGAACCATCATAGTGTGAAATCAATATTCACTGCCAATCATTATGCCAATATTCGGTAAAGATATGCGACTGGGAGATCGACACGCTTTCTAGTCGTCGATCTCTGAAAAAGGTATATTATAACATTATCATGATGTGTTTATTGTAATCTTGTCAAATTAGTTTTTGATGAGAAAGCTGAAAATGTTTTCACAGCAATATTAAATAGATATTTTGTTTAACTTCCTAACACTAGCTCTGAGCTGTTTATAGTACATACTTGAAATGCTAATTACAAGATGTTTGTTATCAACAAAAACACAATCTTATTTCTTAATCAAATTTAATGCTATTATGCAAATAACCACAGATGACGATGACAAAGTAAAAGAGCAACAGTTACAGTTTTTGATAATTTACTGTGGCGGTTGTAATGATTTATTTGGAATGTTAGTGAAGAAAAAGTATGGAGCCTTGTATTCTAGCTGCTTTAACAAAACAACAACAAATACAAAATCTGTAATGACTGATATGGCTCATCAACAATCGCCATTCCGCGTCAGTGTCAATAAATGCGTGGTATCGCTAAAAGTTATATTTGCTCCCTTTTATCTCTGCTAATCTGATCTGTGACTCAAAACCGTGATACACAGTGAGTTATGTGATCAGTTGCCATGGAAAACAAAGGGCGGAGGGTCTTTAAATAGTCGTTGATGCAACACACAGGGAGAGCTATGGATTTATTGTAGTATCTCCATACCAGTGAATAAGGATTTGGGACTTATCCATCCACCATATACCCATGAAATAAAACGTGCACTGTCCAAGGCCAGGTGAGGCCTACCAGTCAAACAAACTACTTTCTCGACCGGCCTCTTAGAAAGACGTGTGCTTGCGTGTAAATGATCAAATGCTGAATTCCATGTCACTGTTTCAGTTTCAGGGTCCTGGTATTGTACATTCTGGCTCACTGTCAAACTGCCGCGGCTTATTGGGACTCTTGAATGGAGTGGAGCCATGCCTAATGTCATTAGTTACACCTGTGAGTCTCCCTGGGCAACATGCACATCCGTGTCAGCCCAGTTCCTGTCCAGAAGGAGGTAGGAATGCAACTGAAGGTACACAATGTACATAGTTGGTGTTGGATTCTACAGTAAGTACATGACCTGATGGTGATGGTAACTACTGTCATGAGGTGAACTACATGAGTAGGGAGGATGGACCAAAACAAAGATAAACAGTACAATCCCTGTGCCACTCTGGCGACAGCATTTCTAAGTACAGCTGAATTGCACTCTGTTTACACTGTAAATGGTTTGTGTCATTTCTGGATCATCAGTGGAAATTACAGCATCACATTACAACACCAGTTCAGTTATACTTATGTTTAAAGAAAAACGATCGTGCCACTTGTGTGAGAGACTTAATGGTCAATTTGTTCCCAGATATAATTGGAAGAGGCTTATGAATTGCCACAGGCAGTTTCATATAAAAGATAACTAAAACAAAGCCAGACACTTCAAAGCATTACTTTTCCCTCTGAGGCTGAACCGACTGAGGTACCTTCATGTGTCTGAAACACTTTACACAACCATGCCTTGCAATAAAAGTCAAAAATAAAATCTCTTAAGGGTCAAGGTTCCGCGTTATTGTCTTTACACAATACAGGATTAAACAATGACACGTAGCACCCTCCATGCTCCACACATGTAAAACCAAATATTCAAATATTACGGCAGTTGCTCGTACCCAGAGTGCTGAGCCCCGCAGCGAGCCGAGCCAGAGAGCCAGCTTCAGGGCCGTGATTGTGTCGAATGTTGAGCTGAAATCGATAAACAAAAGGATTTCGGTGTTGTTATTCGCCATGTGTGCAGGCTGAGTGGAGGGCAGTGGAGAGGTCATCCTCTGTGGGTCGGTTGGCTATGTAAGCAAACTGGTAAGGGTCCAAGGCTGGCGGAGATGTTGTCTTTGATGTGCCGGAGTAGCAGCTTCTCAAAGCACTGCATTACAGTATGGCTATGCGGTTTCAAAGTGAGCTTAGAAGGTGTTCATCTGACCTCATACATATTGGTGGCACTCATGGTTTTGTACCATGTTAAGTCCTTGGTGTTTCTGGTGTTGAAGTCTCTCCTCATCACATCGCTTTGCCTCCTTGATGCCAGCTGTCAGTCTAAACATGTGCCATGTGTCTCTGCACTCAAACTGTCTTGTTGTAGCTTCATCCGTAGATACTTTAAATTGTTGTTTTTCTGATGCTTTGGTCCTTTGTATCAGCAGGGAGTAAGTTGGCAGGAGAAGCAGGTTCATGTGGTGTCTGCGTGGGGACGGGCTTTGAATCTGCCAGGAATGTTTGTGTAAACGTTGTCTAGGACATTGCTTCCCCTGGTGGGGTGCTCGGGAAATTTAGGTAATACAGTTCTCAGGTCTGTTTGGTTCAAACCGCCAGGTACAATAAAAATCACAGGCAGTTGTTTTGTCTTGTGATTACTGATGACCTCATACCGTTCCTGTATTACATTTAAAAAATGTGCCTAATGCAATAAAAACACTGGTGAATTAACTTAACCTTCATGACACTTTTACCCCCTCTGAGGAAGTTGTTTTATGTTCAGTAGCTAGTTAGATATCCCATGAGCTGTAACACCTGTTTTGAAGTGGATTTTCTGTCGTGGTAGCTCAAGCCTGATGACTGGGAACATGTCATAACTGATAGACCTACAATACCGACATTTGTTTTAATAAATGTGTAAGACTTGCATGAAACACATGTCAGTATCATTTCTGATTTGAGCAGCAGTACAATACTGGTCTTGACTGGTATAATTTTTCTTCCCTGAAGCTTCACTATTGCTACCCTTCATCCCTGATTTAGCAAACATGATGCAGAGCTCAATGTCTTGCTCTCAGCAGTGATGAATAAATTCCACAAGAAAAGGCTACAAGGGAAAAGGGTGTAAAAGGGCAGAGTGTAATGGATTGTTTTCGTGTTCAGGTTAAACGGCTTGTGCTGTTGCTTTTGTGGAACATTCAGAGAATATATGCAAGAATATTTGAGTATGCCCAAACTGTTTTCCCAACACATGAAGAATTCACAAATCAAAAAGAATGCTACACCCAAACCACGAGCTGCTCGACTCCAGTATTTTAAAATATGTATAAAAAAAAGACATGGAGAACATGATTACATTCATTATGATACAATTTAGTACATATTACAGGTTAAATATTTCAATAATATTTTCAATAAATAAGAAGCATCTTATTATTTCGACACATTAAATTCCATTTTCTCATCAACTGGGGTTGGCCTTGGATTTATTGGAGGTGCTCAAATAATCAGGTGCAGTAAGCTAACAAAATAAATAAAATGAATCGATAAATCAGGTGCGTAACATAGCCTCTGCTTGAATTCCTCTGATTTCATGTTTTTTTAATAATGTACCATCTTAAATCCTTAATGTTCATGTTTTTTCAACACCCCTTTTTTGAGGCCTCCGGCTTCCCCCGTAACCCTGTGTTAAACGTCAAAAAGCTAAGAATTGTGGGTAACTCCTCCAGGCAAAGTATGCAGAAATGCAGAAATGCAGACTTACAGATCATGTGCATAAAGGGCTCAAATGTCTTCAAGAGAGCCCACAAGCACTTGATGATTTGACAGTGGGACAGACATGAACCCTCACGGAATTTGTGGGACTGTGTCTCAAAGTCCAACCCTGTCTCCTAAAAATGACGTTCCTCCAGAACTAATACGCATTCCCAATTACGTTTGATCAGAAACGTATCTCCTCCCTGATTATGTTTGTGTTTGACGTATTACACATACGTTGATTATACACGTATAGGTTGATTATACACATATTTTTGTTTTATTGTTTTTATGTTTGTGTTTGACGTATTACAAATACGTTTATAATTGTGTGTTTGTGTTATTGTTTTCTTGCTTTATTTAAGCATATTTTAATTTTTAAACTCTGTGGAGAAAAAAGAAAAGAGGGGATGGGTGAGGCCAGTGACAGCCGGCCAGTGACGGCGAAGACCGTTTGCCCGCCGTTGTTAGGCCAGTCTTCAGACTGCTTGCACCGGGGCTCGGTCTTCAGACGCTTGGCGTCGCCGTCAGGCCGTCGGTAACAGCCTCCTTCGCGCCGGCTCCGGTCTTCTCTGAGTCGGGTTGTTTGTGAATGCAGCCCAAAGTGTGTGATGAACTCCATCTAGTGCAGTAAACCACTGCGATCATCAGCAGACACTCGGATCTCTGTGGTCACATCAGCTGGAGAATCTGACGTGAAAAATATTCAAACGGGCGGAAGGAGTCACGGGACCCAACATCCGGTTTTCAAAATACTAACTGATATGAATGTGTTCAGAACATTTCTGACCACATCCAAACATCTTAACTGTACTGGTCTTACAGAAATATTGTCAAACACACAAGTCAAACACAACGTACTGTTACAGCACTTGATGTGACCACAGAGATCCGAGTGTCTGCTGATGATCGCAGTGGTTTACTGCACTAGATGGAGTTCATCACACTTTGGGCTGCATTCATAAACAACCCGACTCAGAGAAGACCGGAGCCGGCGCGAAGGAGGCTGTTACCGACGGCCTGACGGCGACGCCAAGCGTCTGAAGACCGAGCCCCGATGCAAGCAGTCTGAAGACTGGCCTAACAACGGCGGGCAAACGGTCTTCGCCTCCCGGTGCGGCCGACTCTCGGGCTCCCGGTGCGGCCAGCGCCCGGCCCGGGCCGGCCGGCTGTCACTGGCCTCACCCCGCCCCTCTTATCTTTTTTCTCCACAGAGTTTAAAAATTAAAATATGCTTAAATAAAGCAAGAAAACAATAACACAAACACACGATTATAAACGTATTTGTAATACGTCAAACACAAACATAAAAACAATAAAACAAAAATACGTGTATAATCAACATACGTGTTTAATCAACCTATACGTGTATAATCAACGTATGTGTAATACGTCAAACACAAACATAATCAGGGAGGAGATACATTTCTGATCAAATGTAATTGGGAATGCGTATTAGTTCTGGGAGAACGTAATTTTTTGGAGACAGGGTTGCAAAGTCGGTGAGTGGAGATTGGGATTGAGCCATAGTGTCGGGTTCTTCTGCTCGTAGCCTTCCATCTCTGTCCAGATTAGGCCCTCAGACTATTAAGCAACAATATACAGAGCCCAGAAGCTGATTCCTGTGGACTGGGTGCACGCCTTCGCCCCTTTACCAAACCAGCCACATCATACAAGTCAATATCTGTAGTCTGTGGTGCAAAAACGCCAGAGAAAGAGTGCAGTTATTAATGTCCTGTCTCCAGATGTTTCTTCCTCCTTTGTAAAGTTGAATAACTGTCATCGGTCATGTACTTTTCATGTTTAACTTCTTACAAAGTTCATCGAGTTCTTTTGGTCTTCACAGCAGCGGTTTTCAGATAGCAGTGCAGCAGCATACAGGACGGACATTATCTCGTAACACCAATCATGATTAAATATTAAATGATTCATTCCCATCTTCCTTTCGGCTGGTGGCCCCTGTCACTCACTAAAATTGTCTACATTGTACTGCTATTGATTTCTAGGTTGTCATGCCCCATGGGAAAGAGAAAAGCCAATCAAATGCAGTCTTTGCCTTCAACATAAAAAATCCTATTTCCTCTCTGCAGAATCTCCACACCTGAGAGACACACTGTGTTTGGAAGCCCTCAGGTGAATCTGTTTGAATTCATTCAGTTGCCCCTATTTCAACACATTAATGAGGAATTGATAATCTGCAAACTTAATTAATAAATCCAGAAATGGGATTTTTCTGCTTGTGCAGTGTCTGAAAAACATTAGTCATGTGTATTTAGCTAAAATTATTTTCCCACATTAAAACCGCTTAGCACCAACCATTTAAAACTTCTCTCTTAGCATTAAAATACCTTTGAGAGATTTTTTTTCCCCTGATTTCATTCCTTAAGGCTATAATCAGAATGTGGAAAATACAGGGAAAAATACTGTGGAGTGCAATTAAAACGCAGTGAAACTTTGCGGTTGCTCTCATTCTTACCTATAGGTAGGCTTCTTTATGCTTCTTTGGACTCTCAATATCAA
The DNA here is from genome assembly GCF_910589615.1 of Taurulus bubalis. NCBI lineage: Eukaryota > Metazoa > Chordata > Actinopteri > Perciformes > Cottidae > Taurulus > Taurulus bubalis. Next base: position 18,525,959 of record NC_136602.1, read on the forward strand.
AGGGAGCTTATTCAAGACCACTCGCACGAACACATTCGTTCTGAAGGGGCTCGCATGAGGAGCGGTCCACACCTGTAGGAGTCATGTGCAATCAGTCGACTGTTATCCAAGCCTGCGTTTTCCATTACTTTGAAGCACTGTTTAGTTTGACATGTCTATATAAATTGCACCTCATTATTATGTTGATGTTTGACTCTGCAATTCAAATTATAATACAATTCTAAATGTATTCATAAAGCCTTGTTTTAAATTGTCCATCGATGCTTAATAGTTCAATAACAATATGAACACATCAAACTGCAAAACCACTTAAATTGTGCACTTATTACTTACCGTAAAAGTCGGGTTACAAGCCGCTAATACGTTCAGTGGGTGTCCCCACTTGTTCCCCGCTGTAGCCAGCTAGCGCTGCTGCTAGTTCCCCACTGACTTCCGCTAGCTCTCTAGCGCGCTGATTTAATGGCAGAGACATTTTATTTTGATGAGCTCGGACTGTGCTTCTGTACCTTGTTAGAGCCGCAACTCCACAGACGGACGCGCTGATCCAACCCCACGCCACCACATGTCCCGGTACTCGCCACAATCAGATTCCTGGCCGAAGAAACTCTCCACAGGGACACAGGAGATAGATCGGGTGTTTCCCAGTCTTCAGTGAGCCGTGTACTCCTCTTGATCATCAAAGCCCTCGTCAGATTATCATCCAGATATATAACATTCTCATCCACCGCTGTCCAACAAGTACAAGTTCAGAGGAAGTATCTATCATGACATTGCTGGACTACCCAATAGGAGAAATAGACTGTAAACATGCACTAGGGACGGGCGAAATAGTTTATGAATAATATCTCAATATTTTGAGGCAGTGTTGTGATATACAATATATATCCCAATCTTGTTTTCATTTTTTCTCTCAAATATCATTACTGTTTGATCTTGATGCTTATGATCAAACCAGCGTGACCTTTTTAGCAAAATAATCTGAGCACTCTGAGGTGATGTACTGACATTTTGAAGTCAGATTAGTTTTTGGAAATCTTTCTAACAATTACAATTTTCTCTGAAATACAGTTTGCAGAAGGTAGTTTTTTTAAATGATCATTCTTTTTATTTTGGTTTTATTTATTAATTTATAATTGACAGGCTTATGAAATGAATGTGAAATGGCGTATCACATTAACGGAAAATCTGTTCTTTATAGCTCTTACTGTAATGCCTAGATAAACGTGGAGGCTAGTTTGGCCATCTTTTACAACGTGGAGGCTGGCATCTTCCATCACCGGTTGCATGTCAACACTTATAAAAATCACTTCTTTCGCTCTCTATTGGCTCTCTGCTTCCCTCCAGATATAAACGCACACCCCATACGCACATCCATGCTCACCCGCCATGAGATTGTCAGGACGAGCTGCAGGAGAAGTTAAATGCCAAAGCAAGTATCATGCTGGCAGCTTATAAATGACGTTACAATTCATATTGGCACTCGACGTTTGCGATCTATTCATTTTCTACATTCCACTTGGGGGACATATCAATACGTTGAGTCTATTAGATATATCGCCCACCCTTTAACGTGGACGCATCAAAGTGCCTTTAATTTCCTCAATCGAACAGCTATCATTTGTTCTTCATACAGAAACTCAAAATATAGATTCATAACAGACTACCATTGAATCAAATAGAAAAAGGAAAGGCCTGAAACAGGGTGGATCAAAAATAATAGAAATGGTCACAGCACTCAGGGTTGATCCATCCAGATTCAAGGTTGCTTTTTATATATCCGAGACAAGAAAATCATGATGTAAAGATAGAAGAAAATGTTTTGTTGAATTTTTGTCTTGTAGCTGGATAGTTTTTTTTACTTTGTAACAACATCTTACAACTTAGACACCAGGTGTCTGGACTTTTGTCTTCTGTTATTTTTCTTTGCTCTTTTTTTTCTTTTGCTCTTTCCGTACGACTTCCTCTGGATCTGTCTCCCTGCATCACTGCAGTGCTTGTTTTTCAGAGCTTTGTTGTTGGAGTCCTGCTGCTGCTTCAGCCTGACCCTTTTCCCTGCACGTGAAGATACTCTCTTCCTTCTCTCTCACGCTCTTCCTGTTGGATTGTGCCACAGATGGATGATGAGAGCCAGGGCCGATAGACAGGACCAGGTGTTCAGCACAGCTCACATGCACCAGCTGCCCTCTGCTTAGTGAGGAGTCTACTCCTCCCAGCCGGCCATCAGGTGCAAAATCCACACAAGGTTTTCTTGAAGATAAAAGAATGTTTGAACAAAGCACTGGTTAAGTGATAGCATAATGCTGTAAGATATGTATGCTTTTATTATTCAACAAGGAAGGCTGCGTGATGATGTAGCACCCTGAAATATATTATTTCATATGTCTTACTGATTTAATATGACTGTGTCCATTTATAATAATTTACTTTAAATGTGTTTAAGTTAATTCACATGTTTTTATTCCAATGTTTGAGACAATTAATTACCTGTACACATACTGACTGTGAAGGGAAGACAGTATTGTATTGACCCTTTAGAAGAGAGCGCCGTCTCTTTTTTTTATACTTGATATTTAGAGCGCTGTCTCTTTAAGAGACAAGTTAGGAAGAGTGCAGTATGCAGGCTGAAGGCAAAAAAACACGTGTTTGTGTTTAACTGTGGATTTGTAATAATAACAGTTGCAAACCGAAGAAGGACGTGTTTGTGGACAGTTCGTTTGAAGGGTGTAACAAGGAGATGGCCTCAAATTATCTGGAGGTCACATCAGGCAACCACATTTGAAAGAACACCGAGGCAACTTTTACATTATTCGAAGCCAACACTCAAACATGAGGACACTAAACCAAGGTTCTATCAAGAGAGAGCTGTGCATTAAAACCACCACTTTTTAGAATGTATGGCCAATAAAGAGTGGCATTCAGTTAAAATGTAAAGAAACCATTGATTGTTGTAAAATAAACCCACTTTTTTGTAGTATATAGGTATTTACTGGCTGTATTTTATAGAGCGCTTTACAATTTGCTTCTCATTCACACAAACCCAATCGCACAAACACCAAGGACACTTTGGCTTGTGGACACCACGCACACACACACAAAAAAACACACGCACAATCACACACACACACACACACACACACACACACACACACACACACACACCTTGAGACAAAGAGACTTGAAAAGGTTTCTTCACGAACCTCTACTCTGTCTGAATTGCATCATCTGAATATAATTGCTGGCGAGTGCTTAAAAAATACTTTAAGTTTCACACTGAAGTGCTTTGCCACAAAGCTGGATCCCGAGGGAAGTAGGGCACATATATGTGATGGTCATTTTGGTTCAATGGCATAAATTCAGCTAAGTTCTGCCAAAATACGATCCACTTTGGGAGATTTTGCATTATCGAGACTTCAAAATGATTGATGATGAAGTTTTCTGCATCTGCTTAAACAATATGTTCTTAAACACTTTTAGATTAATTCTGCATTCTTCTATTTGGTATTTATTATCTTTAAAGTAAACGGGAAATGCACAAACACATACACATGTGTTATATTCTCATTATTAATAAAAAGTCAATATTTTCCAATTATTTCCCGCTGTGAATGTGAATGAGACTCCCAGTCAGTATTGTTCTGTGTTATTATTCAGTGTGTCTGGTTCTGCAGAGCCTGACTGTAAACTAGTTAGCATTTTTATGTGGCATTCCAAAAGGTCACAGTAAACTCATAACAGCAATGTGTTTTCAATAGAAATAGTAGCACAACTGATAAACCTTTTCTGATTAACATGAAACAAGTGTTTTGTTTTATTTTATGTATCAAATTAAACTGAACAAGTAAAGATAGATGGATAGATAAATACTTTATTCATCCCCAGAGGTAAATTTGTTTGTAGCAGCAGCAAGCACGTTACATGGTAAACATACAAATATTAAGTATGGGAAATACTCAATATATGCAATATAATAAAATAGCAGAGCAGAAATACATTTAAGAAAATTAAACAATAAAGAAGATACAAGTGTATATGCAGAAGTGAAGATGTGAACCAGGACGGTTCTTCCAGCCTTGATGCAGATGGTCATTTGAGGCACCGCCATGTGGCCACGTAAAGCTTCCTGTCACATGGGCCACAGTCCCAGTGGGACGGGGACAGCTGGTCCCGGCTTGCATTGCATTGCCCACTGAGTGTGCACTGCTCAGGCCTGATGTGCACATCTGCCCTGCTGGAGGAATCCTATCTGTGCTGATTAAAACATTAGTATGTATCTGCATGTATGACCCGGTACAAGTGTTCGATGAATGTCTCTGTTTATACAATATGTCATCTGCATCTGTGAACTTTTAACATTTGTCAAGAAATTATTTATACTGTGTGTGTCGAAATGTCGACTTTCCTTTAAACCAAAGCACAACATACATTGTAGATATTAACAGCAGGAATATCTAGCTTGACTCTAATCCATGCTGCACATCTGACGTGCTTGCCATTACAGGAATTCATCTAGAATTCAAAGAAATCTTTCACCCCAGAATTAGCTGGAGGGGAGGTGAATTAATGTGACGATCATCTCTTTAAAATAAATCAAAACATTTCTATAAATATCTCGGATATCAATTATGTATTGCAAGTTTAAATAGGATGTGCGGTCCTATTGTTTGAATCATAGATGACGTGATCTTCACGTCACAAGCTCTTGCAAACTATTGCGATCTCGTTCATTAGACGTACATTTGCCGCCTTACTTTACTCACCTAAAATGAGAGCATGTGGGTTTAAGAAGAGGATGTGTTTCAAACAAAGAAAACGCACTGTTTATAATCTCGCAGCACATACACGTATTGAGGCATGGTGTGAATTTTCAAAGGAGTCCAGCCACCTACAAAATTTCCTTTGACAAATCCTCCTAATTGGATTTTTATCTTGTGATGATTTTTTCCAAATACATTTTCTCATCCTGGTTTGTCAAAAAAAATGGGCTGCTGCAACACCTGATAATGTCAACTTTATCTGAAACTGAGGTTATTGTTGTTAATTAAACCTGGCACCAAAAAGAGGCGAGGGGGAAATTGTAATGGGAAGTGAAACGAAACAGGGAGATGTGAAAATATTACCAAACTGAACTAACCAGCTTTGCTTCCAAGAGCCTAAACTTAATGTTTTCATTTTGAACACACATTTCCATTTTCAAAGCCCAAATTGTGATGTACCTCCAGTGCCTGAGGGAATAACTAGCCTGTAGTCTGTATATGTCATCAATATAAGAAAAACTAAAAGAGCCAGAAAAACACGACAGACGAGCCATTATCTTCAAGCCACGTCTGTCTATTTAAACTGTCTCATTATGTGCTCGCAAGACAAACTCTGAAGAAAAAGTTTAAACTTGCTCGTGGAAGAAGAAATCAAAACAGAAATGAGGATAAAACGTACGTGATGGTTGATATTGCTGGTTTGGTTAAGCAGCCAGTTAGACATATCGACTAAACAGCCATGAGGGATGACTGCAGAGTTCAAAAACAGAAATAAAGACGCTCGAAGACAACCTTCAACCAGCCTGTTGGCTGTCTGTCGGCTCAGTGGGCAGAGGTGTCAAGTAACAAAGTACAAATACTTCGTTACCTTACTTAAGTAGAAATTTTGGGTATCTATACTTTACTGGAGTATTTATTTTTCAGACGACTTTTTACTTCTACTCCTTACATTTTCACGCAAATATCTGTACTTTCTACTCCCTACATTTTAAAAATAGCCTCGTTGCTATTTCATTTTGGTTTGTTTTCACTCCGGCTTGTCATTGTTCAAAAACACACACACAAAAAACCTCTCCGAACCGTTGCCCACAGATACGTGCGCGCGCACACAGGTAAGCACTGAGCACACACACCAGCGGACAGAGAGCGTCGAAAAATATGTCACGTGAAAAGTAGACCGCTTTATCTGCGTTTTAAACGCTCCCAGGGTGAAGATGCAACAGCAGCTCTCATGTGAGGAGCAACCGGAGTTCTCCTCGCACCGGAGCAGCTCTCTGAACCCGGAGCAGCTCTCCTGCTCCAGTTGAAACGAGACAAAGTGCTCGTGTCTTCTACCAACAATGAGCTGCTGGCTTCACATATTACAAAAGTACAAAGTACACGGATATAAAACTAAGTCATTAATAAATACATGGACAAATGCCTGTACTTTCGGGTAAATGGTTACGGTACGCCGTTAACAGGTTACGCTTGCGCATGCGCGATTTGACGCGACGCCGTGAGCTCCGTGAGCTCGTCTTTTCCTGCTGTTGCGTTTCTCAAAATAAAAAAACAGATCTAAGCTCAATATTGAGCATGAATTGAGAGAGGCCGTATCAAATCTACAACCCCGTTTATAACATATGTGTTGAGGAAAGCAGCTCACTGCAGCCACTAATACTGATACAACCTGATGGCTCACATATCTGCACTCATTCTGTTTTGTTTGGCAAAAAAAATAAAAGCTTATTGTTAGTAGTAACTAAATATGAGTAATTTTTTGCACAGATAGAACTTACACAAAACATTGTCTGATGGGGCAATCTGATTTACTTGAAAGTGATTGCAATTTTCTTTATTCTGTTATTTATAAAAGCACAGATGAGTCACACAATTATGTTATTTACAGAAAAAGTTTGAGAACCACAGCTTTAAGTGTTTGTGTCGGAGTCGGCGCCACCTATTTTGCACTATTACAATACTAGGCAACTAGTTATCATGTCTTCCGCTCCATGAAACGCATGTTAATGCTCAGTAGTACACATATGGTACTTTAATGTATTTGCATTGGAATAAAATGTGATCATTTTAAATGGGCATATATGCAGCTGAAACGGGTAGCCTAGTGCATCCCACATTTTTCAACATAACATTTTAAAACATTATAGTCATTATGGCCTTTATAAAAATGATTGTTTTGGGGGAGGTGGGGTAGTGCACTATAGGCCACTGAGACGCGGCTTAAGAGTTTGTCCTTAGTGGGAAAAAAAAACATTCCCCTTACATTACTTTTACTTTTATACTTTTACGTAGTTTTTAAACCAGTACTTCTACACTTTTACTTAAGTAAAAAGCTTGAGTTGATACTTCAACTTTTACAGAAGTATTTTTAAACCCTAGTATCTATACTTCTACTTGAGTAATGAATGTGAATACTTTTGACACCTCTGTCAGTGGGAGGATGCTCGCACTCCAACTGCAATTTCTAACCTAAAACAGTTAAGAATGTAATTTGTTAAGGATTGTAAAGCAGAACCATAGAAAAAAATATTTTGGACGGACACAATTTTTCTAATTTTGTCTATTTACACGACTGCAATGGATTTTATTTGAAGCTGTCAATATGTGGTTGAAGTGTAGACTTTCAGCTTTATTTCAATGGATATAACAAACATATGGCCTTAACTATTTAGAAATTACAGACATTTTTACACAGTCATCCACATTTTAAGAGGTTCAGAAGTAATTGGACAAACTAACATAATAGTGAAGATCATGATCATTTGAAATACTTGGAGGAAAATCCTTTGCAGTCAATGATTGCCTGAAGTCTTCCACCATACTCATCACCAAACGCTGAGTTTCTTTCCTTGAGATGCTTTGCCTTTCCTGCAGCCTCCTTCAGTTACTGCTGGTTTGTTGGTCTTTCTGCCTTCAGCTTTCTCTGAAGTAAAGGAAAAGCTTGCTCACTTGGGTTGAGAGCAGCTGTGACATCATCAATGAACACCAGTGACCCAGTTCCATTGGCAGCCATACAATCCCATGCCATAGCACTGCCTTCACCAAGTGATCAACATGTGATGCTTTGGATCAGCAGCCGTTCCTCTCCTTCTCTACACGTTTCTGTTCCCATCATTCTGGTACAAGTTGATCTTGGTTTCATCTGTCCAAAGAACCTCGAAGTCTAATCTGGCCTTCATATTCTTCAGTGTTCCCAGTGGTTTGCACTTTGGTGTAAACCTGTATTCAGCTACCAAATTTCAACATTTTGAATCATCTCCAGACCTTTTTATCGGCTTATTTGTCATGAAATAACAAAGGGAAGAGGCCACACCTGGCCATCAAACCATTTGTAAGACAATTATCCAATTACGTTTGCGCCTCTACAAATGTAGGGGACTGTAAAAAAAAAATGGTTGTAATTCCTAAACGGTTAATGTGATAGTTTTGTTATATCCATTTAATTCAAGTTGAAAGTCGACACTTCAACCACATTTTCACTGCGTCCTCTCAAATCCGAGTAAAGTTGTGTAAAGAGGAAAATAAAAAAAATTGTGTCACAGTCCAAATGGCCCTGGCTGTATATTGTCACATGAGGATGATGTTACGTTCATGGCTGTTTAATGCTTAATGTTAAACGTATCACTATAAATACCCATGTACTATAAAGAACAGAATGGTGATGGCAAATAGAAATTGTGTCATTTGCAACACAGGTAAAAATAATATGGTTCAAATAAGCGTGGATCTGTCTAAAAAGCTCCGCTGTCCCTAGTACTGTACCATTCTGACCAAAGTCTTCTCATTTAAGAAAATATTGAACGATATTTAATGAATGAATGAATAAGTGAGTGACTATGTGCGAGTGTGATCTGAATTAATGAGGTTGTGTTTCTTTGAAGTTTTGACCCTTTTTTTTCTAGCAAAAACAACAACATTGCACTCACAGAGTTGATAACCGCACTAACTTATTTGGGTGAGAAAAAGAAAGCACATTTTTACCCACTCTGTCTTGTGATAATCCATCATAGTTTACATATTGAGGGCTCACAAACCCTCCAACTGAACAAATGCCTGAATGTATCAGCTAGCTAGCGGTTAGCAGCCTCCATCAAACTGATAATCTAAAGAGCTAAAAATAAATCGACCTATTAACCCCGCAGAAATTTGTCCAACTAGCCGACCTCCCCAAAGTTAATAACTGTTAAGCAGTTTTTTTGTGATGAACCAAAATTGTCCTTTCAGAAAATATCAACTTGATACCGTTGAACTTCCACTTGCAACTAACCGATGCTGTAGAAAATGGGAGGAATAATTTAGTATTTAATGGCTAGCCTATCTGTCTTGAGAGAAACAAATGGATTTAGAAAAATAGGAAGATTATCACCTGAAGCTTCTGCACTCACAACATTGTTCACAGTCGAGTGATGAAATTCAAGTGTATGATGAATGAAGGCAAACAAAGAGATTCACATAACAAAGAGAGTGTGGTGGTTGAAGCTGTTATTTTCACTCCAGCTGGTCTTCCTCTGATATCGGTGGCTTCCAGACTCAAAGTGGAAACCAGGATTTCAGTCAAAGCAACAATGAACCAAAAATGACGGCTGAACAAAAGGTGAAAAGCTCACTTTAGTCCTTTATTAGTGGTATTACTTCAATTAGAATTTTAATGAAATTCTATGCAACCAATGTGATTATCAACTTGGGATGACCCTCATCAGGCTTGATAATGACAACGAATCACAATATTGCTCTGGATGGAATAAAAACAAAAAATACATTTTATAATCTTGGCCATTTATCATCATAAGGCTACTGAGAAAAAAAATGTTATTTGCTAAAGCGTTTTAAGTTATTAATAATTTGCTGTCTCAGAGTTAGAAACTTTAACTCTTTGCCTTAATCTCCCAGCTCCAAGAAAGTTTCATTCTGCAACTTAAAAGGTGAATCTAAGAAAATGATGTCAAATCGAGAAAATCGACTGAAAATGACCTCCAGTGTTCAGTGTGTTAAGAGGTGATAAAGTGTTGTTTTGTCTCTATCCCTGCTTGTAAAGTAATAGAATAGACTGTATTGAATATACAACATTAAAAAGCAATTTTAGACCAGTGAACGCCACAGTATACAATGTGTGTTTGATACACTGTGTCTGAGTCATTTTACATCACAGGCTAGACTCAATTTCTCATTACCTCTTAAGTCTTATCTCTCATTGGAGAAAACATTTATATACTGTCCTTTTTCCTCCCTCTCTCGCTCTTCTTCTGTCTCCGTGTTTCTATTTACACCTCTCTCCAAAGCTCCCTCAGTATCCCTCTCTCCATGCTCCTTGCTGTGGCAAAATGGCTTCATTTTCTAGTCCTCAGAAGCCAAAGAGAATCGATTGTGTGCCTCAGAATCTCTCTCAGCCGCAACTCTCGCACTCAACTTAAGGTCTTTAATTCAATCAAAAGGACAGCGTGATTACGTTACTCGTGAAGCCGTGGTTTATCTGCCCTGAAATATTCATGACTTACAGTGTGTGCTCTGCTCATTGTGCTGGGAGCATGGGGTCATAAATAACCCATTTTCTTTTGTCTATATTCCTGAATGTTACTATTTATTGCTGGCGCACAAGCAATTTCAGCTATGACCTTTAAGACTTACCTTGTCAGTTTCAGAGTCATTTCAGAATGGTTTCCTATAGCGTAAAGGTAGGAGCATATTTAAAGCGTGAATCCAGGTGAGATCTACTCAACGCGCTGCATCAATTGCTTTCTTTTGTTTCAGACTGTTCAGCGCTCATGTAGTTAATGGCTAAATGCAATTAAATGTAAAACCTTGTGTGCTCTGCGATCCAATTATTTATCACATTAGTCTGGGGCCAGCAGCATTTAAGCACAAATAATTTAATTTGAGTTTCTCAGTCATGGATTTCATTCCAAAGTTAATCAGGGCTTGAGCTATCACCTGTCTCTCCAACTTGCCAGCATCCCCAGTGTTTAATCGGTTAATGGACCTTACGGTGCGTGCTGATTTAAATACCAGTAGAGTGTATGAAAATGAATAAAAATGATTTGTACCTATTGTGTCGAGGAATGTTTTGGAAAGTAGAAGAAAATAATAAAATTGGGTGATTAACATCAACATCCCACGGTGCTACTTTGCCAACAATGTGATGTACAAATAATCAAATTATATGATCGGCACAAACTGACTAATTAATGCAAAACAGAATTAATTCCCAAATATCCCACTCATAAACAGTAAAAGGAGAGCAATAATTAAATGATATCAGGTCTCAGTGGCTGTGATGTGAGTGGTGTGTAATTAAATGTCGCCTGCCAGCTCTGCTTTAAGGTTCGATTAATAAAATATCAATTCTGCATCTTTAATTTATGGCGTTCAAATAGCTACTGGTGGTTCTTGTCAGGCACCAGAATGTTGAATGGCCAAATGGGTTTGAGAAAATTGGCTTAAGATGTTATTGCTCTAGCTTTCTTAACAGTAGTTCCAAGTGTCTCCAATATTGATGTTTTGCATGTAGGTGGCAGTTTGTTGATTTTAATAAATTACTTTTTCATATCAGTCAAATGATGCAGTTAACTCTCTTTGTAGTTTGCAGAAATGGTGGCTGTCACGCTGCCGTCAGATGTTGCAGTGAAAAATAACCAGAGATTGTCGTCATGCCTCAAAATAGCAAATATCTAGTGAAGCCAAAGAAGTCTCATGCAGGGTGTCCAATACTAGCGCTTTGTCACGCATCTGTATGAGACAAGTAACTGCAATGTAAACCCATCGATGCGATTATTAGACGCTCTGAGTAAGTGCTACGGGAGTATGGCGATGTTGTACAAAGAGAGAAAAACAAACACAGGACTTTCACAATGGAGACAGCTGTTTGTATCATAGTGGTTATTTGCAGAAAACACACAATTTGAATGAACAGCCAATCATCTTTTTAATATTTGCTTTGATTAAAAGAAGTCTAGGCATTATTAGTTATAATTGTGTATTGTACACTGCTTAGAGCAAATGTTAGGAAGTTAAACAGGTTAAACAGAATTCCCTCTTGAATGTCTATTATATATTGTGTGACCATACTACAACTGTTGTGTAAAGTTTGACACCAAGGTCCTGACCAAGCGTCAGTATGTGACGAGTTGGTAAAGCTAATGTTTGTCCCACAAGAAATATAAATGGTTATTTCTATTCAGACTTACCTTTTTCCTTTGTAGTCCCTATATTGTGTGCTGAAGTACCGTTTTAAACATACAACCATTCGACAGTCACTTAACACTGAAAGTGGACCATGCACGCCCAAGGGATGAGGGGAAGGACAGCACCACATGCATAGGATACATGGAGAGGGATAAACTCATGCTTCTCCAAAAGAACATCACAAAAAGGCGACCAATGCTGAAAATTGAGTTTGAGCAATTGGAGCCGTTGTAACTCAGCTGGGCCTCCAAATGGACCTCATAATGTCATACATCCCAGCAGGGCACAATCACCTGGCAACACGTTGATTGATAGCAGCAGGCAGCACTCCAGCGCATCAGCTCAGGCATATTTACCCATCATTGGAATTTGGATTTGATAAACTGGTTGATAGGAGAAAATACCATTAGAGTGGCAGGGGATGCAGCTGGGTGCCAGATTGAAGGCTCAAATGAGAGACAATGGGAAAACCAGAATGGCTTTATTAAGGATGGCTGATATTGATGAATATCTTGTGGGGAGATGTCAAACACATAAGAGCACACTGGAGTGGACATGATGTCTGTAGAGGCTGATAATATGTTGTCCATCCTCTAGATTTTGCTCATACATCTATAATCTCTCAATCATATTCACCAGCTTTATTGCAGAAGAAGAGCGCTCACTGTGCAGATATCTGCTGAGGTTTGTCTGCCTCCGGGGCTGTTTGCTGTGGAGGGTGACAACTTAAATGGCTGATATAAAACCTGACACAACTAATCTATCACACATCCCCTGCCTGTCTGCTTTAAATTCCTCCTTTTAAATGATGGTTTATCGTGCAGCCATAAGTCATGGTGTTCAATTTTGGCTGTGGCCTTGTGTGTTTACAAGATTGCATCGTCTGGATTTAGAATATCTGTAACATGGACATATCTGATTCTATTTTGACACGCAATCTTTATGTTTGGATTAGCTGGTAGAAGAGGAAATAACTTTGCTAGGTGTGTTTATTTATGTCTATATATGTCAAAGCACTCACTTTTTGAAAATGTATTTTAAAAATATATAGCATATTATACAAATGGCAAAGGTTATACATATATACAAACACTTTGCTAAGCCCGTCCCTCTCTGCTACTCAGTCAAGCTGTCAGAGTTACAATGAAAGAAGACAATGAAATTAAGGAACATTCTTCCTGTAAAGCTGACTCGGTCTTTATTCACCGTTACGATCATTAAAAAGCAACAACAGCATGTGTACATTCAGTGCACCTTCGGTAGCTAGCGTACCATAGAACTGCTAACGCTAGTCAATGATGTGCTAATGTACTCTGCTAGTTAGCTAAAAAAAAAATTATGTAACGATTTAGAAACTTGTATCTCCTTCCAAACTCTCAGGGTAATGCGTATCACTATTACACAACAATTAACCATGGCTAGCGCCAAAGCTAACATGAGAGTCTATTGAGCAGAGCCAGATAGAAGTCTGACCCTGGTCTGAGCGGCCGGATGCTAGGCTATGACGGGCCAGTCTACGTTCAAGCGCGGGACCTAGTGAAGCGTCAATTCGATGTAAAGACAACAGTGAATTTACCCTTAATAATCCATTCACATCAATGTTGAAAGAAAAGGGCAACCACAGTCAAAGGCAGTATCTTATCTGTGAAGAAGCCGTTTAATTTAATGGAAGCACTGAAATAATTGACTTCCTGCCACCCAACTGACACTTTAGGTCTGTTGATGGTCTTTTGTTTTCCACTCTGCTTTGACAAACCCATTAATACAAGTTAATCGTCCATTTTTATGACACAACACATCAATTAATCATGTCCGTCCTCTTCTTACTACTTTAGAGACCCATTAAAATCATATATGTGAGCGCCTGTCATTAGAACACTTTCAGAGCAGCCGGCAGACTTCAGCAAGCTACAGAGGGAGATGCTCATTTTAAAATGAGTCTTGGTCACGATCCAGCTTGATACATTAAGAGCAACTGGCTGTTATTGTTACATAAACAAGCATCAACTGTTTTCATTGTACTGCTGCTGTACTCCAATTTGAAATTATTGACTCAATTTGTGTTTCGCTCACTGATGCAATGGGATACTTTATCGTTCCCTGAAGTTGTTTGGGTTTCCCAGCACTGATGAGCCACTATAAATACATATAGCAGAGTACACATGCAGCACCAAATCAATACAATAAATCGACAATTTCTAATCACACATGTGTTTTTCACTTTATGTACTGCACCATTTCTACTTGTACTACTCAGAAATCAGGTGAGTTTGACAGACAGCGTTCCCGTATAAGGATGCAGTCACCGTCACTGCCCTCAACACGAGTGCCAACAGAACGTTGACACCGCTTGTCTGCATAATGCCAGACCTCCACGCTGTCAAACACAATTAACCTTGTCAGGCAATGTGCATTTCCATGGTTACAGTGTTTTAATTTACTAGCTGCTCGCGTCCCTCTTGTCCACGCGTGTAGTTGAGGCAGCCTTTGTTGTAACATCGATTTAACATTTAAGATGTTCTATTTTCACCCTCTAATGAGTTTGTCTCGCCGGCCGTCTTTTAAATGATACTTGTAGTAATACTTTGTTTTCTTATTCCTCTTCTTCTTGTCTGTGCACCAAATGATGCATCTGATCATCAGTCTGAGATTTAATGGGAAATGGAGATAAATACAGACTCTTCTTTTATTGTTTTAAAGAGAGCAATACACTTTGGCAGTGCGGTATTGTCATCAACACCTACCAGCGGAACATAAATATAAAATTATTATTATTCACACCTTTTGTGTCAGGAAATGTACCATAATGATTCAACTTAAGTGAGTTTACTGATTCAACAAGTGTGCATATTTTTATTTTCTTCGTGTGTGTATGTGTATATATAGTATATACAGTATATACTTCAGAGGAGATGAAATAGGACAGCATCAATGTCTGCTGCAGCCCGAGCGAGCACAGCAGAGCATTTGATGAATCTCTGTCGCTCACAACAGACCCAAAGGGGAATTGCCAGAATGTGAGCTTCTTCAATCTTTCACTATTCAGGTCAAATACTCGCACAGTTTCTCCCTGCCACCACTGTCCTCTGTTTCTCTTTGACTCTCGTTTTAGTTTGATTCCCATGGTGCCTGTTTTCTTGCATTTCTTAAGAGTGAATGACATGCTGTCAATCATACAGCAGGTGTTGAGCCTTCATGTTGAAAGACACTAGGCTCGTTCGAGATGAGCCAGTTCTGCGCAGAATCGATCGGCGGCGATCGGCGCGCAATGCATGCCGGTTAGATTTGTGTCCGACTTGCTCCCGACTTGCTCTGACGTCATGCACACGTTGTCAACGATACTCTCACGAGACTAAGCCGACCGTCGATTTCAGAGGCAGGCGCTGCAGTGGCTCTCCCCGACTGCTTGGCCCAGTGCATGATGGGAAACGCCACATCAGAGAGCTGATTGGCTCTTAGATCTGACAGCAAACACCACGTGTTGTAGAAAATTCGAATTTTATGTGTAGTTGGAATACTTAACGCTGGATTATTGACTATTCGTCTCATGTTTGATCTAAAAACATTTATTGTGTGGTTGTTAATACAAAATCGTGTTTATACAACACACATCAAAACTACTAGTAATGTATTTCACAGGCAGACATCAAAAGACCAAAGGATGCAGCTACACACTCATTTTTACATAAATATATATTTATAAACACATAATAAATCCAAACGTGATCTGTAAACTACAAGCAAACAAACGTTCGGAACTAACAGGAAGTACTTTTTTCTGTGACTTCCTGCGTATACACAGCTGACAGCTGACAACTGTCCGACTTGATCGCAGTTTTTTGTCAACACCTTGTGCTGCGGCCGCTGCTCTCGTCTGGATTCCAGGCGAGGCGCAGCTCTAACGAACGAGCCTAATTTCACACAGAACTGAGATACAGTGTCAGCGTAACATTAATGCATCGTTTTTATCAAGACAGTTTTACATCTTTGTTCAGCATCAAGGCTTTTCATGTATACTCTGTCAGTCTAACTGTATTTAACACAACCACCAGTTAAACTGTGAGGGGGTTTGTGATCAAGAAATGTAATTCTAATCATGAGGAAGCAGACAGGAAATTTACTTAAAATGTATGAATTATACAAGGTCAGTCATTTTAATATCATCTTACTGCAGCATTGTAATTAATTAAATATTTGTAATTTTTGTTTTTAACGGCATGAAAGGAATAGCCAGGAAGAATACAAATCTAACAGTAGAACAAATAAAACACATTACATGTTTTAAATCATTACTTTAATTAATTAAAAAGTAATTAGATCCAGTAAATGACCATAATAATGTGTTTTAGTGAGGTTTTAGTGAGATCTTCGATTGGAAAACTTATTTTTTTTCATCTTTATTCTTTTTTTGAGGCAGGCGTTAACTTTTTTAAAATCTCTTTTGTCTTTGATCATTCTGGGGTGTGCCACCATTTCTGGTGGCTAGCGTATCCTATGTAACTAGGGTTGCTTTCGTTATCTGTCACTGGTCTAATTATTTACCTGTCAATAGTTCATCATCAGAAATGTTTAAGTTTGTGCAAAGACAAATGCCCACATTAACAGAATCTCTCAACAGATGCAAAGGAGTGATGTGTTACAAAATGTAGGTTAATATATCGACATAAAATGGTCACGCTTGCCACCCATTATAATCACTAATATTGGCGTCTATCTGGTGTTTTTCGTTACACCTGCCAGCAATTCAGAAATGTTTTAATCTTTAGAGGGCCATATCCAATTTACAAATTGGTGCGTGCAGGACCTTCCAACAAGCCAAATGCCAACTACACAATCATCCGGACAAGCTCGCTAATGACATGTTAAATGCTACAAAAATGAGGCTAATTGTGCATGATCAATATATTGATGACAATTGGCCAAAACCAAGATTCTGACGGCCAAAAACCAAGATGGCGACAGTCCAAAAACCAAGATGGCGACAGTCAAAAACCAGGCGATAGTCAAAAACCAAGATTCCGACGTCCAAAAACCAAGATGGCGACAGTCCAAAACCAAGATTTTGTGGTAGTTCAGCACTTCTTTTTGACGCGTGCGGGAAACAGCCAGCAGTTGGCACACTTTCCCCTACCCTCCAACAAAATGTGTATTTAGGCTGTTTGTTGGACAGATGTTTGGTAACCTGACCTCCTGCCACATTGGAGGTCTGTGGAAAATTTGAACTGAATTAAATTCCACCTAAGCATGATGGATGTTTGTGCTCTCTGGTGTGTGTACCAGTAAAGACTACATTTAAAAATCCTTCCAGAGTGTGGTCTCCCTTATGTACATTTAGTTCAAACAGGGGCCTGAAGCAGAATTGTACCCAAAGCACCTGAACCATTAGAAAACAGATTTTGATAGTTTTGATATGAGCAATCCTTTCAACACATGTATCATATTTGTAGTGTATCTTTACCTGCCTCAGACCGTACCATTTGCCAGTCTCTGTAGAGGATCTGAAGTAAGAGGGGTTTTGACAAGTCTGACTGCAGGCAGCTGAGGACTTGCTTTGTTTTTCTGAGCCGTGCGCTCTTGTCGTTTTTTTGCAGCTCTTCACAGTTCATAGCATCCTGGAGTAAACGCAGTTTGAGTCACATTCAGGGGGAAAAGATTCAGCCCACGAATGCACTCAAACATAAAAAACGACTGTAGCTCAGGGGGATGAGTGGTCGTCCCGAAACCGCAAGGTACCCGGCTCGATCCCCGGCTCGATCCCCAGTACCCCCAAAGCTCACATGTCGAAGCGTCCCTGAGCAAGACACCCAACCCCCAGCTGCTCCCCGGGCGCCCCAAAGGACTGCCCCCTAACCAGGGATGGGTCAAATACAGAGAAGAATTTCCCCAAGAGGACTAATAAAGTGTATGTTTCTTTTTCTTAAAAGCACCACTGATCTTAACAGCAGATTTATAGGTGTGGACAAAAACTATAAAAAAGAAAACATAATCAAAACATATTTCAAACTTTGTCTTTTAAAACATTCTTTTCTGTTGGTAGTCCTTATGCTTCATGTATTATTATTCAACCGAATGTGTCTCCACAGATGTTTTGCAAAACAGCGGAATGCGCTATAATATGTATTTATTTATATGTGTGTATTTATTTATTTCCACGTAAAGTTAGTTATATTTAATAATGTAAATAATCCTAAATACTACTGAAGGTCACGACAGGCATCACAAACACATACCAGGAGTGCATTTAGCAGGTAAGACTGAAATAAATCAGTCCCTCTTTGTGGGCCACTTCTCGTCCTTTGAGTTTGATAAATTGTTCATTCTTTATGCTCATATAATGTAGCCTCACCTTTATTTAAAATGTGGATTTGTTTTCTTTGGAAATGATTTGTTAAATAAATAATTGGGAGCACTTTTTTGACAAAGAACTATGAGGGAAACAAATTGCATAGCTACTATACAGTGCTCATGTAAGAACACATTTGTCACCATTCACCATATGCAGCCTGCTTTTTAAGGAACTCTAACTCAGCTGATGTAAACCCCTCATTAAACCCAGGGTCGGCCCCTGTGCTGCTTCAGTTCATGAATGTTTTTACAGCACATTACCTTATCATCATCATGATCGTCAAGACATTCTTACAACACTCTGAGCCCTCTGAGGGCAGAGAATGAGTGCTGAACTACGATGCGAGTCATGGCCTCAGATCGGGCCGCAGCACTGACTCAGAACTTGGCCCGGGACCTGCACACAAACTTATCAATAGGAGGCTGCAGATTGCCAGCTCAGAACTTTCTTTCCCAGCTTGAGTTTTTATCTCAATTATTCAGGTATGGCTTGCGATTCCCCTCAATCTTTGGCAGCGTAATTCTAGGAAAGGCCAAGTGGGATAATGAGTCAGGAGCGAGGCACTCTGTTATAACTACCAACACCAGTTATTACTTCTTCTGCCTTGGCACAAGCAGGGAGGCTTAATTTTCTTCACTCCAATCAGACTGTTTTGTGAAATTTTTAAAAGTTGTGCCCTCTTGGATGTTCAAAGAAATGTAGTAATCTCATGCCGTCTCTTCCATACCACCACAGACTTTTGTATTATTATTTTTTGTAAGTGCTGTGTCCCTAAGGGACATGCAGCCTTGACAGGCACAGAGGGACAGACAGAAACCTCAGAGGACATGCCCTTTTATGTCAGAGGGAGCTGCAGAGAGAGGAAGGCACGGAGGGAAGTGCGGGGCGCTTTGCAAGGAGGCGGGGAGCCACGCTACGGCAAGCCAAGCTAAATCTCCACCCTACTTTGTATGCATGCCAACGCTCGCCGGCTTTGCATAGTGCAGGAAGAAGGCAGAATTTGTCACCCAGCTCAGGAAATTATTCAGAATTAGTCAGACATGTTTGATATCCTGGGATGCACCTGTCATTTATATGGTGTATTTACATACAGGATTTGAAGGAAAGGGGGGGTGATGGAGAAATGCTCCTAATGTGTTTCTAAATGAAGCATCACTGAGAAAATATTGAAATTCGAGCACAATTCAAAGACATGAAACATTGACTTCTTACCCCTGGCTTTGTGGCTCATAGGTGCATGGAATAAAAGTGTGTTTCACAAATGAGATTATGAGATAAAGAGCAACTACAACATTATCACAGAGATGTAACAGCGTTGAAGGATGTTTGGCACTTGTTGCTTGTCATTTAAAATGTTACCCAAGTCCCTAATCTATTTATTTCCTGCAAATCCACTCGGCCTGTAAATTACCCATATATGTGATAGGTATTCATGATACGGGAGAAATTTGCCTGATTGCAATGTCAACACTGATGTCCGCCGACTGCCTCTGAATATTTATGAGGATGTCTACAAATGCATAATTGTCAAAGTAACCTCACGATCCTGACTCGCACATGTACTGAGAGGAGCAGCTTTGAATGCAAGCCTTGGCTTCCTTTCTGAAGCTCAGTTCAAAGGTTATGGAGGGAGAGGAGCAGAGTATATGGCAATAAATAACTGGATTGGAGGGTTGAGGTACAGCTGGGGACCATTTTCAATTATTTATTGGTCAATAACATATAATGAAAAAGGTACTTGTTCAAAAAAAAAGAGCAGGGCTTTAACCCCTGCAGTGCCACTGTCTGGATGAGACTTGAGAGTAAAGAGGAGGAAGAGACCAGGCTACCTATGAGCTGGGTGAATACGCAATCTCTTCAAACCTGTCGAGAGAATACAAAGTTGTTTTTTCTCCCCCTCTAAAATGTTTGGGTTTATTTTTCAAAGTGAAAATGTGTCCCTCAGAACTCACATGATAGACCAATCCTCTTGGACAATAGAGCCCGGGCCAGACAGTCGGCGACACCATCAAAAGGGACTTTCTGCTCTTCAGCAGATAATGGGAGGCACTGGAATGTCTGCTGATAACCACACATTTACTGCCTCAGAGCTGTTATCATTGTGAAGCTGAATTCATCTTCTTGGACGGAGAAAAAACTCAAAGAAACATTAAGGCCATTAAGTTAGACTCCCTTTTCTTTCTTATGGGAGCCGATGCAGCTTCCATCACTTGATAACTGTACAGGACCGAGTATTGTGGTCTCCAGATAAAGCACAGAATGTGCTCATATTTTTGCCCATATAAAGTCTGTGTTGTAGCATGGAAAGTTTATCTAAAGTGTATTGCCAAACACAATCATATAATGTCAGTCTGCTCGTCCCACTTTGAATATAATGAATTGCCATAAAACTATATTCATGTCTACTACTTTTGTTTATGAACAAATATGTGCAAAACTAATGATTCAATGACAAGATGGCGACCTCCAGTCAGCAAGATGAAGAATGCTTTTGTTTGCTGTATTTGGCTAAAAAGAGCGGCTGTTTGATCAGAATATGACTATGGATGAGGAATACAGGACATAGTATACTGTAAATCTGCATTTTCATTGAACATAGGCAGGGTAACAAAACATCACAAACTAGCATTAATTTTTCTTGAGTACAGCCTCACAGAGTGTGTGACCTATATCTCATGTGTTTAATGATCGTGGAGACGAGGAAAAACTGAATTTATTTACGGGAGACCCAGAAATAAAGACAATACTGCAAACATACACGAGTGTAGTTGTACTAAGACAGCGGGAGTCTAAATCCCGCTGTTCTACTGTAAATTAATCTTACAGGCCAAAGTTTGCTTTTGAACAAAGATCGGCTCATGGCCTCCACTTTGTGTTTCTAGGAGAGGAACAAATGAGCCAATACAAATTTGGAAACCATCAAAGTTCATCACTTGCCAGATCTTCTAAATATACAAATGAAAAATAAATGTATATTTACTCTGAAATGACTGTATCCAAGCCCATTTTTAATATCCTATTGAACCTCAAAAGCCACGAACATGAATGACCTATAAACGTATCCACAGCGGATGGCAAAAAGCTTCTAAAGTCTTAGCTACGCACCAAAGCACTCATATTTTAAACATGTTGACGTTAACCCCCTGAAACCCATCAAAACGTCAACTTAATTTGTTTACTATGCAAAAACATAGAAAATCCAGCTAATCCACAGCAGGAGCAGTAAGTGAACTGCCATCCACTGAATGTAAAACAAAGAAATATGCAAAGTCTCTACTCTCCATCAAATATGAAATGTGGTCAACTAGTGTCCTGATTGGCTCTCCTCTCTCACCGGCTGATTATGGTCTTCACGAATAATTAGATTTTGAAAGTAACCTTGGAGCAAATCCATCTAGACTCAGCGCGTTGAAACTGTGTGCTTATGAACCTGTGTGCTTGTGGAATTGGGGCGATACAGTTGCTTCACTCACATAAACATCGACCGAGCAATAATGTGATTATTTTCATATTACACAAGTTTCCTGTGGTGAAATTGCTTCGCCTTACGGAAGATTGTCGTTTTTTTCTTATTCAGTCGGTAATGCAGACTGATTATCAGGATGATGTGTTCCTCCACAGCAGCCTAATTGATTTCTTTGCAGAAATGATAAACAAATTGTAACAAAGCAGAGAGATACATTTCTTGTAAAACTGTTGATTAATTAATTTCCTTTGGGAAACCACAGATAAGACTTTTTTCCCCCTCCTGAGTGCTTAAAGCAGTATTATCATAAGCGGATAATGGTGTGTTTGATACTTTTTGAACTGGCGGTGCGGTAGACATTGAGCTATTGTTGTACTTTAAAAGGGCCATTGCTAGATAACATCATATTAGATTATTTTTGCTTTAAAGCTAATAAAATCGGTATCTGTTCGCGATGAAATATTAACTCTAAGGACCCCCTCATTTACACTTTTACTTTCCACTCTGTATGGACAAACATCATCATCAGACAAAGCACAGGAAGCTAAATACACAGTTGTATTCTCCTTTTTCAATGTTTGGGACACACCATAAAGTGCTGACCAACAACAAACCCAGCATCGTCTCATGCATCTTAATGCTCAATTTGGCTGCAAAGCCTCAGCTATAATTACACAGGAGGCACTGACAAATATGGGACTACGCTTTGTTGAATTGACCCGTGTCAAAGTGTTTACTTTGGTCCGACTCCTGAAATATTTACAGCCAATGAATATGAAAGCAGGAGACGTGTCCGTCGCTCTCTTCCTCCGCTGTGTTGTGATGACTGGCGGTATTGGGAAACGTATCACTGAGGGGAGAAAACAAAGCAAGGTTATGGTCAAATGTAAAGTGGTGCAGGGTGTTTAATGTTGGGACATTAGTCTCTGTCAGGGCTTGCTGAGAGCGAGTTGTGTGCAAGGCTCTGCTATCTGGACAGGATCCAGCCAAGTCAGCAGGGTGAGAACCGGCTCATTTACCTCCAGGCAGATGCCGCCTTACATCACAGCGCCTCACTTAAAGCTCCGGAGGTCTTAGACTCTGTTGACTCTTCTCACGTCTGACCAATTAGTGGAGTTTGACTGCGGACACAGTGGATTAACTACACGGGATAAATAAACCAAATTCATTTCGGTGTCATATTTCCACACAAAGCCCAGCAGCAGTGGACACTGAGGGGCATGGTAGAAGGTGTTTGTCTTTCACAGCATTGCTGGAGGATCTGGGAATGAGAGATTAGGACACCACCAAGAATCCCTTAATGTTGCATCACACACTCAAGAGGGATAATATGTCCTCTCAGATTTCTCAGAATGTATTTTCTATTCACTCTGGATGTTTTATTCATGATATGGCTGTCACTTGTCAGCCAGAGTTCACGTCCTTCATACAGATTTGTGTGCAACAGTAATTGTGCGTTGCTTGAAGGGCTACCACTGTTCTCACCCGGGAAAAAAAACAACATGCTCTGGTATCATGCAAATGTTCTGATTTACATCCACTGGAGGCCATACAGTTATGTACACGGCAGAGTCAGGCTGGATGCCTCAGGTGACGATGTGCCGTTCATCACAATCAATTGAGTGATGATTTCTCATTTTTGTAACCTTAATTCAAGCAAATGTAAAAGTCATGTCGAGATGGAAACGTCTTGAAGAAACGTCTTGAAGAAATTCACTGGCCCAGAAGGCGGCTCGAAGACTGGAAACAAGTAACAGTGTTATTGATTTCAACTTGGGGAAACTGGTTCCATAAGTAGATTTTGAGTGCTTGTGGGGGGAAAATTTCTCGACACACTGAAGTTAACTGTCCAAGACCTTCAGTCATTGCTTCTTCCATCTCCACCAACAGCGTCTCAATTATAACACATCATAGGATAACAATTTGTCAGACAAAGTCTGTAAAATGGAGGAGAACAGGCTGTTTAGGCGGTCAAATTTGTATTTCTGCTTCCAAACACTTCAGACGCTGGACTCCAGCAAATCATTATTCTGGCATTTGTTTAGCAAAAGTGGTCACTGTGAGAAAATGTATCAATTTCCGTGAATCTCAATTTGGAGAATGATTGTGTCTGTGCAAAGCTTTAGACAGTACTTGAGAAAGCAAATTGGCCAATTACCACAATTCCTGTGCGGTAATAGTGAGTTTGTCCTTAAATGTAATCATCCCCACGTCGTGCCTGGCAGTTTCATCCTGTCCACCTCTCTGCTATCTATTTATTAAGCAAATGAATAAAACATTATCTCAAAAGCATCTAGCTAAAATGGTGCTTAAACCTTTTCTTCCAAACAGTACTGAGTTTGCACTCTCCCAATTAGTGTTGTTGTTTTGATGTTGTTTTTAGTGAATATATTAATTATGAAAGAGCTCTTGGGAAATTGAGATTCCCGGTTTCCGATAGAACCATTCGGAACGTAATGTTGGGCTTTTTAGTGAGAAGCACAGTCAAGTGCTGTGAAAATCATCAGCATGCTAATAGCTCATTGTTAACTGTCCTGGGGTCAGTTTATGAGTGGAATTGTTGTTGTGTTTAGACTGCAGGCAAATTGTTTCTATGTCAAATTACGGTCTGTGGTTAACCATGTTTTTCTGTAAGGATGCGGGTCAATGTAAAAGCGGATGTTTTTACATGAACAGTGGATCAAACTCAGCCGCAAGAAAAAAATGTTGCCATTGTCTGCAATGCACGAATGTGTTGAATGTCGACGTTTTTGCTTTTGGTCCGAGCAAGAGACAGTTCAACATGTGATGCACAGAGCAAGGGACGTCGTACATTAAGCATCCGTCAGTGAAATCTAAATGGTATAGTAAGGAGTATCAAATGTGAGAATGGAAATATCAAGCAAACACAGGACTCTCACCCAGGAAGCCGCTGTTCATGTGAAGCCAAAAAGCCTGCCATGGTCGGTTGTTATTGATTTATGGTAGTAACATTATTACAGTTGTAATGTTACATTGTTACGTTATTTCGACACACAATTATTTTGTAACCTTATTAACCAATTAGTTCTGTTGACTAAACCTCATCAGTCAGTTCACAACATTAACCACATGAAATTATACGTTTCTGCAAGCAGGATATGAGGCTGATATGAATCGTTCTTTAGCTTCAGTAAATGTCGAGACAGAAAGTCTTTCAGCTCATTGCGTTGGTCTTCAGCGCGCCACTTTACTGTTTTTGTTCATTCTCAGCGCTCTCACAGTGAAGTCTTTGGTTGGAGCACATTACCCTACCCGGCAACAAATGAAAAACAGATAAAGTTAGCTACTAGCTAGTGAACATAGTGAAGCACTAATCAGCTAAAAAACTATTATTTCTCTCAAGAGTTTGTTGAGACCAAAAAAAGAGCTAAAAGAGAAAATAAGCAACTGTTTGCTAAGAAGTTATCAGTGTCAGTATTTGGGGCATTTGCTTCCAGCATGGGTTCAATGTTGAACACTTGTCATCCAGAACCAAGACAATATTCTTCAAATATTTTAACTAGATCATTTCACCATTTTGATATACATATTACCAGAAGAAGAAGAACATTATGTTATTGTCTTATAGGTGACGTGTGATTGGCCGACATATTGTATGATCAGGTTGTAATACAAGTGCAGCCACTCAGCAGTTTTCCCAAAGGTCATTGTGTTGTCCACATACTTTGCTAATGTACATTGCATTTACTTTTGGCCATGTTTGGGCATGTATGAGTGCCACTGATTGAAAAATGGTCTTGGATTATTTCCAGGTGGCTGTGCTTTTGAATTACCTCTCACAGACTAAAAGGATTCAGCATCCCATTCTTGCCAAAACTGCACCTACAGATGCTTTGTCAATTACATTTGTAGTTGATTCTTTAATTGATTAATGACTGCTCTGCTTGCTGTTAAATGCTTTAATTGCTAATTCAGATCACTACTTGACAAGATTGTTAGGATTCAGAATGTCCTGTTAAAGTGATGCACCACTGAATTGAATACACTTGAGAAGAGTGTTTTATTTTTTACATAGATTTAATTGCTTTGTACACTTGAAGTGCCCATGATACCAAGATAGATATGATAAAATATTTTTACAGAAGTAAATACTGTCAGATCAGGCGCAGCTTAAGTGCCCACAAAACAATTTAGCAGACAAGCAGAGAGCAATCTTAGCATCTCAGTGCAGATGATTTGCAGTACTAGTATCTCCATCTCAATCCCATCTGAATAAATCTATAACGGGCCATTCATGAAAATGGGAAGCCCTCTATTAAAGCCATTTGACAAAGTGGATGCTTGCCCGAATTCATTAATGCCAGGGGCTGTTCCCTTAGAATACTGATGAACTCTGACTTAATGTCTGGACTTAGCCAGCGGCCACAGAAAACAACACTTATATTTTATGCTGGAAGTATTCAAATTCATCCCCTGCACCCTCTGAAATTGTGTTTATTCCTAATAAATGTGCCTTTCGGCATTATTTGAATTATATGCTTGTTTTGTTCACAGATAAACTGCAGGGCAAGAGCTCGCAGTGTTGTGGAACTTTATCACCAGTGATGTGGGACACTAGGGACACAAGGAGCTTTTAATATATTAATAAATAAAATACCATTATTATTATTTTTCAACCTGACATTCCTGGAATTGACCACCAGCTTTGAAGTGAAGTTTATTGTCTCCAAAACATCTTTTATACCTCTGTTAGAGCTGTCAGAAGTGTGTGTGTGTGTGTGTGTGTGTGTGTGTGTGTGGACTTCATAGACTGTTTCCTCCCTGGGTGCTCATGCGACTCCCTCAGCTGGGAATTAATCTGTTGGTAGTGAATCATCGTGTCGCCCGCTGCCTGGCATAGGTTCACTCTAATATCTAGTTCAACATAGGTTGGCTGACAGCAAGAGTGGGGTGCTAATTCAATATCCCTTTTTACGCATCATAAATAAAAGTCTGTTTCAAGACTGGATTTGTGGAAACTCTGCTACTGTTCTGTGAGACAGTTTCTCTGATTTTGCACACAGCCGACTCCATGTTTGCATTGAATGAGGAGGACCGCCTGTTACACCGTACTCAAAACCACAGATGCCAAACCTTGGTGTCATCTGGCCACAGCCGACCATATTTTTATCGTCTTTTATGATGGATGCCAGATTTCTGCTCATCTACTTAATAAATGAAAGTATAAGAAAGAGAGTTGCGAAGGATGATTATTTTGGGGCCGCCTTTATAGCTCCCCTCCTCCTTGCTGCCTGCGTGGTGTGATTTGTAGAGAGATTGAAATGAGGCTGGCTGGTCGAGCAGAGACTCGCTCTTGATTTACACACACTGTTAAATCACACAGACAGCTGGCTGCCGCCGCTGCCCACCTCCCCGCCTCAGACACAGATCTATCTCCGTGCAGGATCCCCTCCAGATTCGGAACCTTATGGGCAGCTATAACACACAGTCCCCAAGCTGAGTCCCAACTCCAGCCGGCTGTTGACACTGTTGGAGGCTGTGAAACAGCTGCCAGTAAATGATTTTTGGCCCGGGATTGCTTCGAGGACATTGGACCAGACCTCAGAAAGAGAGGGAGAATCCGCGAGGGAGAAAACAGAGGTTCAGAAGGACCTTCTGGTCAGGTGGCCATTGTTTGTGGTGGCATGGATAAATATCCATGCCTGCAAGTACAATGACTCTCTGCAGGCCCGTCTCCCTGAGGAATATGAATGTGTTTCTTTCAGTGCGGGAAAACAATTATTTGTTTGAATGAACATGTGCTTTGTGTCTGCATGTGTATTTGGGCATAGAATGCAGCCTGGTCCCTGTAGGAAACTTCAAAACTGCAAGAGGCAGGACTGCAAATTTTTCACACAAAATCACAGACAGTCCTTTACATTTGTATATATTGCAAACTCATACATAGTGTTTACTTATCTGGCAGTGTTTCCACATTGTGTTGGTGCTGTTGGATCTACACAGATAATTTGAACACAGACAGACGCATTTATTCATGTAGTTTAATAAGTTCTTCATACTAAGTCAGGATGCAGATGACGCCTTGAAGACAGCAACAAGAGTCTTCGGTCACACTTAAAAGAATCAGGACACTGAGTATTTAACAAGCACATCAATTACAGTGATAATGACTTGTACACACAAAACAGTCAGGGTGAATCAACTCATTAAATTGCAATTTGGCATCGAGCACACGACCCATTAATTCAATTTTTACATCGCCAAAGAACACAAGATTAGATTTTCAATTATGTTGTATTCCATTCAAACTGGGAGACCTGTCCCTGGCACCAAAACGCTTCTTTCACAACAGTTTCTCAAGTACAGGAAGAAAGATGTGTCATCTGGCAAGGTATTTTCAGACTGAATTGATCAGGACTAATCTTGTCAGTTGAATTTTTTAAAAGCATAGTTTAAGAAGTCGTACCAAGTGAAGAACTTTCTTGGCTCTTGCACATAAAATGGACCATTAAAGTCACAATCATCATGATGTCTTGACTTGAATTGTTTAGTTGCATTTGTACCATTTACTCTGTATTTAATCAGTAATTGCTTTACAATGTGGGGTTATTTGTAATAGTATAATTATTGTACTCTAATCGCTGTGCTCTCACTGAGAAGCTTAAAAAGTAACAGTTTATTAATGAGACGGAACGCGTTTCAATCTAAAATGGAAATCACATATTACAACAATATTCATCTTTTCCAGTTGTAGGCGACATTTGGCTTATCACTATGCTGCAATCCTGCAACACTGTTTTATTCTTATCTGTATCCGAGTTTCTCATGGTGTCATTTAATTTGAATGAAACGCAATTTAAATAAACAGCTTGAAGCAAGTCCAACCATTCTGCCGTTCATCCTGGTTTCTTCGTTAAAACATGTTGCATGATCAAGAATTGCACCTCACGGAGAAATAGGTCATCTATAAGGTAGCAATATAGACAGAAAAAGAGCTCAACCTCCCATTGAAATTCCCAACAGTTATACACACTTGTTTCCATGCCAGCGTTGCTTACTCAGGCTGTCATCAATGGACCAACAAAGCCTCCCCTCCACATTACACAGCTGTGAAATAAACCTTATTTACCAGATACCATATTGAGATCACTTGCAGCTCGCTTTACCTGCATAATCACCAGCTGAGCACGATGCGGCGCGTAGGAAAAACGTTCCCTCGCTAGATCCAACATTTACATCCAAACATAGCAGAAATATCCTCTGCTGACATAATAATTCAGCACTTCATCCAAAGTATTCTGGCCTTTGACATGGACTGAAAAATTATATTTGACATCAATCGTCAATCTGGACAATGATCTGTCACATCAAGGATCATTTCTCATATCTGAAACGTTGCAGCCAAGCCTGTTTTAATACAGGCTTAGTGTCATGGTGGCTTATTACCTTATG
The DNA here is from genome assembly GCF_910589615.1 of Taurulus bubalis. NCBI lineage: Eukaryota > Metazoa > Chordata > Actinopteri > Perciformes > Cottidae > Taurulus > Taurulus bubalis. The sequence goes on from NC_136602.1 coordinate 18,555,117, forward strand.
TGCTGCATGGTTGGCATAAAGTACCTGCTGGCAGCTGAACTGAGGCTGCTGCTGGGGACTTTTCTGTGCCTAATCTTATTAGTGTAAAATACCTCTTTTCTTGAGGCCACTGTGTGTTTCCCAAGTAATTCTGTGTCACCCTTGAGTGACAGTGTAATGCTTAATAGATTTTACTTATGGTGTCAGGTAGTCGCATGCAGTACAGCAAATGGCACACACAAGATTTGTCAGCCCTGTCTTTCTTCCCAGGTCTTCAAATAACGACGATTTTTCACAAAGTCAGCATAGCGAGGAGGACGGGGTGGTTGGTTACAGGGCTTTCCCCCAGGAAAACAACACTCAACATCTACATATTTTAAGTTGCGTGCATGAGATAACTTCAGTAATGTACCTGACTTACATCACAATGACTTGCATCACATGTGAAACGTACTTGATTCCTTCACGTTGACTTACATGAATAATGTACTTAACTTTCGTATAGCTTATGTTATTTAACGCATTGCTAGCCTGGCTCTGTCCAAGGATGTCCTAAAGCACTGGTTCTCAACTGGTCTGCTGCGGGACCCACCATCACTCCTTAATGACAAGCCACTTCTCAAATGTATTTTAATGAAAAGATGGTGCAGTTTGAACCTGAGAGAGTTCAGAATATCACAGTATGACCACACGAAAAAAAATAGTTAGAAAAATTCCCTTTTATACTCAATTAAATGGTGGACCCGGGAAATGAACTGTTTTCATGGCGATAAGCCACTCCTCCTCTCCGGCGCATTTAGCGCGAATGAAGCGAATGATCACAACAGTCACGCGAGTGAAGCGACGGGGAAATTTGCTTCTCTTTTGGTGTGAATGCAGCATTAAGGAGTGTGAATGATGGCATGCCGCTGCATGCAAAATTTACTTCAAAATAAAAGCACAGGATTTTTTTCTGAACATTTTGTTTTGCCAAGGCAAAGACCCGTGACGCACCAGTTGAGAACCACTGCAAGAGCAGTCTGCATGTCATCCTAACAATCTCCCATTTAATGACAGAGTCCACCAATCAAAACCCTTTGTTTTGAAACAAACAGGATGAACTGTCAGCTAACAGCCACTAAACATATGAGTCTGGGATGTCCTTACAGTCAATCAGCAAGACTAAATATGTTCCACACATACGTGAAATACACAACCTATTAAATACACTAATTTAATTTAAAGTGAATTACACTATCTAGTAAATATACAAGTGAAAGTGAAAAGCACACACTCAACCCAGTTTGGGAGGGAATGCGCAATCTGTGTGGCACAGCTCACGTGTGTCCTCTCTGACATGCACAAATTCAGCGATTCTGATTATAAAATGATTGGAATCATACAATTACATGTATAGCACCAATCAGTAGAGACATATTAATATTTATTTGATTTCATCATTATTAGTTTTATACGTTTCATGATGTACACATGTAATACACAAAAATCATTTTGTACGTCTTCTTTCAAATGTTTGACTTTAGTATCAATATGAATCTTTCAAAAAAACAACCTGAGGACATTTAAACAGGTAGTTGTTTACTCAGGAACACCACTGTGACAGTGACAGTGGCGGCCAGCCAATAGAGGGCCGTGGGGATGTTTGATCTCTTGCTGTTAAATGTTTCAATGCTGTGCAGGCATTGATGTTACGGTATTAAAACTAAATATGTGTTTCTCTGTTCAGCTGAATGAGACCAAATATCAGCAACAAGCTGGGCGAAGGAGGATGCGGAAGTGTTTTCGCTGGCTATCGGATCCAAGAGTTTCAAGAGTTTCTATTGATTATGATTATAGAATTATCGTTGTAGTCCGCTTAGAGTCAAAGGCATGAACACATGTCAAGCCCCCTCATCGCTCTCTTTTTGTCCGTCAGATCATACTTAGTGGAGCAGTCGACCTCCAGGAGAAAGACATTTTTCACCGGGACATCAAGGTGGAAAATATATTGATTGAGACCGACTCGGACGTTGGCCTATGCTGCTTCGCCAAGGAAAGGTTCTCGTACCAGGTATTCTACGGTAAGACGTCGACCTTTACTACTGCTCATCATCTGTGACTTTCACCTTGAAGCAAAGCTCCTCGCCGTCTTATTATTATGTCTGTATATTCTAGGGACCGAATGGCACGCACCTTTCAGAGTGGAGCAGCCGGTGGCAGTACAGTGCCGGACCCACCACGGTGTGGCAGATGGGGGTCGTCCTCTTTGAAACGCTCCACCGTAGAGAACATTTTAAGACCACCCTGCGCCAGCGAAACTTGAAACGCTGTCCAAATGTAAGAAAAAAAAAAAACATACTCGAGAACATGTCGGCTGACCTCCTGTTGGGATGCATCAGTGGAGCGCCACCCTCACCTTTCTTCTCCTCCGCACTCTCCAGGTTGTCTGGACTTTATGAAGTTGTGTCTGAGGGATGATCCCAAAAAGCGTCCATCCCTGAAGCAGATCCAGCTTCATCCGTGTCTGAGAAAAGCTCACACACACACACATTAATCCATCAAAGCCTAAACGAGTCTTCCAATTGTTAAAGATGCTCTTTGACTTATAGGAGAACTTGAGGAACTCCTTGTCGTCATCTTGATGGACGCCACCTTCCTGCAGAGCCATTCTGCAGCATATGGTGATGCTACACTAGCACTTCCAGTGAGTAATTGTAATTAATATATTATTATACTATTATCCAATCCCATTCGTAAGTGAAAAGTAGTTTTAGTTAAATTCACAACGAACAAATCAACAATTGAGTAAAATCAACAAATAAAATGGAGAAGACAGTATAGAACAGGAACAATAAAATTGGGGTTAAGCATATTACCTCACTTCCGGTTGCTCGCTTGTCTGCTATCCAATAGCGTACTTACTCAGCTCCAGCTGAAACAAGCTAAGTGTGTGATATTCTTTAGTACAAGCGGCTGCTTACCTGCTGTACATCTTTAACATTTAAACACTCGGCTTTCTCCCTCCTCTAGCGAATTATCGCTTAAATCCAACAATCTCCTTTTCACATTGTTAGTTCCGCTAACGTTAGCTACCATACTTTAGTTTAGCAGCGATGGCTTCCTTCTCTACCTCTCTTGCTCTCTCTTGCTCAGCGTGTCACTTTAGCTATTCCCCTGCCTCCTTTAATAATAATAGTACATGTAATAAGTGTAGTTTATTTGCTAGGTTGGAGGCAGGTCTCAGTGGGTTTGATCGGTGGGTTTGATCAAATTATATTAAAGACCGCTGTAACGCTTCTCCGTTACAGACTAAAGAATTCATAATTATTAAGTTAATAATGGGAGAACTGGGGATGTGTTTTGCCCCTGACAAGAGGCTCAAAGTCTGGAGTTATGCTGCGTTCACACCAATAGCGTTGCACATTTTTGTCGCGAGTAGATTTTGCGCAAAGTCAATGCACGGGCGGCATGAATGCAGTGAATGGCGCGAATCACGCGACGACGCGACGCAAAAAAGTTTAATTAGTGAGCTTTAATGAGCTTTAGCTGCTGGTGGGCGGATTTTCTTATCATCGGACAGAGCCAGGCTAGCTGTTTCCAGTCTTTATGCTAAATAGACTTAGACAGATATAAGAGGGATATACATTTTGTTCATTTTACTCCCCCCCAGAAAGCAATAAAACTATTCCTTCAAACCTACTGAGGATGAGCGTGGAAGTGCTACCGCTCACCTCATAAATCCATGATTAACCATAAACTCTTCTGCTAAAATGACACACTTAAACGTCGTCAACGGAAATTCAAAAATCATCCGCATGAAATCTCCTCATCAATTTTCAGTGCTCAGCTGTCTCTTCCTCTTGACATACCAGCTCCGAGGTTCTGGTTTCTGACCTTATCTCTATCCCATTACGTTGTCCATGCCCCACCCTTCATCCAGCCTGCGTCATCTTGATTTCCTACTTTTCTGGCGCTAATTAAGTTACCCGAGAGCGGGTTCCAATGGAGCGATTAAATCCCACAAGGTTGTGTAGGTGTCAAAGCTAAAAGTGAACGGTTGGTGGAGAAAACTCAACGTTAAACCGTATGTTAAGACTTCACCTACACAGCCTGCTGTGGGCTGGAAATATATTGCTCATCAAATCATGAGGTGTATGATCGCTTATTTTTTATTGACACAATTTTATCAGCTTGGCAAGTTGGCAGCATAATGAATAAATGCCTCCTACTCATTGTCCAACACTGTTTCAGAATTTACGGTTTAATAAGCTTATAAATAATCCCCCTTGTGTCCACAGATTTTCAAAGAAGGTTAGGGAATGTCACTACACGGCCATCGATACAGAGGCGGGTTCGGGGACGAGGGGGCAAATGTGTCCTGCCCCCTCACTATCTTTTTGGCTAAACAGTTTCCCAAGAGACATCTCTCCGAGAGGGGTCATTCCTGTGATGTGAGCTTGCGACTCATCCTCCTCCTCCTGCCATCCCTGTGGCCACAGTAAAGCTCAGCTCACTGCTTCCATCTATATAAGCAATAGATTCTTTGGTCTGCTTTCTGTGAACACCTCCCCCCATCCCTCACTGAGCTGCAAGCTGCTCCGTCTTCATCCTATCTCTCCACAAGCCGTCCCAGTCCTCTCCAGAGGCCACTTTATCTATAACACCCTGGCAGTCTGGCACTATATATTATAGCCATTTAATACACCTTTGACTTTTCACTTCCCATTAATAAAGTTGCTCTAATGACCAGCAACCTTGTGTCCTACGGCACCTCTTTAACGAGGGTCAAAAACGGTCTGCATCCTCAAAAGGCCTCGTCCTCTGAGTCTGTGTAAAGTTTTCAGTTGTTTCCACTAGTGTTCAGGTGATATGGCGATATATATTGTCAAATTATGTAAGAAATATCTATTGTTTCTATATATTTTTATCCCAATGTCGAATTGCCAGCGGCCTAGCTGCCTTTGGGAGTGAAAACAATGCTTAACTCCAATGTTAACCCAGCGGCCTTATAAAAACTCTCAGAGCAACGACTTTAGTGTTGGTGGACGGGTCAAACAAACACAGGACTGTTATTTAGGAGACTGGCATTCATTTCCCGTGGTGTGAAACCAAAAGCTAAATGATTTTTACTGACGATGTTATGTTAAGTGACACTATGTCGAACCAAACGATGATGTTTCTTCACCAAGTGGCTTTGTTGCATGAACCTTACCGCCATTGTTTCAAAGTCCCCTGGCGTTGAGGACTCTTTCCAAGCGGCAAAATATGACGCGTAGGGGTACATTTACGTTGATAGATGAATGTATCGGGATTCGCTACTTGTGATTTCTTCCCTTCTGTGCGTCTTTTCTCTTTCTGTTTATGCATTTTGTTTATCACATTTGCTTATTTAAAAAAGGTAGAAAAGATTCATACAGTAACTCTCACTACTCTTCAACTAGAGAAAATGTAAAAGGAAAAGGTGTCATACTGCAGTAATAAAATTATGGAACATTAATAATTTGCAAGATTTTCACATGACAAGATTCATCAGAAGCCAAGGTCAGTCAGTTCGTTCGTCAAACAGAGAGATTGATGCAGTGTCCCCAGGCTTTGTAACTGCAGTAGCTAATCATTCAGGGTGAAACATGTTTCAGCGACAAAGAAACTGAGGTAATAGGGTGATGGTTAAGTTTTCAGTGAATTGCAAAGTACGACTGAAATCAAACCACAGTTATTCTCACCCTTTTGCTGTCCAAAATAATGTCATGGTTATATTTTAAAGTATTGTAATCTATTATAATATATATATATATATATATATATATATATATACATATATATATATATATATATATATTTGGGTAGGCCTATGTATCATATATGCTCCTTTTCTGAGTGGGCATGGGCAGAGGCAAAGAAAATTAACTTCTGCTAATAACTGATGCTGAAAAGCCAAGGATAGATAGAGAATAAGGTCCTATACTCAACATATGCAGGTAAAGGTTGAACGTTTTTTAGCTAGCCATCTGCCTGCAAACTGACGTTGGCAGTGCACTTTTCCAAGGTTCAAGCCAAAATGTAGGTTATTTAAACTGATATTAATTATTAGTAATATGTATTTCTTTTGGTTCACAGATTTCTTTTCAAATGAGTTGAGCTAAGTTTGGATAATGTTGGCAAAACCTTGGCAAGCAGGCAGGATATATAAATACAGCTAACCTAAACTACCAAGACCCACATAGCACCAAAGGAGATTGGACCTGTTCCCTTTTGGAAAATATAGTTTGAGTGATGTGATTATCATGATTATCAATAGGCTGCATCTGTTGGACTGTAAAGCAGTTGGACTTACAAACAGGATGAATAACTCAGTCCTGTTTCCTTCTTTGGTTGAGGTTCTCTGTCTCTGTGCTTTACTCCAGAACATTTCACTCCAAAATCCTTCCCCCGAGACAAAGGCAATAAACGATAAACCAATTCTCACTGCATCTTGTTTTACTACATCCATTATAGGCTATTAACATTTATTTGAGAATGAAATATTTAAATACTCTGCACGGGCGCTTTCACAAAATTAAACAAAACTGTTTTTATAATGTATCTGTTGAACAGAAGCACCCGGCTCAAACAGGCTGAATAAGAGTTTCACACTGTTAGAGCTGCTAGAGATGTGTTCATGTGGCTTCCCCAGAAAATCCTCTAAAAGTCTAAAAAAATGAAAGATGGTCTCATCATAGGTCACATAGTGAAGTGGAAATGAAGGGCATGGAGTTTGGGGTGCAATCTAATATCCACTGACCTTTTAGATCTGATTTGGTCTTCACCTGCTCATGAGAGAAATATCTGGGTCTTTACACTATGGCATTTCTGAACCAGCAGCCAGATTTCTTCAGCTGTCAAGCTGGCTAACGCTAAAGTCTGTTTTTACGCTTTAATTCATTTTACACATCTAACTACAGAGTGTGTTGGGCTCTGGGCGCTGCCAAAACACAGGTGACCGACACTCAACACTGTGCCTGAACTCATCCTATGTTTTAAAATGGAAACGTAGAGTGGACATGGCCTATTGCATTTAAACCATCCTCAGCATTCTAGGTGCAGTGGACACTTCGCCATTCGAACTGTGGGGAGCATAGGTATCGACCCTGCTATCTTGCGGCGACTGGATGGCCACTCTACCCCATGAGCCACACATAAGGGGAGGAGTCAGGGCCTTTAAAGTAGGCCGACACATGACAGTGTATTTCATTTCTCCTCTTCATAAGAGTTTGATATTTTTCAGGTAAAATAGCAATACAATGTCAATAATAGTCTTTAGTCTTGCTCTATAATTTTATAAATACAACCAACTATAGTTTTTGTATATATAATATGACTTTATAAGCTGTGATATCAAATAGCTTTCGTGGCTCCAGACGAATCTTATTTAGTGGTAAATAGGGCAAAATGGCTCTTTGGATAGGAAAGGTTGCTGACCCCTCACGGTAGGTTGTCGATGCTCACGCCAACTTATTGCTCACGCTACATTGTCGCTGTGTAGACACGGTGTAAGCCACGCCCAGCTAATCAGCTTCAGCTATATAGCTAATTAGGCTAACGTTAGCCAGTGACACTTTTTTGCTTGTCATAATCGTAAAAGCAGGTGTTACTAATTACATTAACGACGACTCTGTTCTATTTATGTGTCCCAGTACACATGCCCAATACCTGAGCCCTGAAGCAGCGACAGTAAATGGAATTCAACAATCATTGATGGTGCAATTCTACACTGCCATTGTTGAGTCCATCCTCTGCTCCTCCATCGCCGTCTGGCATGCTGCAGCCACTGCCAAGGACAAGTCCAGGCTGCAGCGCATCATCCGCTCTGCTGAGAGGGTGATTGGCTGCAATTTGCTGTCCCTCCAGGACTTGTTCGCTTCCAGGACTCTGAAGCGAGCTATGAAGATTGTAGCTGACCCCTCTCAGCCTGGACACAACCTGTTTGAGTCCCTTCCTTCTGGCAGGAGGTTGAGGTCCATCAGGACCAAGACCTCACGCCGCACCAACAGTTTTTTCCCGTCGGCAGTCCCCCACTGACTGATTCTGTCACCCCCAGGATTATTTTTCAGACTATTTTTCCACCACAAGACTATTTTTCAGACTATTTTTCCACCCCAGGACTATTTTTCAGACTATTTTTCCACCCCAGGACTATTTTTCCGGACAATTTTTCAGACTATTTTTCTTTCTTTTCTTTCCGGTCACTAATGTATGCACCTTCCGCCTAGCAAAATTCCTTGTTTGTGTAAACATTCCTGGCAATAAACGGTTTCTGATTCCGATTAAGTTTATTATTTACACTTGTGCTTTTCCTGCTCTGAGATGACAGAATGTCTTCTCTTGTGTTGCTATTTCTTTTCTCATATATTTATCATAAAGGTGTCAGTGATAAACTGTCTGGAGAAAGGTTTACACGACACGCACATATTAAGACACCCAGGCATGTGGACCAAGCATTTGCAATGACAAACATCTGTCAGCAAAATATCTGCTGACGCGTGTAAATGAGATTCATTCAGTGTGTTAACATCGTGTAATTTGGTTTTCCTTCTGTCTCAAAGGAATAGTTCAGATGTTTGACACACGGTGCCACTTGTAATATTTATGCATGCGTGCGACTATAGATCCTGTGGATGCAGATGTTTCAACAGCTGACGCGACTCAAACATTTAACCCTTTCTTGACCAGATACCAACATTTTACCTTGAGCAACAAACATGTTTAACCAAATACTGACTGCAGGTATATTCTTCCTCCTCTGTGAGGCTCCATTTAATCTTTTAGCCCCCTAACCAACAATGAATGCTGAGTCAAAATGGTTTGGCTGAAGCCACCGTCATGCCAGCAGTATGCTGTGGACAAACTAGAAACCCAGATTTGCCTCATTGGAAAGAAAAATATTAGCACTGGGCCTCGCCAAAAAGTATTACAAATATAAGGAAGGAACTACACCAACACACTGGGATAAACTCTGGCATTTCAAATGTTGGGCTGAAATCCATTTTGCGGTGGGCTGGCTTGTGGGAATGCAGTGCAGGGAGGTCATGGCAACAACAGTGGACAGAGGTAAGAAATCATTGCTGTTTCTCGTCAACTTTGCCAGCGCTCACCATCTGTTTCAGTAATGCCTGCGGTGGTTGTTTCGATAGCAGTTTCCACACCCTTGGGCTAGATGCCGTTTCAAGGTAAACAGCTCATCAAAAGGAGTGACAGGTGTTGTGGAGCAGAGTTGACCAACTGGGAGGGGAGGGACTGGCAACGAGGTGAAATGTTTAATCCTGCAACTTTAACAAATACCAAGGTAAACATGAAATGAAACACATCTTCCTGTCTTTTTCTTTTCTTTTCTTTTTTACGGTATATTCCATTTTAAGTCCAAGTGAAAAACAAATGCTTTGAAATATAAATGAAAGCACAGTCCCAGACAGTGATCAGTGTTTTCCTTTAACAGTATGACACTGAGCAAATGTTCTTTAAGGTCTTAAGGGACTTGACTAATACATTTGCATATAAATGGGCGCCTGAGGAAAAAGCACTGTAAGCAACCGAGAGAATCACAAACCATCTGAATCTTTTACGGGTCAACAACTTCTGACGGGAAAACTTGCCGAATTGCCGGGATTGAAATGCTAAATCTCAAGAAACACGTTTCAAATATTTAAACGCCTCTCCATAATTCACATTCAGCACTACACGGCGCTCTGAGCGAGAGGCTCTCATCTCCGACACCTGGGTTCCCTGTTGAGTCGACTGAAAGTAGCTGGCAGTCCTGCGGAGTGACCTGATTATTAGAAAGATCATACTGTAGCTGCGAGTCACAGGCCTGATCCTGCGTCGAGTTCACACTTCACAGCTGTTGTTAATCCTCACTGAACTGTGCATGAGCGAGATAGTGAGACCTTCCCTGTTACAGAGGCGCCTGCACTCTGCTCTCAGATCTCTCAAAAAATGCGTACACGCGTGTCTAAGGGGTATCTGTGAGGGAAGCGTTTTCTTAATTACGCTGGCTGTAATTTGGTGATTGAGTGCAGTAGAAGAAGAAAAAGATACATTTCACAAGTGTTTTGACTGAGTAACAGATAATTGCATAACTGCTCAGTGAAATAGTTCAAGGATGTCAAACCTTGCCGAGAGCTAATGTGCAAGCCCTTGGAAAATCTGTGTACGTATGGCATATTTAGTGGGAATTGGTTGGGTCTCAAACTCTGCAGAATATTTCTCTGACCTCTGTGCACTTTACTCATGTGCACGGCATCTACATTTCAGATTCTAGCCTTTGTGATCATGTGAACTGGCCGCCCAACTGTTTGGAAGAAGCACAGTGCGTTAAGTCACAGCGTCACAGACGAGCATTAAATACACTCAGTGCAGCGGCATCACTTTCCCTGTTGTTATTTGTTTTTAGAGAGTCGTCTTTTTAAATCTAAAATCAGTTACCCTGCGGACAAGGGAATCGATACTTGATGAGCGTTCTTTTTTTCTGCACTGGTTTGTTCTCCGCGTGCTCTAACATGCCTCCCATGAAAAACACATTTGTTTCCCAGGATCTGTTGCCATCCGAGAGCGCCGAAGGTCGAGCTGTGAATTTACTGCAGCCGTTTGTCTTGCTCGCTTGGCACGCGCCTGCTTTTGTCGGCGTTAATGTGGTGAGTGTGTAGGTGCAGCCAGCAGCCTTCCCCAGTTTATTAACATTCGAGAGTGCAAAGCCAAAAAAACATGGTCATCTGGATGAATGCAACATTCATTCAGGGCGAGGCGGGGTGGGAGGGCGAGGGTGGATTGGTTTGGGTGACTGCCCGACGGCACACTTGTGGCTTCACTTTGTTCTTTAAACCATTTGTACATGACAGAAACATACGGATATGAACACGAGCTGTAGGGCTTTGTGGATACTACAAGCATATCTTGATGAAACAAATGAACAGTAAAGCTGTTTTATATATTTTGCCAACATCAGATACAGTAACAGGAGTGCACTGCCTGATATTCTGCTTCTGTTTGATTTAACACTTAAGAATCTACATAGGCGAGCGAAGGCTTTTACGCTTGAGCCAAAACCAGTTAATCATGCCTTTTCAGCCATCTGGTTTTCTGTGACTGCAGTGCATCATATGGTCGCGCTAATGCCAACCCGGCCGGCATCAAGGAAACGCGGAACTTCAAATACTAACGCGTACTTGTGTAAAGGACTTGTGTTACACGTGCAGCATTCAAACTGCACTCCAGCGTTGGAACGAATGAGAACATGCTTTGCAGGCCGTCACAGCGGGGGTGGGGGCTGGGTTTGGAACTTAGCATTAGTTTGCATAACATGCTCTTCTCGTTCCTATAGATGCTCTTTTTATCTTGTTAAATACATGCAGGTCACATGAAATAGAGACTGACGCTTGTTTTTGTTGTTTTTATCTCTGTCGTGCTGAGCTATCCATAGTGTGTCTCTGCCCGCCATGCTTTACATGCTGGGATGGATGTACTTATACAGACCATGTCCCTTGCAGAAAAGAAGATCTGCTGGTTGAATGGCCCATTTTCTTCCTGACACACGAGGACACATGCATGCCGAAGATTGAATGAAGAGGATCAACACCAAAGGCAGTGTGCACTGACTTGACAGTATTGTGTGCATTTCATGTAAATAATTTGTCTCAACGCTAAAGCATACTAGAGAGACTCATTTTTTTTTTAATCTGAATTCTTAAGCATCCACACAATGAAAGCAGCCGGTTTCAGCAAAAACATAATTCAGCACATTCTGTATGAGGATGAATGCTATCCTTTCATTGCTACTGTTCTGTAAAAACAATCCATTCTAATAGTATATTATAGTCTAAATTGCTGATGTTGTAATTGTATAAGACATCTGCGCAGACATGTACTGCAGCAGTCTACATGTGATTGTTTGGGACACAGAAAGTTGCCACCTTCCTGCAGCCTGTGCTTTGCACAGATGGAAATAACCAGCTGCTGCTCTCCAAGTTTTAACAAACATGGACAGCCAGTCTGATTTAAATAATGTGAGCAGTCACTGGTGAAAGAGAGATTATGCAAAGGCGAGTACAAGAGAAGGGGCCGATTGTAAAAATGTTGTTCTTCTTTCTTTTCTTTTTTTAATGTGGCACCTTTGACAGTATAATTGTTTTCATTTTGGCACTGCCTTATTCATCACTTGACCCATTGTTCAATTTGTTTTATTAGCAGTGACTCTCAGTAAAAAATAAATAAAAAATACCATCCTTCCATTTTTCAGTGGCCTTTTGACAATCATCAGTTGTTCTATGAAAGCACTAAAATGTCTCCTTTACTGAAAAGCTCAAAAATATTCTGACTCAACTGGAGGAGAAAAAAAGATTGCCCGAGACACAGAGAGATTTGTCATATTAGAAGATGTCTTAGCTGTTGTTTGGATTCACATCACTGGACCGAAGTATCCATTTTGTTCTTTAACGGTGCCTACAAAGATCTGCTGCTGCCGCTAAGCACAGATCGTCACCGAGCGCCTGAGGAGGATATTAAACAGGTTTGCTTATTTGGGAATCATTTATCCATCTGCAGTGTCGCCCCGTGGCTGTGTATTTCTGTCCTATGGCTACGGCACCACAGTCACCCTTTGCAGTGATCTAACTGCTCATAACTGCACAGGGAATTGTTCCTCCATGCTCAAAATATGAGCTGGAATATAACTATCGTTCTCAAGATGAATGACATTGCACAGGCACCACTTCAGCAATGAAGGAGCCTCTAATTGACAAGTGAACCGGAGCAGAACAAAACTTTGTCTGTTTTCTTTTGTAACCCAGGTTAATTAAAGGACATTTGCTAAATGTTAATAAAAACGTGAAATAAACTCAATTGGAGCAATAACCAAACGATTTCATGAAAAACAAAATAATAATAATAATTTGTACAGCCAGTGAAAGAGCAGGGAAGCCGTTTATCTTGTACACAATACTTTATCAAAGAGTCACATATAAAAACACACTTCTTTCAAGAGAAAGCTTTTACTGATACTTTCACGACTTTGTTTCCCCCCTTGGTTGCTCCTCCTGACTTTGACGCGTTAAAGTCCTCGATAACTAAGAACATCCGAGCAACAGAAATACACACCACAGCACACGGACCCTTAAGTTTAACATTAGAATGCAACACACACAATTCAAAAATATATCCTCTAATCCTGCAGTAGTTGGCTTTTTTTTTTTTTTTTTTTTTCAATCTTTTGTACAATTAGAAAAAATACACAGTTAACTGAATTCGTCGGAGAAAATGCTTGAACAAAGTCACACGTGATTTGGCACCATGACAGCTTTGGATACGGCTCTGCGCTATCCTCGCTAACTGCGTCTGCAGTGTCCCGTGTGAAGTCGAGCCTCAGCGGAGCTCGTGTTCGTGTGCGCATGTCCTAAAGGGTGTGGGGTGGTGCGCCCCGCCGGCGTCCTGAGGGTCATAGGTATTCATGTAGACGTCTCCAGGATCCGCCCCACCCTTCTGTCATGTGTGTTCACATGTTGTCACCTCGGGGAGGGGCGTCTGGTTCTGCATGACCACTTGCGGAGGGTTGGGGACAGGGCGAGCGTGGGCCACCGAGTTCTTCTGCAGCTCCACCCCGAAGGCGGGCGAGGCGTTCTGCAACTGTCTCCTGTACTGCACGAAGCTGCAGGTCTTCAGGATGATGGCCAGGATGTTCTTGCCAATCAGGATCCCCGATACCCTGGCGTCCCGGTACAGAATCATGTTCCCCCCTCGGATGAAGAGAGTGATGACGTTGATGGTCACCAGGCTGAGGATGGGGTACAGGAGCATCTTGTGGGGCACGATGTTGATGCCCTGCATGCTGATCTCGCTCAGGGACACGCAGGGCAGCACGAGCAGCAGGATGTAGCAGTAGAAGAACATCAGGCCCTCCGCCCACAGGGGCAGCCCCTTCTTCTGCGGCTCCCACAGGTTGGCCTGGATGTCCAGTATGTCCAGCAAGTCCACCACCACCCAGAAGAGGCGATTGCGGATCTCCTCCCGCTTCTTGAAGTTGCGGACGTACTCCATGTGGTCGATGGCAACCAGCACCACAAACAGCAGCGGGATGAACACGGACAGTATCAACGTCAAGGCCTTCCTGGCCAGGGCGTCCAGGCTCTTCCTGTCCGCCTTGTAGTTCTGATACACAAAGTAGACCTTGATCTCCAGCACGAAGATGTAAAGGAACCAGAGGATCATGGCGTAGCCTCGCTTGGCCGTGCGCACCTCGGCGCCCACCCACACGGCCACGTAACGCAGGACGATCAGGAAGCAGATGTCTCCCACCATCACCATGATGCAGATGCCAATCTTGCGAGGCCCGTGGTTCTGCTCCACGAGGTAGGCGTCAATCAGCGCCATGCTGCTCATGATCAGGATGGTAGAGAGGCACACGTGGGGCTTGTTGGTGGGGGGTGGAGGTACCATCCTTGCCTGGGCGAGAGGAGGAGGAGGAGGAGGAAGAGGAGGAGGAGTGTTGAAGAAGGGAGTGCAGCGGGTGCTCAGTTTGTCCAGCGAGGAGGCAGATCAGATAGTGCTGCTAGACAGCGGCGTTCCCCTCCATTGCTTCTGCCTTGGCCAGAGTCCAGGACGCATTAATAGGATTCACACAGATCACTTCAATCAATCTCTGCTTGTCCCCAAAAGCCACCTGCCAGGTAGACAGCGCCACTCATTTAGTAAATGATGTCCATTGACAAATGGTCTGCAAGCATACAGGTCTGTGATTGTACAAATGAATTAATCTCAGGCGTGTGTCTACCTTTGACACCGTGCCAAGCATTAATCAAACACGACACAGCAGTTTAATCAACGAGTTGCATTTTCTGATATCAAAATAGAAGAGAAAAAGAAAAAATGCGTTCCCATTTCAGATTCACCTCCGGCACCCTCGTTTTCGTACAAGCTTAAGCCCGCAGAGATAAAAAGAAAAAGAAAAAATCCAGCTGAATACTCACTTGTGTCCCTCTTTGTACTTTATCCTAATGACTGGCAGCGAGCGATCATCCATGAGACTGCACTGGGAGATCACAAAGCCCATCTGTAATCCACAGGAGAAGAGAGGAGAAAACGCATGGGATCCTCTCCTTCTCTGACGGATGTAAATCCACCAGTCATGGATATATATATATATATATATTATATATTTCTCCTTTTTTTTCTTCAAGCAAAAGAGAAATCCCCAAATATTGCCGACATAATCCACTTACTGCTCAGACTGAATCAGGAGGAGGCATCTTAACGGACACAGAGACCCGCTCTCAATTCCTGCAAACTAAGAATATAGGTTATTCTGGGTTGTGCCCACATAGAGGGTTTAAACTCCCCCAAAAAACAGAAAGTTATTCTTAGTGGAATAATCTCCGCAGTAAGTCCTGCTTATAAGACAATCTCCTCTCCAGAAGTTTTCCTCTTCGTCGCCCAGCATCCACGGACAAGAACATGTAACATTTTGCATCTGTGCAAGTTTGTGCGTCTCATAGGAAGAAGGCTTGGAGTGGATCTTTTCAACGCAGCGTGCGTCTTACTGTCCGTCTCCACTCTGCTGGGAGCGCGTGCGTGTCCCCGTGTGCGCGCAGGGTTTCAGCTGTCTCCACGCTTCGTTGTCGCTGTAAAAACGCCGCCCTCCCGGCGAGATCCTGGCTGATGCTGCGCCGTTTTCTGTCTCCTGCTCAAGCCGCTTCTGCCAGGGACACCATGCAGGACCAACCGCGCAGTGATCCCCTTGTCTCCACAGCCAGCTCTGCCAACACCGCCTGCCTACGTGCACTTCTCAGCCCTTTCTGGGAAGTCAGAGAGAGAGAGAGAGAGAGAGAGAGAGAGAGAGAGAGAGAGAGAGAGAGAGAGAGAGAGAGAGACGCTTCTCTGACACACTCCTAGGACGAGCTCTCTCTTCCTTCGCCCCTCTTCTGCTCATGTAAAGGCACTTGCTGTGTGGAGGTGACGCTCAGCAGACCACAGCTGCAGAGTGAGAGAGACCGAACAGTTTCAAGTGGGTGGAGAGAGAGAGAGAGAGGGGGAGAGAGAGAGAGAGAGAGAGAGAGAGAGAGACGGGTGAAGACGAGCCAGCCTTTTGCAGCTTAGCTGAATGCACAACTTCTCCCCATCACCCTGATTTATTTATTTTTTTTTACGTTTTTGTTCTCCTCTCACATCACTCTCTTCTTTTCACATTGTGTCTTGCGCTGATGTCCTATTTTCTCGGGCTGTTTCTTTTGTGGCTCCCAGAAAGAGCCCTGGTTTCCTTTTTCTTTGAGGATCTCAGTAAGGCTGCATGCATTCTTTTTTTCCTCCCCCCCTCTCCATCGGGTTTGAGGTGCTGAGATGAAAAGTGATCCAAAGAGAAAGAAGAGAGGGAGGTGGGGGGCTCTCCAGTATAGGATGTAAAAAAAAAAAGTCCCAGCAGGCTGAGTGTCTGCAGTCTGGGGAAACATGTAGGGGGGGCTCCTCCTGACAGAGAGCCTTTCTATTGATCTCCTGACAGAGCATTGAATCAGGAGCCTGAGATGGGGCCAGGGACCAAAAGAGATGAGAGGTAAGGAGAGATGTGGAGGTACAGATGAGGGGAGAGCCAATGACAAAGGGGGCAAAATAAATAACAGCAAGACGAGGAGGTCGAGCGACTTGATTGGAAGAGAATACAAATAGAGAGAGAGAGAGCGGGGGATGTGCGGGGTGGTGCTAAATGTCAAGGGAACGTTTTTATCCACTGAGATGTAATAATGCCTGGGCTGGCAGATAATGCTTATGCAAAAGATATTTAAAGGTGGGGAGACGTTGGTGTGTTTTCTCTGCCGTGCAGTATGCTAACACCACTACCTCTGTTTATCCAGCTGGGCCAATTAGCAATAATCCTTCCTCAGGGGAACCAAACTGCTTTCATTACAGTATGGAGCCTCTTTACAGCTCACTTCATGAGTTGCACTTATATAGAGGAGTCAGAAAGTATTGGCTTTCCATGCAGTGTGGCCGCACTGCACATCCAACTGTGTCATGACAACTGAACATAATTGCAATCAGTCATTCAGATTTTTTGAATGAATGTGGTAGAAGGACTTACCAGCTGCGGATCAGCTGACAGCCGTCGTCATGGCTGTTTGACTTGCCTTTATCATGGAAGCATAAAAAAGCTCCAAGGGGGGACAAAAAAGAAAGAAAAAAAAATCAGTCAAGTGAAACAGTTATTTGCCTTTCACCAAGCTGCTCTCTTATTGACTATTTCCTCTGGATTCATCAGCCGTAATTGAGCCATGACAAGCGCGGTGATGAGTTGCCTCCCTCGAGACAATCAACACACTGTTGGAGAAGGTGGCCCCCATGGTGAGAACACTGTAATGAAAGTCCACAGGTCTGATGCCCGCGACAGCCAAGCGCGCCCATTAACTGCCGCGCGTCCTCGAGCCACGACATTAAACTCTAAACCGCTACCTGCCCACTGTTTAGTAAATGCATATGAGTGGATGGCTGGTCTGGTCCACCAGGGAACAGCTGATCTTAAGAGTTGACACAGCAACCACTATCACCCACTTTGTTATTCCTCCCAAGTCTCACCCAGCGATCTATAATGTTTATCTTCATTTACATCCCTTTTGTAATACACAGTGGAGTCCAAGACCATGATGACCTCTCCATTTTAAAAAGGGTAGCGAACCTTGGCTCCCGTCTTGTTGAATATCTTCATTTATACACGCTCAGCATTTTCGACCTCCTTCCCTCTATGTTTATAATTCATGAGCCTAGAGGGAATCACATCGCTGTCTCTTTAGGGTATTGTCTATCTTAGATTGAGCCAATTTATGCACTGGTTCATAGTTTATTACAGTTTGTTTGTGTCACAGTTCGCGGCCCTGACTAATATAATTATACAGTTAAACCAACACAAGGCTATATTTCTTATGATTTATGAGGTTTCCAACAGAAATACGCCCAGGAGTCTTGCGTGTCCTCTTCTGCCTTCTCTCCTTCGTCCATCATGCAGAGGGCTGTCCTTGGCTGCTGAACAGGGACGCTGCCTCATCCACTCCTCAGCACCAGGCGGGCTAACATACAATAGATATCAGGTGCACTCAAAGTGCGGAAGCCGTGGAGAGGCAACGCTGTCGCTTCAGAAGAAAGTTCTGTTTAAAAAATGTTTGGGAGAAAATTATGCCTTTGCCTTTAAATGTGGTATTTACCTTCATGCAAATATTTGAGCATGTTTTCTCAGAGCATAACGCAGAAATGTTCCCTTGACAACAGAGTGCAGCAGCTTGAGACACGCGTTTCCTCGTCTTGCCAGATAAGATATCACCGGAGAAACACTGCAAGCTGCACCTTGAACCTAGCTGGAATAAATGCATGAAATATGTTTCCAAAACATCGCCAGAAGAGTAAAAACAAATTACACCCGGCCATCGTAGTGAGAGAATCTGTCTTTCAAGTGTGGTTTCTTTTCCTGGCTGATTGCAATTGTTGGTTCAATCAGCAACCTATTCGTCCTTTTCTCTTTCTGCAAACGTCCACACGACTTTGTGTTTTTCTGTCTATGAAAAGCACAGTTATAAGCAGGTTTTTCTTTGACTACTTTAAAAACGCATCTTGCACTCTTGCAACACAATCCATGTTTACTGCATCAATGTTCCCCCCGGAGCGAAGCTGAGGGGAGATATTAATGTGCACCTGAGTGTTGCAGGTAGAGCCATAGATACAAGGGTATGCATCACTGAACGGAGAGCGGGTTTGATTTCCTTTGTGTTAGACTGCAGATAATTTACTTAGAGTCAAGAGTGAAGCATAATTTAATTGTGCTGTGGAAACCCAATAGAAATAACTCCCAATTAGAATTGTCACGAGAGCTCTCGTCTTGTTTTGACATGGAATGCGGGTAAAGTGTTTCTATCTCTGTCTCTTTGTTTGCATTTGCATTTGTTTGCACGGACAGAATCCAGTTTCAGTGTCTCAACATTTCAACATGTTGTGATTTGCAGGAGTCATTAATGGGGGAGGACAAAGCAAAAAACAAAGAGGATGGACACAAACATGGATTAATTGCCTGGGTTTGGCAGCTGGGATTTGGTGTCAGCAAGTTGTGAGAAGATTGGGGAATTTACATCATCGAAGACAATTTGTACATGAAGCAAAACAATGGAAATAGGAAACATAAATCACATTAGCTGTAACCCTGAGTCTGCCATCGATTACCTGCAGGAAAACAAATGGGGGTGTTAAGGCTTCCCATCCTTAAACATCCCCATCAGGGTTATAACCACCAAAAGAGAATGCATGAAGTGGACGGGCTAAGCTGCTCTCACATGGGGCTATTAGATCAGGGAGGGGGGGTGGGGGCACCACCCTGCAGACAGGAGGTCATTTGAATCCCCAACGGAGCTACAATATTTAACTGCCGGTAACACAAAGGAAAAGAAGTGCATGCTGGTATCTTCTCAATATTTGACATGACGTCAGATCAGATGTGAGACAAAGCCTCAAGTCAACAGCTCTTACAGAGGATTGATGACTACAAAGCAGACCTGGATCCAACAGTGTTTGCATTTCATTGATCTTTCTTGCTTAGAGTCCCATGTGGGTGGGCTGTGCAACCGCGAGGAAGAGAATGATTGCCACGTTATTACCACAATCCAGAGATCAACAGGGAGACATTGTGATATCCATCTAGCATTCAGAAACCTTACGACCTAACTAACCCACTCCATCCGGAGCCAGCATGATGTCTCATTTAGTGTTTCAAGTTCAGGTGTAGTTGCGACATAATCATAATATAATAATATAAAGAGGAGACGGTTCTTGCATCTCTCCAAATGCTACCTGGAAACCCAACGAGCTACAGATTACTTATGATCACAGCCGTGATCATAGCCGTAATATAAATCTCCCCCAGTCTGAGTGCGGGTGTGAGTATCGTCATTCGCCTTGGACATGCAAGATGAAACAGGTGTGCATTATATTTCCTGCTGTTACCTGTCCAGCAGAAACAACCCTGGACAAAGAGAAAGCTTACTTGATACTGTTAAAGAATTTATGGTATAAGAGGATTTATGTCAGGTTCACTGAACAAGTTTACTCCCTTCTCAGTTTGTATCAGCATTACCTTATGACACCTTTCTTGGACTATTGTTTTATCCATAGAGGCAGTGTTTAAGTATTTAGTTCCAACAGTTGCATTAAGTTTTATCCATCCCTTTTAATGAAAATAAAGCTAACCTCCAAGTGACACAAAAATCAGCCACATCCTCACTATCACGGCGAACACAAGTGAGCTGGAAAATTGTCAGGTGAAGAGCTGATGTGCCACAATACAAAATAATGTTGTTATAATGATACTTTGTACATTTTGTCTTCAGAACTAACTGTAAAGTGCTGCCATTCACTTCCTCATCATGATCCACCGTCAAGCAGCTGAAATGCAAGCAGGCGGGTTGGGGGGGGGGGGGGGTTGGAAATCCCGACAGGCGGTGAGATTTAGGTCGAAAACAGACGAGGAAGCGGGTTTCAAAAGCCTGAAATCTCTGCACCAGATGAAGTAACTGTTGGTAGTGTACAACCTTCAACATATATTACGTGACACGTGTTTGATAAACGTTTTAAAACCATTCGACAAAACATGATTTTGTAGTATTATGAATATTGTTGGTGGTTTTAACCCAGGGACCTTCACTCTTCTCCCAGTCTCGTGTCACTCTGGGATGCTGTGTTTTGAAGAGCTAATTGGCAGCGCATTTTCTTAAAAGGCTTTTTGTTAACCTGTCAACTCTCCGCCAATATGCAGTATGCATTCTGATGGGCTCAGACAACAGAAAATATAATGGTGGAGGTTGTCAGTCAATATTAACGACTGTGACTCTTTTGATAAAACAAATGAGGTTACGGGTTTCGTTTCAGAATTTCTGGCTCATGAATCTTCCTTTTGAACGCAACATGGAGCCGAGAAAGAAGGGCAGTACGTGAATGGTGGTGTGTACTACAATGATTTGTCTGCGGCCTTATTAGACTCAAAATCATTGATGAATTTCCTATTTGTGCAAGCCGCTCTGTGGTTTTCTCACTCTGATTAATTGAATGCAGAACTACAACTGTGATGCAGCCATTTAACCATAGCGTTATATTTGCTCCCTGGAGGTTGCGTGTGTACACAGAAACGCATGGCATTAATTAAGCTGTCCACAATCATAACTAGAAGAGAAGATAAAAAAACGTCCACGTTGCATGCAGCGCGATTACTTATCAGTTGTTCTCTTCTCATGTAGTTATTTGGGTATTTATGTATGTTTTATGCATGAACTCTGAGGTGACTAGCAATAAATCCAGTGCAAGCCTGTGTTATAAGACTAAAAAACAAAGTTTAAGAATTAACTAACACAAAACTGAAATCAAAATATCAGTTTTCTCGCAAGCAAACGATGAGCACCACCTTGCATCATTGTTTGTTCTGACTGAACAAGAGGCTACGATGATGTCATCTTCATGGAAAACAACACCACAGAACATTCACATTATGCATTTCTTCCTTTTTAAAGTACTTCCTCTTGATCCACATGTGCATTTTCCGTGGCAGGTTTGCCAACTCTCCTCACAGGGGACCTGGCTAATTTAGGGAAGGAGTTTATAAAGAAAAGAAACTGTACATCCCCACCTCACCTTTCTTCCAGAGGACGACTGCTTAGTTAGCTTAATAAGGCTGGGTTGTGTGTGTGTGTGTGTGTGTGCGTGTGTGTGCGTGTGTGTGCGTGTGCGTGTGTGTGCGTGTGTGTGTGTGTGTGTGTGTGTGTGTGTGCGTGTGTGTGTGCGTGTGTGTGTGTGTGCGTGTGTGCTGAGAAAAGAGAGGGTACAATTGATGAGGAAACTTTGCTGAGTCACTTGGGAAAACGTTATCTTGCATGTTGCTGAAAGTATTATCAACTATCATGCGGCAGGTCTGGTTTCCATCTCTGGTTGACACGGTATTTCCGACTGATATGTAACTTCTTGACAATAATTTACCGTATTTGGGAGCAAGACACGTTATCAGTGTGTGCCATCCTGTCTCCAGAGCTCTTACAAGAAGCAGCTCTTGGTAAATGGCTGCACTAATATTGCACTATGACTGACAGTGGCCATTAATCACTCAGCACGTGGAGGATGGGTTGGTTTAATAATCATTGTAACTTTTACCATTGCACATGTATTCTAGAATCCACGCACAGTCGTAATGTGCGGAGGTAGATGAGGAACATTAGCGAGGCCGTAAATCAACTCGGACTGACTGGAGATTCAGAATTTCAGCGAGGTCAAGTTTTATGAAGTTAAATTATTTTCTGGGAACAGCTACAATAGGGTGTCAGTGTGTTTACTGTGCTGCTCATGTGGACCATGTGTTTGATGAATTGTAAAGGTTGAAGAAATAACATTATAAATGAACCATAGAGTAAGGCACAAGTCTTTACAAAGACCAACTGCCCGTTTTCTAAGTCCTGCCGTCTTTGATACTGGTGCTACATCTGTCAAGCTCCTACGGCACATAATGATAATCATGGCATACTTTGTTTGTTTGTGTGTTTTTTATTCAGTCAATCAAGACAATATTCTATATAAGATACAAAACAGAAAGACTGAAAAGGTATAGGTAGAAGCAAAAAATGCTTATATATTCCTATCGTAAATTATTATCATCAGTTAAATCAGATAATTAATTCAAAATAAAGAAGAAAAAAATCGATATATATATATATATATATATATATATATATACATACATATTCCATTTACATACATTTCATTCACATTTGTAACCCTCACAAATTGTTTTAAAAATAATTTATGAAAACCAAAAATGAGTTGACCATTCTTACATCCATTTTAGTGTTGTTCCATAACTGAACTCCTACAATAGAAATACATCTTCTTTTCTATTAGCTGGTGTAGCTAGCTAATTAAGCTGCGATTAGTTCCATGAGCAAGAACATTGGGTTTGATATCCTGCTAAAAGACTGAGGCTAAACCGGCATGACATTTCAGTAGTTGTTGATGTATTATTTGACACAAGAAACTGAAGGGGGAGGATTGTACTCATACTGCAGTGTTATAGAATATAAACCACAAAGATAAGATATGTAACAGTTTGTGTCACAGATCAGCTCCCATTCTCTCCTGCCACTCTGTCTCTGGTTCACCTAATCAGCTCATTCAGTGCACCTGGTAGTCACACCCATCTCGTCAGCTCTATCACTCTCACCTGTCCACTCTGCTGCACGACTCCCTCTGAAGCCCCAACTTCACTCTCACAGTCACTGCCAGATCGTTCTCCGTGTTATGACAGACCATCCTGCACTTTTTCTCTCAGACTGTGTTCCTTGCTGGGGTTGGTGGAGTACAAACTTCCCCAAACTTTAAAAAGCAGAGCAGCTAATGTTTACACAGTATACAAATAAACAGTGTTCTCTTTATTTTTCACCTTAATCTGTAGTCATACAAAGTGATGAATGTAGTTATGGTGTTGCTTCTTGGACTACATGTTGGTTAGTGGGACATGCTAAAAACATTAGCTTACATTAGAGCAGTTAAACACTTTTGAATCCATTTCTAAAACTATATCTCTTGCGGTTTGGGTTGTGGAAGGGTAAGAAAAAGGACACTACCTTCCAAACTCTATATACAGTATAGTCATGGTCTTACTACAGCCTCAAGCAGAACGCTTCAACCTGAGGAGGTATCCAAAGCTGAAGAAACTACCAGCCTCATTAGCAAACCAACATTGTCTCTGAGGCTCAATCCTCTGGGCCATGGATACAGGAGGGGGGTTTGTGTACTGCATACTATACTCAGTAAGTATGTACTGCATACTGCCGACTAAATTAGTGATCAAGTATGCCATTATCAGCAGACTGTGAACACTAGTAACACAAGTATAGGCTACTCAAGAGGAATACGCGTGTATCGATCACAACGTTGCGTCTGAGCTAACGTTGAATGAAAATTGTTACCACAACTGTAAATGTAGTCATATTTTTACAATAGAAAGTAAGCTAGCTAATTAGAGCAGAACAAATACAGCATAAATACCGCAAAGAGTCAATATATCACCATGCAAAAATACTTTAGAGATATCTCTCTTTCATGTGCTTTTTTTGGCTGGAGAATGAAATGTGATCGCTGGCTCGTATTGTAGCACCATCCTCCATCGCTAAGCAGGGGAGGATGCAGGACGGTGGGGGGAAGGATGCCGGATGGTGGGCGCTCAGAGATTGGGAGTGCTTTGAAATTCCAAAGGGCAGGGAAATTTGGTTCCAAAACGGAGTAGGCAGTGATTTTTTGGAGACAGAAATGTGTGTTGTGTAATTCCAACGAGGGAGGAAGGAGAGAGGGAACAAGGGAGAGGAGGTTCGTTCCCAAATGGAGGCAGCTACAATCACTAGGTCTCAGCAGCTGGTCAGGTTACAGCCGAGTTACTGATGTTAATTAGCAACCTTAGGAGACCATGTAGATGTAGTACAGTCAACTGTGTGCGATGGGATATGAAAGTTGCACCTGATGCACCTTTTTTTTAAATACAGCAACATATAAAAAGAATACTCTCACTTTGAATCGTTTCCATTCAGTAGAATAGGGTCACAATAAGACGCAGCAAACATGATCACTGTCCCAATGGAGATTCAAAAGTAAACCATTTAATTTAGTGAGGGCTTGTTCATGATGTGACTCATTTTCTCTGTGAAAATGTGCCACCGCTACTCAAAACAATGTATTTGGGTCAGTCAGAACTCGCAGTCCTGTGATACAGAGGGACGCCACCCAACGGCAGCAGCGCTCCGAGGCGTCCGTGAACATAACCAGTGTGTTTTTTGGCCAAGATGCAGCGCCAGCGCTTATTTAAATGAGTTGGAAATGAGACGGAAGCTGGGCTGCGATTCCGACCACCCCATCACAATCTCCATTGTCTTGTGCCAGAGGCATTTGGTGCTGGCTAGATAAGGGGAAAGGAGATAGATACACATGGAACAAAAGAGGAAGGACTCATTGGACTGAGAGAGAGTCTGTTAGGAGAAACCTGCTTTGAGCAAGGTGCGTTTAAACTGAAATGACATTATTCATTTATACAATTCCTGCTTAAGAGGGTTGAAGTGCAATTGTTTTAGCTTTTGTGTGTCTAAATTTCGCAAGAGGCATTTAGTCCAGCTTCATAACGGGGGAGGTGGAGGAAAAGCCTCTCATCAGAGCAGTATTGGAACACCTCGTTTTAGCCCAAAAGATGCAGAAGGGGAGGGAGGGAGGGATTGTAAAAGAGGTCTGCCCTACATTTTTGAGTTTCTATTGCTCAACATGATGCCGAGGGGGAGCACAGGCTAGTCTGCCTTGCAGTTAATACGGAAACCATTTCCTTTTCTTATGATCCCTCCAGCTCCAAAAAGAACCTCATTTCAGTGTCATTTCACTGGAGAGAAATAGCTTTATGAGATATCATGAGTTTGCTTCAGAATTTTACCCAGATATAGAGGTGTCTGAGAGAGTTCTCAATCCAAGTCTCCCCAGGACACTGTTCCTGTCAGTGACACTTTGTAGGTTTCTTTATGTATTTTTATTCGCATCAACGGGCCTGAAGGGAAGGATACTCACGCCCCACGCTACAGACGGTGTCTCTTTGTCTGGCTGGACGCCAAGGCTTTCACATACTGTTTTCAATGACTGAGCTGTTAGAGAAAAGTCAGCATGAAAAGCCCTTTACTCTGCTATCATCGTGTGTGTGTGTGTGTGTGTGTGTGTGTGTGTGTGTGTGTGTGTGTGCGCGCGCTGCTCAGGCAGATACAGTGGGGCACTGAGTACATTTATGCAGAGCTTTGTTTTTCTGTACAAAGAAAAGAGTCGGAAAAAGGTTTTGAGATACCGTGTGCCTTAGATTAAAATGAGTGTTTCACTGAACCATTTGCCTTTTAATCTAAAGCGAGTGATTTCCACGTACCTTTAGTTTGGCAACCACTTTAGCACTTATGTTGCGCATTACGGGGACAACTCCTTGTGTAAGCAGCAACCTCAAGTAGTTTGGCACTAGTGTCACATGAAGACTAACATCCTTGTGGTCCCTTGAGTGAGGGAAGAGTGATTAAAAAGGACTACAATTTTGAAGTCAAAAACTTCTTGTTATGCATGATCTATAATGGACCCACCTCTGCTCTGCATAACTGCTCTTGCCAAGAGTAAATGTGCGTTAAGTGTATCTAAATCACACAACTTCAAATTGGCTTTTAGTGCTTCTACACCATCTGCTAAGTGTTAGATGAGAGAACCAACGCCATTAAAACTGGTGTATGTAATGTATAATTTCATCCATTTAACCCCAAATGATTGTGACTCAACATATCCACTCACATCTTCTTGACGGCCTTGTGGGGTTTTTTCTCATGGAATTTTGAAAAAGTGAAAAGAGTAAGTTGAAAAAGTTCCTTTCTCGTCAGCCCGCCGCCTCTTCAGCTCATTACAACAAGCTCGGGTTCATTCCCTTGTTTCTAATTAACACCCAGCGTTTGCCAGAGTCCTCGCCACAGTTATTTTCCCACCATCAGAGGAAATTATAGGCTACTTTGATTGAGTTACCAACCTTAGCCCACAATCAGGATCTTGCACTCTTTACATAATGGGCGTGGTGCTGATGCTGCCAAAGAGTAACATAAGGCTCAGAAGACTAAAATACAATACAATCCTTTTGTGAAAGTACTTCTCTGTGACATCTTTAGCTGAACTGTGGTGAATCTTACACATACAATGATTTGATGTCAAACTTAGGGATGCTATTTAATGCTCACAAATAATCAGTGTTACATCTCTCCTAAAAATGTATTCAGATTATAAGCAGGTGCAGTAGATGACCCGCATTACGCATACAATATGGATAGTACACCACAGAACCACCTTTTTAACTCTCAATAACTAGCTGTGCAGGGTTTCTGTTTTTTCATATCACTGTCTGAATATGACAGATCGAGCCGTTCTCCACTCGTGAAAACAAGGCGTTCTTTTTTCCCTGACATTGTGACCTTCTGCTACGATTAATGACTGGTGATCGTTCAATGTGATCAATCAATCAATCAATCAATCAACTGCGGAGCTGAACCAGCCAGATGAGGCTGTATGATTTCCCCAAAGCTCAATATTATGTTTCTTTTAAAAAAAATATAATTTCTTCCAATGTCCATGTGGAGGCAAACAGAGTGTTGTTATTCAATAAAAACAAACGGGCTTTCCTTCTGCTAATGTTAATGCTAATGCTCGTCACTCTTGTTTCATTCAAATATCTTCTTCCGTCACTGGAGGATCAGACAGTGTGGTTAAACCCGTGGTTCCCCTTCAGAAGGCCGACATGAAGCATTTGAATGACAATAATTACGCAGCATTTATGTGCGCGGCCTGCCAGAATTAATCCTTGCTCTTACAAGACTATAAATGCAGATTCCGATTAAAGCCAGACTGCTCTCTGGAGATGGGGGTGAAAATTGTCTCGCTCACTGACAATAAATGGAAGGAGGTAAGTAGTTCATGGGAGTCCATCCAATTTGGCGTAACTTGTAGGTTATTGCAGCATGCACATCTGAAGCGGCTCTCCTCTCTCCACACTGGCAACACATAATGGACATTTTGCTCATTTTGATAAACACTGCATAGATTACTGTTCAATGTGTCCCATTGAGTGGAATCTGCACTTAAGAAATATGGAAACAATTTACTGCACGTCTGACTCATGCATAGGCAATTAGATGAAAACATAAAACACATACATCAGCAATACGTCAAAGTGAAGGGTAATTAATCAAGCAGGCATTCAGATCAGCATGACCGAGATGCACAATCATTCTAATTCAAAAAGTGCATATTAAAAAAAAAAATAGAGCTGTAGAGGCGACGTAAAATACTGAATACAAATTTTAGCAGAAATCACTGGGGCATACCAGGAAGTCAAGATCAAGGGGAGAGTGCTCAGTCAAACCATAATCCAGCAAGTGGACTGTGGGGTGAAGGAGGTTCGGAGCTGGCGTCCCTCTCCCACAGTCCCCACAGTGTCGGCCTCTTTCACTCCATTTCTGTTTTTAGCATGGAGATGTCAGCCACTGTGGAATCAATTTATCCACTGGCCGTTCAGGTCCATCTACATTTTTCAATTCATTTACACTCATTACCAGGAAATAGCCAGAGGCGGAGGCAATTTAAGCACCTGTAATATAAGGCACCTCAAAATCATTTCTTGTCACACTATTTTGGTTTTGAATTGATGTCATCAGCAATCAGGGGAAATGGAAGGTTTTACGATTGTTGTGGTCACAAGCAAACATGGAATAGTGGCAAGCCATGAGTAATAACATTGTTTAATCTTTATTGTTATTTGCCAGATTCAAGGGCTTTAATTTTGAATTATTGAATATTTAAATGCTTTTCTCCAGAAACCGTTAGCACTTCAAAATGCACTTCCTCGTCTGAAAATGAACGTGATGGATATGCATATGAATGCAGGAATGAAAGATCAGGGTTGGGATTAGTATTGCAAGTACTGTGAGTAAAATGATTCCAGTAGTCAGATCAATAGATTCTTCACCAGTTTTTGAATGTGTGCTCGTGAAAAATATTGGTGAAATGTCATGATAATAGTGCTGTTTAAATTCCAGTTTGGCGGAAGCGTCTTAAAAGCGGAAAAGTCGGCATTTGAAAAACAAACAGCGTGTTTTCTTTGCGGATGGGAAGGAAAAGCAGTCTGAGCATTGAATTCTTCTGGAGGTCCTGTCAAAAGTCCTTTATCGAGATCAAAGTGG
Source organism: Taurulus bubalis (assembly GCF_910589615.1). NCBI lineage: Eukaryota > Metazoa > Chordata > Actinopteri > Perciformes > Cottidae > Taurulus > Taurulus bubalis. Next base: position 18,583,871 of record NC_136602.1, read on the forward strand.
TTGATTAAAATGGTCTCATCTTTGACCCGGGTCTGCACCCTCGAAGGCTGCTTCATAGAAATTTGCTAAAGCTGGAAGGAGATATGTGCAGCACAAAAGCCGGCTTGTTTACACCCTCGTCCTTGTAGGTTGTTGCTCAAAGATGTGTATGTTTTGAACGAATGAATGATGATGGCAGAACGTGGCACATCAGTTTGAGAACATATCGTTTACAGTCAAAAAATACAGCCTTAACGCTGTGTTATTTCCTTTGAAAAAGGATACATCCTTTTAGAAACCAAAAGATCAATGAGCAACTAGAGCGATGCACTCAGTTGAGTGCAGATCTCTGCCAGGTGAGTCTGCAATATTGTGATATTTTAATGAATATGACCCACAATTGGCCAAACTCAGTCTAAACTGAATTTGTATCAGATGTGTTTTTCACTTGCTCGCGGAGCCGCAGCGAAGCACTGAGCTGTGTGATCCCTGGCGGCCAGCGGGCGGTTAGTGGTGGTGAGTGAGGACTCAGCAGTCAATCAATCAAAAGTGCTTTGAAAGTGCGAGTGAGTCACTGCAACCACGATAGGTCCTTGAGCCTGCCGCCATTAATGAGCACCCAAATTATTATGCAGTTTGGTTCCGGAGATTGCGAATTTACCTGTGGACAGACACAGAGATACACAGGCATGCATGCACAGATTTATACTCATTATCTTTTGGCGGGTATAATAATAAGCTGCATCCTTTCTCTTATACACTTGGGGTAAACTGTTACAGCTTCACTTGATCTGGTATGTCAAGCAGCTTATGGTGGCTAATGTTATCTAATTCTGTGTAGAAAGATGTATACTTTATTTATCCCCAAGGGGAAATTATTTTGTCACAGTAGCAGGCAACTTACATAGAAGACACAAAAAACATCAGGAATACAAAATGCTCTCTTTCTCTCTCTCTCTCTCTCTCTCTCTCTATATATATATATATATATATATATATATATATATATATATATATATATATATATATATATATATATATATATATATATATATATAAAAAAGACAGAGCGTATTAATTTAGGAAATTAAACAATAAAAGTGCAAAAATCGGTCCTTGTGACAGTGGAGCCTGATGAGTCTGTTGGAGAAAGTGCAGCGCTGTCCCTGCAGTAGGTGGTGGAGAGGGTGTAACAATACTCATTCAGTTTCTTGTTCCTTAGACTACATTATATAATTTACAATTAACCCTGTATTTGTCACTTGTGTCTGTAAGAAAAGATTATGTAGTCTGAAATCATACTTTCGGGAGTAAACGTGCATAATTTGAATGACCGCTAAACATGTATATCCTTTATTTCCTTCTTTCTACCTTTTTGAAAGCGCAACTCAACATCCTTCACTGGAAAACTTTAAATTGTCCCACATTTAAGCTGTTTCCTGGTATAGGCAGGTAAATCTGTAAGTAATCGGGAGAAAATTAGACTAACGGCATGCCTCATGTAGCCTTGACTGCAACAATTTCTCCCTTGGCTACAGATCTATTGAAAACGTAAAACGGTGTGTTTTTTTCCCTGGCCTGTCTGAAATTTCTTTTTTCCTTTACTCCACCAGATAATAACCTGGACTGGCTACTCCGTCAGTGCGAGGGGAGCTGATAATGGCCACTGTCACGGTCTGTCAGAAGAGCAGGTAATGCCTGTGCGTCACCTCATTGTGATACTGGTCAGTTGGGGCTGAAGCCATTCCAGTGCACGGCAGATGGGTTGCAAGCACACTGAAACCGAAAAGCCTTTTTCTTCACAGGAGAATAGCATTTACCAGGCAGTTCTGTTGAAAAGGTCTCGAGCACAGAGGTACATGTTTGCACAGCGCCTTGAGTGCTCCATAAAATGTCAGATTTCTTTTTTTGAAGATGGACCATAAGAGGACAGATGACAGTCTGAGCTATATCTTTTTGCTCTACACTATTTTTCATTCTTGCATTTTCTGCCACATTAACAACAACAATCAAAAACATCGCTTTTCTTGCGCCGTTTAGTATCTTTTTTATTATTATTTCGAGTTCATGTGCAACTTCTTGACTCTTTATTTGCGAGCCCACCCACGTAGATAAACTCTGCTCCATCAAAATACTTTTCTTTGGTGTGCAAATATCTCTCTCAACCAGCACTCAGTTTCCACAATGCACATAACGTCTGCATTTCAACCTACTCATTAAAGCTATACTGCACCTCTCAGAAACACTGCTGGGTTCTCATCATAGATGCAGCCACACTGCATGAGGCCGGGACGCCTGCTGGCTGCTGCCGATACTGAATGCTGAATGTTGAGAAATGTCAAGGGCTCTGTCAATCAAGTGTCTCCTTGCACATGTTTCTGCACCAATGCCACGGATATAATATATCTTGACGAATTCAGATTTTTGAATAAGAAACATCAATGCTTTTATAGCCTATAACAATAGCTTCAACGGCCTAACACACACACACACACACACACACACACACACACACACACACACACACACACACACACACTGAGTGACAGTGTTAGTTAATCCAAAATCTGCAAATATTAAAGGGGGATTTTTCAAAGTGAAAGCAGCTCTTAAGAATAAAGAAAAGTGAGATTCATTGTATGTCTGGCTGCCAAATCAATATGAGCTGATATGATGTCCAGTCATCTCTTACTGCTGTGGGAGGGAGCTTTGATTCCTCACACTCTAATCCAACTCGTATGCTTCCCCAGCAACAAACGGACTGTTAAAAGAAAAATAATTATTCGTCAGGGACCAATTGCAGAAGGTCACATGTTCAGAAATGTACAGAGGGGGCTGATAAAGAAACTAAGCAGGTCTTTTGATTTGTACTGACAGGAAGAGCAGACGAACAGAATGCTATAAAGAAAGTGATTTTTCAGTACCGACTCCGTCATTTAGAGGGGCAGAAAAGGAACTGAACTGCTATCGTAATGTACACCCATATTCGATACACATTTAATGTATTAGGCATGAGATAGATTTGCATATTGCAAAGCACTTTTCTCTCTCTCTCTCTCTCTCTAGAAAGACTCACTCGCTGAGCCCATAATCCCTGAGCATGAAACATCTTGAGTAAACTCTGGGTGCATGTGACTGCACATTCATGTCATGATACCCGCGTCTACTAAGCATACACATGGACATTTAATTTCCCTTTTGGGGACAAATCATTCTGTCTTTCTGTCTGTAAAAGAAAAGGTGCAAGGATGTGTAATTGTAGTTCCAAATAGCCTTGCCATGTGCAAATCATGAGACGATGGGCTTCGGCACACACACTGGAGAGAATGTATTTCTCATCTGCTCTGCTCCTTAGGATGAGATGGAAAACATGGCTGGAGAGAGCGGGATGCCTGGAATACCCATGGGGCAACCTTTAAGTCTGAAAAGTGAAGCCAATGCAGAAGTGCCTTAAAGGTTGCATTCTTGGCCAGCAGGGGGCGACTCCTCTGGTTGCATAGAAGTCTATAAGAAAATGACCCTACGTATCAATGAATTTATTTCCGCGGTAAACATTGTAACCTCTAGTTTTAAGTGTTCTTCAAAACAGCATGGTATTCGTTTTGCAAATTAGGGTCCTATTTAGAGTAAAATGGACCCAAAAAAAGCAGGGCGTGCTTTGGGGCGGGGCTACCTTGTGATTAACAGGTCGCTACCGCGGCGTCTAGTTGGCAGCTTTAATCCTTTCACTAGTCTGCCCTGCGACTCTGCTGCTGCGGATCAAACACTTTCAGGTCGTAATGTAGAATCCGTTGTCTGACTAAATACATACGCGTAAATTTACCAAATGGCTTTTATTTTATTTTTTTATTTTAAAAAAGCTTCACGGTGTGGGGAGTAATGTGTGCCTGAAAGCCTACCTCACTCTCAAGCCAAATTGTTGCAGGTTAATAATGCATTTTTGTTTACTATTGGCTGCTGCAGCCAAGGACTCCTCGGGAGAGAGAGACTAACTTTGCATCCTGACAGGATATGTCTCTGTGTTGCTGCGACTAAACGCAGACGACATCACAGCCGCTGGCTGGGATTTGTGATGACTCTAGCACATCATATAATCATAGAGGCCACCACACGTCAAACTTTTTCACAACTAAGCTTGTAGTTTTCTACACTTTCTACTCTCTTTGCCCCCAGTCTGCTTTGGCACAATTTGAACTTTGCCACTTACTCCTGGTGATGGATTTATTTATTTATTTTCTTCAATCAATTTCCACTTTCTGGGGCTGTTATTTCGTTCCTTTGAGGGTTGCCTCTGCAAAGACCAAGGCCTGCACGACCCTGTTGTTCTCGCCCTACAACATCCCTCTCGCTATTATCAGTTGTTCTTGCTGCACTTTAAGATTACCATTCACTTGGAGAGTAGATCCCCTACACTTCTATCTTCTTGTTAGATTCCATTAGCATCCTCCTTGCTTAGTTTTAGGTGTTTCACTGCCTGTGTTGATCTTTAAACCTGACTTGCTTCCTGCAGTGTGCTACACTGCAAAGGCTCTGAGTAAATCCTATTCTTATAGACTAAAGCTGATCATTCCTGTGGGTTTCTTATGATATCATTATCAGTGGCAACATCAGCCAACCTCAAGCTGGCTTTTTAAAGCTATTATCACACCCATTCTTAAACCTCAAAACTACTCTCTCTGCACAGCTTATTTTATACCTTTTCTTTTCTTTTGCAACGCAAGAGCTTTTAAATTGAAATATTTTCCGTGTCTTTGGTAGCTGGACCTTGCTGCAACAATCTGCCCAACACAGCACATTAAAAGCTCACTAATTAACGCTTTCCTTGTTTGTTTAATGCATACTAAAAATCCTACTGTGCAGTCACATCGAGGCTGCCAGCCAAAGAGTGGAAACCCCAGGAAGTCACTGCTTCTAGCCAAGAAAAATAGTCCACAACATAACCACAGTGAAACATTGTCTTTTCTTGTGTGGATTAAACAAATGAGATATTACATGTTAATTAATGAGTTTTAAAGGAGCTGGTCGACAGATTTTGTTACATGTGGACAGAGCCAGGCTTGCTGTTTCCGCCTGTTTTCAGTCTTTGTGCAAAGCTAAGCTAACCAACTGCTGGCTGTATCTTCAAATGTAACATGGACACAAGAGGGGTATTAATATTTCATCTATCTCTCCAAGGTTAGCGGAACACTATGGTTTACTTTTCAGTTGAACTTTAATTTATCTATATGTGGATATATTACTGTATACACATAGAAGGTTAATCTTAAAAAGGTGCTAATATACGAGATTGGGAGCATTTCAATTGCGTCTCAACGGCTCTCAACATGGCGTCGGCTGCACCGGGGGCTCGCAGCAAAGGTGCTGACAGAGCTAACGGTGTTTAACTGAAGGGGGACTGGAGAGTGGGTGCTTCACCTGCACTACAGCAAACCGCCGCATGATCTCAGTGCAGAGCAGCGGCCGTGAGCAGGGTCGACCAAGCTATATCAGGCAGACAAGGAGAATCTTAAATCACACACACACACACACACACACACACACACACACACACACACACACACACACACACACAGGGAGAGCGACTGCACTCTCTGCAGGTAGACATTTCTCCACTATATCGTTACATACATAGTAGTTGTTTGCTGCTATAATTATGCTCTCTGAATCCTCTCTGAAACGAACTGCAGTCGTGATAGATAGAAAACCTCGAACAGAAAACTGGAGCAGAACTGACAGCGTGATCGCGTACAGAAGAAGTTTTAAGATCACCAAGAAAATAGGTCTGAATGAAAGATGATCCCCCCTGTTCCTCCCTGTCTCATCCTCCCTCTGTGTGTTTCCAAACTCTGCTCGGGTTTGATACTTTATGCTGTTACACTCGACAGCTTCACACGCAAAACGGCCGGCGAACCGGAAACTAGCAGCAAGCTTGTTTTTGTTTGCTTATTAATGCAGGCCGACATGGAAATAAGCAAAGGATGTGTGATGAATATTGAGCAGTTTTATGCTTTGAGCAACATATGCCTATTCTTGTCTATAAATGCATGAATTAGTATGTAAATGATGAGCCCTTCTGCTTTATCTACTGATGTGTCAGTCATCTGGTTCATTACAGGTTGGTCAATATCCTCATTATCACAACAAGGACGTGATTTTCCTCCAAATTAAAGAGGAATCTTCAGTTCGGATGGAGCATCGTTCGCACCATGATCTTTTGGGTATTATTAAGATTATTCTGTGCAACTCTCAGAAGTGTTTAGATACTAACGATGATGGAGTGAATCTATATTTATGAAATGAGTACACAAAGAACCTCTGCGCTCATACAACAAACTGAAACTTTATTTTGCAGATGGATGCTGAAAAAGCATTTGATGGAATAGAACCCAATTTATTTTTTCATTATCTTTGATAAGTTTTTCTTCCAGAATTCAAGGTGACCCGTGGTTTTTAACTTTTGATTTAAAATGTGAACGAATGTATCCTTGATGATGCTTATCCACTTCATTCCCTTCCCCGAACACGTATGACTCAACAAGGTTACGGAGCAGCCTCTCATACCGTCTTTCTACAAGCTCTTGGGCAAAAGTGTCTCCAACGAGAGCTGACGTGTCAAACTGGCTCTTAAATCTGAGGAAATGGAAATGGAGAGCAAATTTAATTCAGTCAGTGTGACTGACAATTAATTGGTTTTACACATTTTCACAACTCATGAGACTTTAAACAAATTATTAGTTCAGTTAAAGGTGCAGTGTGTAGGATTTAGTGGCACCTAGCGGTGAGGCTCTAGATTACCAACAACTGAATAGACCTCCGCTCGCCCCTCCCTCTCAAAGCTTGTCGGAGCACTGTGGTGGCCTTGTAGAGCTGGTGTTTGGTTTGTCCGTTCTGGGCTTCTGTAGAAGCCGCATGTAGACTACGCTAACGAAAACGCAACAATTCTCAGTTTCAGGTGATTATGTACTGATGAAAACCTCTAATATGTTTGTGGTGGCGGGGGCGTGTTTAGGCTCAGCTGCGGAGGGGAGTGGGCCGAGGCACAGGTGCTGGGAAGAGGCCTAATTGGCCTCAGCTGAAACTGATCAGATGATTTGTGTCTCTTCCCTATATTAAGCTCGGTAGGCATGTAGGTGAGAGAGGTAGAGCCAGAGGTGCAGTCTGCCAGGGCTTACGGACACAATAAAAGTATTTGCGAAAAGATACCTTGGGTGCTCGTGTCATTGGTGCTGGGAAGAAAACTCGGGAAGGTAACAGGAGCGTGTTATAATGTATAATATATTTATTGCAGTAAATACCTCTAAATGCTCCACGCTGGCCCTTTTAAAACAGTCAAAGTATTTTTACAGCGGCAGGAAGAACGTATCCCTCTACTTACATGTTGGTGTGGACGTCTGCATACAACATTTAAATAACTGCATATTCTCTGCAAATTAAATGAAACCTAAATCATTAACTGGTAATTCTACAATTCAACTTAATTGTTAACTGTGTTACCATGTCAACGGGTTGTTCTTTAAGACACTTGATAACATACGGGAACCAAACAAATAAAATAAAAAGCTGTTCTAAAACTGTATTGTTCTTGTATTTGTGTAAAAAAACAAGTTGAGGTTTTGAATATTGCATGCGTCCAATATTTGTCTCATTATGAAGTAGCTAACAAAATAAATAAGCATTCCACACGATCCTGTGTAGTTTAATGTTGACTCGGTGTAATGCCTGTTTCTATGCTGATGTGTGACATGACACCTTTTGTGCTGCGCTCGTTTGTTCTGCTTTTCATCCGACTTGAATCAATAATTTCAGACACTGTTGTCGCGTTTCCCCCCCACATTCTTGGCACTTGTTTACTATTATTTAGTACTCTGTGACCTTGAAATAAGTTTGACAGATAATTGCAGTTTCACACTGACGCTGTCCGTGGAGGGAGACGGTCATTATTATTGACCGGCTGCACAGCCGCGTGAGCGAAGAAGAAAACGATCATGAGGGGGGTCGCCTTTCCTAACAGCAGCTCAATATCGCCGGGGCCCAAATCCATGGCATTCCTAATCATTAAGCACCACCTCAATCTATGACACAAAGAACCTAAATTAATTTATAGCCTCGCTTTTCGCCACACATACTGATTGGCGTGCCCCAGGCCGCTCCACATATCCTAGGACAGGGTTTTCAGTGTATTGACTGAGTTGTAATGACAGCGCTTAGAGCAGGCGAGAGGCTGGCTGTGCAGGGGGGAAAGGAGGGAGGTGAGGTCGACACACTGAGACGCAGCGCTCACTGGCCGGGATTCCAGCAGCTCCAATTTACAGGCTTGATTTGATTCGGTGTGGGCGAAGCAGTGGTCTCCGTAAAACGGTCTTAGATGCAATTCACAGAGACGACATGGCTCGGCCCGTTTGTCCTTTGTGTCAAAGTTCTGGAGAGAATGTAGAAGTCTGGAGGAAAAAAGCCTTTGTGAAGTCTCCTCAGCTTCACAAGACATCCTTGGGAATTTCAGACTTTTAAAACTTTGCCTGGATCATCACCCCCAAGCTTGGCGAGGCATGAGTAAAGATGGATCTGAAATGTGTCTTCAAAGTCCCTCGATGGACTTTGTACTTTTTTTTAAAAGGCCTTTATACGGATTTCTCAGTATTGGACACGAAACAAAAGTCCTTAAAGTTTCCCTTCCTGGTGAAGCTGGAATGGCCTCTGACACAGAGCGCCGCAGTACCAAACATAAATAGTGAGGCTGGCTTGCTGCAAGCCTTGGAGAAGATTGCCGATACAAGAGAGAAGGACTTGCAGAGCAAGGTGTGAGGAACAGCATGTTTAGCCTGTGGGGAGTGGTGTACTTCTCTGCTAAGCCCTCACTTGACATCACACTTGATGGTGAGCCAGCGCTGATATTTTAGCCCAAAACTTCTGCTTCTGTCTTGTAAGGTAAAAGACATTGGCAGCAGTGTCTTTGCTCAGGCGCCTCTTAGATCAGTCTGCATGTAAGCAATGAGATGTCACAGCCTCTTGTGAATTTAACGAATGCACTTCCTGGCTTTCATTGCGGCATGAGTGTTAAAAACACTGATTATATCTTTATGTGCTGTGTGGTGATCACTCCACCTCCTGTACGCTTCTGGAGATACCAGCAGGTACATCACACATCTACATGCGACCCATGTCCACTTTTGCCACCCCATATCCTTTTTGTCCAAGTAAATCACTTCCAAGATTGCCGTCTCATTGAAACGCAATCTTCTGTTGCCAGACAACAGGAATGCACCGATGAAGGTCCATCGAAGGCTGCGTTTTCTTTGTAGGAAAAAAAACATGAATGTACATCGCATTTGTTTGATTTGCTCTGTGCCTCATGCCTCTTAACTGTATTTGTACTTCACGCCTCGCTGCTATATCATTTAGGACAAAGCGTCTGTTAAACAGCGTGTGAGGACAGATTTTTCTCACCGTTCAGGTCAAAATGCGGCACAATAGATTTTGGTATCAAAACAAAAAAGTCACAGTTGCCATATGATCTAAAAATTAAATGAATGAAAGATAATAAAAGATACTCCTTTGCAGCGTTTTGAATAAAGATCTCATAGGTTCCTTGAAATGTTTCCCAGAGTGCAAACTGAGCGGCGAGCCAGGTGGAGGTGAATCTTTCATTCTGCACATTTAATTCAGAGTGTTACTATCAATAGAATATCAAGATTATTTAGTGTATAACATTAATGATAACTGCAGGAAAAGTCCTCCTGTGTGCTGAGATGATTGCCACGTAAGTGCCTTATAATTTGATGGTAATGGCCTTTTTCTAGTCTTTAAAACTAAGTGTAATCCACTTGGGAGTCTTAATGACAACGAGTGCTAATCAATGTGTGAGAAACCTCCCTCGGGTTTTCATTCAGACACGTAAAATAGTCGAATATAACTGCACGACAGAGCCAAACGTGTTTTACTCTAATCTGTGGCATTTCAATTTGAGTACAATTATCAGTTGGCTCCTTGTTATTCCCTGTTAATATACTGCAACACACTAACGCAATGCAAACCGTTATATTGTCTTTTGCATCCTACCTGGGGAAAAACAACAACCCTCAAGCACACAGGAAGTGATGTGTGTAACATCTCCATCTTTATAGACAGCCTGGAGCCAACCTTTGATTCCCTGATAAAGTCTTTTAGATGTAAACTTTATTTATATAGCACCTCTCTAGCAATACAAAGCACTTTCTGGTTATTTATATTTTAAGAACTATTTACTTCTTTAGTAATCTGACAGCTTCTAAATCTAAGAATCTAGTGTTCTGTGGCACAAGCAAAAACACTGCATCAAAGGTTACCTTGATTATCTTTTGTTACTGCTTTCAACTTAAAAAAAAGAAAGGATCTGGTTTTAGATTTCCCCAGAAAGACAGTCATCAAAGTACTGACAAATGACCTGTTTTTTTCTTGTACTTGCTGAAATCTTCCCTCTGTTTCCAATGGTAATGTCTCCATAGCAACATCGGTGCAGCAGCCACGAACAGAACTCCAGTCCGTGTGAACTCGTCTTGAAACCTTAAAAAGCCTCCGACAACAGATTCATGGAAGTGCATTCTAATAAACCAAAACGCGTCCATTCTCAGAAACCCGTCCGGGGTTGGCTCTGAGCAGTGGGAGTGAAAGTAAATTATGTTAAAGGAGATAACATTTAAAAACCAAGTCTGAGGTGGTTTACCATTTTCATAATCCGTCGAGGTTTGGATTCAGCAGCTTACAGGAAGTGATATGTTTCTAGAAACTCCTTTTTAAAAGGCAAAATGTGTATAAAGTCACAGTAGAACTTTAAAGAACTTCTGTGTTTTCTCGGCATCGCCGGAATCCAATCGATTTCCCCCCGCAGCTCTTCTTCATACTTGATTCGTTATTATTCGTATTCTCTATACATAGCTCATCGGCCTTCCTCTTTGAAGTTGCCTCGGTGCTTTGTGGTTTTCACGCTATCGATCCTGAATCAAATCCTCACAATGTGTGTGTGCAGCGAGAGACGGACTTCTCTCGCTGCACACACACATTGTGATTCTGTAAGCTCTGTTCACAAAGGACTGTCTTTGCATTGTTGCAGAGGAGCCTTCAAATACACTGTCATTCCTACAGACACCCAGTGTATACTGTGAATATATATATGATATCATAATCTCTGGCTGAAATTCATAACTGATCCAAAAGCTATGTGTGGGAGTGTGGCCTTAAACAAATGCTTCAGCATAAAAAAGAGATATATTTCATATTTAGTTTGTCTGTTTACGTGAAATGCCAACTCCTTTCTTCAGCCATTGTTGTCAGTTTTTATGGCTCCTTTTTGGGGCTCTCCAGGCTTCTCTTGTGCCTCAATCAATTCTGTTTGTCGGGCCGACACGGCAGCAAATCCCCCCTCCGGCAGCACAGAACCACCTGACAACTAGCATTACAGAAAAATTGTGCTGGCCACTTCTCGGACGTGGAGTTTGAAGGAATATGCAGTTGATTATTGCTTGTGAAAATGCTTTTCTTTCATCTTTTTCATCAGTGTGGAGGATGACCTTCAGAGCTGTGTGGAGGGCGGAGGAGCCATCAGAATTAATTAAGGCTGCTGCCCTTGTCAAAGAAGTCCTGCTGGTGGTTGTGACAGAGGTGTGTGGTTCTCTCTCACACACACACTACTTATAACTTGACACAAAGCAGTGAAGGCTACCATTATTACTGTAAGCTAGATAGGCACGTAATAAATGTAAATGAGACAGAATAAAAAATTACAGGTATAGATTAGCTCATAAAGAAGCTGAATATATTATTTAGAATAAAGACACTTGACTCCATGTTGTAATTTATCACCAGAGAGATCTGACAAAGGCAGAATGAGCAGAGGGTGAGGAGTCAAGGTGATTACCCAGCATGCTCCAGCCCTCTGACTCAACGTGTCAATCTATCAATGGACAGTTCTCGTTGCCGGGGAGTCAAACACCGACGGTTTGTAACGCCCCTCGGGACTTTCAAGTAACTACGATGTAAAACCCACCCGCTCCATTACTAGACGCTCGGAGAAAATGCTCCGGGAGCGTGATGACGTAGAGCAGTGGTTCTCAACCATTTTTCAGTGATGTACACCCTGTCAAATATTTTTCCAGCCAAGTACCTTCTGACCAGCGCAAAGCATTCTTGGTTGAAAAGAAGTTGTAATACACAGTGCTGTGCCATCAGTGTATGATTTAATATAGAATATATAACATTTGGTTTATGAACTTGCAATTATATTCTATTGAATATTTATTTAATAACACATTTTAAAAGGATTTTTGAATGGATGTTACTTTTATTTAAGAAAAGAATCTCACGTGCCTTCACAGTGCCTTCACGTACCCCCATTTGAGAACTACTGACGTATTAAGACTGAAAGGAACAGCAACAGGTGGATTGGTCAAACAAACACAGGACTTGTGTCCCAAAGTTATAGTAACTTGTGTATTATTTTAAACCAACCACAATGGTTCTCCTGCACCTAACTAAGTGGTTTTGTTGCCTATATATAAGCACTTATTTTTGCCCAAACATGATTATTTTCCCAAACCTCACTAAGTGGTTTTGTTGCCTTTACCCGCGTACGTTTTATTGTGTGAATTCACAACATTAACCATTAACCTGCGACTCTGTTCCAGCGCATAAGGAATTTGAAGAAGTGTCAGTGCGCTGTCCATCATTGAGTGAATAGAGGAGCCAAGGCCCTCATACCATCATCTAGACCCCAAATGTTCCTTTCATAATTCACCCAAATCTCCCTCATTGTCTGCCACATCCACATCTCACATTCACATTGATTCTCTGTGAGATCTTTTTCTCTCTCTCTGTCTGCCTCTCTTTGTCTGCTCCTGGTCCCAGGAGTGGATGGCCACATTTTTAAAGAGCAATAACTAAGGTTTTTACTGGCTCCAGAGCTCTGAATGACCACCATCCATCTGCAGGGGAGCCGGCAGTGTTGTTGATCAATATCAATGACTCGAGGATCTCTCCGCGAGGCGCGGACATTTCTCACTTTCCAAGCGTTATGCTCCATCTTGGAGACTAATCACATTTTTCAGCTGTTCTACGAGAAGCTGGCAATCCAAGATGTTTCAGTTACCAAGTGCTGAAAAGCCGTGACAGAAGCCAAACAGTAGAGTAATTATATTTTGGAGCATTGATATTGTGATTAATATCTTCATTATATTTCTTAGTTAAAATTCAAGCCTGGAGAGAGAATCATAATCAGCTTTAATGGCCATGTAAGTTTACACATACATGGAATTTGACTCCGGTTACACGTAGCTCTTCGTACTTATTCACAATATAGAGTAAACAAGATAAATATAAAAAAGACCTGAAGTCCACTTGTCATCTCCACAACTTGAGGTTGTTCAGCTCCATGGAGCGCTTGATGCAGGAAGGGACTTCACACAGCTCCAGTGATCGGTTGAAGATCTGCGTGAAGATGGGGGACAGCTTGTCAGCGCAGACTTTCAGGCAGCAGGGGGACACCGTCTGGGCCCGGAGCCTTCCTGATCTTCTGTCTCTGAAAGAGCCGACTCACATCCTCTTTGCAGATCCCCAGTGCCGGTGGGGGGTTGGATGGGGGAGGTGAGAAGGAGGCAGAGAGTTGAGGTGGTGAAGGTGATGGTTTGATGATGGGGCAGTGGGGCGGTGTGGAAGTGGGCTTTTCAAACCTGCAATAGAAGACGTTCAGGTTGTCAGCCAGGCTTCTCCAAACTGACGAGGGGTCGTTGGCTGAAAAGTTGTTTTCCAGCTTTTCAGTGTAGCTCTTCTTAGCTACCTTGATCTCCCTAGTCAGTGTGTTCCTGACCTGGTTGTACAGAATCCTGTCCCCAGCTCTGTAGGCCTCCTCTTTAGCCTGACGAAGCTGCCTGAGTCTTGCAGTGAACCAGGGTTTATTGTTATATGTGCAGATGGTTTTAGTCGGCACAAACATGTCCTCACAAAAACTGATGTGTGATGAGCTCATCCAGGTCTGTAGCAGCAGCCTCAAAAACACTCCAATCAGTGGAGGCAAAGCAGGACTGTAGCTCCAGCTTGGCCTCATTGGTCCATCTCTTCACCACAGGCTTTGCAGATTTTAGTTTCTACCTGTAGGACAGGGGAAGATAAACCAGACAGTGATCAGAGAGTTCCAAAGCTGCATGAGGGACTGAGCTGTGTGTGTGTTTGTGTGTGAGTGAGACTGCTAACTGTGGATAAAATGTTCAAATTTATCCAAGACAGGGGTGCATTATCTTTGAGGCAGAAAATACAAATTTGGGCAACAAAGTGGAGCTTGAATTGAACAATGTCTAAAGCCAAAAGGGTTTACCGTGTCCAAAAAGCAGCATAACGCCTGCAGTCATGAAACAGGGTTAGATGTAGTAATTGTTCAAACTAGGATATGGTCACAAACTTTTTTGGCAGCACTTGGTTTAACCTGTATCGGGCAAGTAACCATATATGGTCATTTCCGCGCTGTACATATGGCTTACTTCCCGCTCCTCAGTGAGTTCAAGAATCACGAAGTTTCCACCCAGCCAATCAGCAAAGATCTCCCTACGTCACACCACCCGCCTTTGTGGCATTTGACCAATCAGCAGAGACCTGGAGCGCATCTGACTCTGAAACCCGGAAGAGATGGTTGTGCAGCGCGATTCTATCTACAATTACGGCTCAAACAACTAAACTAACCATGGTAAGTTGATGCAACTCACATGTTATGCTTGAATAATTGCACTAAGTGATTAAATGCGTGTTTTTTGTGGAGGACTTTGTGAAATTAGTGAAATTACGGCATGAAAAACGTAGTCGCCATATTTGATCATACACCCGGTGTTACGGATGAACAGGCAGCCGTGTTAACTGGGGTCCGAACGCGTCTGCTGTAGTCGTCGTTACAGCAGATGTTGAGAAACATACCGGCCTAGACGTTGTACTTTACAATATCGCTGCTTTATCAAACAAATAGACAGCTGTTTAAAATCAGACCATTCAAAACGTCTTTGTAGAGCAGCCGTCACTAACAGGCGGTCCGGACCCAGACGCCGAATTATTAACTGTTGATGGATCGCATCTATTTCACCGGCGAAGCTTTTCCTGCTTTTACGGCTCTCGGTCCAGGAAACACACCAACCAATCACACGCCTGGAAAATTCTACTCGACCAATCACGTGTGTGTATTCCGAGAAGCGGCGCCTTCGACTCGAGTGAGATGTTCACACACGGGAGGAGAGAGACCCCATAGTTGGAAAAAGTCCGTCGTGAGCCAGAAGTTATTTCACTTGGCGGTCCAAAAATAGAAATGTGGACCGCTTAACCGGAGCCTTGAACCAAGAATGGACAGACTGTTATATGTTTAGTATTCCCACAAACAGTTCAAGGGCAGTATGTCTCATGTTCAGCGATATTTAAAGCAGCGATGTGAAGCGCCACCACGAGACAAAGCACAGATCTTTAGAGCAAAAAGCGAATAAAAGAGAGCCGAATATGATCAGAACCCTAACACCTTAATAAATTGACCAACAATGATGTGAACAGAGAGGAGAAATGAGCTGAAACAAGTGGTTAAGTCCCCGAACACACATTTCTCTTTTTAGATGACAGTAATATAATATCTCGGCTCTTTTGACGCCTGAATAAACTGAATTTGAAGCGGCATGATAATTATTACATTATTTTTTCTAAAATAATAAATTAAATGTATTAATTTTATTTATAGTCAAATTTTTCAAAAGCTTTGTTTCAAATCCAGCCTTTAATTTACTTTAAATAAGAGAAGATAATGTATGTATTATTTCAGTTAAATTAGAAATCTGTAATAATACATATTGTTTAGATGTTAATAAATGTAACTTTATTTAATCTGACAGTCAGTTGTTGACTACATACAGGCGTTAATACAACTGTTGGCTACTTGAATACATATGGCACAACATCATATTGCACATTATTATGACCTTTGCATGAGGAAATTATCTCGAACTGGACCTCACAGAATTTTAGTTGAATGCCCCTGTTGTAGAGCTACAAATTAATGAGGCAGAGGTTTGTGATGTTGTTATGAGGTGAAAATACACAATGTGGACAATAACACAAAGGAGGCAACAAGAAAAGCAGAGCCATACAATTAAGAATTCAACCAGCCAAGAACACAGATGTCAAACAGTTGAGTTCACTTAGGGCCACTTAAACCATGTGAATATATGACAAAGTTAATGTGGTTAAACACATTATGATGTGTATCATAAATTATATATGGTCATAAGTGTATGAATACCCAAACATTTATACCCATATGTGATTGTTTACCATCTGTTCAAAGATGGGCATTGACCACATTAAGTTTGTTGAATTCTCATGGTTTACGACGACGTACTCCATGTGGCTGGCAGTGTGGTCACAAGTTGATCTAGTTGCTCTCTGCCTTAAGTGCGACTGCTGACTGTGTACATTATTTCATTGTATACTGACGATGCTATGTCTATCGTGGCGTAGTGGTAATGCCTCTGACCTTCGTCAGTTAACACAGCTGCCTGTTAATCCGTAACACGGTTCGCATAGAAACTAGAATTGATAGGGAATTTTTGAACATATCCACAAGCAGCTAATAAGCCATACTTAGTGCATTTTCTTTACAAATAATGCAATACAGTTTAGGACTAGGGTTGGGTACTGAGAACCGGTGTCCAACATGTCCGGCCCCTACCGGACCGAAAAGCAACGCAGATTGCGGTGCTTCCTTCCGGTGCCTGAGCCAATTTTTAAATCCATTTTTTTTTTTTTTTTTTTACACTACTCTGTAATGTTGCACGCTATATAGATACTAAAAAGGTACCCGTACATTTAAAAACGCTAAGATTTTGATGTATCGATACTCTATTAAAATAGCGCGGATCGGAGCACACTCGCTGCTCCGCTCTGTCGTCCGCCTGCATGCATGCAGAGCGGGGCTCAAGGGGGCGGGGCTTCCAGCACTCACGCGCAGCGCGCGCACACAGATCGCTGGAGACACGAGCACGAACTTGGCTTGCTGGAACAAATCTCGCCCGTTGATATTAATAAAGCAGTTTGTAGAATCCAACGGTGTCTGAGTTCTGTTGCACACGGTCCAATCAGGCCACCTGATGCTTGTGTCTGTTCTTTTTTTAAATATATATTGTTTGAAGTTAAAAGGTTTGAAGCTGTAGTTTGAAGTCAAGTGTTTTGTTTGTATTTATTTTATGTATTTATATTTCTAGTATACTTTAAACAGTTAATATATTGTTCAATTTGAAGAAAAAAGATTGCCTTGGCAATAAAAAAAGTATCGGATTAGGCACCGGGTATCGTTTTAAAAGTATCGGTTCAGCACCCACCGGTATCTGACAAAAAACAAACGATACCCATCCCTACTTAGGACTTTGTTTTAATGTTGCCAAAGTGTTGTATAACACTATACAGTGATTCAGAGAGAATGTTAACCCATTTCTAGAAATAGTCAAGCTATAAATAGTGACTGAGTGATTTGTCATTTTATGACCTTATAACAGTAGTTTAATCTTTTATTGCATGTGTTTAATCTTTTAGGAAGAGCCTGCTCGTGTTTTATATGGCAAGAGATGGCAGACTGTTGTCGTGCCAGCCCACCCTGACGTCAGTGACGATGAAGAAGAAGAAAGTGACGGTGACGAGGTGGCAGACTCTGACTTTGTCCTGACCGCCCACAACCAGGACATTCCAGGCCCAAGCGCCAAGAGGAAGCACAAGCACCCTTCAGTGGAGGTGCTCCTGGACAGTGACAGTGAGGATGATGAGCAGCCAGCACCACAAGCTAAGAGGCCATGTAAATACAGTAAGTCAGCAGCCAGGCCAACCACCCGGCACAAAGTTGACATGAACAACACAGCCCTGCCTGAATACCAGCACTCCCCCCCTGACTACATTGAAACCCCTTTTGAGTACTTTACGAGGTACTTTGACACCAAAGTCATCAGTCATATCACCCACCAAACAAACTTATACGCTGCTCAGAAAGACATAAACACCACTTTCCACACAAATGAGGGGGAAATGATGACCTTTGTGGCCATCCTCATCTATATGGGGGTTGTTCTGCTCCCAGCCGTTGACGACTACTGGGCCATGAAGACCAGGGTCCCTCAGGTTGCCAACCTGATGTCATCTAAGAGGTTCAAGCTGCTGAAAAGGGTTGTCCACTTCTGTGACAACACTGAGATCCCTGGCACCAGTGACCGCTTCTTCAAAGTCCGGCCTCTGTTCAGCTTTCTCAATACCGCTTTCCTGCTTGAGCCACAGACTCCCAAACAGTGTGTGGATGAGGTGATGGTTGCCTACAAAGGGAAGACAGCCGATAACCTGAGGCAGTATACAAAAAAGGGTTTTAAGTTGTTTGCCAGGGCCTCTGAGGATGGCTTCATCCATGACATGGTGCTATGCCAGGGCAAGACTACCCTGGAGGCCCATGATGCCTCCCTGACACCTGAACAAAAAGCCTTGGGTCCCACCAGCCAGATTGTCTCTGTCCTGGCCAGTTCCATGGCCTCCCCCACTACCACAGCCATCTTTGCGGATAACTTTTTCAGCAGCCTGGAGCTGGGGCGGTACCTCCGAGACCATAACATCAGGAGTTACAATGCCAACATGGGGGCCATTGACAAGAGTAACATGTTGGTCCACCTCTACCGCACCCCCATGAGGGCCAAGAGGTGGTACATGCGACTGTTTGCCTATGCCATTGATGTCAGCCTCACAAATGCCTGGCTTATGTACAGGCGGGACTGCAAGGCCCTCGGCGTCAACGCCCGGTCTCTGAAGAGTTTCAGGATCGCTGTGTTTGAGGCTGCCAGGAGCCCGATGACAGACACATGTTGCTTATTGGCCCCTGTTGAGAGCCTGACGAGCACTGCTGATATCCCTCAGCCTGTCCGGGGACAGCGCAGCCACACCCCAAGTGATGCTGAGCGGTTCAATCTGTCCCTCTTCCATGCCCCGGTCTATGCCAAACGCCAGACCTGCAAGTACTGCAGCAGGAAAGGCAACATAATGCGATCGAATGTGGTATGCAGGGTCTGCAAGGTCCACCTCTGCTTCAACGGTGACCGTAACTGCTTCATCAGTTACCATGAATAAGTGACCTGATGTTGACTGTTCTATTACCAGCAAGTGTTTTAAAAGTGATGATATAATGTTTTGAAATACATGTTCTTTTCACCTTTTTCACGTGTATTTCTTGTATTTTTTTATATATACACTTATGTATACATTTTTATATATACACTTTTTTTTAAATGTATACATACACAACAAAATATGATAACTTTGTTGTTGTTTTTTAAATGTCACAACAGTAAAAGAGTATTGTTATGTCCTCCAATAGCACTTCACAGTTGACATTTTTGAATCTCAAAGTATTTCAATGAGTGCCCATTAAAGAGTTAACACAAAAGTAGCAGGGTGTTGAATGAATGAATGAATGAATAAAGAGCACTTGAGAGAAAAGTCAAAGTCCGGCTTAGTTCTCGCCACCGCACACCTGATCAAACGCAACGTGATTATCGTATGGTCAGTTTTGCAACATTATCCGAAGCAGCCTTCCCAAGGGCATCACTTGAGCCACAGAGATTAATGCTTGATTAATAAATAGTAATAAATACCTGAAAAAAGCTAGGAACATTCAAAATTACAACAATTTTATTTCCTGAGTGAGGAACAAATCAGGGTTGACCTGATAATAAATCAATTATTAATACGTTGCTGAATATCTCATATCTTAAAAGCACAGACTGAGAGATGCTATATTAATTCATCATTAGATAATGATTAGGAACGGCACAAAAATGATTGTGGTGGACAGGGCTTCATTTGATTAAAAAAAGTGAGACCCTCCCCGGCCTTAATCATAATTTCGTTTGGACCCTTCCCTTAACATGGGAAAAATACACAACATGGAGTATGGCATGCTTTTCCCAAAAGTCTTCATTTCAGCATAATTATAATTTTGTAATAATTTGAGAGTCCCATCTGATAAGGGACAAAGAATATTCTGTGGCTTCGGTGCATCTTATGCCATGCTCTGTTAACCTAGCACGATGCTAACGCTCTCAATCGTCTGTTCGACAGCTCTGGAACTGAAGCAAAATGCAACTGTTGAGCAACAGGAACGGGTTTGGGTCTGCGCTCCTGCTGTGGCACCACTGATAAATCTATAAAACATTAAGAGATTTTGGGATTTTGCGAAGGTAAAAACCCAAAGCAACAATCATCAGTACACTTGACTTGTCATTGGAAAAACTATTCCTCATAGCTCCATGGTGGACTTCTAAAGCTTGCTTTCACTACATGCTGTGTTTATTTAATTTTTTAAGGCGTCGCTATCACTTTTGCTACAGACCTTGACCAAGGATGTGATTATTTTTATGCATCTGGACTTAATATGATGGCTAAAATATTAGATTTTAGAATCCTGATGTCTCTGGTTTGTTAAACTAATTAGGGATGTGTCCTTGAATGTACTACTTTACTCAAAGGGTAGCCTGAGTAATGTTCCAGTAATCTTGTAGTACTAAGGGTTTTCTTAGTCACTGCTAAGTATAATGAATCACTTTACTGTGCAGTACACAAAAAGAGGAACTTAATGATTAAGTAATAAGTCATTAATGAGTAGTTCCTATTCTTGCACAGCAGCTGATTTATAGTTAATCCGGAACAACACATGAAGAAAGTGAACAGTTTTTGGAGTCTACGATAATTGTGACTGATCATTATCGAATGAGTCATGACTATAGTATTGTTTTCGAGGAACTCATCAGGATCTATTAATATAGTCCTCCATTATGATTGGTTCCGCGCTTGTTCCTTAGCAACTCCTCGGCTATGTGTACCTATTGTGAAGTGTTACCCCACTGCCAATATTAAAGGCCAACCAAGTGACACGAGAATATCACCAAAACCCTCTAAAAGATTAAAATTTCTCCCTGTTGGTGCCAGAGAGCTGTCAGCATGTAGCACAAAGTCGAAAGTGCAACAGTGAAGAAAAGTTGCATATTGTTACTTGGAGACAATACAAGCAACTCCTCCAAAGGTCTGAGCCACAGAGCCAAGAAGAGGGAGGGAGAACTGCACTTTTAATGTTCCATACTTTTAAATAAATGGTATCCACGTTCTAAACATAAAGTGAACTAAAGACTCAACTGAAAAATGGTCTATTTGATATATCTCCATTCGCAGAAAGAACCCAATCTCACTTGTATCCAGAACATTGAACAAGTCAGCAGAGGAGTAGAGATGTCCCTGCGTGTCCTTATGTGTCTGGAGAGATTGCGAGTCCGAGACTAGAATGACTGATTCGTCGATTCTTGTCTCCTTCAGGTGAGTTTTGATTAATTCCCATCCAGGTAATTGGACTCCCGATCCACATTAATTCAAAAAAGGGACAGCTGTCGACTGATAAAGAACAAGTCTGAGTTTCATCAACATTTTAATCACAGTGTAAATTAGTCAAACGGTATTTGTTGTTTACCACGCCGTTGTCAGCCTGTCGGCACCAGATAGATCATTAAACTTTAATATTCACAGTGGCAGTCTTTTTAATAACGTACTATTGCTTTAGAACAAAGGCAGTGTGAAGTAAATGTGGGTGGGACAAACACACCAATTAAACCTGGAGTGGGATCCAATATTCTTGAAAGTATTTCAGCTGAGCCAGTATGTTTAAAAAGTCAGATAAAACGACTGAATGTGGAATTACTACTAATCGTTTTTCATCAACTATAACTACGGCAGCACAGCACAACCTGGATTACTGAATGGTTGGATAATTTAAGCAGAACATTTTTAAAGCTGCCCTAGTCAATATGTATACATCAACAATGGGTCAATGGCTTTGCAGCTCTCTTCAGCTACACTGGACATTTTATTTTAAATCACCGTTTAGTCCTCACTGCTCTCCTCAGTGTTGTTTCCAGTTGCAGCAGGCAATTGGTTTTCAACCAGCACCAAATGACAGACAGACTAAGTGAACTGCTAACTAGTGGTCACAGTGGAGCATTTAGTGGAGGAAAAAGCTAATATTGCTCTTAAGAGTTGGTGGGGACCAACAACAGAGCTAAAAGAGAGTGAATATCGGGCTTAGATTCATCAGATGGCCTGATACCCGGGTCTGCTGGGTGTGCAGGCCCCAAGAAACTACCAGAAAGGCGGTTTTGAGTACTTTACCAAGTATTGTAACATATTCATGTGTTTATACGGTGCAAGATGGTCTCCAGTTTAGTTTTGCTTCTTAAAAGGAATAAAAGAAGGTTGTCGTGTTGATGCTGCTCTGATATCACAGGAGTAAGATCTGCACTCTGATATGATTCTTGGAGAGCGAGCCAGTGTTATAGGGTTCTTTTGTTATTTCATGCACTCAACATGTCTAGATCGATACACGCGCCTATAATTCACAGTTTCTGTGAGCCAGTAATTCATCTCACACCCCGCTGACAGCCATCCAACATTTCTCCTGATTCTTTTCATGCAATATCTATTACTACTGCAGTAAAGTTGGGCAGCATTAGAAATAATTAGCTAATTATTAACAATTTAAGATCAAGGGCCTCACTGCCTTTTTCCCCCACATTAAGTGAGACACCTTTAAGTGACAGCCCCGAAGAGCCACATCAAGCCAGTCACACGCTCACTCTATTCATGCACAAAGTCTATAAGATATGCCTTTTTTTTCCCAGAAATATAAAATAGTTTTATTTGGGGCGGTGGGGGGCTGTGACAGTATCCATTGGCTTTGATGCAATGAGCCACTGTTAATTGGCTGTAAATGTTCTGATTGATAGTGCTAAGGAGACGGAGACAAGCTCTTAAGCTCGTCCTAACAGGCCTCCTGCTGCTTTATTGCAGCGCATCAATAACCCTGCAGTATCTGTAGCACCGTGTCTGCACTCCACTTGTCCTCTTTCTTCCACTCATCAGATAGGGGCCTCCCAGGGCTCCCTCCGTGAACAAGTTACGTGTCTGTTTTGGGGCTCCTTTATGAACAGTTATCTATCTAGGCTGGCATGTTCCCTGCGTACTTGTGATGAATGCAAAAGAAGAAAGCTTCAGTGAGCACGGAGTGCGACTTTTTCATAATTCTGATGCTCAAGACAATATATCAAAGTGTTGCCGGGGATGGCTGCTGAAATTGTTTGTCGTTCCGAGCATTTTCCATTTGAATCAGCCCAGTGCCGATTGCATATTTATTTTGCCTCTTTTTTCCACAAAGAAAATTCACTTTTTCTTTTGTTGCTAGAAAACAAATCGTGTGTTCCATGTTGAAGACACTTTCCCGAATAAGTGATTGCAAACTGTGTTTTCACATTGGTTCAATAATGAATGGTGAGCTGTTTGTTTATGCTTGCCAGAGGGGCAAACATTGTAATTTTGGTTGGATGCTAAAAGGCATTTTCAGGGATTTTGTTAAACCGTGGCATGCCTGACTTACACTTTGGAATAATTAATAGATAGATAGATAGATAGATAGATAGATAGATAGATAGAGAGTTGCACCTTCTGTGTGACCAATGCACTGAAAAAAACCCCACAAAACATACATTATGATGTGAAGAGCTAAACTTGCAATGATCGTGTGGCAAACTTGTGTTGAAGCTTAGGTCGGTAAACCTTTATTTTTTGGAATCTTTCTTTTTTCAACAATTCTTAAAATTCTCATTACAACCCGATAGCACTGCCTGTGCTCTCACTGCGCATCGCTGGAGTCTAACGCTGGCGGCTAGCTTGACAGCTGTTCAGTGTTTGTTTTCATAATGATTATTTTGGGGGAGTGGCTGAAGGGATTGTCTGTTAGTGTTGCCGACTTGGGGACTTTCTTGCTAAATTAAGCGATTTTTGGAGCAGGCAATGGGCTGGGACTTTTCACTTGCATAATTTTTTTTTTAATCTAGCAAACTGGTAGTTTCTTAATATTATGCCCCCTAGCGGGAGACAAAACTATGACACATTCTGTCATGTTTTTCTCGACTGGTGTTTTCTTTCTCACGCACGTCATAAGTACAAAGGATTTGATTCCAAGTACCAAAGAGATGAATTTGCGAACACATTTACATATCTGAGTAATGTACAGTTCCTATTTGAAGGTTATGGTAAGCCTCCTGTACAAGTGCCAATGTCTGCGGAAACTGCTGCAACGGACTGCAGTGTCCGTAAGCACACACACTTTCACAACCTTGAACCTCCATCAGAGGGCTGATCCACTACTTTGAAAGAAGTCAGAATAGCTCTTTTGCCTGAGAAAACAACGTAACCTTTATTCCCCTATTATGCATCTTAACGCACACATTCTAGCCTTAAGGAAGTGCGTGTGTGTGTGTGTGTGTGTGTGTGTGTGGTGAACACTCGTTATTTGTGTGAGCGTGAACAGGTGCCTTCGAAAAATTGATATCCAGAAAGATCTAAAGACAAATAGCTGCAAAGGTAGCAGTCCTGGCATGACGAGTGTAGCTAAGCGATTATGTGTTGGTTTCAGTGGCGCAGGTGATTCCTCGGTCCCGCAGGCGGGGGGTGAAGCATTTCGGCGGCGCGAAGAGCCGCACAAACATCAAAAACTCAGCGAGCTGGGAGCTCCGGCTACGCCGTGCAAGATCAATGATAGGGGGTTATATCTACAGCTGTTCTCGCAAGAGGCTTTTGTTGCTAGAAGTGTGAAAAATGGATCCTTGCACTGATGTGGTGTGTTCGTTATGTCCATTTTTGATATGGGGGAAAAACTCATTGGTAAACATGAAACGAGAGCCTGGAGGAGATTAGAAGAGGTCGCTGATAAAGCAGATAAACAAAGGTTTGAAAAGGGAGTTGCTTAGTAATTACATTGTGGTCTTTTTCCATGCGGTTTGCGAATGGGAATAGTAAAGTAAAAACTAACTAGAAACTCTATTTGTTACCGTGAGAAAGAAAGTGTCTCCGGTTTTCCTTGCTGCCCTACCTCACCGTGTGCCGTTGATGAAGCCACAAACCTGGTGTCAGCATGACCGTACATCCTGCATCCTCCCACTGCGCCGAGACTTAAGGCTCACATGAATAACTTGTCCATCTGGGAGCCGTCGATTTAGCATAACTGACTCATCTATCTGGGCATGAAGCGCTAAGATTGCTGCCGACACACAAGTCAACTTTTAGCAAATGTTGCGGGTGATTTTTTTCGCCAAATAGATTTACACAGAGGCTCTGTTTTCCCAACTTCGCGACGGCATTAAATTGCCTATGAAGGCGCCACCCACTGATACATAAATAACGGATCCACCTTGGGATGAAAATAAGATGTATGGCGCACAGTTGGTTTCCATATGGCAGCAATGTGGGATAATTACTCTGTAATTACCTTGAATGTTTGCACTCTGGACCGTTTGCCTCGCCAGCTGTCATTGCCAAGGCATCTGCAGGATGCCGCAGCGTGCAGCGCTCACACCTCGGCCCGCCTTTGACCACCCAGAGCCACATGCTCATTAACTAACTCATAAAAAGTACAGGCAGCACTGCCTCTACCTCTCCATAGCTTATTTGTTCCTTTGCCCACTGGTCCTCTCGAAAAATGTCATATCTTCGTGACTTAATAGGAACTTCAGCCGCATTGCATCGCTGCGAGTTCACCCTTAATAAACAGAGCGGGCTGCTCGAACCGACATTCATGAATAGATTATTGTTGTATTGAAATGCTTTCTGAAGGACACTTGTATATATACTTCTCTTCCACACAATCATGGCACACTTCTCTTATGCCTGGCATCCCGGATATAAACATGCTTTCAAAGCGCCTACAGCAATGTAGTCAATGTGTATTTTCTAAAAGGTTTTAAAGCATCAGTCCGCATCTTTTACCTTGAGGCGCCTCCTTAGTTCCTCCCTCTCAGTTGGTCAAGGATCCCGCCTTTGCACTTTCCCTCATCTGGTCTCCTATGGATGTGTCTACCTTAAGGCTGAGTTGCCATCAATACAGACAGCATAGCCACTGTCGAAAGAAAACACCCCCAGAAATGTCCCAAGCAGCAAAGAAAACTGTATATTTATACTTGTAAACTCAAGGCCACATATTTACAGCAAGTGTCCTGCTGTAATTGAGTTTAGATATTGCACCCATAATTTGTTTAAAGAGGGAATGTTTATCTGTGTCTGACACAACCAACCGCTTTCTCTGCTTTTTACTGTGTTGAGCTGCCGGATGATCGGAGGCCTCACTGGCTCATATCTGACAGACATATCGGATTCGTATTTTGCAGTGCAGTGGTCCAGGGACAGGTGTAATCTGTTTGGATTTCTTGGATTGCTGTCAAGACTGCAGCTGAATTTCCACCGAAGTCAATTTTTTTCAGTCGTCAGATAAGCCGTGCATTTATTTCTCTGCTGTTTTGTGATTTGCAAGCGAGAGATTGCCAATCTCATGGCTTTAGGATATCTTTAAAGAATCAAAATGTAAAGAGTCTGCCCCTGTCCTTATTCTAGACATACAATTACTTTGGAAAGTAAATAATTTCCACGTAATTTTCGACAGCCTTTTAGTTTCTCTTATGAAACAAGTCGAGTAAGATGTTTTTCCCACACATCAATAATTCATCCAAAGAAAAAGTTTCCACATGTTCATAACCTTGTAAGCGAAAGATGAAACGCATAATGATGGTAAATCATCATCTGCTTCTGAATGATATTTTCAGTCAATAACTCGCTTACATCCCAGCAGGAACGCTTGCCGAACTGAGAAGGAGTGTCTCTTCAGGGTGAAATCTTATCAAAGACTCAGTGGGAATCAAATGACATCCAGCCTTGTCGTGTTTGAGAGAGATGACGCACCGAAAACAACATTTAGGCAGAGGGAAGAGTTTCATTTCTTGTTCTATTGGTTCTCAATTTGTGAGGCTTTAGGTGTTTATACTGTCTGTGCCTGCACATAGCTAATCGTTCAGGCCGGGAATCAAATTGCCAATCACATCCCTTGTTATTGCGACTGTACTCCACGTTGTCGCAGTCACAGCTAAAGAAATGCAGACAATCTCCTCGCTGTGCTCCCAGTGACGCAGAGGAGATGTGCAGGACAATCGCATTTGATTTCCCCGCAGTGCGGCTCTTAGGCATGCCAGCAGAGACCACCGTCCCTGAGGAGCAACACCCTGGGGCTCCTCCAACCACCGAGTTCTTATCCGCCATTTTAAAAACTTGGAAAGCGTCGAGGTTTTGGTACTTTCCAGTGTTGAATGTTGGCTGAAAGTTAAAGGAGTTAAATGAAATGTCGGGAAATGTACTCATTATTATTCATACTGAGCATTGAGATGAGAAGATTGATCCCACTTTCATGTTCACTAAATATGAGGCTAGAATCAGCAGGCGGTTAGCTTATCTTAGCTAAAGAGCTACTCTAGCTCTTTTAAAGTGAAAAAATTTGCCCCCTAGCACTTAAATCTTATCTAATGAAGACATAATATCTCATTTGTTTAAGCCGCATGGTGACAAAAAGACTCACTCTCTATGATCGGCTAAGCTAACTGGCTGCGGCCTCTAGCTTCATATTCAGCATACAGATATGAGAGTGGTATCAATCTTCTCATATTTTGGCCATAAAAGCAAATAAAACTATTACCCAGAATGTT
Organism: Taurulus bubalis; assembly: GCF_910589615.1. Taxonomy (NCBI): domain Eukaryota; kingdom Metazoa; phylum Chordata; class Actinopteri; order Perciformes; family Cottidae; genus Taurulus; species Taurulus bubalis. Next base: position 18,611,482 of record NC_136602.1, read on the forward strand.
GAACTAACATTTTGAAAAACTTAACAACTAACCAACTTATTTGAAAATTATATTTGAACAGGACGGAGGAAAGCAGTAGAAATAAGCCGATACTGACTTTACTTTGTGTGTTCATCTGATAACAATTGCATCACCTTTTAATGAAACAACCTAAACATATTAATAATTCATAGTTATTTGGACACCCACTCAATATTATAATCAGCATTAGAAACAATATCACCTTTACTTTTCGGTAGAACAATTTAGGTAGATTTAGCCAAGGGTATAGTGGCCAAAAAAATAAAAAGTCAAGGTCACTGGTTCCACAATCAGCGCCGCCGCTCCCATAAGGCGCACTACGCGCTGGGCACCAAAAAATATGCAACAAAAAAATCATCATATTTATAATAATTATATTGCCGATATTATTTTAGTATAGAAATATTAGGCACCTTTTAGGCATGTGTATATCACAAAACAGGCAGAATAAGAGATATATTTAATTGCTCAAAAAAGTTGATGGTGCACCCCCCAAAACAAATACACATTCAACTTCCCAAGCTCGTCGTGGATGCCCTTCTCAGTGGCGAACTTTGACAGTAAGCTTAAAAAAGATGGCCTCAAAAAGACAACAGGAGTCAGGGTCAGAAAAAGGGAAAAGAAAGAAACTGCGAGATGATGCCTGTGCATCTCTTTCAGGTAAGTCCATGTTTAATCAGTTAAATACGGGAAATGTGTGCTACTAATTTAATGGTTAGCCTATGCATACACCTCGAACCAGCTGACGTTATTGCTAATGTTAGCAGGGCTCTCAAGTTTTGAAGACAGGCAAGAGTGACATATATCCCCCGGGAGCGTTGACTGGGGGACGGGGAACGGGATGACGACAAATACACGCCGCCGGACAGCTCCAGTGCCGCTTGTCCTGTATTCCAATCACAGCCTTTTTTTTTGTATCCGTGAAAAGAGAAAAATATAACAGTTAAGTGTAATCTGTGCCCTGGAGACAAGCGCCTCTCAACTGCACATTTACCAGCAGGCCTAACTGACGCCAGCTAGATGTTACTTTACATTCTATTATGCTTTTATATTAGATTAGATTTATCAAATAGTGCACCTTGGCTGCATGCCTTCAGTTTTAAATGTTCATAATTTTTTCAGTATAAGATTCTTTGTTTTAATATTTTGTCTCTTTCTATACTGATCCTTTTTCTTTGTATTTCTAAATTAAAGCAGGCTATATTCTGAGATACGTAAACAAGGACAAGCACGTGACCAAGACGATGATGCAGACGAGGAGCAACCGTCTTGCAGCGCTGTAGACTCCACAACACCAAGCCCTGATGATGATCAACAACCCTCAACCAGCAGTTTAGGGACAGATCCGCAGAGAACCACCACCTCTGAAAGTCCTGTCATTGAGAGTCCATCAGCAGGTGACAATGTAGAGACCTGTGAGCCCCTTCCAACTAATCCTGCTCTTTTAGACGTGGATCGTGTTGAAATAGTACGAAGAGGTCCATTTAAAATCCCATCAGATTTGAATTTTCCAAGGGGACTAGATGGCAGGGCGTTTCATAGTAGCCTACAATTCAAAACACTCAAATGGAGAGAAAATCATGAGAAGTTGGCTTGTTTACTCGCAACAAAGCAATGCTGTGTTCTGTTTTGCGTGTAAGCTTTTCAGTTTGAAACCTATAAAGCTGACACATGAGGGCTACAGTGACTGGTCCAACATAAACAGTAGATTGAAGAGTCATGAATGTAGCTCAGACCATGCCCAGTGCATGTTTAAATGGAGAGAACTGGACATGCGTTGACATAAAAATATGACAATAGACCACCAGGAACTGACATTGCTGGAGCGAAGAAATGCAGACGTGTGCCTCTATAGAGCCTCCCAAAACTGGTGGAAATGCTTGAACCATACATAATAGCATTATGGCTCTCTCCAAAATGATGTCTTTGTTTTATTTTGATAATTTGGTCAAAGAGGATTTTGCACTTTACTTGAATGTGTGTTTTAGCTGTTGTGACTTTTCGTCCTCTAAATCTTTGTTTTATTTAAGAAGATTATCTTTGTTTTATTTAAGAAGATTGACTAGTCTTGTTTGTACGTATTATTATTTAATGTAATGTATGTGTTTACTGAAGAAAAGTTTGCACTTTCAAATGTACAGTGTGTGTTGGCTTGGTGTTAATAAACTGTTCAACTGGCAGAAACAAACCTTTATTTTTTCCCGGGGGGGCACCATGAAGGAGTTATGCTTAGGGTACCAAAATGGCTAGCAGCGGTCCACAATAAATGATTTTGAAATGTTAACAGAAGGCGCTCCTATGTATAAAGAGAATATAAAAAGAAATGTACTGGAAAGAAATGCTCTCACAGGCTGCAGAAAGGCCTACCCAGGAAAAAACTAAAAAAACGTTTTGTTGGAAATTAATTTCAACACCATTCCCTTTACTTCTAATGGCTTCATTAGCAGCCACACATAGTGCATCTGACATGGGCAAATTAGAGGATTAATGGTTGCATGTATGAAACAGGAGGTTATTCTACAGAGAAGGGGTCAAAGTCAAACATGTATTGCATGTTGAATGAAAGTGTGAGGATTTAATGAAAATGTAAGCCACACCTGAATTGAGGGGATAAAAGGTAATTATAGTTGATTAGAAAAAGTGCTTTTGGAGCAGAACTCTGACATTCCCTTTAAGGGAATTAGATTTCAGGGGATCAGTGTGACCTGCTTTTTAAATGGCTTCTATAGTTTTCTGGAGGAACGGCTGCCTCTTATTATGATTCCCTTATAAGTCTTGATTGGTCCTCAAACCTCCTCAGTTGTGCAGCAATTAATACTCAGCTGAAACACTTAAAAAGTTTGCTTTGCCCCTCGTTAGGATTCCATGCCCTGCTAAGCATCGAGTAATATTTTTACTGTGGAGAAAGAATCTACTCATCCTGCATTTTCTGTAAAGACAAGCATCACTTTATCTTTTGACCTCAGGGCCTGCAAACCGTCTGACAACTTAACCAGAGGCGTGCACTTTAAATACTCCATTTTGTCTTCATGCAAACAGTGAAATTATCCCAAACAAGTGCCATTCCTCTACTGGCTGTGGAGGGTTCATTTTCCATTTGATTGCATTAGTGTAGGATGTGTCATCTAATTATAAAGTGTTTTCTGGGCTGTGAAACTAAACTGCTCTCAAAGTGTTTGGTCCAACAAAAAAGCAACTGTATGCTTCCGAGACATCCCTTAAAGGAAGAAGTTCTTTTAAGAATACTACAAACAGAAATCCACACATTTAAAAGAGTAACATTGAGCTTTTGGGAGATGCTTGGATAGCAGTGGAAACATAAACTATTTTTTTATTTCTCTTTGGGAGGCCTTTCTTGGAAGCTGCAGCATCAGCAAAAAACTACATATTAAAAAAAAGGGAAACAAATCCAAGTCTATTAAGTCAACCAGCAGCCCGCTGAAACAGAAGGAAAAATATCCAGTTGAGAATTTAAATATTGGAAGTCACACGGTGCAGAATCTGTAGGGACAGCTTGTGCTTCGAGTATCAAACACATAAAAACCAGAGAGGATGATGAAAGGAACAAGATCAGAAGAAAAAGGGCCAACAAACAAGAAGCTCACAAACTGCCGGCGTGTCTTACCATCAGCTCCTTTGACAATCATCAGGCCCTCAGTGTGGATCTCTGTGCCTCAAGAGTCATGTCATGTTTTATATTCCACCTGCGTGCTCGGTATAGAGCACAATTCAACAAAGCTTGTCAGTGACAGAGGATTGCTGCGACCTATAATAATACCAAACCTCTCCACCATCAGCATCATTCTTGAATATATTCAGTCAGTCAGTGCAAGAAAACGTTTCTCCTACAGGGTTCATCTTTGTGTGCAGTATGTGAATCAAGAGATCCAGTATTTAGAAGACTACACAATGGGAGAAATACCATGTTGTTGCTGTATAGAGTAAGCTTCTCATATCCTGTTTTCTATTGTGATTATACCAGGAGCCATACATGCTTCTCAGGGGATCTACGAGTCAATATTGGACTTTTGTCTGATATAGACAGATGTACAGTATGACTCCAAATGAATGCTACAGTTGCTCTGTGTAAAAAAGCAATTGTCTGTGAATACGTTAGCCATAGAAAACTGTTGAGTGCACTCAGTTACAGACGTTTAAAAACTAAAAGTATGCAAGTGTTATCAGATAATTGTAAGAATGCCAAATAGCCTGTTTCGGAATGTATTATTATTAGACTTCAAGATTCAAGATGTTTTTACTGTCTGTGAAATATGCACAGATAACAGACAGTTATTCTATACAATGAAAAGCTTTAGCTGGGTCCTCCTAACACACAGAATTAGAATAAACTTAAGGTAAAAATAAGGCACAAAATATAAAAGATATAACAGTATTGCTCACTGTATAAAGTGCACTATGCATTGCTACAATGTCCAATGTCCACTAGCCTGATGGCCTGCGGGTAGACTTGTACAATTTTAACTAATATTCATGCATGCTAATGGTTTAATGTGGATACAGCCTTTTTTTTGTTGTCAAAGCCGTTGGCTGCCGGGTCACTAGTCACTACCCTGTATCCTGTTGGGTAGTTTCAAGTTGCTAAATGCGAGATTGAAAGCATTTTGATTGCCTCTCAATGGCTCTCAACATGGCGATGGCCGAGCAGCTCACAGCAAACAGTGCTGACCTGGGGGGGAACCGGAGGGTTGGGGCCAATCTCAGTGTGCAGAGCGGCGACACACATCCGCACGTTAGCTCTCCTCTCCCTGTTGTCCCACTTCCTCATGCCAGTCCCTCCATCATGCGAGCGTCTTCTTCCTCTGATCTCCTGCCTGCGACACGAGGCTCTGGGCACACTTGGCCCTCTCCGTCCCACGGGGGCCCCCTGTACTGTCAAACTCTGGAGGCGGCCATCCTGCCTCCCATCTTCCCTCAACCCTCTGCCATTCAACAATGCTCATTTGAAGGAAGCTCATTCATTATGTAATGCCGCCTTCAATTATTTATCCTCTGCCGAGCTTCCATTAACATGCAGGGAGCTCATCCGTTTCCACCGTGGTGTTCGACAGCGGTGTTTGCCACCTTAAATGCTAATAGTTGTCACGCTGTATGTCATACAGCTCCCTGCAGACCAGATACGAGACTTACAATTCATGCCAGGTGTGAAATCTTTTTGAAGTATTTCTCTCTAATGGCTCGGACACGTGTGTATGTGCACTTTTAAAGGGCTTTTAGTGTGAGACTTTTAAAGGTATAGGGGCAGCTTTAATATATATGTGTGCATAATAAATCATAATTACTTGCATTACGTGCATTCATTTGTATTAATTACTTGTGTATTTTGAAAAGCCTCAGTAGTCTCTTTAACTGGCAACCACTTATAGTTGTTATCTGTGCATGTGTTGAAGCGCTCCGTTCATCAACCCAACGTGTTCAGGACGTGACCTTGTGACTGATGTCTGATGTCTCATACGTTTATGTGTCAGAGAGACTCGAGCCAAGCGATGGGGTTGAGCGTTGGATTCCCTCCAAGAAACGTCACTTTATTGATATTTTATTGCACCATTTGTAGCCATTAGGGCTTTTGTATTCTTTTTTATGACACTTCTTCACTAAATTGCTTCACCTAAAGACGCTGCGGTTAACTGAAATTGTTCAGAAGTGTTTAAAGTTGAATCGGGTTGATATTGTTTTTGCCTTAAACTATCTCTAAGAGTGTGAAATATTAATTTGTATGGACTCGGATCAGTGTTTACTTTATACTTACAAGTCTAATGCTATTACCAAGAGATCTGGGCGATGGGAGACTGAGGTTTGCAGAGTTTTTCTATTCTAATTCTGGTCAAATCTTTAAAGGATTGATCACACGGATGTTTAAAAAGAAGAAAACTTTACACACACACTAGAAGGCTTGACTGTAGAGTTTAGAGGAGACTGTTTGATGTTGCAGAATAAAGAAATGGTTAGAGACGACGAGAAATCTTTCAAGTGGTTGCCAAGTTTCTGCTGTTTGTTTTCTTTTCTTTTTTAGCTTCAACTGCGTTTCAAATTTCTGGACGACACGATGCTCTTGATTATCTTTTGGTAATATTCTACTTGTGGCTTTTCTTTCTTTTCCTGCACCTTTGTGTCACTAAGTAAACTGTATTTTTCTCACCAGTTGGCATCTATTCAGATTTGTCTTTTTCATGTTTTAGTCTTTGAGCCTACACACTGAGGCATCCGCTCTGAAAAAGATAAGCACAGACATATTCACCTCCACATAAAACAAATGTGCAGCTTGGATGCCACCATCAACAGGTACTCTTTGGATCAGGTTCAACCTCATTTTGAAAGCCGCCCCGGAAATGAAGGAAATGCTTTACAAAGGCCTGAATATTTCAACCAACTTGGTTAGTGTCAAGGTTTACATTTATATGATTGACACTGGCAATGAGTGTTTTTGTGTTTTGCAGTCATGCCAATGGTATGTTCGCATATTACATGACAAATATTTCAAATATTTAGTTTTAAAGATAAGAGTGATTTGAAATCATATTTCTCTTATGTCGTCAAAAATCACTGGGATTGTACTTTCTGCAGTCGAAGAAGTTTCGTTTCGGTTATTTTCGGTCGCTTGTCATCCCTGGGGTTTAACTATGAAGGACTGAAAGGTCAGATGACAAGCTGTGAATGTGACTCGTGTCTTTTGTGAAGTTGGGAATGGAAAAGTTGGGATTGCGGTCTTCTGTGGAAAGAGGTCAGGTGAACAGTACAGTACCTGAGCCAGAATGAAAGCTAAAATGTCACGGGAGATCAAGCGCTTTCCTGTCAAGGCCTCTGGCCCAGAATACCACGGTGCGGGCCTGTCACAGGGTTACACGCCGGTGTAGGCAGGAGGTGCTTCCGAATGCATACCCAGGGACCAGCGCAGGTCAACACTTTGAGCCTCCAGCTCTTCACTTTTAGGAGGGATCCAAAGGACCTTGAAGTGCTAAAAGCGAATGCCATGGCCTTGTGCAGGAGTGGCATCACAATGACATATGGAGTCTGACGGCAGCCTTAAGCTGTCTGCCGACGTGGGACATCCTGCCGGGCCCAAAAGCCCAACCGGGGCTTAGACAAAGAGTTTGACATATTGCTGCCCCTGGTGCAATATTGATGCCCATTTCGATGTGTGAAAAGCCTGTCTAAACTGCCCGTTGTAGTGAATGCAAGCAGGACTGACCTTCCTCCTCCCTCCTCCGTGAGGCATTGCTTAGGGGGCCGTTCTACATCTTAACTGAGAGGTGTCAGCTAAATCACCTGTAGTACCACTTTCATTGTAATGTATTGCAAAGAGGAGATTCAGTTTTTACAGGAGCCAATTATGATCTAAATAAACAATCAAGCCAGATGGCGTTAGCTCATAGAGGAAGTGCTTTAATGACATTTTGGAGTTGACCCTGTACAAGTGGATGGGAAGCCACTGCTCCCAATGGCTTTAATTATGGAAAGCTGCACATGGAAGGAATAAATTCTGTTTTTCATTCTCATGATTGCAATGCAGATTAAAGACCTCGAGAGGGCTATATGAAGTAACTAGTCCAGTTTTGTTTGTAAATAAAGCACATTTGTTCTTTAACCACATGAATGTTCCCCTGTTTCAATCGTGAGACTGGGGAGTGTTTTTTCTTTTAACCACAGAGATCATGGCACAATTTGTTATTGTTTTTAACCCGAAACAGAGTGTTTCCCAAACCAAAGTCATTTAAAACTGAACCATGATATTTCCCTAATTCTCATTCCGGTTTTAAAAGGGACTGGGAGTGCTGTTGTCCTGCAGATCGGGCTGTCAGCTCAGAAAACCTGTTGTCGTTCTGGGGGGCAATTACTAATGATGTAGTTTGCAAGCTGTGAACTGAAAAATTAAGTCAACGCAGAAGTGCATTGACCAAAGCAAGTCAGCCCCAAAGAGCCCCACATTCAAATACCCTCTCTTTACAGCAGAAAAAACATGTTTACAGCCCGTTTAGTATCGTATACAGTCTATGGTATTTTGTCATTTATCAAACAACAAAGGTTTTTCACCAGAGAATGAAACATTACTCATTGCTCTGGTGAAAGGTGTATGTACATGACACATTTGAAAAATGAGAATAATGGTCTCATTTAATAACTGATATAAGGACGAAAAAAAATCGATATCATCTTTTTCTAACTGGAGGTATTGTTATGGACGATAAAGAAGATCATTGATAGTGCTGTCAAAGCATCCAGCCAGTTAGCATCAGCACAGACTCCTCAGGGGCCCTGGTTTCATAAAACAAGCCTCTCTCCGTCCTTTATGGCCAGCTACCTGTGTGCAGCTGTGAAAGTGGGGCAGCGGCTAAAAGAAGTGACAACCTCACGCTTTAAAATGATGTCCTCGAAGCTCCCTCCGTCATGTGAGGATGACTTCTAAAAGCTCCCACAGTCAGGTCAGGCTCCTAACTGCCGAGGTCACAGCTTTACATCAGAGCAAGGGGCTGACAGATGGTGCCAAAAGCAAAATGGACTCTGAGTCGGCTTTGTCTATGATCTCCCATAAGTACCTTGGACCATCAACGCTGGGGGGAAGGGAGGCAAACTTTCAGATGACAATGATGGATTTGATTTATACTGAAATACTGAACAATTTGAAAAACCTGTCCTATCTGTCACTTCAAGAAAGGCATAAGAACATCGTTCCTTTCCTCCTTAATGAAATACACCTCCTTTTTTGATGTGTGTGAGATATCTGAAGATGACCTTTTTGTGTGCAGAGAATAGTTTTGTTTTTGAGAAAATTGGGCAGGAGTAAAGACACTCTATCCCTTTGATTTAAGCCCAGGATAGACGGCTCTGAGGTAAAGTAAGCCGCAAAGTATTGTAACTCTCACAAGCAGTCACCGAGTGCCAGAGAAAGAGAGGAGCTTGTTGAGGTCATTGCTAAACCCTGTAGTATACGCTTCCCATCAATAGATTTAGTGAAGGAAAAACAAAACACCAAATCTGACCTCACAGGGGAGTCCTCTCGTTGAGCTTTAAAGTGCTAAACACCTCGCAGATCCCCATTTTCTGGACAGATGTGGGTTCAGAAAAAATAAAAAAGAAGAAAAGAAATCTCGGCTGTTATCCTGTCTTGCACGAATGGGTTTTTATTGTTTTGCCTGCTCACTTGCAGTTATGATAATTATTCAAAACAGCATCAGCTGTCCTGCAAACTGTTTCCACTTTGCATTCTTTGTTCACGCTCTCTCAACCCGCCCAACCCCCAGACCTATACACTGTAGACATGGCTTATTGAGGATAGAATGCTGCTATATTTTAATGATTCCTGCTGAAACACGGCCTCCTGCTTGTTGTGTGTTTGAAGGGTGAAGTCTTAATCTACAGAGCCACATTGTTGCAGAATGAGCAGCGTGTTTGTTGGCAGCGACTTGGTGTCAGCCAGTGTGAATTCTGCTGACTTTGTTCTCCTGGTGGGCATCAGAGGAAGCAGGAGAGCAAGAAGATAGAGACCTCGGAATCTTGTGCGAGCAGCCAGCCGTACAAAATGGGGAAAGCAGTCCGCAGGACCTTGAGGGAAAGCCCTGATAAGAATTTTGTCTTATCATAAATCCCACAACTGAATTATTCATACGAGGCAATTATATTCTATCTCTTATTTGATTCACAGTAGAATGTGGGTGTGAAAACAGTTCTTTGAAGTTTGGAAATGTTGGCCGATGGCAGAGGGAATAAGTTAACAAAAACATTTTTTGGCATTAGCGGATGATGGTGTAGCGCGCTTTGATTGCAAATGACAGTTAACTCTTATTGTCTCATATCCGTTCACGACAGAATTTATTTTTTTTCTTCCTAAAACGAGAAGACAATACGCAGTGACAGCCACTAAGAGAAAGAGATGTGATTTAGTTTTTGTTTTACATAAACTAATCTTCTGCTATGCAGGAATCATTGGACTGCGGGATTGCATTTTAAAGATGCTCTCGTGTAAACAATCTGAACCGAACTGTGACACCTTTAAGTATCACAGTTGTTGTTCGAATCGCGTTCGGATAAAGACGCTCCGTGAAAACAGCTTTGAAAGTTGTAAGCCTCTGTGCGATGTGATGCTATAGGTCCCAGAATACTGCAATACTGAAAAAAACTGAAAAAACTTCAAAAGCCACCGTGTTACCGCATCATGTTTCCTGAGGCTGCTTGACACCCCGTGTTTCACCATTGAGCGCCTTTTAATGTGAAAACAGCAGCAGCAGGATATTCTGTTTGCATAAGCAGTCACTTAGTACAATCCTGATATGGTGCAAAGAGAATGACGAGTAAACATCCAGGCTCTTATCAATAGAATGAAATGACACTGGATTATGTTTTTGTGACTCTTGCCTGTGTGTTACTCTACCACAAACAATAAGATCTATTATAGAGTTCAACATGTTATATCGCTCCTTACATTTGCACCACACTTGGAGAAAGAAGCAGCTCAGCAACACTGTTGTGTCTTGGGTGTGAGCTTGTTGTTGTTCAGTATTGTAATCTCATGTGTTAGAAAGGATTATCTAGCCGGTGCTCCTGCAGTGTGTGTGTACTTGATGTATCTGCCCAGTGGGGTTTCCTAGTTCAGGCCAGTAAACACTGTAATTTGCATCCAGGTGCATTAAACTATTATAATAAAACTCTCACAGCACAAACACAGCAGGCAGAGCTGCTCCGCGGCTTTTGATGGGTGTGCAGTGCTTCTTACTCACCTCAAAGGTCTCCCTTGAGAGCTTATAGACTTTCAAGATCAAAGAGGGTTTAATAAAAGAAGAACTTCAGGTTAATTTCAACATAAACCACATTTGATAATAGAATCATTTCTGGGCTCAATAAAAAAGCACCTATCCTTACAAGAAGTGCGGCAAAATTCAGTCGACCAAGGGACCAAGGGCCATGTGAGTCTTGGATGTGTGATGTGAGAAATTAATTTCGATCAGCCCAACTCAGTGTCCTCCCTTGATCCTCGTCACCTTGGTGGCAGGCTACGTCTTTTATCGAGAAAATTCTAAACGGAAGCGTCGATGTTAAGTACGGCTCTCTTTGAAATAAACTGACCTAGGAAATGCATCTCTTAATTGGCACGTTTATTCCACATTTACCCAGGCACCTTGTGAGTCTGAGGGCATTCCTCTTTCCCTGACCCCTCTTTTCTGTTCTCTCCAAAGCGGAACAGCTGCTATGACCTGCAATACTCATAGCCCCCATTACAGTGTGAGCCTTCATAGTGTGAGCTGGCGACTGTCGGGCTATGAGTGAGTGCAGAGCCTTTTGGACTCCTTAATATGCAGCTCCGGCTCATTGAATTCTTTGGGGGATGAGGGAGCGAATGAAAACACAAAGCACCTGCCCTCGCTGGGACAAGCAAAAGTTCACGGTACAAATGCGAGATAAGTTCAGAGGGCTGAACGCAAAATGCTCCCCAACAGGAGTAGATTCAGTCTGCTGAAGCGGCGGAAACAAATGCAGATCTGGTTTTTCTCTGAGCGGGAAGTTCACATCTCTCTGCAGGGGTTGGTTACAGTGGTCCAATATGGCGTCATGGACTGAAATAAGGGAGGGGGGAAATAGCTGGAAAATTTACTGCATCTGCTGCATGGAGATTTCACGATCGATTGCTGTGTTGTGGAGGGGGATTCATCCAATTGCTGGAAAGTCCCCGAAACAACCTGCTCAAATCACATCTAATAACAGTCCATTTGTATCGATCCTGATGTGCGTGTGTGGAGTTTTTGACGGTGATTTTGAAATGTGTGCGTATCTGACGTTCACGTGGAAAACAAGCATCCCAAGAGAAATAGGAGCAAAATACCACAGAGTAAATTACACTCCCTGTTATACACGGGAGGCCCTATAAGAGGAAGAGATGAGCGCGAGAGCGAAATTTGAGCTCAGTAAAGAGGGACAAGGACGAGATTGCTTTGGTAAGCCTGTTACTGTGTCTGTTGGTGTGTTAGGCACACACATACGCACACACACACACACATATATATATATATAGACATGTGTTCAGCAAGCCAGTGTACTGCATGGTCTGTTCATCCATTACCATGATGTTTTGCTTGGCTGAAACACTATTTGAATTTTTAGCAACCCCACTGCCGCCCAGGTTTATTTATTTTTTTAACAAATGCAAATTAAGCCTGGGAAATATCAGAAGTTGTGTCACTGACAATACTGCCAACATTATGACTCGTAGTCAGTTTTGCCCTTGGCATGTTTGTCTGGCCATTTTTCTTCTTATTTTATTATTCTACCTGCGACTGTGGGCGGGAAATAGAAATATGCTAAAACCTGCAACTTTACCTCACCCTATTTTATATAAGGTTAATGCTCTTTGTTCAAATAAAGAAACATAGCATTACATTGTGTGTGTGTGTGTGTGTGTGTGTGTGTGTGTGTGTGTGTGTGTGTGTGTGTGTGTGTGTGTGTGTGTGTGTGCTTGTTTTATAGTAATGACATTTGGACAGTTAAATATGGATTCCCATAAATGTGCTGTTGTCTACACATCAATTCATGTAAAAGCACAAAAAGTTCTCCCAAACCAAAATGTGATTTTGTCACCAATCAGTCTGACAGGAGCCAGATTAATCTTCTATGGGGCCAGAGCAAAATGAAACTGTGGGATCCAAGCTAAACCTATTATCCTTCACTTTCTGTGCGCTGTGAATGGAATAGTTATTCATTAGTAATTAGTTTGTGGTAACATAATTAAAGGGGTATATTTAGTATTGCACTTCCGCGAGGAACTCACAAGAGACGGGATGAAGAAACGAATGCTCATTTCCTGACTTTTCACCCATACTATGAGTCAAGCTTAAAAAGGAAAAACTATATGGTAATGACGTCACCAGGTTATTTTCTAAGACTTTACAAAGCTCTCTCTAGAGCCACAGAATATATTCTACAACTGTTTTCACAGACAAGAGAGTACTATTATAAATAAAGCAGTCTTAGCATGTCAAATCTGTGAAGAGCCCTTTTAACGCGTTTAATATGCACAAGTGATTACAAGACTGATAGATATGTTTAAATAAGAAAATACTTAAAACTAGACTTTAACTCTGAAGTTACGAAGTAAGCTACCAACTCATAAGAGTGGAGCAGGAAGAGTCCTGAAACCCAGAAATGACTCAGCATCTGGTTCACTCATCTTGACATTTTTTTTTCAAATGGGTTTTTCGTTAGATTCCTGAAATAAGGTCTGTGGTTAACACAAGCTTAAAATATTTAAAGTTTTTCTTCTACGACATAACATTTGTCAGTCGAAACCCATCTCAAGAATTTTGAGTTCAACAAGTGGCTAAATTAAATATACAAGATGTAATCATGCTGACTAGTCCGCCTTTACACCTCGTTGTGGATACTTGTGATCAGGCGCTGTGTGCAGTACGTTTAGTGCCTAACATTATCTTTTTACTTCTGCCGATTGACTGCCTTCAATAATGAATTTGTCATCTTGCTGAAGAAACCGTATAAGTCTCATAAACTTGTGTTGGCCACATAGCCTATTTTTGACAATTTCTTTTTCTTCTAGAAAACCAGTGCATTGCTAACTTCCAGATTTGGGCTCCAAAAATACGTAATCCCTGCTCCACTCTTTAACATGGTGAATGGAGCCTCTGCGGTACCCGGGTAGTTTTCTGGTTTGCCTGGTTGGTTAACAAGCCAACCTAGCAATAGAGTCTGTTTTGTATCACCATATTTTAACCATGCATCCTACTTTGGATTTACCTTCATGCACACTTTTAACAGCTACAAAAAACATGAACATCTGTTAAAACAATTAGACGTTTAAAACTCGTCTTTTTAAAAGTCTAACTGCAACTGTGTTTCTCACCGTGGGATCCAACTAGAAGCACATTTGAGTTTGCTGTCACCGAAACCTTTCAACTCTTTACAAAAACATACTATGATGACAAAAGTTCCAGATCAAATAAATGCAAATGTAGCCTCAGTGGCAAACATTTGGCCTCAATGTCACACAGCTCGCGGAGTTAAAGTAGTCGGCGGCTGTTCTTCAGGCGTTAAGGTTGAGGCTTTCTCTCTAATAATAAATGACAGGCGAGCCCTGCTGGATGGAGTGCTGTGCAGCGGGAGGAGAGACGGGTGTGTGCAGTATGAGGATCAATAGGTGATGGTGCATTTGTCAGATTTTATGGACAGGACATGCTGTGTATCAGGTCTCTTCCACACACCTCCACAGGGGTCTCCAATACAGTACTACTTACTGGATAACCTTTGGGTTTACCAATACATATAGCTGGGGAACATTCTTCAATTGTAGTGTACTGTGTGGTACTGTGAACAGTAGATATACCGTGTGTGATCACTAAATGTGACGTAAGGCACCTCATGCCTGTAATCTGTACTTAAAATCCTGTAAAGTGGGTTTTGTTTTATCTGCAGTCAACAGTTTCTATCTCTGATATCTTGATCTGCATCTACTGTATTGACAGAAGATACACAGCTGTAAAAAAAAAAAATACAGTATGCCGTGACAAACCTTTTATGTCCCCCCCGATACACTCATTGGTCTCTTGTGATTTTAAGGGATGGCAATGTTGGTCCAGACCTAAACATCTCAATTGGCCGTGACATTTTGTACAAACATCCATGATCATCAGCGCCATCATCAGGTTCAAATTACAGTTTGTCCAATACTTGCAAAACCTGCAAAACAAACGACCCCCTCACCAGCTTCAGCTGTATTTGGTGTGTGGTGCTAACTAGCTGCAGACTCTTTTACACGTTAGCTCAAAGCTTTGGGATATCGCATGGCCAGAATAGAAAGGACTGACTTTTTCAGAAAGCTGCCTGCTTTTGGACGTTGCTTTGGGATGCTTACACAACTAGCAGAATCAGGCTCTGCGCTTCTTCTATCATGCACACATTTATATTTGTGCATGATAATGTGACAGCTCACATGGGCCCACAGAATGTGTTTTAATCCCCCTTCTCGGTGGCTAGAGTAACACAGACAGGCAAAGAAAGTCGACACCAACTTCAAGTTAGTTTAGTAACTAAGCCGGCGGCTGTGAGGAAGTTCATTTTGATTAAATAAGTGGATAAATTAAGGTGATAATTACTGTGAACAAGAATGCAAATTCACACATTTGTCAATATAATGCTCAACCTCCTCTTTATTATCTTGTTTGATGTGTCAGTATGGTTGATCGCTCATTTGGGTAGATAGCGGCTAAATGAACCCAGACCAAATCTTGCCTCTCGGTTAATTGTCCTGGCATATTCTTTGTTATTGTTTGACATCTGACTCTGTAGCCATTAAATTGTTTGATAAGTGCATCTGTCAAGCTATTCAGAATCTCCTTCTAAGTCGCAAAAGCCAAACAACCATTAACCATTTCTAATCCTCTAACTGTGGCCAAATATATTCCCCATCTTCTCATCAGCTTTAGCACTGCAGTATGAAAGTTAATCACCAGAAAGTCATTGCTGGACTTCAATGGTATGTTTATGGTGATACAGAGCTATTAAGATTGGTGTGAGAGGCTAAATGAGGTGACGGGGAGTAAGCTGCTTTGTGACTATGCATCGGGCTGAGGAGAAGGAGCTGAGTCATTGAGGTGACAGTGTGTGGACAAGATAATGAAAACTTCAATGATATCTAAGAGAGGAAGAGAGGGACAATAAATCTGTAATCTGTGCCTAGAGATGTGATAACCCATTACCCACATAAAGATAACATCTGGTCCCCACACTCCTCCCTGATATGAGATAACAGACCATTTTACATTTCAGTTTCTTATGCTTTTCTAATCCCTGGGCCCAGGCAGTGAGAGCCATCCTAATCATTCGCACAGCCACACACAAACAAACTTAATCTCCTCGAAACTTCAGAAAATTAACAAGGCTCATTTTGTGTAAGCATGCACAGCTGTTTCCCATACGGGCCTCAAATGACCTGAATACACCGGCGAGCCAAGATTCTGTTCCAAATTGGCTTTCAGCATTCACCTTTGTATTTTGCCATATAATGAAAATCCATTAGATATAATGACCTTACGTCATAAGCGATTACTGCAACCATCTTATCTTAAAATTGAAATTCCACCTTAACATCGTGGCAGTTTCCTTCTAGTTGTCTGACAGGGTGACAGAAACTATTTAATCTGGTGTTTTGAAATAAATCTATTGAGTCAGTTCACTCTTGTCCCAAAATCAAACAATGACAGTTCTCTAAGAAATGAGAAAATAATACATTAAAAGTTCATTCAGTAAATTGCCAGACACTAAAACACCCTATGTTTTGTCTTTCTTAGATCATGACTCTTCAGTGCCTTTGTTTTATTTATCCATCGCATTCAGCAAAAAATTCAGCGTTCTTGGTAAACACAGAACAATACTGGCAATGACAAAGTACAATCAAAAGAAGAAAAAAAGTCTTGAAGGTGAACATCGAAAAAGTTTGGGAGCTTTTGTTTGTCAGAGTTAAACAAAATAAATTAAGAAAGTGATTGTGCTTGCCTTGATGGGAATATAATTCAACATCTAGCTGGAGAGGCAACAACCTTGCAGCTTCATTGTACCATGTGATGGATTGTGTGGTTGTCTCACTGTACAAGTGCACAACCTTGCAACGTCGTACTGAAGAACAGTTACTTCAGTTCAGCTATGCAGAATTAACAGAGTACGATTTAAAGAACGGGTGTATGCATTGGATCCATGTTGGCACAGCATGCAGCTTCAGGTATTGTGTTCCTCATATCTGGGTCAAACATCCCACTGAGAAGCTAGAAGTTGTGTTTTCTAACAGAGAGAGTGCTTTGATTTGTCTGTCTCGGTTCCTTGCCTTTCAGTTTTCTGTGATAGTCGACGATGTGTCACAATCTGGGGACTTGCGGCATGTGATGTTATGCCGGTTTACACCTAGGTCACACAAAACACACCAAAAGCCTTTGCTATACACAGACAACCCTACTGTATCTGGATCAGGACTTTATTGTCATCATAATGGAAGATAGATTAAACCCGTTACCACCTCCCAGGATGCATTGTGTATGCATATTGTTGTATTGTAGGTCAGCTGGAACACTAGCTTCCGATGGTTTATGTTGTGCCAGTTAGTTTGTGTTATTTGAAATGAATACAAATGTATTTTTAAAATGTCCATATGGGTATAATATCATGTGAAAATAATATCGGTAGTTGACAAATGGGCATACAAGTTTCCTTCAAAACATTGTTGCTGTTGCAACTTAGTTGTATATCAATGTCATTCTTAACAGACAGGAGACTCCCAGAAGTCACTGCGCCCGGCCAAGAAATAGTTCTAGCACATAAAATCATTAGGCTACTTTTTTTTCACAAATACTAACAGTTTTTGTATGAACATATATCAGATATGACGTGTTAATTATGAGTTTTAGAGGTGAAGGTAGGCAGAGTCACCTTTGTACAGAGCCAGGATAGCTGTTTCCCCCTGCTTTAAGTCTGTATGCTAAGCTAAGCAACCAGCTAGATTAGCCATGGATTCACTGGACAAAGATGTTATTGATCTCTGTATCTAATGCTGTGTTCACATGACCCGCAACAAAAGCAACAAATTGGCCAACCGTGGCCAACTACTTTGTCGCAGAGTCGCATTTGAAGTGTTGCTCAAGCGCTTGTTGACGTGTTTGAATATTCATTTAGACGGAGCGAGACAGGGTGAAACCAAAACATATGATTGGTTGACACCGCGTCCTTGGAGTAGATGCTCTACTTTGTAGTAGATTTTGTTTGTAGATTTGTAGTGAGACAAGCGTTGGACTCAAAATGTTGTTCCTTTTAAAGCGCTCATCATTTCAAATGGTTCATGTGCTTGAGTAGGGCATACAATGTTGGTTATCCAGCCTTTGAGAAGAGTCAATGTTTCTTTTAAATAATTCACTCGCTCTACATCAGAGACAATATTCCGTACTGCAGAAATGTCATGAACTTTTGATAATTACTGCATGTATGAGGACATGCGGCCTCACGTGTAATAACACAACATGCCATCAGCTTCCTGTTATCTCCCACTCGCTCCTCACAGCTGTCACCGAATGTCGCACAAATAAACTAATTTAGTGAATTAATTGGCCCAAGGATTTAAAGCATGTGGTGATTTTAATGAGCCGAGAGATATTGAGATCCTACAAGCTGCAAGAAGTAGTTGGTTTTGTAAAAGAAGAATAAATCTCAACAATGTGATTATTGCCCATCAGTAAGGTGCAGAGTGTGCTTGGCAAAGGAAATGCAATGGCCTAGTTTTATGGTCAGTTTTACTGTCGACATCCACAACAGATATTCGCAGTTTATGTCAAGCTTTATATGCCGCAAGCCCCGAAACATAAGTCTCGGCTAAATATGCGCTGCTTTTATTTTCTCTGAATCTGATGTTGAAGGTATACAGATGGTCACACACCAAAGCACAGCCTTACTTTGACAGCGTTTAGTTTTGACAGGGGTCAGAAATAAAAGCTTCTGACAAGAGCGGTGTTTGCGAAGTGATCCTTCCCCTGTTCCTGTTCTGCGCTGTCGCTTACATTCAGACATGTCAGCTCCCCGTGCTGAACCTGAAGTGTCCACGAGCGGAGCGGTGAGGGACGTCTGTGACAGGTCATGGACATAAGTGAGCTCAGAGCGTGGCCTGTTTACATTCAGGGTGTGCTGCATGCCTCCTGTCACAGCTCGGTGCCTGCTGAAGGGCAACTTGACTCAAGGACGAGCAATATATCTAATGAGCACTTTATCTGGCAACAAGTTCCAGCCTCTTCTGTTGGCTCTCAGGAAACAGTGGTGCATTCACTTCATAACTGTCAGCTTGGATAAATGTATCATATCTACAGTACAGTGTGGGTGGTATGAGAAAAAAACAGCAGCATCCTGTCAGACTTCATCACAGCTACGCTATTCCTTTAAAGTGCTTGTCCATCCTTTTACCACAGTGCAATAAGTATGGACATGTGAGCTGGAGGGCAAGTACACCCATTCTCATATCAAAGCCACATTGTTTAGAATTTCATGGTCCAGCCTGTTTTTTTTATTTTGTATTACAGTACAGCAGATAGTAGTTAAATCAGCATCAATCTTGGAGTGACAAGGATGTGATCCCTCACCGGCTTCCCACCGACACACTCCTCTGAAACATGATGAAGGAAGAGGTATCACTACCAGGGATCGAAAGCAACTCTGCGTTGTTGGATGAGAATGTTTGTCTCCCATGTGTCTTCTGACAAAAGGCTGATGCCTTTTTCACACACATGAAAAATTTGAAGCAAAGTAAACTATCTAGCATTCAACTGCACATTCCTCAAAAGCCAGAAAATGTCAACTGATTTCAGGCCAGGTGGAATTTTCAAAATTAGTGTTACTCTTTACTTTTTATTTTTTTACCTCTCTGCTTCTTTTGTTTTTGCGAAAGGCTTGCATGCTTACAAGTAATTGCTTCCTTCAGAAGTGGCATTGACATTATTTGACAAACCTGCTAGAAATTCAAACATTCTATCTTTCCGGTTGTTCCCGGTAAAATGATGAAAATCTGTCTGTCATCACAGAATATATTTTCCGCTGTACAGAATACGAAAAACGTTTCTGGATTATCTTTGACAGCTCATGTTCAGTGTTTTGTGGCCTACGCTCGGATGTCCGTGATAAACACACAGACTGCACTCTCTGCACCAACGTGGCTGAATTATTTGCGTGTTCGACGGACAGAGCTGCAGATATACTGTTGCAGGCAAGGCCTCGATCCAAGTCCAAAGATGGCATTTCAAGACCAACACTTGTTTCTTATTGTGACTTCAGGGAACGCTGTGATAGACGGATTCCTTTTCAATTTCATGGCGAAAAGTAGACAAAGTTTGGGCTGTCTTGAGTTCAAAGGATTGGGGAAGAGCGATCCAACATACCCCGGGGCTGCCATTTTGGATATCTGGGTTAATGGCAGGGAAAACATGTACTCGCGATCCAGCTACAACTCCAAAGCAGAAAATAATCAGCTAAGCTTAAAAGGGCTCATTAGGAGGAGCTTTCTGTGAGAGAAACATGTCGCCAAGCAGGGAGATCCCCCCCACCGCCTCATTTTACTCTGGGAAATCTAAATGCAAAATGATTCCTTTCAACAATGGTTCCCATCTGAACGCATTTAGGAGAGGAGAGGAAAGAGAGCAAGCCGGCAGGTGCATTTCCGGCTTCTACTTAAATGAGAATTGAAATGGCAGCAGAACATTTTCCCTAATGTTGGCGCCCATCCAGACATGCCTTTTGTAAGGCCGGCTGTGCAGTGAGACCTGGTCACAGGAGACGCTGCAGGGCTTCAGGACTCCTGCACGGCTTTTGTCTTGCCGGCTTGTCTCTGTTCTCTGCGGCTGACTTTCATGCAAATGGAGGTCACAGCTCTCCGGTCTCTCTTGTCTTTCCAGGCTGAATTGTCCAAAGCGGAAAACACAATGAGTGGCGGGGGAATCTGCCTGCACATTCTTCAGATCTCATTGGAGCTGCACTGGTACCACTGAGTGGATGAGAATTATGAGCGCCCTTTATGCAGAGTTCATGTGCGGTGAGATCTGGATGAGATTACAGGCTGGCACATGATGTCTCTCCTAATTTGCATATACAGTGTGTTCTAATAGGATTTCATCGACTCATTACATCACTTTTTCATTCCCCATGGCTGTTACCCTTCTTCGATCCTCTCCCACCACTCTCCACTATCTGCGTCTCCCCAGTATAGCGCTGTTAGCGCCAAACAGTAGACGTCTGAGGGGATTTTATATTTTATGTAAATGCATCAGCGTAAGGAGAGTTTCCATAAACAAGCGCCGTGTTGGCTCGCTTGAATGGAATGTCATTCATGAGCAAATAAACATTCAACTTACTAAGTTCTTAGAAACCTCTATTCACAGATGCATTCTTGCCATGCTTTCGTAGTAACATGATAATACGGCTCGTGTCTCTCTTTCATTCCCAACCTCCAAATGGGATTTCCACATCATTTCAGTGGTGAAATGAAACTGACTTTTGAGAGCCTCCCTTTTTCTGAAATACAATTTTTATATATATATTTTATTGTTTTGTGATATCAGAAAGATCTATTTTGTAGTTGACGTTTGTTCTCCTCTGTTGGTATAATAAATACTGCAACAAAGAATCTTACATTTTATATATTTGTCTCATGAAGACACCCACACCGTCCGCAGCTGCTGTGCCGCTGGATATCCATCCACGTCTTTATCCTTTGTGACCTGAATGCTCAAGTCGGAATCTCCCCAATTTAATTTCTCAGTCTGATGGTCAGTTGTCCTTTTCTTGCTTCCATACAAAAGTTACTACTTTATACAACAACAGTTTAAATTGAGTTGCTTTACTCTGGACAATCAGTTAATGACACAGTATGTCCTATCAGGTTGTATTCTGTCAGTCACATGATCCAAGAAAAGTTCAAATGAATGACATGTGCATTTGTGAAGCCGACCTTGAAATGTCCTTTTATTATATTTCATTCAACATTCCACATTCAGTCAGACAGATCATTTTCAAAGTAAAATATCTTCAGTGCTGTAAGCAAAGAGCAGATATTTGCCTGCTTAACCTGATCTTAAATCTACATTGACTGGTCGAGATTGGGAATGTAGATGCAGAATGATCTGGTTCGGTTTCCTTCTAAAGAGGTTTTTGTCTTGCTTTCACGACAGGGATTAACAACAAATTCCAACAGGATTTTACAGTAGTGTTGGAAGGATCTTTGTAGCTTGGGTTGGGTTTGTTCTGGCTGTCTTCTCCTCTCACATGTTCAGTGAGCTTTAATTTCACCTTCCCCGCAGTATGTTGCTCTCATTTATACTATCAGTATTTAATCAGTGTCGCAATCCAAACCAAGCAGAAATAATGATAATACCTGAAATGAATCAAAACGCAGGAAATTGTACATCGATTGTGCCGTTACGAAGGATAAAATCCACGAGACATAATATCCTTAATTTGCCAGCCTTGCAAAAGCGTAATTAGATCAGCAGCTTATCTGCAGCCCTTAGTGTTTTGAAGCGTTATTAGTAGTGAGAGGTGTGCAGAGATCTTATTCGGGAGAAAGAGATGTGCCTTGGATTGATCTGCTGTACTGTAACAGAGCATGTGGCAATCTTCCCAGCAGATTACAAATAGACAGGACCTTTAAATTGTGTCTGACTGCTCAACAGAGACCATCACTGTGAGACGAGACTGGAGCTGCGACATGTGTGTGAAATGGGAGTATTACAGTGAAACTGCGCACAGTTTCCCTGATGAATTAGACCCCTTTAAACTTACATGGAATTCTTCGGCTTTGATAGACAAGAAATTGAACCCCTTTTTTTTCACTGCAGTTTAGGAGATCACTCCATCAGTCTCCTCTGGAACACCGACCGCTTTCAGAGAAAGCTGACAGCAACCTCAAAGGAAGAACCAACTGAAGTGCATGTGCATGTTGATATTTGTTGTTAAAAGTGAACAAAGCACTGCTGAAATATGCATGAATGTCTTCGTCTGTCTCATTCAATCTTGGCCGGTTAACGTCTTTATCGTGGCAGAGAATGAAGCAGGAAGGCAGGTGTTGACTCTGCCTCCACAGGCCCCGACTCAAATAAACACTTGCTGCAGGCATTATGCGACTCCCACGCAAACTTATCTGCAGCACGAGCTCCTCGGGGGTCAACATATGGCTGCCTATAATTTCCCCTGCGCTTCTGAAGTGGCCCTAAACACTTCTCATTAATGCGTCAAAACAGTCCCGTTTTAGCTGCATTACAACTGGGATTGACAACACTAGCATTCTCTCTGCTAGAACAATGCTCACATCCTCAGATCTGATTGGTTTGAGTTATATTGCCAAATTGCAAAGGGAAAACAATCCAGTAGACACTAACTTATTTCCTATTATCACCCCTTTGCTCCCCGGTGACAGTCCTTGGACGGAATTACAAAGCAGACCCTTTTCTCTCCTGGTATTGCTGTTCATCACACTCACTTTGCTAAGTGTTCACAAACGTCACAAAGACCTGACGCCCTTTGAGTTCTAGAAACAAGACCATGCGTATACAATCATCAAATAAAGCCCTGTGCAGTGATTCAGCAAAGGGTTGTTTGTTTGTTTTAGCTTGTAATTGTATGAAAATATCTGACTTTGATGGCGTGGAGGTGGCACAAGCCTAAAACAAAAGCTCACGCCTAAAAATAAAGACGTGCTTGGAGGACACGTCTGCTTGTCACCACTCTGGCATTATGAAAGATCTGTGGCTTTCAGTAAAATATCTGAGAAAGAACAAGCTGCTGTTACCTAACAGATGATAATTAGTCATGTTTGTTGCCTGAATGCTTCCGTCAAAGAGATACATTGCTGTATTTGCTCTTCTCTGACTGTCTGCATGGCTTTAATAACAGGAAATGCCCTGCAACCTTTCCAAAACATCACATCACGATGCAAGCATTATTTTCTTTGATTTTGTGGGATGTTGCCCGCCGCTGAGTAGATGTTACCTGACAAACTGATGCTTGGGTATTTTATTCTCTCCTCCAGGATTAGAAAGGTGAAAGGCGGCTTATGAAACGTCAGACCGTTGTGTTGTGCGAACATCGAAGGTGTCACAGTGTCAGAATATATGCACCCACCCACTCACACTTAGAGGAGGAGGAGGAGGAGGAGGAGGAGGTTCAATCAGGAGGGCAGAGAAGGCAAGAGAGAAAGAGAGAAGAAAAGTGAGGCAGGTAGAATAACAGGTCCGAACCAAAAGTGCAGACAGCCTGCCATCTATTGGATGAATTGCAATGTGCATGTTAGTGTTTCATGTCCTACATTTTGTTGAAGTGCTGTTTTCCAACACTGGGAGGCGATGCACTCCACAAATTCAGTCATTAACATTTTTGTCGCTTATGGTAATTTTTAGGTAGCATTTCTTTAAAGGGCAGAATGAATAATAAATACCAGAGGAAAGCCAACATGCACATGCAGATGTATTTTGAAAAAAACTCTAGTCTTTATGTAATGGCACCTTGGTAAAACAGTTATGTCCCTCTTTAACATTTCTTTAATTCATACAATATATATTATCTGACATCGAGCTATATCTGTCTCTTTTTACATTTGTATATAAAGCACATTGAGTTTTCCTCTCTGTATAGAAACTGCTGTGTATATATTATATTGCTTCGTCGTAATTTGTCACAAATATATTGATGAATTCTACATGAATCAATACATTGATCTTGTTTAAATGTATTATTGGACGGAAGAACAGTGAGCTAAGAAATGACACATTTAGAAATTGCCTCACTATTGTCAGCATCATTACTATAACAGCAGATGTTGTCACTGTTCCAGTCTGGAAGACTAAATGCTGCCAGGTGCACAGAGTTGCCGAGCAATGATTAAAGATGAGATTGATTACACTCATTGCATTAAACCACTGATTGTACAAAACACCCCACCACCAACTAGTTTAAACAGGCTGTCACATGCTTTCCCCAACCCTCCTGAGCATGTCCAGTCATGTCAGCTTTATTTTATTCCTTAGTCACAGTTGCATTCAATGGCTTTCACAACGCTTGCATTACGAGAACAATGACTGAATCAAATGACTGATGATGAATCATGAATAACGTAACCAAAGCAGGTTGTGCCCACTTGAAGGTGTATCGTGTACGTTTGAATTTAATGGTTAGTAGCAACACAACCATGCACAACAATATCAAAGTGTTCATTATGTGGCATATATAAGTATTGGACAGCTTTTTCATAAAAATAGGATCAGGAAAACAATTGTTTGTCTTAATCCTTGACAGAAACGCAACTGTGTCAAAGTACTACTGCTCCCAGAATAACCAGTTTGAAGAGCTTTTACGTAAGCTATACTGTATTTGCGCGACAGCTTATCTCTCCACAACAGCAGTGAGCGTGTACACACCAACGTGAACTTAAAACGAATCGCTGCATTCATGAGCACGAAAAAACAAATAAACCCTTGTAGGCCTGCACGTAGTTACAATTTGGAATTTAATAGACACACCTTAATTTGTGTGAGGAGGCTTTATCTCAAGATCGGACAACGTTTGAGTTAATATGCTCAGCTGTATACAACACGATTGCCATTTTTAGAATGCTGTAGGTCTGGCATGTCTGTGTTAACATGTCTGATTTGATTATTTATGCCCATTCCTCTTTATTAACAAATCACAGTCAATAAACAAATGACGGGAGGAAGGAAATGAACAAGACAGCTATGTCCCTCTTTACATTAACTAAGTATGCCTAAGTATTTTCCTTTAACATGTAAAGTACAGCATCATGCCTGGAGGCCTGCATGATAGTGGAGATGTCCCACCCTGGAAGCGGGGACGTGCTGCCCCCTATCAGACCAGCGGGGCTGTGCACCGCCCCGCCTCTCAGCATCTCCAGTGCGCGCAGAGGAGCTGCGAGTCTGGAGGAGCGCGAGCAGGCAGCACAGACTTCAGCGGCTCGCGCGTTCGTCCGACACTCACGAGCTGCTCCCAAGGCGGTGGAGGTGATGATGGCGGCGGCTGTAGAGAGAGGAGGCGTCCGGGCCGCTTTCCTGAACCCGAGCAGCGGCGGCAGCGGCGGCGGACCCGCACCGACGACCCTCCCGGCCGGAGCGTTAGTCGGGGCTGTGGTCCTCGGCTCGGGCTCGGGCAGCATGCCTGTGCCCATGAACCTCTTCGCGACCTGGGAGATAGACCGATCGTCCCCGAGCTGCGTACCGAGGTAACGTTGACAGCGTTGTGTTGGCGTCAAGTAACACACACATGCACACACACACACACACATCGCAATGTTTACAAATCACCACGTCGTTTGATAGATAGCAGCCTCACGTTGGGCGAACAACGCCCTCGTTGACCGTAACGTCAAGAGCAGCGAGCCGACACACGTTTCCATAACAGTGTCGGGCTAACTAGCAAGGTGGCTAGTGCTAAAGCTACCTAGCAAGAGTTTATCTCATGCAGCTAGAAGCGTTTGACTCAAATTGTATTTTTTTTTTTTTGAGGGGGTGGAATAACGAAGCAGTTGGCCAAAATTGTCACGGGGAAAACAAGTATAACGGTCTAATGTACACCAGCGTGTTGAGACGTGGTCTCCAAGTGTGTGTAATGTTTAGTTAACAGTTGGAACCGTTATGATAACTAAGCTAGCGTCAACTAAAGTTAAGCTAACGAGGTTAGTGGATCGGGTTGCTGCCCTTCTGCGTTGTGGCTACGCTGGTAGTTACACGCTTTGGGACGTATTACATGTCCCTTTGTCCACGTAGGCCCGGGATGCATACCACCTAATAGCAACACAACTATCTATAAATACAGTGACATGGATGCCGCTCGGCTCTTAACGAGCCAACATCCGTTTCATCCTTTGGCAGCACTGCGTGTCATGAGCTTGTCGGGGCAGGCAGCCGCCCGTGCGTTTGATGTGCTCGTTTTCCTGTTCACGGTTGTGTGTTTTTGTGTACGGTGACACACACACACACACACACACACACACACACACACACACACACACACACACACACACACACACACACACACAGGCATGATACCAGCACAAAACAAAACCACAGTGTCGAAGCAGCAGCAGCAGCAGCTGGGGACTCGCAGAGAGTAAACTGTGTGTGTATGCAAATCTCCTCGCAGTCACCCCGCATTGTCTGTGTGTTGTTCAGCGGTGCTCTGCATCAGTATTCATTGACAGCAAGCAGGCAACTGATGCCACCTGACCACAAACCTCTCGGGAGCTGTGGGCACATTAATCAGCTTTGACCTAGATCTGTTCCACTCATTGGGAGAGAAGTGGGCTCGCAAAGGGGAGGGTTTCCTCCAGAGTCGATGTGCGCGTGTGTGTATGCATGAGTGTGCGTGTGTGCATGCATGAGTATGCAAGTGTCGGTGGGAGCGCAGCATGCCGAAAAACACGGATGATTTACAGTGTGGCGATCCCTCAAATCTCCATTCAAATATTGTTCTGTGAACTCTGCTGATTTGAAGCCAACTAGAACGTGTGTGTGTGTGTGTGTGTGCGTGTGTGTGTGTGTGTGTGTGTGTGTGTGTGTGTGTGTGAGATGTGATGTGATGACATTGCTCTGGTATTAAGCAGCTCTCTGCCGCCTTTTTATTATTATTATTATCGTCCTCTTTTTGTGACCTTAATCTCACATTCAGTGGCAAAACTATGAAGATCCATGCTGTTTGTCCTTGATTGAATGCTTCAGGGTACTTTTCTTCAACACAAATAGATAAAATGGACATACAGGCAACTACAACGGAGCATGCTTCTGATAACTGTCCCCATTAAATGTTAAAAGAGTACTGGCTAGCAGAGAAAAGCCGGAGACACGTTGGTACATTCATGCAGTGTGTCATACGTGGCGCATTGATTTCCCCACATTTCTGCGTCTACACTAGTGCATTCTCTCTATAGTGGATGAGACGCACGGTGCTGTATTAAAGATGAATAAGGACGAGGATTGCACTGGATTATTAATGAGGCTCAGTCAGCAGTCATTGTTCAGCACAAGCCTGCAGTAACTGCCGGACAGAAGTTCTTGTTGATGTCTTGGGGTAATTTGTTAGATCTGATATTTAATTGAGTAGAAGTGACAGCGCTGTATGACAATTGTTTTTTTTAGGTTAAATAGTCTTCATTTTTGTCTTGACATGGTGGCTTGGAGTGCTCGTAGCATTTTTGCTAAATTATTTGCCACATCTATTTTTGCTGTGTGTGTTTTTACACCCCTTCTCCTCAACTGGTGGGAAAGGTCTAGTGTTGAGCCCAACCCAAGGCCTGTTCTGGGGATTCTGCCTTGGCATGCTTTCAGGGGCTGGGCCATTTGTTGTGCAGCTGTTTGCTCCTCTACTATATAGCCTTTAGCAAATGTGGGTGTCCAGCTAATGGCCGAGGTTAGCGCTTTTAGAAATTGACTGTTTTTTCATTGTGGTACTCAACATCACACACAGCTCTTGTTAATATGACACCATATTTAAAAAAGCATCAATCCTCCTAAACCCTGAATCCCTACTGAAAGCCATGCTTAAAGGGAAATATTTCATCCACAATGGAAAATATGTTGTCAGCTCTGGTAGGCCCTCGCAGCTTGAGTTTATGGTTCCTCACAGTTTTGCTGCTCACAGACAAAACCATGGCACTGGGCCACTAAATGACTTCTTAAAAACAACCTGGGACTTTCTTTTTTACGATATGTTTTGACTGTGGCACAGGACCAAGCTCTTGATTGGTTGACATATTTGTTATATCTGTTATTTACACACAAGGAGTATTTTACTCTTGCACTTGTTGTTATCAATTGCTTGTTATATCTAAATGCTACCATAAACTTGCAGATAAAATGTTATTGTGGAGTGTGATACAGTATTTCACTGTTTTTTACTCTCCAGCCGAATGTTGTTCTTCGTTAACAGGCCTGTTGGAGCAGTTGGACTGTTTATGTTTCAGCTCTGCCATGCCCGCCAGTCTGCAACCCTCCGATGTTTCTAATACTTCGTGGTGTTAGTGATGCAGCTCTTTTCTTATACACTGGGTTTTTCATTCTTTCTTTCTTTCTTTCTTGTGTGGTTAATCTTCTAAATATCTGGAGGGTGTGCTGGCACAGAGGGTTTATCCCGCTATTCTTCCCATTTCACCCGAAACTAATTGCTGACAAAAACCAAAGACATCTTTGGTATGAAATGCACAGGAAGGATAGAGTGTATATACTATGGGTTGAGCGGCAAGGCATGCATTACATGGACATGTGCAATCATTAATCAATGGATGAAAGTATTTGTTGTCTCTTTTTTTAAACTGTTTTTAACTGTTGCTTTGCTGTGATTTTATTATGGTGACACTATGATGTCCAAGGCAAATTTCCCGCTGGGACAAAACGGCTATGGTAACGTATCTACGGTGAGCAGTTTACAAGCTTTCAAAATTAACTGAATGAAAAAGTTTTTTTTTGCATAACATTTTAAGTCAATGGAATTTTTCTTTTCTTTTTTTCCTACAAATGTGTTTCTTGTCTTTTAAGTTTGACCGTCAGAGAGGGGAAGAAATGGCAAAGGTTTTCTCAGAAGCTACAAAATCAACAACATCGCTATACTTTTCCTCTGACGTGTGTCTCGAGTGAGCGGAGCATCCTTCTTTCTGTCTGTTTGATTCATGTGAGTCCCAAGATGAACTTGGTCTCTTGTGCGTGGCACAGCTTTATCTGGATAGTAATTGAATGCACTCTGCAGGCTCTGGTCAGATGTTTGTTTTCCTCTACCCCAATCCAGTATATTGGATCAGATTGATGCGTGCTGTCTGTGTATGTCAGCAAATAAATAAGGAAAACAAAAACAAACTCATTTCTGGACTGGAGCCACATTATTGTGTCCTTTTTGTTCTAGGTCAGTGGCTATGAAGCCATCAGCCCTATGTCTTCACATGTACCTTATGCTGCGATGCACACAGCTATTTATAATATCTGGGAGGTTGAATTGTAAGCATGCAATCTCCAGTATCATCCCTGGCCTTAATCTCTTTGATTTAATGTCTTATTCTCTGTATGTTCATTTTCGAACCAAAGATGAAACCATTAAATCGGGATGCAAATAACGCAGGATGAGCTTACTGTCCCCTTTTCAGCCCCTCGCTAACCCCTCCATCTCAAGGCTTGGATATTGTTTCTCCTAGCGGGGGAGCTGCAGTAATCTGATTTCATAACAGGAAAAGAAGAGCCAGTAATCTGAT
Organism: Taurulus bubalis; assembly: GCF_910589615.1. Lineage (NCBI taxonomy): Eukaryota > Metazoa > Chordata > Actinopteri > Perciformes > Cottidae > Taurulus > Taurulus bubalis. The sequence continues at coordinate 18,641,267 of NC_136602.1, forward strand.
GCTGCACACAGACACCGTCTGCTTAATCCGCTGCTTCCTTTTGCAATCATAAACGAGGCCCATCAGCCTTCTCCGGTGCCCTTCAGGATTGTGACACGGCACACCGTGTCCGTCTGCGTCTTGTTTACAATCTTTGTCTCGGTCGCACCGCCGGTATCGAAATCCAATGCAGAACACGTCGGCACATGGAGCGTCACTCTCACTGCGAGGTCGAAGTCCAAGACCTCCTTGGGGGCCATTTCACTTTTCCTCTCCTACTTAATGAGAGGTTGTTTTTTTGCTGAGTTGCATGTTTTTATGCTGATTGGTTTCGGGGCTGTACCAGAATACAATTACTGTTACTCAGCTGCAGCATGCTGATTGAAAAATGATTCACTATTCTAAATGTTGCTGATGATTAACTAAACTCCTCTTGCATCCAAGAGCTACCTCCCACAGTTATTGGACATTATATTAATGCCCACAATACAAGCATTTGACTTCAGGGACAGGCGTTTGATAGATACCCATACCACAGATAAATGAACATGTCCCACTCTAGATACTTTAAATTAAAGAGATAGCCAAACTAATTGGAAAGTAGCTGCAGCTAAAAGTTTCTAAGAAATGATAATGGTCATGGAATTTGAAGCTGGAATGTAATTGCTTTTTAATTGTACATCCGTTGTAGAGAATTAAACCATTTTTTTTACTATTTAGTCGTTTTTTTTGGAGGTCCTTCTTAAAATATGTTAGTAGGTTTCGGAAACATGAATTGATAACTGGTGCAGTTCCTCTTTTAGTGTTACGCTATTCTTGATCGCAACCAGCCCTAACTTGGCTACATGCTCCACTATGCTGTTCACACACTAACAGTAGACCAATCAGACCCCGCTCCCATTTCTTTTTTTCGTGTTCACTGCCTGAAATGTGTCCAAATTTGCTTGGTTTCCTTCCCTGCCTTCCTGGAGGAGGAGGAATTTCCTCGAGAAACATTTCACATTCCTGGTTCCTTGAGGGGGAGGCTGCAGCTGAAGCCAGGTTGCTCTGTCCTCAGCCCCCTTTGTCTGCTGTTGTTGACCACCTACCTGCTCTCTCTGGGAGGGAGGGCAGGATTGGAGCCGTGGATTGCCCACCCTGTTGAAAAGTTTTGCTGAACTGGCCCCCGGGCGTCACAGTGAACGGCGAATTGTGCTGAGCGCTCATAGTTGAAGTCCTCACAAAGGGAAGAACGGTTTGTTTCCCCCTGCCTGGACCTCTGAATGGGAGAACGGCCAGATTCGTTTGTGGGTGGAGACCCTCTCTGCGAGTGAAGAGGTCCAACTTCCTGATCCAACAAGTGAGGCAAAGGAAGCTGTCCTCTGACATCGGGAGGATCCTGACAAAATAATCACTTTGGGGGACAATGTCTCTCAGCTCATTTCTTTCTTGTTCTTGCTCAACTTATTTCCCACCTCTCTCATTCAGGCATTTCCTGAGCTGTGTGTGCCAGCAGCAACACAGAGACCATTATTTCAGATACAAAAAGCGCCGTGGCGTGGATTAATGAGAGCACATGACACCATCATTTGAAAACATGAGGCGTTTTCATAATGGCAGTCAGAGCTCCTGTGGCGCATTCTAGCTGTGTCTACTCTTGTAAACAAACACTGGTGGAGGTGGGTTACTAAATTATTCAAAAAAGAAATGGTGACAAGCTTAGTCAAATGGGGGTTCTTTTAATGACACAATTATTGCAAGCCCTATTCCCGGACCATCTATCTAATCTCATTGGTGTGCTCATAAACCCTGTGGAAATGTTGCCCCTGTCATGACTAACTAACACCCGGAGAAGAATAATCAACACTACGCTGTGTGGTGGAGGACATAACAGTCCCTGGAGTGTCAACTCTCAAATAGCATTGAGCTGGATGCACTGCCCACTCATCTAATCACAGATTAAGGAGTCTGAACTGTCTGGACTCCTCTTTTCTGGTCATGTTCCTTTTGCTCGATTAGCCCACACTACACTCTGTGCCAAAACTCCAGTTTTTTTTTCATGGTTTCATGGACAGCAATTAGGCCCCGTTCTAGACTTAAATGAAACCCAATGGATGTGTTCCTTTGAGAAAAAAAAAAAAGTCTAAGACTTTAGGGCTTGGGTGAGTGCACTCCACCAGAACTGGTTCTTAAGACATGCTGTCAGACCATGTTGAAAGTGTTTATAAACTGTTACATCTGAGGATGGGAGAAGCCGGCCAACGTAAAGAGGGAGGACATGAGATCTTTTAATGTGATAAGATATTTGACCATCTGGCAGTTTATTGGCATGAAGTGTCCCCTTAATGCTTATCCAGAAATATAAGTTTGAGAAAGACCGGACTTCATTTTACTGCTTTCAATGTGTTTCAGTCTGCCATACTACGAAGCGCTGCGCTGAATTTTGGATGATTACAAAAATAAAATTGGGATTCGCAGTATGAAACCTCAGATTGTCATGCGGTTTGACAGGTGGACATATTACCCATTCGGAGTGGTGCCTGGCTTTATAAAACTAACATATTTTTTAATTTTTTTTGTATCTCGCAGTAGAAACAGCCTACTTCTGTCCTGAGCGGTACCTCATGGGGATGAGTGGTCGTCCTGAAACCACAAGGTTTCCCCGGGCGCTTCACTCGGGGCAGCCCACTGCTCCTTAAAATACTAAGGATGGGTCAAATGCAGAGAATACATTCCCCCACTCTGGGACTAATAAGGGATTATTCCTATTCCTATTAAGGAGTCATGTGTTTCTTTTCAGACGAAAGCTTTACGACTCTTCTCAAATTGTAGAGCGTTTGCTATTTGGCAGCATACTGCTAGCTTTGGTCATTACTCTAACTTAATTAGCTTCACCGTGGCATCATTAATATTAGAAATGCCACTGCATGGATACAGAAAAGAAAAAATACAGAAACTCTGAAGTAACTGGAGCTCGGATACATTCAGTAGATTAATCATTTGGACATATTTAGCCAGAGGGACCTGGACAGGGAGGAGTAGTCAGAAAGCATTTTTTTGGCTGTCGACGGCCATTGCTCTTCTCGAGTCACAGTGCCAAAGCAGAGTAATAACTTGCGACAGCTGTTTTAAGAGCTGCATTGGTGGATATTACAGCAATAGGCGCCAGTGGAAATGCATAGCTTGTTTATCAGGTATCCTTCCTTTGGGGAAGTTTTTGCATTTTGTTTATTGCTTTATCATCAAAAAAAAGCAGAATCATATTTGCTGATCCTGACCATTGTACATTTATTGATTGCACAATTTCCTGTTTTCAGCGGCCTTTCATTACTCTTTCTGGAAGTGTTGTCTACTTTGCAGAAAGTAGCTTTGAGTTGGAGTACAGTTGTGAAAGGACTGTTTGTCAGCTGCAGTGCAGCAGGCAATCGTTAACACAGGTAATACCCAGCATGCTCTATTCCTAAAGCTCTATTCTCTAACCTAATTGCTCATGCTTCCACGGCATGTGCAGTAACCTCTTTACCATAGCAGTAAATACAGATGCATGACAGCTCTTTGTCATTGCTGACAGGCAAAGGAGGCTGAGGGTGTCGGCTGTATTTTGTTGAGAGCCGAGAGATGGATATGATCGTGGTGGCTGCATGAGTTAAAGGGCAGACTTAATCTTCTTTGATGTTAATTAGAGGAACCATATGGCAGCATTAAATATGTATAGTGAAACCGGATTGATCCTTTGGATAAAATGTCAGCATATTAACTCGAAGGCAGCACCTTTTTTTGCTCCGTTTCACACCCTCTAACAAGGTGAATGGGAGTCTGCTGGCTCTTAGACTTCCAACAATAAGTAATGTTTTGATCTATTCAACTAGATTTCTTTCTGACGTGGTAAACCTTCCAGGTTGGCAGAGTTCTCACAGGCTTTCCTCAACATCTTTTTCATTTCATTTTCATCCTAGCCCAATCCAGCCTATTCATCTGAGCTTTTTTTTTTTTTTAAGATTAATCATTTTCAGCGATTTTAGAAAAAGCTTACATAAGCAAGCTATAACTACTGTACCCTGACATACTTTTACTTTCTTTCCTAGCTATTTCCTAGTAAGTAGGGCTGCACAATAACAGCTGAAAAGATAATCACACATATTCTTCTCATTATTAAGCAAAATTGTCATTGTTCTTTATCTATCTCTGGCAACCAGGTAACTGTTCTGCAATTATTTATATTGACTTCCATCGCATGTGTCTAAACCTTATGAATAAATAGCCACTTAAATAGACACCTTTTTTAAATTAAACTTTCCTCACTCAATGTTTTTGTACTCCCCTGGTGAGTAGACTAGAAAGATAGATTGTTTTAAACAAAAACAAAGCTCCCAGCTTTCCATTCTCCCAGTAGACTACAAGCAAAGGAGCATTCCTACCAGTCAGACAATCCACCTTAATAGGATTATAAAGCTAAGTCATAAACTTGTCAGTGTCACCTGTCTCCGTTGGACTGGTTACTGCAGACTCTTTGAGGAGTCATTGGATGCAACAGGCATGAACTTGAAGACCAACCCTTGGCAAGAGGACTCCTTGTAGGTGATAGTTAAACCAACATTGTCTGTCATGTTATGATGTACTGCAGTTGATCTTGCCAAGATGTCTCACGTTGACTCTGAGTTTGCCTGTAAACACGCCGTGTTTGGCCTGATCTTGTCTCGCACGGCCACCGCAAACACGGGCCTGCCGACCTCATCATTTTGTGGTCGGCGCCTGAACAAAAGAGTTGTCTAGCTCGGCAAAAAAAACGCAACCAAGGATGACGGCCACGCACTGAGTTCTTGAAAGTGACCGTGAGATCACTGACTGAGGTAATGAATGCAGCACGGGGTTGCCTTTGCTATTAAAGAGGCTGGAGTGTTGCGAAAGAAACAGGAAGTAGTCTGATAATCACGTTTTAGGCTGCTTCGTCCGGTAAAACTGGGAGGCGGTCTTTTTCACAGTGACTGCTTGACTTGGTGAACATGGGGGCAGGTTCACCCCATTTTTTTGCGGTTTCATGGTGTCATTGAACACCAAGCTTCTTTTTTTTTGCCTTTCCTCAAACAACCCCTTTTCCTCTGCCCAATATTTCTTAATAGGAAACGTACACAAAGTGCTAGCACACCCTTCATTATCAGAGAAAAGTCTTCTACCCACACAACAAGAGCATACCGGTCAAACCCTTGAATCACACTTCATAGACATAACATTTTATTTTTATTTTTTCCAAATGGGCGTATAGGGAAAGCACAAGCTTAAACCACTAAACAGAAATAAAATCTGGCACTGAGCTCTAATGCAGCGTCCCTGTGTAGTATTACATAAAAATGTGCTGGTAATCCCGTTGACAGTCGATTGTGCCACAGCTCTGGGGAGCCTCATGACCACAGAGTTCATAAAGACCATATTACAGAGTATTATGACAGATATGAGTGCAGCTATCGCGTCCTCTTCCTTCGCGTTCTCGGAAACAACCGGTTTATCTGCTCCACAATCCAATTTTTCTTTTCATGACACGGCCCTCTGGCTGGTTTCTTACCTGACTGATGACACCTGTCCCGTCCCGCCTTCCTGACGCACCAAACCGCTCCTGCACAGCTCATGTGTCTGCACCAGCTGGCCCAACAAAGCTATAATCCATCCTGGCAATGACTTGACAAAAACTACATGTTGAATTGGGGATATGAAAAGGCTAAAGGGATGTTGTGTGGTTGCATCTTAATTACCAGAGCCAGATGGAATGAGTTCTGTTTACCATTGGTTTACGGCCGTTTTGTAAAAATGTTGTGATCTTTTTACAATTTAGTGCCACAGGCTCTTTATGGGTTCATGATGGGGCTGCACCAACTGAAATACATTTATGGTTGCTTCATCTCTGGAGTACTTTTCTCAACTAAACCATTGATCTGTATCGAACTGTAAGACAAGAGTCTGTCTGTGTGCTCTTCGCATGTCTGGAGAACCGCTCCTCCAATCTTCTTCCGTCTGGTGCCGCCCCAACCCCCGGAATGTAAGCCTATTTCAAGGGTGCTTCTTAGCCGCTACTTGGGTGTGTGACGCAACCATGTCATGGCAGGTGTATTGCTAAGCACCCTGAGAAATCTCAGTGTCTGGTATGAAATTGTTTGTGCGAGTGGTTCTCCAGCAACACCACAGGCCAGGCATGCGGCCCATCTGAACAGGCATGTTTTCAAATTATAGTGTGTAGTTTGCTTGTTCTTCCTGTGTCTGTGTGGGTTTTCTCAGGTGCTCAGGTGTGCTCCAACGATCCAAGGGGAAGCAGCATTTAGCCGTAGCTTGGCTAAAATATGTCTGTTAGAACACAGTGAGCACACAGATGGAGAGTGGAGGCTTATTTAGCACATGTAGACATTTCCAATAATTACCCTGTTGATTATCGTACAGATCGTACACATGTTTTATTAAATGCTTAATGTTGCATGATAAATATCTGAATCTCTGGTTGGTAACGTTCAGGATGAGTCAGGCTTTTTGCTGCAGGCAGGGCGACACCTTTCGGGCCTACACGTGCTCAGTGTTTGATGCTCACAACATGTAAGCCTGTGTCTACACAACATTGTAAGAGCTTTGTTTAGCTTAATCATATGACTTCTGGCCAGGCTTTAAACTGCCATCTCATTACAACATATTTTGTATTGTGATGTAGTTAATGAGTGCACACCATCTGTTGTTTTGCATTATAAGAATTAATGCCTGATGGGAAATGTTCATTGTTTTAACTTTAGAAGATTAAAGGATATAGTTGTAATTTCCGTCTCAATTCCGACCTCTGACATTCTGCAGTGTGTTGGCAGAAAAAAAAGTCGAAACAGACTGTGGCTTTACAAACCTCTTTGGCACATTGCGAGCCGTCATATGAAGGTTTCTTTCTCATCCAGAGGTCCGTTCGATTTCAGTCTTAGTCAGCTGCTTCTAGCCTCTGAGTGCTGTTCTTATGGTGAGCATTAGGTTGCGAGTCACACATAATTTTAAGTTACAGAAATTAAGCGATATGCCAGATTAATCATTTCCTCTTGTTCTTTGTGTACCTCAGTCACGACCTCTTCCTCCTCCTTCACTGTGAGTGCTGAGAAGATTTCATTCAGGGAATTAAAGCCCAACCAGCATATGGCCATCTGGCTAACACAACCAGATTTTGGGGGGCTAAAATTACTTTTGCATGCAAGCCTGAGTGCAGGCTAAGCTCTTATGGCACAGCCCACTGTGTGAACCTGTTAAAACCAATCTATTCAGTCTTTTGGATTTGTCTTCATTGCACTCAATGTAGATTGGACTAAAAACAGAATTTTGACTCTCCTGAATTACCTTCCCTTATTCTTCTCCTAACACCTATCTTCCCTCTCTCGCCACAGTGTTTACAGTCTCCATTTCTGTGAACTGTGAATTTAAAATGATTTAATTACATGATTGGTATGAAGTTGTAGAATAAAGAGCTTTGTTTTGTGCTTTTTTCATGTTTGTTTACAACCGGTTAGAAAGTCTATGAATAAAATGTAAAATGTAAAGAAAGGAAACTTGCTTGTTTTGCTACCCGAGCAAATTTCTCTGGCTGCACGGGCCTCACTGTGAAATGATTTGCCTGTTTTTTTTTCATGTCGGAGAATAAAATATTCAGAAGAGATAGCTTTTAGACCAGCACACCCTTTATATCTGGACTAAATTATACAACTAGACATGAACAAATAATAGTCTTATGAAAGAACAAAGTACTTTCCTCAGCAATGCCATGGCTGGAGAGAAAAGGTATTTTGTCAGCCCCCCTACATACAAGCCAATACCAAACACATCCTCCTTAAGAATTTCCTGCAAAGCATTATGTGAAAGCATGCTTTATTAAAAGAATGTGACCGCCTTCAGAAAACAGAAAATACGAGAAAAAGCATATTGAATGCACTAAGAGCATGACTTGTCTTTTTTCTTCTTCTCTCTCTCTCTCTAGCTTGGAAGCCCCCCAGCACATACCAAACATAGACAGTGTCTTTTTCATTCAGCCCTCTTGTTACATCACTCATCCTCCACTTCCCCCCTGCTTTGTGCCGCTGACAATTGCTGTGCAGTGATCCGAGGGCCTGGAACTGGCAAAACATCAACTAGAATGCTGACCAGGGGGAAAAGAATTACAAAAGTGTGTTTTAGTTTAGGCAGCATATCATTCTAGTCAAAGGGGCTCGTTGGGGTCTCTCTCGGTGCCGTACATATACACTTGCAGCATATCTGTGGGATAAAAATTTAGATGGCCCTATAAATGTTACAATGTTAAAATCACCGCTACTGATTTCTCAATCCTCAATCTTTTCCAACTGAGCCAAATGATAACATAACCATCAACGCTCGCTTTGTGTCAGCAGCCTTTGTCTGCTGTATAGCTGCTGTCTCTTTGTGAGCTCTTGAACTTAAGGGTGTTTTAATCGCATGTTATTTGAGATGCTCCTGTCACTGAAGTGGTCCAGAAATAGAGTCAAGATAGCAGCCCCATGTACTCTTACACGCCAGCATATCTTGGACTAATGGCTTTGCAGGATGTGGATGCAGAAGGGATCTGTGTTGTTTGTTAACACCAGTGCAGACAAGAAAAAACACTCCTGATATGATTTTTCTTCTTCTTTTTTTTTATCACAGTAAGCTAAAAATAATTGCTGTCAGCTGAACATGGAACCATTGAATATTTAAGCTAAAGAGTTCCTTTTTATAATATAAAAATAGATCTGTATGTGAATTTCGTCTTTATTTGTTTTGGCCTTTTTTAAAGCAATCAATCGACAAGAGGGAAACCTCTGTGATCTCAACTTCCTCGCCACGGGTGCTGATTTCAGATTTGGGTTTTACATTTTCTAAATACCTTTTTGAAGTCAGTGTAATACAAACTACGTCCGCTGTCACATGAGCAGTCTCCAGACAGACGTATCGTTTCACCAAAGAGCCCAACTCAAAGCGGCGACTTGCCCAAGCTTGGTGTCGGGCCAGAAGTTCTCTTTGAGACCCGACTCCAGAGAAAAGAGCGTGAGGCCCCCGTGTGTGGGTTAAAGAAGAACTCGCACAGGGGAGGGTGAGGGCAGAGAGGGGCGAACAAAAAGGACTATTCAGTGTGTGTGTGTGTGTGTGTGTGTGTGTGTGTGTGTGTGTGTGTGTGTGTGTGTGTGTGTTGGTGTGTGGGCCTGAGATCTGCTGCTCCCTGACTTCCACCCTGCTGTCCACCTCCCACGGTTGATTTGGTTTCCTCTGATGTTCCAGCCTCGCTTCAATACAGGTGGGCCAAGTTATTCAGTCTGCACTGGAAGCGAGAGAGAGACCGACATGGCAACGGTGTTAAACACTGCTGTGTACGATGCATGTGTGTGTCAGACATTTCCTTTTAGCCGCGCCGTCAGCGGATGAAAGAAAATGAGTGAAGCAGTCGAGATAAGATAGTGCACCATCATTGCCATACAACCCACAATCACAGGCCTCTTATCTAAAGCCAAATATTTGACCACGGCTGTTGAGTGTGCTGCCTGATAAGTTGTTTTGTTTGTCCAGGACAGGGGAAAGTGAAAGGATTTCAGCGTAGCTCCCTGACAGACCGTCTTTCTGAACTCCAGCTTCAGCAGAAGCGCTCGGCTCTCTTTCCGTCTAATGGCATCCAATAATGTGTCATTAGACGTAATGTGTAAACCAATATTCATTGTTGCCTAACAAAAGTGACATGGCGCTCATATGGTAGAGATTTTTATCCTTTTTCTTTTCCTCGACACACTTAACACAAATATGAGCTTGCCATCTCCCATAGTTTTGACTCCGTCAGTAATATGTGTGTGTCGCTTCAAGCAGTATAATAAAAAAGAAAGAAGAATGGCTTCGTAAACTAATGGCCTTGCTTCACTTTAGAGGCTGAAGAGGTCAACAGTTAATGTGCGGTACAGCGAGTGTCTTGGGCGCACTATTGGGCTGAGATGCAGCAGCACTACTTATACCGCTGTGAGTGATGTCATATTGGCGAAAACCTGTTTGCTGCAGAGTGCTCCGTCACCCGCTGGGCAGCCTCCATCCGAGCGGTCAATAACGGTTCGCTTTGACATGATATGATACTGGGTTGTTTTATGAGTCCATGCCAGTAATTGAAGATGTCATGTAGAAAAAGATTTGCACGATTAATTAGCCTGTACGAGGACATCAATTCTGATTCCTGCATTGCCTTAGAGCTGGTTTGACCTCCACTTGTGACACAATTTGATCTAAAATGATTATTCCCCTCACGCTTTTGAAGGTTAAAAGTGAGCTGTGTCGAAGTCCTACATTAAAGGTATTAGGGGTTCTGCAGTAAAATGCCCCCGTGTGACTGATGCATTATGTATATGTGTCAATGTGCAAACAGCATTTTACTGATCGAGATGGAGCTAGTGTTTTTTTTGTGATCAAATCTTTATTGATTTTTCTAGATATGACAGTGAAGAACAGGACAAAAATAATATGTAGTGTGCACATGCCCACACATACATAAAAATACACATAACATACACAAAATTAAATTTGTATATATATATATAAAAAAATATTAGAAACTGTTGCTCTTTGAGCCTCAAGCAATTACTTAAGTTAATTGATCTGAGCAGGTTTGCGAGAAATGTCTCATGTGACATGGAACACTGCGTTTAATAAGGAAGTTACGAGCCACAAAGGTTGGAGACAGCCTGTTTAATCTCTAACATTATGTTAAAAAACCCTTTTTTGTAGTTATTTATTGAAACTGATATCTCTCAGATAAATGTAGTGGAGTTAAAGTATAAAGTAGCATTAAATTGAAATATTGACTTACGGTAAAATTCCTGAAAACTGTATTTAAGTACAGTGCTTGGGTTAAGGCACTTAGTTATTTTCCACCTCTGATCCTGACTATCAAAATCAGCAAGAGTCCATAATAACTGGGACACCAGCGTGCATGTGATTATCAATAAACTCGGTCTATAACAGTGATGACCCAATCAGAAGAGCTTGGCAGGCGGACGTGTTGGCTTAACCCGCGCAAGCACCGTCACTGAAAGAGGGGTTTCCCCCATGGGCTCTTATCAACTGGGAAACAGACAGAAAACGCTTCACTTATCTTTGCTTCCCACCGCCTGCTAAAAGAAATATCGAACTAGAGACCGCTGTATGGATTCTCCACCCACCCGGTCTTCTCCACGAATTGATAACACTGTTGGGTTTTGGCACAGAGAGGCGAGCTGCGATCCCACCCTCTCTCTGGGAATGTGGGAACGACATGCCAAAATGGAGGATTAATGCATCTTTCTAGTGGCCTCTGCAAGCCCCTATTTTGATCTTGAGCGTGTGCCAGTGTCTGCCGACTGGTGGGGGAGACAATACCACAAATGACAGCCCCTCCCCCGCAGACGTGCGACGGCAAACGAACGGCGTATCCATGCCGAGAATGCTTTCTAGCTGAATTACACATGGCCCAGAGTGCGCTTCTCCCAGCGATGATAAGTGATGTTTGTGGGACACCTGGTCCGCCTAGCAGTCACTGATTAGGCGGCAAAGCGAACTGGTGCTGGGCAGGAGCACAGGGGCCGACTGGCACCGGGGCAGAACAGATGGCCACAGCGTTTCACTCGCAAAATAACACAGTGCCAGACAGGAGTGGAGCTAACACCTCTGTCTAATAAAAAATAAATAAAAGCCCTGGTTCCCTAGGTGACCCCTTAAGCCCCTGCAGCCTTTTTAATTACATGTGTATCCCAGTCTACTGAAAGAGAGCGAGAGCTGTGAGTGGATAGAGATGTTGTTAAACCATCACCCATGCTTTCTGTCTCACTCCCTCCCGACAGAAAGCTGTGGCTGCCTGGTGACTCATCCTCACCATAGCATCAGGCAAGCTGCAGCTATGCGCTACCTACCAGGTTTAACATTTAATTACGCCAGCCTCAAATCGATTTTGCATTTGTTATTCTAACACAAACAAGGTAATCACGCATTCATGTGGAGTGAGGGTAAACATCTCTTGGGATCTAAAGATGTTTGGTAGCTTCCTTCCTTTTCACTCTATGCTGTTAATACAAACTATGAGCAGACATATTATTAATTCAATGGAATGGAAGGAAAGAAACTGACGGGTTGACATTCATGTTGGATAACAAATGCAAATGATATCTCTTCACAATGTCATTTGGGGAAAACAAGTTGGTGAAACTTGCATCTAGGTAGAACAAGGACACAAACACATTATGATATATAAAAGTCAAATTAATTACTGTTGATAAAAGACAGATATTTGCAAGATAAATTATTCAATTCATATAGAATCGGTTTTATTGAGCATTTTAAGACTTGACCCATATATTAACTACTAAACGCTCCATTGTCATCGCCTCTAACTCTGTGATCTCCGTAATGCTTGAACGGGATGATTCTTCTTGAGTCATGCTTGCCGAGCATGGGAGGGCCTGTGCTCCCAGGGAAAGTGGGTGACTGGATAGCTATTTGTTTGCTTTCTTTCTCCTGCTTGACTCTGGCTCTGGCTGATCACGATTTAATGCAGCTGGACTTGTGTGAAAAGTGGGTCAGGAGGAAGTTTAGCAAACTTGGCTTGTGTGTTGTTGATTTTCTGTGGAGTGTCTCTCTGTAGCGCCAACCCAGAAGGTTTTCCAAGGGGGGGTCAAAAGGAAGGGGCCCGACCTGAAAGGTCACAAATGGCTGTGGATCCATGAAAGAGGCGTGGAAATGAGCTTGTGTCTGGCTCAGTTGATGTTGTTTTTATCTGCCTCTGGTGTTCTACGAGATAGGCTGGACCTGAGGCGTCAACAGGGGCCCTCTGAACTAGACGCCACTTTCTGATTAAGTACTACAGGTGTATTACTGTACTTCCTACTCCACCCAGTCTGGATGTGCCGGGCACAAACATATCTCACTTCTTCTGAGACATATGTAGGTATACGTTTCCTGCTTGTGATATTTAATAATGAATAGATGGCAGTGAGTCACATACGCCTCTGTGTTCAACAAGACATTTTACTGCACCCCGGCTCGTCAGAGCATCTGTGCCATGTCACCTTCCATGAAGAATTTGCCCATAAAGCTGACAACATGAATCCTGATTTAGTAGCGCTTTGGTGAGCCACCTCTTCACAACAAGCCATGGCTGTTTTTTCGTCGTTCACTCGCTTTCTTGGCGGTCATTTTTGATTCCTGGAAGCAGCCTGTTTTTATTGTCATAACTGCGGACTAAAGAAGAATAAAGACAAAGAACAAAGACACATGTACGGCCATGCTTTTCATCCCCAGATGTGCAGCGTGTCGTGAAAGTGTGCTCGCATTGTGTCCGCCGTGCCACTAATTTGTTTCTTTTTCTCTCCCCCGTCCCTTGTTCTTTCTCTTTTCCACAGGCTTTGCAGCCTCACGTTGAAAAAGCTGGTCGTCCTCAAAGAACTGGATAAAGAGCTGAACTCCCTGTCCATAGCTGTCAAAATCCAGGTGGGTGGCTGTGGAAAGTAATCACAAAGCCTAGGCGATGATAAGATGTGCTTCTAATCCAACGATTGATAAAAAACCTGCGTAGCTGCGGTGGAAGCTCCGGCGAGTCACATCTTCTCACTCAGGTGCTTTGAAATGACAGACTAGCATTACAACTCGAAGTGCCTTAAGACGGATTGTGCATGCTAATGCATTTTTGTTACTATGGGTTTGCAGGCCTAACATGTCTACCATTCAAAAGCACATCGTCGTCCTCTGATACAAATGCATAACTAAAGAAAAACTAGAGAGAGAGAAGAGCGAGGGAGAGAGGTACTGCAAAATGTATGGAACTGATGGCAAAAAACAGCAGATGGCTTGGTAGGAGGGAGTTAGTGAACATCTGCCATGGCGCCTATGTGTGGACAACACAGTTAATTTGACAGTTTGCAGCTCACTAAACAAGCGTACATTTGCTTTGCTTGCTAGAGTTACAACTTACTCCCTCGACGCTGCAGAGCAGAGGGACGATAACTGGAGATTAAAGTCACTGAAGCACCACGATCAGCCCCAACAAAGTGAGCTTGTATGGAAGACTTTTATTTCTCTGCAGCTGTGAACCGATTTTCTCGATTTATACATTTCAATATTTTATTACGGATATTACACCGTATTACCGTTAGCATTTTTATATTACATCATAATCATGGAACCCGACACCATTAGTGTTGATCTTGATTAGTGTGGCACATACTGCACTGCAGCGGTGAAGATCATAGACTCATCCGTAGTGGCAAAGTGTTGGACCCCTGCCTTCCGTCTGCAGTCGGGCCTCACGGTTTGATAACGCATGCTCAGCAGTCAGCCTGCTAGCAGTCAGCCTGCTAGCACTCCCTGAGAACCGTTGATTCTTAGGGAGAACTAAGACCAGCGAGTGCACCTTAAGTGTCCACAGACACGCGTACGAACACTCTGCCCTGAGGTAGCCATGTGGAAATAATTGTCAAAGGGAAAAAGTCATTCAAACTTTCTCGACTGCAGTCGCCCAGAAAATCCACAGAGAAGAGAACTTGGGAATTAGACTCGCCAAAAAGCGAGGAGAGAGCCAACTTTTTCTGTAACTTGTAACTGAAAGATTTAGTGTCATTGAAAGAAAAGAAAAAGCTTTCCTGTTGCCCACACAGCGAGAGAGGGAATCTAATATGTAGCCCTAAAAGACAAGTGTCGTATTTTACAGGTACTTTAACTGAGTCTAGTAGACTTCATATGATTTCATGTGGTTTTAGATGACCTTTTAAATCACATAATTAAAGGCGCTCCATATACCATTCAGAGTATGTATATATATATATATATATATATATATATATATATATATATATATATATATATATATATATATATATATATATATATATATATTTTTTTTTTTTGCTTTTCAACAGCCGGTGGCCCGCAGCTAATGGTGCAAACAGTGCAAACAGGCAACAGTGCTGGCAGTGTTTACTTTAAGGGAACCGAGGGGTGGGCGCTACGCCTCCGCGACAACACTTTATCAGCTGTGTGAGCGTACAGTGTTTGGCTGGGAGCCTTGAAACTTCACCGTTTGTGTACGCACGGCTCTCTGCATGCATGCCGTAATTTACCATTTTCTATTTAAAGAGAAACAAATTGTCTCCCCTCAACCTGTCATCCTGAAGGAGAACGCTACCAACACAAGTGTGGCTATATCCGTGAGCTACGTTGTTTCCGGAGCGTGAAATCTCCTCCTTTCTGTTGAGCCGCGCAGAGGACAGCCGAGCAAAACCATGTTCATCACGGCTCCGTAAACTGGAGCATTAAATGCACGTTTGGTTAGGGAGAACAGAGACGCTGAGGGGATAAAGAGACAGTTGGAGAAGATGACAGGGGAATAAGAGGGTTTTGTTTTTCCGACAGTGAGCGACAAAGCCTCTTTACCACACATCATCGTTTCTGTGTTCTGCATACAGTGGGCCGTCTCTTCTTTCTCTGTCTCTCTCTGGGTCTCATCAAGTTAAGTGGTCCACACACACACACACACACACACACAACCCCTGTAATGGCTAACCATTTGGACGTTCTCCCAAAACCACAGCGGCAGGGGTGATGACACTGCAGTTTATTCTGCAGGAGGGTCCGTGTTCCCTTGGAGATAGTTTTCTGTTTCTCACCCTGGAGACCGCTGGGGTCACTTCAAGTAGCGGAGGCCTCCACAGACAACCCGCTGTGATGTTTTTCTGCACATTTGGTTGCAATGTGGTATGCCGCTGCATGTGCACTACGTGATTATGCAGTTTCGAGTCCCGTCTTTTCTGTGTGCAGTCAGTCGCCCGAGGCTGTAGCCAGACATCGATATCAGCTGGATTACGATAGGAAAGGGGAGCAATCCTCATTTCAGAGCAAGCCGCTGTCCAAAGCACTTCTATTTGCAGTCCACTCAGATATGATCCAATTGTGTGTTTGTGTGTAGGTGTGTGTTAGGTTTGTGTTGCGTGAAAGCAGAAGCCTCAAAACGCCTGTTCAAAACCTCTTCATTACAGCTGTGCATTGAGCTCTCGTCCCAACCCTAAATCTCTCTCTCTGCCATTGCTGCAAACAGGAGTGCCAATTTCGAGAATGTAGTATCTTTTGAAATAACCTTGAGAAGAAGTTTAAAGTTCTACTTTTCCCACAGGCTTGTGGAGCTTGGTTAGAGTAGAAGGGCTGTAACATACCCCATGTGGCCCTGGAGAGACAGTGGAGAAGCTTGTAGCAGGAGAGAGGAGGGGGACGACATTCAGTACAAGCTTTCCTCGCCAAGGCTCAGTATTGTTAATGCATGTCAGGCAGTTTGAAAGTGCTTCGCCTTTTGTGCCTTGATTCATTGTACCAGCCACTGAGCATGAGAAAAGGGTGCATACAAGGCCTCTTTGTGGAGCTCAAGTTAGTGACAAGGTCAGCCCGGGACAGAGATCTGCTCCCTTTTTCCCCTCTAAATACGAAACAAAGACTGCGGCCACTGTCAAGGTGCTGTTAGCATGTCCTTCTGTGGAACATATTGAGCCATCAGGCTGGATGGGAAATAATCATTACAAGGGAATGCATCAGCAAAGCTAAACATTCTGTATTCCCATGTTCCCTTTAGTCCTTTAGCTCTGATTTCATTGCATGAAGCTATTGACATTGGACTAATTAACCTTCTGGAACTCTCTCCCCAATCCATCTGGACCTTAGGTTCATCCCCTCTGCTTTAAAAAAAAAAAAAAAGGACTTACAACTTGTTCATACGTTTGTAGAATAAGACTTGGAAGTTTCCAACTTCATGCAACAGATGGAACATGCAAACAGTGAGGAAGAATGACCAGGGCTGATACTCAAACCCAGGTCTTTCTCTCTGAGACAACAGTGCCAACGGGCCACTGAGCCTCTCGGAAACACATTCAGCTCACTCAAATATTCAGAGGCCGTTTGCCGAAGATAAAATTGGAAGTTAGAGAATTACATTTAACACGCCTTAGTTGTCAAAGAGTGTGCGTGGTGTCAGTTCTGTGCGAGAGATCACACTATATGCAAGCTTGTTTGGTTTTTATTCATTCAGCTGTTAACGCTGCTTGGTTGATCGGAGGGAGTTGATTGCTGAAAGTGTGCGTATCTACTGCACTGTAAAAGCTCTGCTTTATTGTGCCTGTTTGAAACGTGCATAATGAAACGTGTACAACTAATTTCAAATCGCTCATGCATGTGTTGTACCTACAGAGGCACCACTGCTTTTTGAATACATTTACCCCCCGGACTACTCAAGAGTAGGGTATTAAGCCAGATAAGGATATATTTACAGCTCCATGCTGCTCACCAAGTCTTACTTAATTATTTTGGCAAGATCAGCAGACACCTGAGCTAAGCTATGACTTATGAATGATGAGTTGCCAAATATATTACGCAACAACAAACAAGATACCAGTCTTCAGCTCTCACAGCAACTTGAGATTTGACAAGCTGTTCCTGTTCTCACGTTTACACGCTGAGTCCCGGTTTCAAGATTAGAAGAGGTAATAAAATAAAAAAATTCTTAAAGATAATTAAACTGCAACTTGACGAGGAACGCGATAGACTTTAATCCGAGGCTCGTCAGAGAAAGTCGCTAAAGGCTGAGATGGGTGTCTGTGTCCTTGTATTTGGTGGCATTTAAATCCCTGCGCTGTTTGGCCACAATACGGTTTTTGCCAGCTCCCAGAATTACCTCCGGTGACGAGTCTCTCTCAACGAAAATAGCAAGCTTTGGGTAATATAGTTAAATTTGGTCATAGTCCTATTTTCACCTGGACCAAACGTACCTCTGAAGGCGTGAATACGAATCCTAGCCAGTTGTTCCTAAGATGCTGAAGGTAGCAGTAGCTGATACCTTTAACACCACTGAAAACATTGTGTATATGCAGTGTTTTAAAACGCAGGAAACCCTCTAAAATAGACTCCTTTCCCATTCTAAGTATGCCGGTGATCTGTGGTTCTTGTAAAACAGACTTGGTCATTGTTGGACTGCTGGAAAGACTAACAAAGACGGTTTTGTTTCTGTCGAGTTTTAATGCGAGATAAGAAGTCTGGTCACTTTGAGGAGCGCAACTAAATTGTAGGCTTGTAATCAGTTTGCAGATTTAAAAAAATTTTTTTATCCTTGTGCCAGTTCGGAAAACCTCATGATATCTTTTTTTAGTAGGCCACCTGACCTATATTTCCGGTCCACACTTTTCTCTATAAAGCAGTGAAGGAGTAGAGGACTGTTTGTACTGGGCTGCCTCAAGGTGTGAATCTGCATAAATGTGTGAATCTGAAAATAAGGCTTGCACACTCAGTCACTGTCGTCTGATAGATATTGGCACAAGACACAGCTGAATATGAGGGATTTGTGGGTAGGAACCCCTGATGAATAATGTTCTTTTATGTTGCATTTATAAATGTGCTTATGTCGAACTTGCCTTTTCTATGTCCCTCAGGGTTCGAAGCGTCTTCTGAGATCAAACGAGTACGTCCTCCCACCCAGTGGACTGATGGAGACGGACTTGGAGCTCACATTCTCACTGCAGGCAAGCACTCTGACATTATACTGTGAATTCTCACACTGATATGGCAGTTACTTGGCGGGGAGGATTGTGTTGAAGCCTTTATTCACACTTGTGCCCCTTCCAAACCCAGAGCAAAAGTATTGAGTTCAAAATATCCATGTGGATCTAAATAAGTGTGCTTACTAACACATGTATTTTGTATAAATTAAATGCCGTTCCATGTTGTTTTGTGGTCAGAAGAGGTCTTCTCTCACACAGTAAGTGCTGACAGGTGGAGAAGTTGCTGACTTTGACTTTTGCTGTTTTCACTGAAGTCACTGAAGCAGAATTTATTTTTATGACTGACTGTTTCAGATTTGATAATAATAATAGACGCTGCATGCAGGCTGACTATTTGAGGACTGGATTAGACGGACAAGTAAAAAGATGAACTCAGCCAGGACAAGTGATCAAGTTGTCGATTTAACCATGAAGTATGGTGGCCCTGAGAGCTCAATGCACTGCGAATTAAGAATACGCATGCAAATGGACTCAACACGAGCAAATGATGAAACCTCTTCACCGATTTGACAATCGATGCGTAGCATTTAGAAAACATCAAGACTGAGAGAAAACATGAGGTGAAACAAGGTCAAATGCAAAAACAGCATTTCACCTTGTGAAACAAGCTATTTTTGTTTGAATATTATAAACCAAGAAGGCAAGAAAAGTCAATGTGAAGATCAAGTTCTTGCAGTCGGAGACGATATGACTCCAGAAGAAAGGAGACAAGCCTGAGGATAAATACTAAGTCTCGGAGAGAAATATAGTTCTGAAGTGATGAAGGTTCACCAACAGTTCAACAGACCGCAGACAGTTCTTTTTAATAGTTCAGTCAGTAGGACTACAGAATCTAACACCCACCATGTTGGCTCAGTGCTGGTGGCTGTATTTACACGTGAACTTGAACCGAGTGTGTGTCGCATCTCTACATCATCAGTTCACAATATTCAGTGCAGACAGCTTTCTGACTGCAGATGCATCTTCTGAAATAGCGACACAACAACGTAGATTTCACATCTTGCCTTGCAGTCGAAGATAGCCAAATGGAGATATCTGATGATGATAATATGACATGGCCTCAATTTATGCTACATTTATGGTGGCACAGACACGCAGTCGCCAGCTGATGCAATGAAATCCAACAAGTCTGCCAGAGAGAAAATAGCATTAGAAAACCCATTTAAAAAAAGAAAAAGTGTGCATCAAAAGGCAATGAAGGACAGTGAAATCTTGAGTTGGCAGTCTTATAATAAATTGTGATTATATGCAATTTTGTTTCATTATTTGACTTAAATGGTTAAAAATGTTATTTGCAAGAAATATAAGCTGAACACCGCAAACAAATTGGATTTCTTATGCAGCAACAAAAACTATTCATTGCAATACGCCTGCAGGTGGGTTTCCATCTAAAGGCTGATGAATATATTATATGGTGTGCGTTATTATCTGACTTTATGTTTGTTTTTGTTTTTTTAGTACCCCCATTTTCTGAAGAGGGATGCCAACCGACTGCAGATCATGCTGCAGAGGAGGAAACGCTACAAAAATCGAACTATCCTGGGCTACAAAACTTTGGCTGTGGGAGTCATCAATATGGCCGAGGTACCGTATCGTGTTCAGCTGGGGCATCACTTTCAATCACTTCATGCTTCTTTGTCGTCCGTTAAATTTCTCTCGAGAGACATCATTTTGCTCTGCGCTTGTGATTGCGTTCTGCTCTTCTCTGTCAGTGATGGCTGTCAGTGTCTGTGTAGCATGTCTTGGTTTAACAGAGAGAGCCTCATGCGTTACACATGATTTCAGATGACTCATGGTCATCACACATACTGCTGTGTGAGAGATTGTGAGCCATCTGGAGCTGGCTTCATTTGCACCTTTCTGGAAACAGTGCATACAGGAATAATGGGCTGGGAGCTGATAGAATGCCACCTGTGGACGCTTGTTTGATGTAGAAATATACGATTCAGTCTTTATGTGCCCTGATCCAAGTAATTTCATGTTGAGTGCTGCCAGTACATCCCTCAGCTGGACACATGCAGCGGGGATTTGCAGTTACGTCAGACTGAATGTTCGGCCACTGGGCCACCAAGATGCCCTTTTTTTTTCTTCTCTTTTTTTTCTTTGGCCTTTTGTCAGTGTGGATTTTGCACATTGAACAAGCTGCTCTTAATTGTGCCACTCTTTGGTCGTTCACTTGCAACACTGCAGAACACATGGCACTGGGGGTTATTGCCATGGATTGCAGGGAACAAAATATTAGAACTTGCTCTTCATATAGCAGATACAGATCATTTAAAATGAAGGATGCACAATGCATGTCTGTCAGTTAATTGTCGTCCGATAATGGGAAATGTATCAATTATGTATTTTTCCGACAAGTAAATTATAGGCAATAAATAGAACCTATTAATCAAAGCCAAATAGCTTCTGTTTAATACATTTACATGTCTGATTTGACTTGTGGTCAGAAACACTGGTGTAATTCACTGAGAAGATGCATTCATTTAGAGTATGTATTTGATTACTGGACGTATTTTGCGGTCTGTATCGTTATGAGTTAGGTTGGCAAACTGTTACAAGTTGAATAGCAATGTGGCACTCTTCCTGTAGACTCTCTGCTCGTGCTCGTTGACTCCAGGGAAGTGAAGAAGACATTTTAGTAGTAGTATATCCAGCAACTGTGTAACATTCGTATGTCCAGCAACCTTTATCTTACCTTATCTTACCTTATCTTATAGATATTGGCAACGACAAAAAGCAGGCAATTATCGTATTGATAAAATAATAAAAAATCCATTTGGTTCATCCTTAATTAAAAGGCCCTGTTCAGAACATTATTAGATTGAATGTGTGGAAGATCAAGACAGAGATAATGAAAGTCATGCTTATTTGGAATGCACCATTCATGCTCAGCCAATGTGACTTTCCACCAGCAGCCCCAGGACGGGTTGATGGACATCTGAAAACAAAACCGATGCTTTATCACATTTTAAAATAACACTCAACCGCCGTGCTATTTTTGGTGCCTGCTGCCATGAAATGACCCGTAGACTTCTATGAATAGCGTTAGATTGGCCATTATTGGATCCTGTTGGGTAATTATGTTGTCATCCGCTGTAGTGTAAACTCTCCCGTGCCCTCATTGTGAATCTATCGGGGCATCAAGTGGGAGGAAGTCACTTATTGGACTTTGCATGCAGCGTTTGAGTGCACCACAGCCAGTGTTTGAGCAAAATGATTCTACTCCCCGTGCAGCTATTCATCGAGTGAAATACTGAAAGCACCTTTTCGCTTCGAATGAAAGCTGTGTGACTGGATGATATGAGCGAATTGTCTCTTTACTTAGAGATAGCATAGCTGTCATCTTGTAATCGGTCGCTAATTCTCCGCGAGCATAAAGCAGTGTAACAGAAGCCTTGTCAAGCTTTGTTTTATCATTACTGGCTCGGTAAAGCGAGATAAAATTATTCCATCCTGCCTGTCTGTTGAAAAAAACCTTATTTGTTCCATCTGCTTTGACATGGCTCTACAGAGTGAATGATAGACACATACATTGTATGCGACATGAAGGCATCTCCGCTCAAGATGACTGTGTTATTCAAGAAAATATATTATTATTATTATTATTATTATTATTAGGAACATTACAGGGGAGGGATGACATAAAAGTGTTTTGTACCAAATTGGTTTCAAACCCATTTTGAATACATTCTCCAAATCAATGGCCAGACTCAATGTCACTCTTCCTATGTCCAGGTGATGCAACACCCGACAGACGGCGGACAGATTCTGGGTCTCCATAGCAACGTGAAGGATGCGCCAGTGCGTGTGGCGGAGATCAGCGTGTACTCTCTGTCCAGCCAGCCCATCGACCACGAGGACGGCAGCGGTCAGGCCGGCCACAAGATCAAAACCTCAGGTGAGCTCAGGCGTCTCCCGCCCCCCCAACTCGGGGTCCGTTAGACGGGCCAAATGTACCAAAGCTGCCCGCTCAAATCCTGTGTGTAATTTCAGCCGTCACACTGCAGCCAACCCTTCCTGTCCATGCTCCTCTCCTCCCGCCTTCCACATGGCTCCTATTCCCAACTGAGGACAGAATAAACTCCATTAATCCCAACCCAACCTATGGCCAAGGATATGTTATTCTCCTTAGCTATGGTTGTAATGTTGATTTGAGAGAAGATTTAAGGCCTATTAACTTACGTTGTTCTAATTCTGGATGGGGAGAAATATTGGGGCCTGCTCGGACTCTGCGCTTTCATCCCGCCTTGCTGATCCCTCGCTATTCTGGATGTTATTAAGGAGGCTGTTCGAACATAACAGATGAGCTCATGCACCAAGTATTATGCGAGTGTCACTGAGGGAAGGAAAGATGTTTATCTTTCGCTTTTCTCCTCTGCAGTGAACCGTAATAACATTCATCCCATCTTTGAGCACAGAACAGGACGTTTTCTCAGGCGAAATGAAGTCTGAATAGTCTGTTAAGAACAAAGATCTTCCATCGCCTGGTCAGTCTTCAGCTATCAAACGCGCAGTAAAGACGGCATCTTGAGGAATTTGGCTGACATTTAGCAATAGTCGAACTTTCAACTGCTGAAATGTCAGAAAAAAACTCTTTGTGACACAGATTGCAAAAAGAGCTCTACAATCTAATTTGCATATAATATCATTTGCATATAATACCATTTTGATCAGCAGAGTTCATTATTCATGCCAAGTGGTCAAAGCAATTCTTTACTGATGAAATGTGAACAATAGGACCGTTTATGAAGGAACTTCATCCACAAAAGATGCAAAATTGTCTTTGGCTCAAACTGATATTTGGGAAAATTCAACTGAAATCAACATTTACAATGTTAGAGAATTATACTAATTATACAACTTTTTTTACATTCAGTATGAGAACATGGTTTCCTATTGAGGTTAGGAGGCTTGTTTTCACTCAGAACAAATTGCTTCCTAGAGTCATTCTTAATTCCGAAAGAGGGTTTCAGCACTGATTCAGCCTTGGAAATCATTTGCTGTGTAAACCACATTTCTCTCAGCCCACGTTTTCAAAAGATGTGGC
The DNA here is from genome assembly GCF_910589615.1 of Taurulus bubalis. Lineage (NCBI taxonomy): Eukaryota > Metazoa > Chordata > Actinopteri > Perciformes > Cottidae > Taurulus > Taurulus bubalis. The sequence continues at coordinate 18,664,859 of NC_136602.1, forward strand.
CGTGGGAAACCTGCAAATTTGAATTTGCACATTGTGGCTGATATAATGCTACACATATGTATCCCTGTGTTTTTGAAGTTTTTCTGTGCGTGTCCGTGCTTGCCTACCTCCAGACCGCTCCCCAGACATGGATAACTATTCTGAGGAGGACGATGACAGCTACTCGTCGGAGCAGGAAGCCAGTGATGACGCAGTTCATGGCCAGGTCAGTGCCAGAAAACGCGATGGTGCCAACAAATCTGCAGCACCCAGAGAAATTAAATACATACAGTATAAGAAATCCAATAAACAAAATGTTATTTAGATCAGCAAAATGAAGTCTACTTGCCCTATTGAACATAGTATACTAGTGATGTTATTTATGGAAAAATATCAGGTTTTTGTCAGAAGCAGTTGTGCTTTCAGAGTTTTTTGGTTCGTATTGTAATTATTTTTTTACATATTCTTCCATGTCTGCAGGCAAAAATGTAAGGGCACTGTTTCCGATATCTCCTCATCCTCTTTGTATTTCAGGACCTTTATGATGAAGACGACGAGGTGAGGAAGCCCAAGAAAGCCCGGAGGAAAATGATCCGAACGACCTCCATGACCAGGGTTAGTTGCCTCCTTTTCCACCACATGGAGTTTTATGCTCGCCAATCATTGACCGTGAGAGTAATTTAAGACCCGTTTTTGCTGTTGTACACGCTTTTTAAGGAAAGCACACACTGTGTTCCATTTGTCCGAGCCATTAGGGCGATGCGGATGAGGACGTAAATGAACCTTGTGGGCTCACTGGGCTGATCGTAATGGTCTTTACATAGAGTGGTTGTGAATGAGTAATCCAGTGGACGGTTACTGTGAGAACCGATAAGCCCGAGCCCAGCTGTCATGTGTATTTAATGATGACAGTTATTCCCTTTTCAGTTTTTTTCTCTCCTCCTAATTGCATGTTTTTTCTTCTTCTTCTGTTCCAGCAACCTAACTTCAAGCAGAAGTTCGTGGCCTTGCTGAAGAGGTTCAAGGTAACGGATGAGGTGAGTGTGAAATGAATAATTGCACTCAAAGAAGATGTTCAAGGTCAAAGCAAATGACGTGGGGTACAGCACCCTCCTGCAATCTTTCCGTCTGTTATGAAGCTTTTAGTAAGTCAGTTTGAAACATATCGGTTATTAAATTGTCCTCTGGGCAGGAGAAAACAATCTCGGTATTGACTGTCCAAACAGCATATTGCTGCGGCTAATGTTTCCCTGACTGGAGAAGAATCGTCACCGCAACAGAAATACAAGCGTCATTATGGCGCTCGGCTGCCTTACCCCTGTGCTCATGGATGTATGATTCATACGTTTCCATTAGCAGAATCCATTAACGACCCTCATTCTCCACCACTTAATCTTGTGATAAATGTCGGCCTGTACGCTTCTCGTGTTTAGGTCTGTGTTTTTCATCTCTCACGTCCTTTTCGAATAAACGTTTCTGCGGATTCTACATAATGGCTTGTAATCAGGTCATCAGCAGGAAGTCAACCAATTGTGTGCAACAACCCCTCGATGTGCATTACATAATCTGTGTTACGACATTATGATGATAATAATTTACATTGAACTCTGAAATGTATTGGAGTAATTGAGATATCCATTGCCTTGTGTCACTTTTCCTGACCCCAAAAACCTCGATCAAACTGTTTCAAACTGCAGATTTTCAGACCTTTTAAGTTTACATGTATCTTAAAAAATGTGGGCCTAAGAAACGTATGTAAGTGATTTAACCTTGTAATGCTTACGAGAGCCTCTAGGCCATCTGAGTTGTGTTTTGCAGGATGCTTCTAGAAGCTCCAGGTGGCCCGTTGATCTTTCATCACGTCCCCTGTCTCTAATCCCTTCCTTGTGGCTGGGCACTGTGCAGGGCTACAGCTCTATAAATACATAGCCAGGAGGAGGAGAGGGGACAGACTGTGTTTATCTGCTCCCTGCCAGCTTCTGCACTTATGGAGTGGCATTAATCACCTGATTAGTCCACAAGCCTGCCTGTGTGCGGTTCCTATGATATACATCCCCACTGTGCAGCTGGCAGATCAAGGCTCAGCACCTTAGCACTCCCCGAGCAATCACTTACCTTTTAATTGGCCTGCTTAGGACCAAGGCAGGGATGTATTTATAGCATAGAGTTTCTCATTTTACAACCTTCAGTGTCATTCTTTAAGCTCCATTAGCCCAGCTGTGAAAGTGATTAGGTAATGGACAGCACCAGTCACTCCCTGATTACTGTGTCCTGATGTGCTCATGGAGTGTCTGTCCTGTCTGACAGGTCCTGGACTCTGACCCAGTTGACCAGACCCAGGAAGTGGAGGAGGATCTGGACTTGCTCTACGACAGTCTGGAGGTGTACAACCAGAGTGACAGTGGGCCGGAGATGGAGGACAACGAGAGCGTCCTGAGCACGCCCAAGCCCAAACTCAAGTATGCCTAAACCTCTTTCCCCAAAGGCCATCTTTTAGTCCTGAAATAGTCTCAGTATTTATAGATTTAAAATTGTTTCTGATCACACACCTGTATGTGGTTTTTAGTTTGATTTCAGAGATTTATTGTTAATTAGCATTTGTTGTTAGTTTTGTAGACTTCAAATCTTTGTTTTTGCTTTCAGGCCGTTTTTTGAAGGGATGTCTCACTCCAGCTCCCAGACCGAAATTGGAAGCGTGCACAGCCAAAAAAGCCAGCAGAGAGAGCTGTCGTGTCCTGTAAGTTGATCACCCGGCACTTTATTAAAAAAACAAAAAAACATCAGATGCCTTTCAGCCCCATCATTCACCCATAAAGGTCCGCCTCTCTGTTACTGGGGAGGCTCTTTTTGTACAAAGTGTTACGTAAAGCAATCGCGCCTGGACAGTGTTTAAATGTCTAGCAGTCTTCTCTGCTTATTTTGGTTCAGGGATTCCTAAGGACCATGATATTCTGAGCATGAGTGCAATGCAGCTCCAATGGGGCGGGGGGCTGCAATCCGTACCCTATTCACCCCGACAGCCCTCTAGTATTTATAAGGACTGACACAGAACGACCTCTCCACCACCATCCACACACACACACACACACGCACACACACATACACGTGCGTGCACATGCGCACACGCACGCTCAGAGAGAAGATTGGATGGAGCAATGCCTGAACTCTACTCCGAGATTTATGCCCAGTTAGAAACAACAAGGACAGAGAAGGAGAGAGAGAGAGACATGTTGAGTGTGATGGTTGGAGAGGCAGTACTGTTTATAAATATCAGGAAATCCATTTTAGCCTGTAATAAAAAAAGCCCGGAGCATTTCAGACTGCTATAGCCCTCTATTTTGCTCAATAAATGTCTCCAGTCGAACTTCATAAACCCGTATTGCAGGCGAAATGGAAAGTCTTTGATCTAATAGTGAAATTAATTATGCTAGATGTTACGAGATGCACTTAAACACTTTCCGTCAGGCGGACTTGAGCACACCAGTGTGTTTGTTATTCTTTTGGGGGCTTATGTTTCTGGGTGAAACGTATAGAAGCTTTTAGAGATATTTATACTCCCCAGCTCTGCCACTGTGAAATTGGCCGGATACGCATCCTAAGAGTGGTGAGTCTTGACCTGAGCAGATGGAGCATGGCACTGCAGTATGGAGCCCTGACATTTTGTAATTTGTATTCACCAGAGAAGTGACCTTTGTGGTTAAAATGGTCTAATTTGTGTGTGTTTGTGCGTTTACCCTGCAGACTGGAGACTTTCTGACTGTGGACAGATGTAAATTGCAAGGCGCCCGGTACCAAGACGACAGCGTCCCAGATACAGTCGTTGGGGTATGTGTTTGGAACAACAGTAGTTTTACTTGTTTGTTTGTTTTGTTTTTAACTAAATCTCCCTCGAGCATCTCTTTCTCTGATTTTTATTTTTTCTATTTTTTTCCTACCCTCTCCACTTGAGTGGCCTTTCCTCCCATGAGTCTTAGTTGTTTTCCAGGAAAAAAAAGCGAAGAGGGAGGGAGTATGCAAGGGTGGGCGAACCAAACAGCACAGTCATCCATTATGGATCAGTGGAGCAGACAAGGCGGCCCCATGCTGGATAAATCCTGACTGATGAGGATTGAAAAAGGGCCGTTAGTGTTTGCTGTTGTCTTTGTGCTGTCGGGTCAGCCTAACCTTCCTGTCGCAGCGCTCAACTAACCCAGTTCAAAGTGAATACCTAAAAACGGCAGGATCCCGTGTTTCCCCTGCCACCTGCTAAGAAGAACTTATTTTTTAATAACCTCGTCTTTCGTGGTGGGCTCGCATCATTATCTCTGACCTCAACAGCAAAGCTCAATTATTTACCAGGCCAGCACCCCTCTACCTCCCTCCCCACCTCAACTCTTTCAACTCTTGCTCTTAAAATGCTGGCTGCAGATGCACAGAAAGACACCAGAACCTGCGTGAGACACTGACTGTAGTAGTTGATTCTTGGCTCATCTTTGCTCCCTTCCTCTTTGGCTTTAGGAGCCCGAGACTGAAGACAAGGGGCCGGTGCCACCGGCCCCGGCACCGGGAGCTGGGGAGGTGAGCAGCTGGGATATCAACACTGAACGGGTGACCAGCACTGTTGGCAAGCTGTGCAAGACGGAGTCCCAAAACCACATGTCTCCCAGGTACACTGCCGATCCTCCATCTGCAAAATATTGTTGTTTCTTCATGTATGTACACAAGCTGTTTTAGATTAGGTTTTTATAAAATGGTTAACTTCTGAGCCCAGTCGATTTGTTCCCTGCTCCGTCTGTCATGTACTTTGAGCTCCTTGTGTTTTCGTCTCAGCAAAGTGGAGAACAGGTTACAGAGGCGCCCCCGCAGCACCTCCATGAAAGACAGACAGAACTCCAAGGCCCAGAGCGACAGGACCAGCAGCATTGAGAGCGAGTGCTCCCCGGAGTCACGGCTCATAGCACAGGTGAGCATGTTGCCGATGTGTTCTTCAGATGTGTTCAGTCCGGTGGCGATGTGCTCAGACTGTCGGCTTCTCGTTGGTCTCCCAGGTTCCCAGGAAGTCTGTCTATGACCAGCTGAACCAGATCCTCATCTCTGACGAACGCCTGCCAGAGAGCATCATCCTCATCAACACCGTGGAGTGGCAGGGACAGGTGTGTGTTGTTCATCTCCTCATGTATTCAGTCGACGAGCTTGGAACCTCACTGGACTTGCTACACTTATAACGTTATTGCACAAAGACAGAAATACAAAAGAGTACTGATGTACCTCAGTAGCATGTTTCTCCCGCTGTCTTTCCAACCCGATCCACTCTGCTTCTCACACTCTCATTAACCCATGGTGTCCCTCTTATGTGTGTTTTCTGTGCAGTATGTATCCGAGTTGCTCCATGAGCAGGGCCAGCCTATTGTGTCCACCTGCTCTGCTGCCGATGTTCAGGCTGCCTTCAACACAATCGTTACTCGCATCCAGAGATTGTGAGTCACACACACACACACACACACACACACACACACAGGTTGAATGACATCGGCCCCCACGTAGTCTTATCTCGCTGCCTGTTATGGCGGAGTAGTCCAGGCCAAACTGTGTGTGTTTATGCTGGCTCGCTGCCAGAGAATTCCAGGATGCGATCGCTCACGCTGCTGAAGCTTTCTCTGTCCGTGAACCCGTTCGATCAGAATGTTCTGGTTTTGCAACGAAAAGCGGAAGTTCGAGCCTCCTCCTCCCATTCTGGGATCCATCTGCTCGGCTGCTCGTCTCCTCACGGCCAGTCTGCCACGCCGCTTCCGTTAAACCCGTTTTCTATTTTTGATCCATCTGAAGCGTAACCTTTCCATTCTTTACACGCCTGCTCTTCAGTCAACCTGTTCGCTGCGGCCGCGTCATGTGGAGCCATGTGCGTCTCTGATGCTTTAGCTGGCGGCAGGGCTTTTCCTCAAACGTTGTCGCTAAGTAGATATAGACATTTTAACGACAACATATATTTAGGTACCGTTCTGTTATTGGACATTATAATCTTAGTTAGTTGTCTCAAATCCTGAAGCATTTAGTCCTCAAAACAGACTTAAATATCTTGGAGCACGTGATTAATTAATTAATTAATTAATTAATTAATCGTAAAAAGGGTCCGTGGTTAACACTATTAGAAAAACACAGCTTGAAATCACCTGAAGAGTTTAATTTATTTTTGAGCAATAGCTGACCAAGCTTAACTGGGTTGAGTTTACTCTTTCTTTTTAGACTCGTTATAAATTGGTCTTATGCCTGTCGTTGTAGAATTAGGATTTAAAAGCTGTTGCAATATTCGGTGTATCTTCATAAAGACTTGCAGGTATCTGCTATTACAAGTTATAACACACCACCATCTGGCTTTTAAAAAGGTGAGACGAACCTGAAAAACCCTGTTGAGATACAAATCTTCAGTCAGCCTCTCACACACTCTCTCTGACCCACATCTTTCATGATTTGGAACTCTCTCTTCCTCCTAATGACTCATTCCTCCTCTTAACCCACGCAGCTGTAACTGCAATGCACAGACACCGCCGACGATGAAGGTGGCGGTGGCAGGCGACCAGAGTTACCTCAGCACCATCCTGAGGTTCTTCGTGGAGCAGCTGGCCAACAAGACACCCGACTGGCTCAGTTACATTCGCTTCCTGGTGATCCCCATCGGTAAGTCATCCGGCATTAGTACGAGCACTACATGGTTTCAGCTTTGTCTTCTACTTACATACATCTTTTTCTTTGAACTCCAGGTTCTCATCCCCTGGCAAAGTATGTGGCCTCCTTTGACAGCCGGTTCAACAGCATCTTTATGGACACCGCATGGAGGGAGCTGTTCTGCCGGACGGAACGGCCCGCCTCAGGTAGGATGCATAGCTCCGTGTCTGGCTACAAAGCAAGTCTGCGTGTCTAATGTTCGGCAAACTTGAAAGGGAAAGAAATTGGGTCAGAGCATGGGTCAGGGGCTGATGGATGGGAGGAAGAGATTTTCCTCCAATTGCAAAAGACAGCGACAGCCTGCTGCAGTACAGCGAACGGCTCTATATTATGGCACTATTCCTCCTCCCTGTAAACTATCCGCTGCTGCTTAAGAAGACAGACTCTGACTCAACAACTGTTAAAATTGCAGTTTATAAGTCTTGGAATTGTTTGCTGGCACACATCTATGGTTAATCTTGTGTTCACATCCCCTTTCCTCAATTCTCACTTGTTCTGCCTAGACAAGCCCAATACTTCTCACCCATCCCCACCTATAATTTTAATTATAAAAAATATTTTAATAATTAAAAAGACTTAATTTAAGTTGGTGCCACAGTTACATTCTTACACGCCGTGTTGAATCACCTCAAAATGGGTTTTAAGCGACAACAAAAAAGAAGGAAAAAAAAGCGATCATCTTTTTCGCTCATTCTTTTATCCTTGACATTAACTGCTTTCACAACACACAAGGCGGGGTTTGGATAGGAATGGCTGTGAGTGCTTTCTTTTACAAGGAACTGCAGAGTTCTGCGTTGACATTAAGAATCAGCCCGTGTTGTTAAAATGTAGTCCAGGCTGCATGTGGCCCAGAGGTCTGTCTGATCTCTTCCTCTCGTCGTATGGCTGACTTCACCCACATTTTTAATAACATTTTACCCCCCCCCAACCCTAATTCAGAGGAATGGAAATGATTAATGCACTGTCTTCTAGCGACCTGCTGTATGTGAAAATTAACATCTGCATCAATTGTCTTGCAGCCTGTTAGCCAGACATGAAACAGGAGAACCGCGTTGTTAACAATCTGCCTCCCCGCTCCCTGCAGACAACATCGATGTAGCAGGACGAGTCGTTCAGTATCTGATCGGTGCCAACGTGTCCCACCAGTTCCCCATCTCAGAAGCAATGCTCACCTACAAACAGAAGAGGTAAAGTACCTTTGATTCTTTAGGTTTGAGCATACCAGTGCGCTGCATATGTTTGTGTATGCACGTATGTTTTTGTGCTCTTTTTAAAGCATGACTTCTAACTTCTGAGTACCGATATTAATGTCCAATTAGTCTATTGTCTCATTGAAAATGAGTCCTAGAACAAATATAGTTAAACTGCATGAGGAAGATGTTGAAATGCATATGCATGCAAGCTGGCACATTCATAAATTAAACTTGTGGTGATAGTGCGCCGCAGGTTAGAGTTTATTCTGACATGCATAAAGGAGTCCAGGAGACGCAGGCTCTGGTCCGTTTCAAGTAAAAGTGATATCACATTTCATAGAGCAGCGCAGGCCTCCGACGACTGGGTTGAAGATGCCTTTGTGGAAACGGTCTCTGACACAAACGCACTCCACAGACAGTCCGCTGCATTTCTGTGTGCATTTGTTGTTGTTTTCTTTCTGAGGTTTGAGCAAACCCCGCCCCCTGTTTGTAAGAGCGGCTTCCTATTGGTCAGAAGGTACTAAACACAACACACAGTTTTAACACTGTTGCATTCCTTCTTCCCCCTCTCCCTTTTGATTTGCATTCAAGGAAAAGAAGTTTGTATTTTGATTTTTACATCAGGTATCTAATTCAACTCTTGGTTTTTGTTTTGAACCCGCCCTATTTTCTCTCCTCCATTTGGCTTGAGCTCCTTGCTGTGTCTTAACATTTCCCTTCTCACACTCGATACTCACTGTAACTTCACTTTGCACTCTGTCCTGACTTGTGTCTTTGGTTTGGTGTGTCTTTTGATTCTTATTTTTGATTCTGTCCTCTGTGTTGTTGCTATAAAGATTTGCCTAACAACCGTTTTAAATGACCCGAAGTATTTACAAATGGGAAACCAGTATTTTTACCGATTTTACATTGACTTGAAAATGAACTGCCCGACGTGTATTGGCTCACCCTTAGGAGTCTCTACATAATTATACACTTTAATATTATATTCGTGACTGCTTTGACTACTGTGAGGCAAATCAAGTACTTCAATATTAGTCAAAGAGATAATACCATTGGCAATATCAATGTGATATTTCCCCATTCTAACCTGCATGAATACTTCTCTAAAAAACATGTATTTCTGCATGTATGTATAAAACAAAGTCAAGTATCACCCACATTTACAAAGGACCGGCAGTCAAGTTTAATATATCTTTTTGACCCCGCTCCGCTGGGCGATGGGTTAAATGCAGAGAATAATTTCCCCAAGGGGATAAATAAAGGATAATTTCTTAATGTCCAATATGTAACATCCCTGAAATATAATAGAGCCCTGGTGCTTTAGGTGGTAAGATTGTTGAGGATTTTATCCGTGTACTTGCTCTAGAACGTGAGCCATCAGCGTTCCTCGTCATTCTGTTGTTTGCTGTGGATGCAATGCATTTTGCAGGCTCACTAAACACTGGTAGAGAATCACCGGCTAGTAATTTAATAATTTAATAAATGACTAGCCGGTGATTGCACTACGGTCGCCTCATGTTAGAAGACAATTTGCAGAAAGATAATAACACTATCTCCAACTCTTCCCTGCTGAATCTCTTGGTGTATTTTTTGAATTGCTGTGTTCTGCGTGTGTATTGAACTTTACTTGACGATGACTGCCGTGCTGTTTTTCCCCCCTCCTAACTTTGTGTAGGCATGTATGACTCAACACTAGTAGTGTAAAGAAGCCATGCGGTTACTCCGGCTGGGCCCAAACTATCGCTTTTAGTCCCATGTGTAAAAATGACTCCTCGTACTGGCTGATGAGAAAGACCTTCTTCTTCTCTTGGTTGTAAGGAGCGTCCCCCCCATTCATCTCATTGTAACATAACCCCAAGATGACCCCATTCCACCCAAAACCAGTCATGTGCCATTTCTGCTGCGATGGGACATGGTGCGGGTCATGCCACAGCCATCTTCCCTCCAGGACCATTGAGTGTTCGTGTGCACCTCTGGAGTGTTGACGTGTTGAAACCCCTCCCCCTTCACCTCTGGTCATAACCACAGCCTCTTTACTGTCTCCGTTTACAGCCCTGATGAGGACTCCTGTCAGAAATTTGTGCCATTTATTGGGGTAAGATTACATTTTCCTGCGGAAACGTGCTGGACAGAATTGCTGATTCTCTTTGAGTTTCATCTAGTCTTACACTGAAACGTTTTTTTTTTGTTATTCTTGCAGGTTGTGAAAGTTGGGATTGTGGAGCAAAGCCTCTCAACTTCAGGTAAGGAAGGGCTTTGTTTTTGTTTTGTAAGGTGTGGTAGTATTTCGTCAGCTTAGCGTGTTCAACATTGCACCGTTGATGAGGAGACCGAAACTGATTGAAACACAAAGGTCTCGCTCTTGATACTGATTCAGATCAGGAAACCCCAATATGTTTTCATTTGTTTACTTAATTGACTGGGTTATGGCGGTTTTACTTTGAATCTTCGTTCATGAGATTATTTCCCCCCTGATTTGCAGTGGACTCTGATGATGCGATGGGGGTCAACACGAGCATCCTGTCCTCCCCAACGCCCCCATCGGCTGGTCCGTATGGGAAGGAAATCGGGGGCACGCCCCCGCAGTCACCGTCTGTGTCCACCGCCCTCTCTGGAACTGGGTACGACAACATTATCAGCAACAATACTACACACTATTTTTTTAAATGTCTCCCTGTTAGCTGTGCTTTAGTAGGGAAGTAAATAAGACAAGTTTCTGTGGTGTTTCTGACTTTGCCTGTTTCCCTCAGTAGCTCTCCGTGTTCAGGCAGTGAAGTGATGGGGCTGCAGGTAGACTACTGGACGTGGCAGGGCCCCGAGAAGAAGAAAGATGGAGACAAGAGAGACGTGGGGCTGAAGAACACCCTGAAGAGTAACTTCCGTTCACTGCAGGTCAGCCGCCTGCCTTGTGGAGGGGAACTCACCCCCCCACCCAGCATGGCCATGACCGTGGTCACCAAGGAGAAGAACAAGAAAGGTACGCTTTGGAAACATGACTGAAGTCTTTCTGGTTCTAAACTTCTACAGTACATTTTACATTACATTTCTATAGTGCGTTAAATCTGCATAGTACGTGGGAAATGCCTGCATGTATACTACATTAGCAAGAAAAGCACAAGACGTGAGCTTACTCAACAGCCCCCACAATGCATTGTGTCTGGGTGCCTTTGAGACCGGCCGTCAGTCTTGTGAGATTTTGAGCCAGGCTAAAAGCTGTTCATATGTGTCATTTCATTATATGTTTTAGTATGTTTCAGCCACTCCGATGTGTAAAATCGGTGTACAAAAAACAAAACAATATGTGTAGAAGATGATTTATTTATGTCTAACTGTTTCCCTCAACAGTGATTTTTCTCAGCAAGAAGCCCAAGGAGAAGGAGCTGGACTCTAAGAGCCAAGTGATCGATGGCATCAGCAGGTTGATCTGCACAGCCAAGCACCAGCACACGATGCTGAGAGGTGAGGCCACAACCCCACAGCTGGGGCGACGCTGCCATCTGGTGGCGCTGTGCTGCATAACAGCCACCGGAGCAAATTCAGGAGCATCTTTCATGAGATGTTTAACGTGTTGCTTCACTCATTTCTGCGTTTTGACTGAACCTTTTTTCCGTCCTCAGTCACCATCGATGGAGTGGAGTGGAACGATGTGAAGTTTTTCCAGCTCGCCGCCCAGTGGCCAACGCATGTCAAGCACTTCCCGGTGGGGATCTTTGGTTACACTAAGCCCGTGTGACCGTGGCAACCGGCCGCCCATCACCAGACTCTCCGCTGCACTCGTCTCACCGAGAAGCGACAGAGAAGTAGAAGAAAAGCCAACTGGCCCCCGGCAGTAATAGTTTTCCTGTGGAAATCTTGCTGACTCTCAACCACGTGTTCAATACACAAATTTCATGTTGTCAATTGGATGTTTTTGATGTCGACGTTGTTGGGTGTTGTTGTTTTTTTTACACACTACGAAAAGAACAAGTACTATTTTGTAAGATTTGTGCTACCGCCTCGGAGGTATCCTGAGGTATTTTGACAATTTGCCACATTTCGATAACGGCAGCTGTGTTTGCACTTTGTTTTTGTTAACATTTTATTATTTCTGTGAAATCCTACATTTATTGTTACTCTATAGACGATGGAGGAGTGTGATGGTGACGTGCAGTGGCGTGTGTGAGGTTGTTTGAGACCATGTTTGTGTTTATTGTTGAAAGTTGGAATATTGCTGTGAATCTAGATGGAATCCTTCTCTTCTAACTCAGTGCTCAGTTTTCTTACTCGTCCCTTTACGTTCTCAAAAAGGTAAACTTTTATAGAAAGATGCCGAATGTTCTGTTTGCCCCCGTTGCTCTTTAGGACACCGCGTACCTAAAGCAAATACAATTACTAAAGTAACGTATATTTGAAGGTAGCTATAATGAATGTAGCTACGGAGCATTTGTAACATGTAAGAAGTTCAAATCGAATCAGTTCGTTATTGTACGTGCTTAAGATTTAGTATCGGTGTACATTCAGGCTGCACTGCACCATCTACTTAGCAGCAGTGTAACGTGACACCACAGAACATATTTCAACTATCAACAGCTGAATGCCAAATTTAGTTGTGACTGTATGAACTGTCGTATTGTTTCAAGCCCCCGTGTTCATCTCGATGTACTGGCTTACCTGGGCGGGCGTCTGCAGCGAGCAGATACTGGAGTCCTCCAGATGTGACGTGACGTGCCAAAGTCTGTTTTAAAGCGTCACCACTAGAGCACTTGGCTTGGCCAAACTTCGCAGTATGTTGAACAGAAAATCGTACGTGTGTGTGTGTGTGTGTGGTCCCCGTGGAGATCAGTATTTAGATTACTGAGATATTCATCTCGACACATTTACCAGTTAGTGCGCCACATTGTTGGCCAGACGTAATCCCCCATTCAGCATTTACGAGACGCGCGCACATCCTAACCAAGCAATTATCGCCGCGTCCTTCTGCGACCGGGTCACCGTAGCGGGGGAAGTGCAAAGTTGCACCTGACCTCAAACACACTGAGAAGTTGGTCAGTCAGTACTGTGGAGGCTCGCTTTGGGGAAAGGAGTTGGACTTGAAACATGCTTTGACCGTCGTGTAGAGCGCAATGCAAGTATTTGAAAAACTTTTAAAATATAAAGTGGATGGAGTCTTGCCAGATGTCCAAGTCACTGCCTGTGTGAGTGTGTGTGTGCGCGCGTGTGTAGGTGTGCTATATGTTCGATGGTACTCCCTGAATAGTGTTACGTGAAACTTTTGCAATAGGAAACCTTTGGACAAAGGGCCTTCTGTATGAGGTAGTTGTTGCTTTTTTATAAAAGTGAACACTAACAAGCTTTGATTGGCTGGCTTTTTATTAATGTATATAAATATATACATATAATTTTGTGAATTGCAACCCACCCTCCCCTCCCACTAAATTGAAAGCACAAATAGCTTACCTTTTATTTCTTGACATAAATGCCAAATATATATATGTAAATATATATATTTCCAGAACTCATAACTATGAAGTCGACTTGTACAAAGCAAACACTTATTAGGTATGTCATTTCTCAAACATTTCCCTGACTTTGTAATGCACTTTCATGTGGTTTTATACATATATTCGCTCAAATTGGGTCACACTTTTTTTTTTTGAGGTGACGTGTTATATTTGAAATGTAAACCACTACCTATAGTCAAGAGAAAGCGTTTCTTTTGGTTCCTAAATGGTCCCGTTTTCATAGGGACGTTCATGTTGATGGTGTTCGAGCGCCCTATGAGGTTTGGGAAAAACCCGTCACGGCTGTCTGTTACTTTGTTTTGCCACTTGATGTTGAAAAGCCTCTTTTGCAGCTACCACCGTGGTGGTCACCGCCTCCTTAGTCTGGGAAACCAACCGGCCCTTACAGATCTGTAAACTCGGGCTGTGAAGTGTTAGCTAGGGCAGAGTTGTTTGAGGGAATTTGTCATGAGTTAGCTTTTTGAATACTGAACGGGCATAATGGCAAGTGTGTTTCAATGTATTTGACCTTGAGTTTTTGTTTTTTTTGCCCTAAATCTAGACGTAGCATGGGGGCGTTTCACTAGACTGGATCAATGAGCAGGCATGCTCACTCTGTCACCATGTTAGCACCGAAACCAATTCACTCTAAACATCAGTGACGTGTCGTTAATGGTCGAAACTACAATTCCAACATGCCGTCTCATTGCTCCCGTTACTTGAAATGCCGCCAGGTGTCTTTGCACAAACCCTATTTTAAATGACATGACAGTATTTTTAAATTTACCACTACAAATATGGATTACTCTGCATGTTTTACTATAGATGTAAATATGTTTTGGATTTTTATATTGTTTTGTTTCTTTCCATGCTCTCACAAGCAAGTTGTGTTTTAATAAAAATTTGTAATCTTCTGTACAAACGGCTCATCTTTATTCAGATTTACTCTCGGGAACAAATCGACTTGACTTCATTGTGACGACAAAAAAACAAACGAGTCGTCGATCTCCAGTCCCGAACGTGTCCAGTGTGTTACTTGGCTGAGATGGAGGGCAGGTTGACGTAAACCTTCATCGGGGGCAGCGGTTTGATCTTGCGTCCCGCCCAGCCTCCCTTCCGCTGCCACAGGCCGCTGGAGGGGCGAATGCCGAGCCAGCGGTTGCGCCCGGCTTTGCCAATGATCCGCTTGTTGTGGTCGATGTTGGACACGCGTCCCACCGTCACCATGCAGGTCTCCAACACCTGCGTGTGTCCAGATGACAACAGTCTGTTCAGAGGCAGAGCGCGGTTTTAACGCAGCTGGTGGAATCTTAATGCAGGAAAAAAAACTCACCTGAACCTGCTGCTTCGAAGGAAGCTGAAGGATTGCCGTTCCGTTGACTTTCCGGAGCAAAATGCCGCTTGTGCCTTTAAAACCAAAAGGAACACACAATGTTTCAGTTTAGGAATTATGAGGCTCCCGTATTTTACAGCAGCTTTCGCCTTCTTCCAAAAGGCCTGAGGCGTTCAAACTACATCAGATGAAACCATCGATCCCTTTCATTGAACTGTCCCATGGATGCACAGCAGCAGAAGAGAAGTTAGGTGTAGGATCTGGCGGCATCTAGTGGTGAGGTTGCAGATTGAAACTTTTCCCACTTGCCAAGCTTGTGGGAGAACTACAGTGGCCGACGCAAATGGGCCTTTCTAGAGATAACATGTTTGTCTTCTGAGCTACAGTAGAGACTAATTTATTGACCCAAAAAAAGATGAATCAGCATAAGCAAAAATCACAACATGCACCAAGTACAAACGCATGCAAATAATCGACTACCTGCAGCACGAATGTACTCTGATCCCTTCCCTGGTTGTATCTCGAGGTTGTTCACCAGTGTCCCCACAGGAAGCGCTCCCAGTGGGTACGCGTCACCCTCATTGGCCGAGACTGCAAAGTAAAACAAAAAGGAAGCAACATAATTTAGTGTTAAATACAGATGACCTTTACTCTCGTTATCGAGGGAAGGTCTGAGCAGATCATCAAGATAATTTTATTGTCATATGCACAGATAACAGGCAGTGATTCTGTACAACGAAAAGCTTATTTTGCTAAGTCCTCCTAACACACAGAATTACAATAAACTTACAGCAAAAAATATATAAAAATAAGGCACTAAATATAGTGACAGTATTGCACAAAAATATGTATAAAGTGCTCTATGCATTCTTATACCTGCCATGTGTCCAATAACGGCAGACGTTTTAATGACGTCTCCAACCTGCATGTTCTCCGTTGCAATGATCCACCTCCTCCGGCTGCCTCCAGCGACCATGGCGATGTCAGCGGACCTGTGGAGCACAGATTGTGACAGCCGACCGTGTGCGTTTCGGGAATACATCGTCAAAAGTGTCACTGCGTGGTGAACGCTGACCTCACCTGCACGGGTCGTATCGCACCTCTACAACCTTCTCTTCAAAGGGCTGCCCCTGGTTGTTTGGCTCATAACGCAGCCGCTGAAAGTCGATGCACCGGTATTTTTGTTTGTGGCCGCCGCCGATGCCATGAGTACGTATCCTTCCTGCACGGCAGAGAGAAACATGAGCAACTCTTTGCAGCCGGCTCTCGTCGGAACAAGTACCACAGCTGTTATAAAAGCAAAAACACATCACTAAATGCCGTCGGCCCTCCATCCGAGGCTGAAATTGACTTCTGATTGACCACAACCGTGGATAAGAAAATGATTGAGAATCAAACAGATGCTCTATTTCATATTTGAAACCAGGCCTGCAGATTATTCAAAACAATGCATTATCAATTAGTCTGCCAATTAGGTTCTTAGTGAATGGATTCATCATTTAGTGAACAAAATGTCATACGTGGTAACTGTAACAAAATGTATTTTAGCCCAGTTTCTTGTCCAACACAAAGCAAACGTATAGGTTTAGCTCCATTTCAACACTGTTCAAGACTTTTAGTTTTTCCTCAGTAAAGACTTCTGTACATAACACATCAAAGGCTGTTCTACTTAATCTAATCAAACATGGACTAGATTAACACTGACAGCCTACAGATGGTTTCAAACGCCAGATTATTTTTTCAAGCTGTTATTCTCTCTTTGTAAAAAAAGTGTCACAGATTTTTCTTGTTCCAATCACACAAGTATGGGTCTGCCTTAAAACCCTCCGCTTGTGCCAGTTGGGTCTCAAGTAGATAAACACTGAATCAAAAGATTTGTATTCTTTTAACCTATTAGTGAAAACGGAACAAGGGGCAAGACCTGCAGATTATGGTAAATGGACTGTACTTGTATAGCGCTTTTCTAGTCTTGCGACCACTCAAAGCGCTTTCACACTACTGGTCATCATTCACTCACTGATTGCAGGGGCTACCGTGTCACTTACACATCACGACTAACCAACATTTACACACCGAGAAATTTTGGGTTAAGTGTCTTGCCCAAGGACACATCGACATGGACTAGCAGAACCGGGGATCGACCCGTCGATCCTCTGAAGGACGA
This sequence comes from Taurulus bubalis, assembly GCF_910589615.1. Taxonomy (NCBI): domain Eukaryota; kingdom Metazoa; phylum Chordata; class Actinopteri; order Perciformes; family Cottidae; genus Taurulus; species Taurulus bubalis. The sequence goes on from NC_136602.1 coordinate 18,681,713, forward strand.
CCCTGCTCACTACTGAACAACAGTCGCATTAGATGCCAACTCCAACCTCGTCCTCGTCCAGACCAGCTTGCAAACACCCAATACTTTTGTGTTCTTCTACCTTGTAACCACAGCCTTTACCTGAGTGGTCTCTGCCTCCAGTCTTCTTCATCCCCATGGGCTTGGTGGTGTACTTCTCCCTCTGCTTCCATAAGGTCCTGTTCTGCTCCAGACAGGCTGTGGTGAGGAAGCCCCTGCACTGGTCCACCGTCCTGGGCCCCTGAGTCCCCAGCCGGGTCTGAGCTATAGCCTGTGAACACAACAGGGTTAGATAGTGTGGTGGCGGATCTTCAGCATGAATGAATGAACGATGGTTGGGTGTTTACCTGCGAGGAGAGCAGAGCAGGCTGGGAGAGAGTCAGGGAGCGCAGGGCTCGAGTGAGACACGACAGCGCCATCATAACAGCGTCCTCCTGAGGAGCAGAGGAGAATACGTTTGACAACCTGTAGTGGCTTCAGTTGTTCCGTCTTTTCCTCTGACGTTTGTCCTTTTTAATGAATTAATCTTACTTAACTCAGCCTGAATGAATCAACCCATTAGAGGTCAATACAATAGCATGTCCTCCTAATGGTGCCCTATAACGCCAAACCCTAGATGTGCAGTAACCTTACCAAAGGGCTAATAAACACAAGCTATCACTAGCATCGCTTTAGGATAATCTGGCTCAATAAATAGACCTACGTTTCATTTCTATGTTTTAATAAACCAAGACGAACTGGCCCTTTATCTCGTGTCTGTTTGCAATGCAACTCAGTCAAATAGCGACATAAAGCAACCTTTTCATTTGACTTACTTCATCACAAGCTTCTCGTCGACGTCCTTCACAGTCGCGCACGCTTCGTCGCGCACTGATGACGTAGTCGGCACCTCTGGGATCTCACTGTACAAGTTAAAGTTGACCATTTATGATATATATCGCTATCCATTGTCCCCTGGCAACAGCTTGCATTGTGCGTATTTACACCTGATTTAAACCCGTCATAATACACACGGTCCAGTAGCATTAGATACATAATACCGGCGTCTTCATTCTTCTGACAGCTGGTTTCAATTTCGCCTCTGGGTGGCAGAATTTGCCGTCTTTCATATTGAATCCGGTCTCCAGCAAAAAAGAAATACAGCGTCATGTTTTTCACCCACTTACCTAATTCTTCTACTTTTTCGTGAGCCCCGTTTATTAAAACAACGTGTCCTAGTCACATTGTAGGTAAATGAACAATACAAAAAAGGGGGGTTGGAGAAAAATGTGGAGCACTGAAATCATGTTTCCATTTTTACAAAGAACATCCAGTAATCCGCCTTTTGTTGTACATAGTGTGTATTAATGTACCTATGTTGTTTTTAGCCATTTTCTCATGTGTTTGTCATACTGTATTGTATCTGTGCTGTTTATGTCACTTGTGTGGACTGTGCTACTGCCTCTTGGCCAGGTCATCATTGTAAATGAGAATTGGTTCTCAATTGATTTTTTCTGGTTAAATAAAGGTAAAATAAATAAAAATAAAAATGTTGGACTGGTAGAATTACTATAACCTGTTCACAACTGTAACCTGTTCACAACTTAACCACACAATTTCACTATATTATCTTTAGTTATGGCCTAGTAAAGTGTAATTTGTCTTTGAAGTTCGATTTAAGTCATATCTGCAGGAAGAATTTTATTTTCCAAATAAAACAAATGTGTATTAGTAGACAGAAAAGAGAGAGAGAGAGAGAAAGAGAGAGAGGTCTGGCAGTGTCGAAAACAAAACATGACGTCACTGTAATTAAACTCAGCCGCAGAGGCTGCTGGGAGAATCTTGCTCCGCTGGAGACATTTTGGATTTAAAGGGGCTGAGCTACCCGTCAGACCTAGCTCTCGGTAAGTGATAGCAAACGTTATATGTTAACAAACTGATATTATACCGGTGTTAGCTACGTCTGTATGTTGTTGTTTATTTGAGTGGTATCAATCTAAATGACTAAATATAAATCATCAGCTCCGCGGTTTGAACCGGGTGAACTCGCAGACTAGGGAGTGGTGACGCTAGCTGGTTAGCTGAAGCGAGCTAGTCGCTAACCGGGGCGCTAACTGATCAAAAAAAGCAAGCTTCACTAGGAGGTTAGCTACGTTAACGAGTCCAGAAAATCTGATGGCAACTCTAGTGAATGAAATAATTGGCTAAACGTGTCGTTATTGTTCACATGGAACCTGTAGGTGGGTAGAAAAAGCACAGCCCCGTTGAGAACTGCGAAAGTCACAACAAACTAGTCAAATGACGGAGCATCTAATCTGTTGTTTTTATGTTCAGAAGACTCTGAGATTGTGCTCCAAGCTCGGGCAGGTTATGCAGAGTCATTAAGGGAGAGCTACAACGATGATGTTAAATATAATGTCAACCATTGTGCTCGACTGCTGACGCGGTTGTTGGACTGTGTGGACCTCACAGCACCAGGTGTCACCAGGTAGAGTCTCTAACCCGAGGAGTGCAGCGTAGGTCAGGCGTCTCTCTGCGTCAGTAGCAACATCCAGGCAGACACGTTTTCGTACGACCAGCGGTGGGGAAACCGCCCCGCTGCAGATAGTGTCGGTGGTCTGGTAGATGATGACTCTGGGGACAGTGTCACTTCCCTCCTGGCTGTCCCAGACCTCGCCACACCCTCCTAGATGGTTGACTCTCCTTTGTGTCTGACGGTGATGCGACCCGTGTTTGTTGGATTGCTGTTTGTGTGTGTTTGAGAAAACAGAGGAAGGTAATGTGATCTGATGCTATCAAACTTCATCTAGTAGACAGGAAATGCGTCTAAATGTAGATGGCTTGTTGATGCACCCACTGCAGTCTGCACCTTTTTTCCGTTTCCTATGCTCGTGTTTTATTATTGTAATGCCAACCAGCACCGCACCCTCTCCTCAGTGGTCTGTTTCCATAGCTTGTGCAATGGTTTGTAGTTTTGTGTGTATTTCTCAGCGCTTAAGTGAGGTTCAGTGAGAGCATTTACACTTTTGTGTCAGCCATGCAATAATAATAAAAAAGCCAACCTAATAGGAGTTTTTATCCCGCCCTAAAATCAATAAGATTTTATGTGTATGCACATTTGGCAGAAGCAAGTGCACACAAGCAAGGGCTATTCAACTGGCTCTCTCTTTGAAAGATCAGTGTGCAAAAGGAGAGAAAGAGGAAACGGGGGACTGAGTGATGATGGTGTGATAATATAAGACTTGAGGCTTCTCTGGAGATGACGAGTAATGACGAGAGTGGAGCTCTGGATGGACAAACACGACAGGTAGATGGTCCAGATTACCACCGCTCGACGGGAATAAACCAGTCCATACAGAGTCCACAAAATTGTTTCTGTAAATTCTCAATTGTCTTAAAACACCATAGTCTCTTCCAGGATATTTGCATTGGCTTCTGGGCATGTTATGGAAAGTAATATGACTGTTGATCCCCTGCCAGGTTGAGTCATCAAACTCGCCCTGTGTCAAATTAAGACTTGTCTATTCAGTTGGTTTTTGAAAAGATTAGTTTGAATTAGTAAACCAGATTTTAATAATGAGGTTCTAAATTTTGTTGTTGTTGTTGTTGCTACAAATTAGATTCTTTTATATTGTGGTTCTGTCTTTGCGCTGCAAGTGTTTGCTGGGGCTACAAATGGTTCACTTTATGACTATTTGCTTGGTTGCATTTTAGATCATCAGGGAAATGTAATGGTTAACCATGTAACCTTAAAAAAAATGGACTCACCAGACACGCATTGCTTGTTGCTATTGTGAGAATGTAGGGCCTGGAGCTATCGAAAAATCTGTGTAATATTTTCACATGCACTGTCTCGTACCTCGAAACAGCAGGTTTTGACTTTGCAGTGTGTTGTGTGCCCTCATCCTTGGTGGCATGTGAAACGATTTGTGTGCCTGTAAATAGTGTTGTTGAGTCCATCCCCATTAGACCTCTTCCTTTGTGTCTAAAGAGTATAGAGGAGCAGAGTCGAGATCAGGACGGCTCCCTCCCCCCACTCTGCTCTCCTCCCGTGGGCGGGGCCGTCTCTTGATGTGCGCCTCGAGCTGATGTTGGTTGTTCTGACAGAGCAGTGGGAAGGTCATCATCATCCCTCAAGTAGCTCTCGTCATCCTCTCACAACCGCCGGCACTCGTCACTGTCCTGTTTTGTTTTTATTGGCCTGTGTTTAACACCGACGGTTTTGTTTTCCATCAAGGAGGATCACTTTGGATTAGCGCTGCCATTTTCATGATGCACTTTGCCAGCGTGTAGCGCTATTGCTGCAGGAGGAGTCATTATTTCATCAGCTTTCCACCGTTCCAAAGTATGAGGCTCTGATCTGCCACTGAAACCGAGGTTAGTGTTCTGGTCCAGCAAGCTGGAACGGTGAAAAACATGCTAGTATGACTGATTATAGCTTTATTTAGCCTTTAGTATGCATTTAGTGGGTTTTCTAATGGATGTTAACATTCTCTGTGAGTGTAAATTGCCCTTTTTTCATATGTTGTCAGTTGTTCCCCATCATTTTTCCTCATGAAAAAAGCCACAACCTCTTTGCTTTGAATACGTCGTTCACTATAATGGTCCTATAATTTGTATGATCCCACTCTAATGGTCCTCATTGTAAAGCTACATTACATACACTATTCCATTTGTTGCAAAGCACCAATAAGTGGCAGCAGAAAGATCTGCAAATGCACCACGTCTTATCTATGTTGCGTACATGTTAACGTGGAGGTCATGTAGCTCTGAGTTGAGGGATATGTCGAAAAGGGTTTCCTCGCTCGTCCATGTTTACTTTGTTGCTGAGTCGTGGACATTTCTTCTTACTAGCTACCTAACCCGCTGCTATTAAGCCTTTAAATACAACTTGATCCTGATGATTCCTTTAACTGATCATGAGGGCATTTGGATAAAAGCCCAAATCCAGTGTATATGTGCTGTCATATAATGTAATGTGTGAGGAACATGCAGCGTGACTGCATTTGTATTGTATCGAAGCAGTATGAAAAGTCATATTCTCGAACTTATGACTTGTATTTCATATGAACCTTTGATGCTATGATTCCTGTTTGGCTGCACGTGATTTATATGCAACACAACAAAGTAAATGTTAAAGATTAATTCAAGGACGTCTTTGTAAAGGAAAACAACAGCCTGTTGGACTTTATCTCAGCTCGTTTAAAGACTTGGAACATATAAACTTCAGCTGTCTGAGGAAAACAAGTCCTTTTTATACAGGTGTTTTGTGTATTTTTTCAAGGCAAAGCTGAAGGTTTCTCCCCCCGACTGACATGAAAGCGCTTATTCTCTTTGTTAGCTTCTGTGTACACTCGGCTAGTCGTGCCTTTCATCCACAAAGGCGTTTAACTGCTGAGACTCGAGTAACTGTTCAGGGTAATGCGCTGTGTGATCTGTGAATATGCTTGATCTTTCAAATGGATCATTTCATATCTTGTTCAGAGCAGGTAAAAGCTTTGGTGCCAGCGCTTATCAGGAGGGAAAAGTACTTTTAGGCTCCCCATGGCAAAGCAAACTTCTCTTTCTCACAGTTCTTCATGCAGAGTTCTGGTTTTATAATCTCTTCCCGGCCATTTTACTGAGGGACTCACCTCTTTTTGTGGCATGGCATTCGAACATATGACTCACGATGCTGCATAACTCCACATTTTATTTAGGACAGTCCATCTCTTTGACCACGCAAATGAGAGTACAGCTTAATTTGTTTGTAGCATTTGAATAAACTTTTATGTAAAGTAGGGAGTCGGTTATCTGTGGTGGGGTCTACTCTTGTCTCACTCATGATCCTTTTTTTCTGATGCTTTAACTGTTCTTGATGCCTGCAACCACTGACCATAACCCCTCTGGTGTTTTTAGCATAGTAATAAACATGTGCAACCGTTTTGCACAAATGTATTCCCACCAGAAATATGCTGGTTTGATCTCGATGTTTGGCCTCCTTTCAGTTAATAATAAAAAAGGTTGAGTTTGAAATGCATCACATTTTTTCCTTAACTTATGTGTGTGTGTATGTGTATATATATATATATATATATATATATATATATATATATATATATATATATATATATATATATATATATTTATTTATTTATTTATTTGATGATGATAATCTCTTGAAGTGGTTTAGAAATAGTGCATGTTACTCTTAATTTATGATGTTTCATTTGAATGGGGTCATTTGATGTGTGATGAAAAGTGCTTCATGGATCTTGTCTCATGCTGGTCTCTAAAGAGGTTGGTTGTCTGTGGATTTAGCTTTTTAATTTTATTACTGCTCTGCTGTTTCTAACTGTAAAATGGAGGAGAGATAATTGTATATGAAGTGCATTACAGTACTAAATTGCAGATGAGACATGCTTAATATGAATAAGTCAGTGTTGTAACAGCTTAAAGGAGATGCTATGTTCTCTGCATCATGCTAACTACTCATCACGTTTGCCTTCTCCACACAGAGGCTTTAGGAATTTAACAGAAAAGCTTCTTTTGCAGGATAAGAGGAAAGAAATCAACTCATACACTTTCCTTTCGAACATTATGGATTTTTTGAATTCTTCAATGGATGTAAATAAGCGGGTTCATGAACCAGAGTATGGTAAAGCTTTTAATTGGAGGGAAGGAAAAACAATATCAATGCGAGCTGCGAGGTTTTCACCTTCCAGCAGATATGACTTCTCGGTATCCTCCCACCCACTCCAGTGTTATCTTACCGTGACACTTTTTATTATCTTCTGCCCACCGTGAGCCTCCAGCTGGTGGTACGAATGCTCCAGTGTCATTCTGATTAAAGCTCATTTCCTCAGACTGACATCCAGTTGGTCATTAGTTGACCAACATAAATAAAGCTCTCCTGACAGAACTCAGCCGTGATTATATGATGGGACACGCATAACATCTGGGGATGAGACGCATTTACTGGATACTAGCAACAGTTGGATGTGTTGTTTGAAAAATACTCTCTTTTCCCTTTTCTGCAAGAGGTCGTGAAGCTAAGAAATGATGGTGGGCAGTAGAACTGCAACGATTTGTCGGTCGGACAAAACATGAAACAAACAACAAAATTAATCGTTGACATAATCAACAGATGAATCGAATATAATGACAATAATTGTTAGTTGCCAACAGCTGTTAAGTATCGTGTGACTTCTCAAACAGCTTGATTCACAACCCAGCAATTAAAATCTTTTCAAAGGGGTTTGCGTGTGTCTACGTTGTTTCCAGGTCACATCAACGTGATTTAAGTGTCTCTTCTGTTGCCACATCACAAAGCAAGTAGCTATTTATTCTAGTTGTTTCGGGCTTTCCTTCTTTGTATTTCCTCCATTCGCTGCTTTTAATAGACAATTGCTGAAATACAAGTAGCAAAACAGGGAGTGGCTCACTAATGGTGGAGGATAGGTTTTTCTCTTGGCAGATGGCTCTCAGCTGGTGTGTATCACTGAGAGCCCCCTCATCCTTGACCTCTTAGCCTCACTGCTGCTAAAATATAGTGCACAAGCTCCACATTGCCTGGACCCCTGTCCAAAGGGCAGGGCCACGTTTTGCACAATGTAGCCAACAGCTACGTGGCTCACTGAGTCATCGGTTATCTTCAGACTGTTTGGGGGAAAATGGCACATGTTCCATGCGCTCACCAAAGGGCTGACATTTATTCAGAACACTATTATTGACACTGGGTTTTTCTTCTTCTGTGACCAGACCACCTGCTAAGCCATAATACTGAGGCTTTTGTCATGTCATCCTCTCCTCGACTCTTTAGCCTCCGTTTGGATAAAGTGCCTGCAGCAGAAGGCACCCACACTGCAGCATCTGCGTGCCCTCTGTTCACACCGCAAGCTGCAGCTCTTCTCCCAACTAGAGCTTATTATAGGTGCCACAAGCTTAACCGTCGGTCCATCAAAAATAATATGTCCCCGTGGCCCTCGGCTATGCATAAAGCAGGCACGTCACGCACGTCTTTGCTCCGTCGGTCTCAGCTGGATTCATGCAACCATCAAAGCTGAGTTATTCACAAGACTTTGGAGCAGAGTTTATGCGTTTCATTTAACAAACATACATTCTGAATTTGTCTAATTAAGCGGCTCAAAGAAATGCTGACCTATCTCGCTCATGAAATTTGAATCCGTCATCTCCCCCGCAGTCATAAAACATGATAAAACATTTCCACTTTTACGGCTGTCGTGTTGCGCGCGGGTCATGCTATGAACTCATTAGCCGAGCACAGAAATTAATTTGTGATGTCTGCATCAAGGGCGGGGCTCTACGCCGCCAGACCTTGAGATGTTTTAACCAAGAATGGAGAGTTGTTTTTAAGATCAGTTTGAGATCCTCTGACATTAAAGATACACTTGGTTAAATGGAGGAAAAGTAACGAGCCATGTTGTGACAGCTGCAGTTCAGTCAAGCTCTCGCCTTCTGTATTGGGAATTTCGGTGTTAAACTAGCACAGCTGCATCGTTGGAAGACGGTTACGAAAATGTCCTTGGCAGCTGCTGTTGTTGTAACAGCCGATTCCCTCTTCTTTCTTTCTTTCTTTCTTTTTTTTCAATCTGTACAGGTTTTCCTGAGCTACATTGAATATGTCCATCATGGTGTATCCACGGGAAGAGAAGCTCGAGAAGCTCTCCCAGGAGGAGATCATCTCCAACACGAAGCTGGTGATCCAGGGCCTCGAGGCCCTGAAGAACGAGCACAACTCCATCCTCCACAGCCTCCTGGAGACCATCAAGTGCCTAAAGAAGGACGAAGAGGCAAACCTGGTGCACGAGAAGTCCAACCTGCTCCGCAAGTCGGTGGAGATGATTGAACTGGGCCTGGGAGAAGCACAGGTAAGACTTAATGAGTAGATATAGTTTTGTCACTTGGATGATATGAGCAACGAAGAAAATGTGTACTTCTGCTTCCTCATTCTATACTGAGCTTGTGTGGTGATCATGATTCATTCAGAATCAGCCCCCACGTTTGTCTTCTCCAGCTTTGCCGCTGCAAACGCTTCTTCCTTGTCGAGTTGCTCCTCAATGCTGTCTCTATCCCAGGTGATGATGGCCCTGTCCAACCACCTGAACGCGGTGGAGTCGGAGAAGCAGAAGCTGCGCGCCCAGGTGAGGAGGCTCTGCCAGGAAAACCAGTGGCTGCGGGACGAGCTGGCCAACACCCAGCAGAAGCTGCAGAAGAGCGAGCAGAACGTGGCCCAGCTGGAGGAGGAGAAGAAGCACCTGGAGTTCATGAACCAGCTCAAAAAATACGACGAGGACGTCTCACCCACCGTAAGTACTTTAGACGATTGCAAATCAATCTGCAGATTATTACTTGGTCACTAATATATATTTTTTGTGAGATTGAGTTGATAAAATTGAGATTTCTTTAATTCCACAATTTTGTGTGTGTTGTGGTTCGATTGTTCTCATTGTAACAGCACTAATGAATTATTTAGCTTGTGGAGTGGAGTAGAGTAGACATGACGTGTTAGTTATAATGAGCATAATAGGAAGTTGTAGTACAAATTCTGTGTTTTTAACCAACTTGGAACTATGTTTTATTTTGAATCTGCCTTAAAATGACTGAGTTAACTATAAGGTGCAGCAAAATGTCTGATATTCGATACAGGAGAAAGAACACACAACGGCATGGCCTTCCAGGAATGAGGCTTTCTGGTCCTTATTGATCCAATGGTGCTTATTCTGACCTTATTCTTAGTCACAAAACAAAGGCTCTAATAGCCTGTGTCCACTTACTGCTTATGGCAGGAAATAATCCTGCCAATACCAGAAAGGATTCTTCTTCTTGGGGATGTTTTCTCCATTTTACAGCTTTTAGCAGGCTTCTGTGTGAAAGTCCTTCTGAGATCATTATTAGTGATATAATGCTGACGTTACTGCTTTATGCAAGGTTTGATTGGCTCTGAGATCACCACAGAAATCAAATAACCGTCAACAAAGAACGTAGTTAACACTGATCTAGTGTTTCCAGGTGGTCGTCTGTGGTTCCCCGCTGTCTGTTAGAAGATCTGACTGGCAGGTTTGTTTTATCCTCTCAGCAGGAGGAGAAGGACCGGGAAACACCGAAGGACTCCCTGGACGACCTCTTCCCAAATGATGAGGAGGAGCATGGCCAAGGAAGTAGGAACGGCCGTATTAAGCGCTTCAGCCCGACATTATGACATTATACACACCCATAAGACTGTGAAACCCGATAACATAGCTTTTCTAAGATAGAGGAACGGTTCCGAAATGTGATAGTAATACTGTCGAGCAAAGAGCTAACAATACTTTTTGAGAGAAATGTATTCATAGTATTGGATTAAAACAACGGATCATTACATTACCGGTGCAGAGCTCCGCTCCCTCTGCTGCACAGAGCCTTTGTTTGCTTGTTTACTCAAAGTTTATTCATATTGACTGTGCCCAAATCGCACCAAATTTAGCAAGGGACGCCCTTAGGTGCCCAGCAATACACCCACCAAGTGTGACGTAGTTCGGATGACAATTCTTCAATAAGTAAAACAATTGAGACTTCTCCAGTAGGATGCACAACCTTTTTGTTCCATAGTTCTACAGCAGGGAACGTTCTCCTTTCTGTGCACAAATCGTGTTCAAAGAGCTCAACGGCAAAGTTAGCAATAATCACACCTGATTTTGAATAAGAAAAATCCAGCAATGTAGGCCCGATTATCTGGTGTCACATTCCATCTGAGTAAATTAACCCGACTTTCCAGGAGACTTGGGTGGAGAATGTTGTCATCTCATTAAATACTAATTGAATTATCCCCATAATCCTATAAATCTTTGAAACCACAGTATTGTTTGCATGAAATGCAGTTAGCGATATAATTGGGTATTGGTTTGACCCGTTGCCCGTGACGCTGACCTTTGCCCCGTGCTCGTGGCCCCTGTACCCCACAGTGCAGCACCAACACAACAGTGCGGCCGTGGCTGCAGCCCAGCAGGGAGGCTATGAGATCCCAGCCCGCCTGAGAACCCTCCACAACCTGGTGATCCAGTATGCCTCCCAGGGCAGGTACGAGGTGGCCGTCCCCCTCTGCAAGCAGGCTCTGGAGGACTTGGAGAAGACCTCTGGACACGACCACCCTGACGTGGCCACCATGCTCAACATCCTGGCCTTGGTCTATAGGTCAGACATGTTCTCCATATGGGAGCGTTTGCTTGTTCTACTGTTATTCTTCTTGTTTTGCTCATCACGTCGCAACCTTTTTTTTGTCAAAGAGCGATAAACGTTCAGTCTCCTCATGCTGTCTCTCCCTCTCACTCGTGCAGGGATCAAAACAAATACAAAGAGGCCGCCCATCTGCTCAACGACGCTCTGTCCATCCGTGAGAAAACCCTGGGCAAAGACCATCCCGCTGTAAGACTCCGCCATCGTCATGACAACCATATCTTCATGTGGACATATTAATTTTTAGATAGATTGGATTCGTCGGTAGTCTCAGAGAGGCAATAAACAGTCAACTGTATTTACCGTTCTACTCGGTCTGTATGGATTATTTGTTTCACATTAAAATGTAACATGTGCCCGCAGACTTTAAACTAATCAATCAAAGCTCCTGAATGTCTGCACATGCATCCAGCATGAACCAAACCACAAAGGCATTGCAGTCAGAATACAACAACATTCAACTATGCTACTTATTTCTCTGCCTTTGAGAGCAGATTTGTCTGATGGATTTAGCCTGTGGCACGGAAACCCCTTGTAAAGCCTGGAGGAAGCTCTTAAAGGTGCTAGTCGCTGCAGCTCTGTGGGGTTTGCAGTTTGTCTCGTATTGTTGCTCGTGTCACTCGCTCTGATCCTCAATACAGAATAATGAGACGCAGAGTCGGGTACTACAATCCTCTGTAATCCAGGTGGCTTTGAGCTTTTTGAAAACCTAAAAAAATGAGGACTGTGGCAAGTCATTAGACTGCAGTACATTTAATTATGTCAATGTGAGGCTAAGCTGCCAGTATGAAAGTAAAGGAAGTGGCCTTAATCAGGTTTTCTCTCTCTCTCTCTCTCTCTCTCTCTCTCTCTCTCTCTCTCTCTCTCTCTGAATGTCCAGGTCGCTGCGACGCTGAACAACTTGGCCGTGCTGTATGGAAAGAGAGGGAAGTACAAGGAGGCCGAGCCTCTGTGTAAGAGGGCTCTGGAGATCAGAGAAAAGGTAGGCCACATCCCTGGATCGCACCGGCAGAGCCGTCCACAGCAGAGCTACCGAGGCCTCACCTCAAGGCTCAACCAGTGAACAATTATCTCATTGTCATAAAGTAATTAACAGTGATAATATTTCCAAAATGTCCGCTGGAGCTACTCTAACACCAGCGACTATAAATAGGGGAGCAAATGATCTTTTCAAAGTTTCTGTGAAGTTTCCGCTGGGGGCCAATTACCGTGTTGAAGGAGTTTAATTGAGAACACAGCTGAAATTGGATAGCAGGCGTTGGGGAGCGATGCAGGAGATAGATAGGATACACAACGGAGCCCAGCTGGATACTAAGAGTCTCTCTTTGCCTGAAAGCTCTATTCTGTGCCCTCTATTGATCGACCGGCCTTTTATTAGATCTTGAGTGTCTGCAGCCGTGCTTCCCGGTGACAGCAGCGAGAAGCGCAGAAGGCAGAGATGCCAAGAGCAAATGAGTCGGGGACACAAACTGAGAACATTTGCTTCTTGTTTTCCCCTCAGGTCCTGGGGAAGGACCACCCAGATGTGGCCAAACAGCTGAACAACCTAGCTCTGCTTTGCCAGAACCAGGGCAAGTATGAGGAGGTGGAGTACTACTACTGCCGCGCCCTGGAGATCTACGAGAGCAGGCTGGGCCCAGATGATGCTAATGTGGCCAAAACCAAGAACAACCTGGTGAGAGACGAGTTGCCACTGCCACACCCGCTTTTATCGTGCGTCTCCTTTCAAACCCTATGCCATGCTTTTTGTTTGAACAAGAGTTACAGTACCTCCTGAGCTTTGAATGTACCAAGAGCGGAGTTTACTTAACAGAATCACTCACTTGTTCTGTACGCCAGAGCTTGGTCTCTACGGAGGCGGTCGGCATGTAAACACGTCAAACTTCATCAGATTCAACTGATGTTTCTTCAGGTTTACACTGTCCCTGACCTGACAAAAGGTGCACACATGCTTTTCTAAAGGGCATGAAAAGCAGTTGAATATAATGTTGTTTCGCCGCATCTTCAGAGGTGTTTTTATAGAGCAAATTTGTTTAACGTCGCTAATAGGGAACCAAGCTACTCGTCCTTTTGTCTACTACCTTGCTTCCTCTGCTTCTTGCCTTTGTCCTGGCTCTGCCCCCCCCTTACTGTCTCCATACTGCTTCTCCATCATCATCAATGTGCTATGATGTCATTGTGTCTGAGGAGTCCCACTGTGAGTCAAAAGGCCCATGTGATCCAACGCTAAAATGTTCTTTCTCTTCTTCAGGCGTCCTGCTTTCTCAAACAGGGGAAATACAAGGAGGCTGAGATTCTGTACAAAGAGATTCTGACTCGTGCTCACGAGAAAGAGTTTGGATCCGTTGATGGTAAGGCCACGTAGCGTAGCTTGCGGTAAATGGCGGCACGTATTTGAGAGGTTATTTTCACATTGCTGTGGTCGATGATCGTTTTTTCCCTCAACCTAGAAACACATTATACATACGATGTATGTTTATAGAGACATGGTGGTGGGTCACATCAAACATCCTCTCATAATACACAGATTAGATTTACATTTTTTTATCTTTCCTCCACCATTGTCTGATGTTGCATCTACTGTTTGTCCCACATCAGCAGAGTGAGTGATGGACAGATGTTTAAAAAGTGGACGATGTTCAAAGCAAGGTGCCAACCTTCTCCATTCAGAGGACACAAAGACTCAAAACAAACTTTTTTTTAAAGAATAAAGAGTTTACTTGTCTGAAAGATCTTGTAATTTTCTTCTCTTTCAATTTAAAGTTGAGTTTTTTTGTGGGCCTTCCTCCAGGGATTAGATTGACTGCTTTGAAAAAAGGAATGAAAGGGACTCGACACAATGCACTGCTCTGGTGCCTTTTATGCAAAAAGCATCTCACATTTTACTGAGAGGTTTATTTTTCATGTGTCACTTAACTTGACAATAGCTCTCGGATATCTTTTGAAAAACTGTTCGTAGAGTTGAAGGTTAAGAGAAGCAGCAGAGCAACATTAAGCAGCAACACTTTGTGTTCCGGGAATGAAAAGAAAAAAACCCACTGGTTTTATATTTGAGCACAAGCAGGAGCACATTGTGTTAAATGTATTTAACATTTTTAGTTATAAGTGCGATGTTTGTTTCCAATGCATATTTAATTAATATATTGCATGAATAAATGATAATGACTACATAGTATCATAAAAGGGTCGATCGTTTATATATCTTTATTTGCTTTTTTTCCGCTCAGGAAAATGGTGCGTAGCCATTTCTTTCCTAACTTCTTTGCCTAAGAATATGAAAATAAGTGTTTAGAAATAAAACAATTTAAAGAAAGTACTCGCAGTATTTCTAAATACGCTCAGTAATGCATTTTTTATGAATCAGGCTTTATGTTATTAACTACTGTCCTTAACACTTCAACAGTGTTTAATATTCAGTATTTAAACTCCAGGTCAAAACTGTCTGCGCCAAATCTCAGAGTTCACCAGCCTCTTCTTGTATTTGAGTAACCAAATACATTAAATCTAGAATGAAAGAAATAGAGGCAGGTTCCCAAAAATGTAAATGTTTCTTAAATTGACTCAGTTACGTCACTGTCTCTTAGCTTTTAGTTTCTTATAACTTGTCTTGTTCTGTGTTTTCTTTCTGTAACTATGTGTTTTTTATGTTGCTGCCTGTCTTGGCCAGGTCTCCCTCGAAAAGAGTTTTCTAATCTCAGTGGGACTCTCATGGTTAAATAAAGTTTTAAATAAAATAGAAAAATTATCCAAGAGCTAGATCGTCTCATTAGGAAGAATATAATTGGCCAAATAATAAACAAACTGCAGCACTGAGTGGCTGATTTCACTCCCCTGGTCTGCAGCGTTATTCTAGCACGCTCAGCCGGCAGCATCAGTAGTTCCTCGTGTTTCCCATCTGAACACCCTGAGGTCAGCCGGTTCAGCTGTTTCCCAGTCCTGTTGTTCTCCATGTCGACCACCTCTCCTGTCTGTTTGTCTGCAGCTGAAAACAAGCCCATCTGGATGCATGCAGAGGAGCGAGAGGAGAGCAAGGTGAGGAGGCGTTGTGTGAGCAGACAAATATTAAAAAGAAGGAAATCTGTAAGATTGTGATTATTTAATTTCTTGGAAAGTGACATACAGTTGATTTCCTTCTCTTTCTCTCACAATGTAAGCCCCAGTAGGCCGATGATATTTCTATGCAAACAGAAAAAGAAAGCTGCTAATCCGGTTCAAAGCACTCACTCCCATTCACGCACTTGTCACTTCCTCTTTTCCCTTATTTACTTCCAGGGCAAGCACAGAGACAACACTCCATACGGAGAGTACGGGGGCTGGTACAAGGCCTGCAAAGTCAACAGGTGAGGCGGAGCACGATAAGCCTGTTTTTACAACCTGGTCATTATTAACAGACCACGTGCTGAAGGCAAGAGACGAGTCACGACTTGAATTATTCAGGTGGATATATTGGTTTCTGTCTCTGTGTGCAGCCCAACAGTGAACACCACCCTGAGGAACCTGGGCGCCCTGTACCGCCGGCAGGGCAAGCTCGAGGCTGCCGAGACCCTGGAGGAGTGCGCTGTGAGGTCTCGCAAGCAGGTCAGCTGGAATTTCTATCTAGTCCATTTTAATTTTTTTTTCTTTTTAAGTTTTTGCATGCAGATAACTTGTCTGTTCCTGTGTGTTTTTTTTTTTTTTTTTTTTTATTTTTTTATTTTTTTTTTTTTTTGTAAAATCCCAAATATGTCTCCCCAAAATCTCATTATATTTCTTTCCCTTTCTCTACAATGCTATGGATCCAGAGCAACACAGTAAGTGGTTTATCTCTAACTGACAGCCCCACCACCACAGAGCCTCTCTCCCCTAACATCCCTCCCATCTCACAGACATTTAAAATGTCCGCTTGTCTCTGCGTCGCCACTATAACAGTGCCTGTGAATGCATTAAAAGAGAAGGAAAACATAACCCCCCCTTTTAATACCTCCATGTAACTTTACACTTTCACCCTCATCAACGAGCCAGCGTCTGCCTGCGAGCTACATCTAACTACGGGACGTCTCTCTGTGTCTGTGTGTCGTACCTGTGCGTTATTCTCACCAGGGCATCGACCCTATCCACCAGACACGTGTGGTGGAGATCTTGAAGGATACGGATGGCGACCGGCGGAGGAGCCGGGACAGCCTGAGCAGCGTTAAGTATGAGAGCGGCTCCGAGACCGGCGAGGAAGTGAGTATGGGCGTGGAGTGGAACGGGGTGAGTACAAATCCACTATAGTCGAGTCAACGCGGCCGGTGACCTCACCGGAAGAACAATGTGGCGTTCACGATGACACGGGTGAGAGTGGACTGGTCCAGAGCGGTGACTCATTTGTGTTTGAAAAGGGGGGAGGGAAAAGAGGACTGTCTTTTTAGATCAGTGATTTGTAAGTGGGGTCCTGTACTTAACAGGAAGCGGACTCCTCTCTCTCCTGTACCTAAATGATCAGAGCCGGCCAGGAAGCCCTCTCCTCGCTGTGGTCAAACTGCACAAAACTACAAATGAGTCATTCCTTCAGGATCTATTTTATGATGTCAGTGTTGCACATCCTCATGAGTAGTTTTTAGATTCACGAGGTATAATGCCAAGTGGTTCAATCTGCTTTTTTAAGAAAAGGATTTTGAGTCATAATCGGTGGAATAGCGGCTCATTCCCAGTTCTCAGTGAGCTGTATCTGTACCAGTCCATCGACGCCTTGTAGATGTGTCTTGTTCTTCCCATGAGGTCAATCTGGAATTTCAATTTTTTTATTATGTATCGCTGATTGAGTGTCTCGGCATGCTGACCTGTTGTTTTTGACAGCATCTTGAGTTTGCTTTGGACTAGAAGTTCATGTTTGTTGTTTTTTGTTGTCCATTGCTTGACAATGAAGTTCCAGTGTCTCGTTTTAACAAGTGGATGTCATGCTGGCAATGCTTCTGCTCAAGTAGAGCGGTAACAAAAAGAAAGAGGAAAAGGCACAAGCTCATTCTGTGGCTCCCCTGGCAACGTATGAAATATGTATTTTCTTTTGTGCGACTGGCAGAGATGCAGCCTCTCGAAACCCCTATTAGGACGTCTGTAGTTTCTTCTATTAAACACGATTGACATGTTTCCCAATACCTCCGATGCTCATCACTCCTCGCAGTAAACTGGGCGGTTGATACGTAACTCTTCATACTACTGTTTTTTTATCGTCTAATTATAATGGCCGCGCTGCCTGGGACTGAACAATCTGTGCTTTAATTTCGCACTAAGTCTTCTGCTCAGTGTTTCCCATTGGACTCGTCACTCCTTGTCCTCGTTATAAAAGGAGGCCGGTGCTGAAAACATGATATTCAACGTGGCAGTGCGTGCATTAAAAATAGACGCTGCCAGAGCTGTGTATCCCAGCTCCGAAGAAGCCCTCTGGTGAGGCTTACATAAACCAGAGGGCAGGACTTTGCCAGCAGAGATGCCTCGTCTGAGCCTGTGCCTTTTCCCCTCACTTGAATGCAGCCACGCCCTTCACTGCGCCAACCCAGTTCCAAAAACATGCATGTAGCAACACCCGCCTGCTGGGCTCACCCTTAACATGCACACTAATGGACTGTGTGTGTGTGTTTGTGTGTTCCACATGGTTGACGTCTGTTAACCTGACATCTGCTGCTCTCTCTGAGTAACATTAGGTAGAAAGGCGGGGTTTTTGTTTGCTGGCTACTGTTGTGTGAATGGAAAAGCTTCTACACACACACACACATACACACATGTGTTGCCATGCATAACACAGCTACTCTAAACTGTTTCACTCCAGCACATGCAACGGCGTGCGTATTCATCAGAGTGTGCACCTTGTTTGCGTTTGAGACGTGTGAGGGCACGCGGAGGGTTGATGGGTGCGCGCTAGCATTTCATTCTCCCGTCACGACCACGGCAGTAGAAATGAAACGCGCGCTGTCCAAACTCGCGGCATTCTCATGTTTTTTATTTTTTATAATTTCCTCCTTTCCGCAAGCTAATTTATAATTTAACATTTTGCACGTTTGACTAAAAGATTGCTCAAGAACGTCCATCAATCCATTCATTTTCCATTCAAAGCTGGGGACACCCCTCACATCAGCTTCCCCTGTGTTGAATAAATTAGGCCTGTAAAGTCCTATCTTCTTGTGTGTCGGTGTCTGCTGAGTGATGGTGTGATGCGATGCGTGCTCGTCAGAAATATCACTCTCCTTACTGCATAGCGTTGCCCAAACATGTCTTCACCCTGCTCTCAGGAGGGCCGACATGCCACTGAGGCTACAGGAGTGCTGTCACACAAACACTCGCATACAAATACCTGCTGGTTCATTCATTACATGGGGCTAATTTGAGTGCCACAAATTCGTGGTTGTGTTCAGGTTAAGTGGTAGTCTGTCTGTCTGTGCGTCCTCAAGCATGATTATTTACAAAGTCTGTGTGTCTGCTGTTGCTTCTGCGCTCATCCCGGCTAGACGCTTCAACGGGCTGCCTGTTTGTTCGCATGTTGTCCAGATTTCATCCTTTTTTTTCTTTTTTTTTGACTTGTCACTAACCCCCATTCCTTGTTGATTACTCATGCCATGACAACCAATCAGCCTGTCAATCAGATTTCCTCTTTTTCTTGCTCAGTGGATTGTACTCTCCCTCTTGATCTCTCCCTCGACACAATATGCTTGGGTGGGTTGGATTAGTGGTATAATAGATAGGGCCAGACCATTAGCTCATTCGTCACTGAGGTAAAGGAGCGCAGTGCAAGCCGAGGCTAGTGCCGAAGTATTAAGAGACTGTTTCATCATTCATCAGAGACGAGTGCAGCTTTAGGGTATGTGATCTTCCTGAGGTGAATGCAGGGTTTCTGAATCCCAAAATGACGTTTGTAAAGAAGTGATCGGTGTAGTAGCTCCATCAGTCTGCTCCTTTCACTGCTGATGTTGCAGATGTGCCACGTCTGCAGTGCACAGTCACTGGCTGAGCGCAGTGTGCCAAGTCCAGGCTCCCCGGTACCCAGAGAGGACGGAAAGAAAGAAACGGCTGAGTCACGGTGACTGCGACCGCCAACCCACTGCAGCGCTGACGGAGACAGCTGCTATGTTTCAAAGAGAAGCACAACTTCCTGTGCGGCTGGATTTATAGATCTTTTTCTTTGCGTACTCTCTTCACAGAAAAGGCTGTAACCAGGCCTTGATTTGCAGTTAGGACGGTGAACGTGGTGCAGGATAGATATTTATGTATTTACTATAACATCAGACTATTGCAGCTAAGTGTAGAAAAAAAGGGGATGAAGCTCAGATGTTCCAGTGAGTAGGTGAGTAGCGTAGGAAACCCAACCCAGAGCTTTTAATCTTACAATGTGTGCCGTTTTTGTCTGTTTTCTCTCTTTTTCTCTTTCATCAGGCCTAAGCCATCAAGATTATTCCTCCATCCTTCTCTCCTTACCCAACACAATAGCAAAAAGGATGCGTGTTGTCGTTCCCTCTGGCCTTCTCTGTCCCAACAAAGCCATCGGCTCCTCTACCATTCCCGGTGCCGCCTCCAGCAGAGGCTCAGAAAGCCCCCGCCCCGCCCCGCCCTGCCCCGCCCCGCCCCGCTGGCTGTCACCTCTGTCCTCCCTCTTCACCTGACAAGTGCTGGGACGTTTGGTCTTCTCATCTGTGCTCTCTTTCTTTCTTCTCTCTCTTTCTTTCACTCTCTCAATCCTTTCCTCTCACTAACTCTGTGTAGTCCACCATGTCAGAAACCGTTGCTTCAACTCCCTCTCTCACTTAAAAATTTAAAAATCATAATAATAATTACAAAAAAAATAGTAATTGTGGGTGAAATCTTTTCCCTGAGGAAGCCACTTGCACATTTCTCCTCTCTCACACCCATTTGTAGATGTTCATAGGTACACTGTAGATTTATTTGGCTTGATAAGAAAAGCAGGGAAGTAATTTATTGAAAGAAGACAAAAGATGAAAGATTTTGAGGATCAGTGTCACCTTTGATGGCGGCCTCAGCTCCAGGCGTCTCTCCAACCCTCAGTCAGATAAAACGTTATGTTGCTAAATGATTAATTTCCACAGCTGCTCTGCTTTGAGTCTCACTGTGAACTTGTTTGCAGTCTGTTTCTGCAACAAATGAAAGTTGACCTCAAAGCTAGCTTCCAACTTGGTGCCTGTATTTAGCCGTATTAGTATCTTTTTTTGTGTTTTGTTTTTTAAAGAAAAGTATTTCTTTTGACTTTGTGTGCGTGTTTTATGGTTTTGACTATCTTAACAATAATGAGATTATTTGCCGAAACAGTTTGGAAATAACGGTACTGTATAGTTTCACATGCTAAACAAGAGTCACTTCTTCTGAAGCCTAGTTGTAAATTAGAAGGGAGCGTTGACATTTTTGTTTTTATAGATATATTTCCTTTTCATTTCAATTTTGTATAATTTTGTTTACATTCTTTTTAAAATATATTTCTTAAATTATTTTGTGGCTGAGTATTATGGCAGCAGATGGTCAACAAATAACCGCAGTGTTGTGAACGACCAGACAGGCCGGCATCAGTCGACGGCAAATTGGTCAGATATCGCATCAAGCAGTTGTTGCCATGGTAATTTATGTGTGAGCCGCTCTCACTGGCGTCATTGTCCTTGGTTTGATGCAGTGTTCTCTCTCTCACACACACACACACACACACACACACACACACACACACACGACGCTGGTACGATACGTACACGGTAACATCGTCTGATGCTTTGAAGCCAGTACGACGAGAGAGAGAGAGAGAGAGAGAGAGAGAGAGAGAGAGAGAGAGAGAGAGAGAGAGAGAGAGAGAGAGAGAGAGAGAGAGAGAGAGAGAGAGAGAGAGAGAGAGAGAGAGAGAGAGAGAGAGAGAGAGAGAGAGAGAGAGAGAGAGAGAGAGAGAGAGAGAGAGAGAGAGAGAACTGATTAAAAAAATAAAATAATGGACGTACATTTTATTTGTTGGTGCAGGAGTAGAAGCTAGTGTTATTATTCAATGGAAGCCTGGATTCCACCGTAGTTTTAGTGTGTATTTGTGTATGTTCTGGTGGTGCAGTCTGGCCCAGTCTGGCTGCAGACGCTGTAATTTGAACACAAAGCTTAATGGAGTGTGTTGCCTTTTTTTCTTACACAGTTGTTTAGCAAGTCAACATTGTCACTTTGGTGAATCATGTTTTTAAGACGCCGGAATTTCAAGTGCGAGTGTTTCCTCAAGATCAACGTGCTATTTCAGATGTTTAACTAACTGAATGTAAAATGACTTTAACATCCTTTTAAAGTGTAATTGTAGGCTGTATTTATAGATTGGACAAGTGCATTCACTATACGGCTTTTCAGTATGCTACTTGCCTTGATTCTTCATTCCTTCCAATGACTACACCTATACTTCTAATGCAACTCTGAACAAAAGAATTGACTATGTACATCACATAATTATGACAATATTGTTGTGTTAGTGGAATGCTTATTTATTGAACTGTCTATTCTCGACATATATAGTGTGACTTCAGTTTCCCTAAGTGGAAGAACATAAATGGTAAGGTCGTTAAGCACTATCTTAGTAAGTAGGACTGCATTATATTTACCATTCTGCATTGTGACGATTATTGCATCAACACTTGTTGGTATTCTCAAATAAAGTTTTTCCATTTGTGAAGTTTTGTCTTTTCTCTGCACATCTGGGATTCCTTTTAGTTTTCATCTCCGATTTGCCAGCAGCGCCCCCTGCTGGCGACACGCCCGCATCGCATTATGATGATCACACCTCAAACACCGTTGGCACAGTTTTTGTGCTGCGTCTCACCAGAGCCGGAAGGCGCTACACATACCGTCTTCACTGGCCGGTCATTAAAACGCACGCTATGCAGGACAGCTGGTGTGTGACGAGCAGAAGACTAAGATAAAAATGGATGGATGGATGGATAAATTACTATACACTGAGAAAAAAATTAAGAAGCAGAAGAAGCTTTGAGTGTCATTTTCAATATCTCATTTTCTAATTTCTGACTACAATTTCTGAAACATTCAGCCTGTAAATAGTCAGAATATAGTGACGTGTTTATATTGCTGCTTTTGTCCACCCGAAGGACAACGACTTAAGATGCTGAAACAGCACTATTATTCTATCATGAGAATAGTTGCCGATTACCTTCCAATAATCAATGAAGCGCTGATCACGGCAAATAAGATATAAACACACAGCATAACCAACTGACCTCAATGAGACCGATCACAAGAGGGATGTGCAAACTGAGGTCCTGCTGTCATTTATATTGCACACATTTATAAATCTAGTTAAGTATTTCAGTATCTCGTTAATTGTTCTTGAAATAATTTCATGTAAAAAAATATTTAAAAGCCTGCTTCTTCATGCTGTTTTGGCTGCAACCAGCCATTTTGTAACATGGCCTACACCAGTGGTTCTCAACCTTTTGTCAGTGACGTACCTCGTGTGAAATATTATTTTCAGCCGAGGACCCCCGACTAGCGTAAAGCATTTTGGGTTAAAAAAAAGATGTAATACACAGCGCTGTGCCATCAGTGTCTGATTTAACATGGAATATATACAATTCAGTTCATGAATTTACACGTAAATCTCATTGAATATTTATTAAATAACAATTTTGAATGGATGCTAATTTCAAATATATATATTTTTTAAAGCTCACGTACGTGAGGGGTACACGTAACGCCGTTTGAGAACCACTGGCCTACACAACAGCTAAGAAGAAGATTTACCTCTGACTTCTTGCAGACGGGTTGACGGTTGTGTGCGTGTGTGTGTTTGTCCGCAGGACGGCAGTGGCGCCCTCCAGCGCAGCGGCTCTCTGGGGAGGCTCTTCGGGGACGTCCTGCGTCGCAGCAGCGAGCTGCTGGTGAAGAAGCTGCAGGGCAACGGGCCGCTTGAACCTCGCAGCACCAAGTAAGAGCAGAAGGAATCCTCCGTTGTGAAGAATGGCAGCATTTAAAGCCAGTGATTCTTCTTGTTGAAGTAGTAAACGCTGTCTGTGGGAAAGTCGATTCGTGGTAGTTTGTAAGTTAACCCCCCGCGCTCTGATCTCAGACCGTATGAACATTGTTCTCGCTATTCGTCCAACAGCATGAAGCGAGCCGCTTCCTTGAATTATCTGAACAAGACCACCGAGGGCCCGTTCCAGGTGAGCAACACTTTTGTTTTCCTCTTTTGAATCTCATTCAGTTTGGGCTGTATTATCGGAAAGGTCATGTCGGTCTTCTTCTGTTCCTCAGACTCGGGCCGGCGGTAACTTGAAGGAGAGCCGGGGCCTGAGCTCCAGCACTGTGAACCTCTACTCTGGAAACTGAGCAGCAGGCGGATCCGTTCAGGGACCCAAAGAGGCTCCTTCCCTTTCGGCTCGTCCCCTGAGCCGCGATGACCTCCATCCGCACGACCAGACCGCCTCCCCACACACACTCTCCTCTCTCGGCCTGTCGGCGCCCAACCCAAAGACCCTTCTCCTCCAACATTCAGAACCAAAACATAAACGTACATAACTGGAGTGGTTTTTTGTTGTTTTAAATCCAGGGTGTTGCTGTTTGGTCTTCCAGAGACGGATTTTATTTCCCCCCCTCATCGTGCTCCTAACATTGGTGTCAGGAGCACGATGCTTCCTGAATGTGGCCAAGACGACGACCCTCACCTCCCCGTCTTCTTCATAATCACTGTGAATCTTTGGCTGCATCCGTTGCCATACGGTCGCTGCTTCTGGTATTTTTCTCCTTGCGTTGTTTTGATTTGAGATATTTCCGTTATTTTTTTAATGTTCTCTTCTTCTTGTGCCATTCATTAGGTTTATTAGCGCAAATGAGAAATACAATCTCTGTTTTCTCAAAAAAATTGAAATCTAGTAGATATGTTGGTTGGGTTTGAAATTACATCATGTAAAGTTGTAAAAAAGAAAATCATTTTATTTCCGTTTTTAATGATTCTGCCTTTGAGATTTATTTGCAAAGCGAGGTGCTGGTTGAAGCTTTGGGAAACAGGGTGACATTTGAGTCATGTGGCTTGTTAGGCATACCTTTTTGTTTCATAAAAAGTTTAGGAAAACATTTTCAGAAATGGAAACAGCTGCTGCTTCAACCTCAACAGCTTTGAGATTCCAGTCCTCTGCAGAGAAAATGCAGGAGTCATATATTTTATAATGTTTGGTCAGAGTACTGAGAAACACAACCATGGAATGTTAAACTTGTTAGACTGTATGTAAATAAAAAAGAAAGAGAAACAGATGAGGCTGAACTGATCCTGGTCGTCCTGAATGTTGTCCGGTGCCATGCAGGACTCCTGCAGGTCGGCTCTTTCCTCTGCAGGATCCAGCTGCCAACTTTGACATTGCCATCTTCTAATGTTGTTTACAGTGATTAAAATGTGTGGTGTGTGTCTAGAAATGTGATAATGATTTTTGCACAATTCTCAGATGAGTGTCTTCTATATTTGATTGGACTTTCTTTTTTTTTGTGAAGCTCAAAAGAACTGGAATGTCTTGTAATTGTTCTGATTTCTTTTTTTTTTGATTGTTTTGCGTGTTATTCCTTTCATCGTTTGTAATAAATATATACGTTTAGAGTCTGATCGGGAAATTCACAAATCATAGAGTTCATCAGGATATGAACGGGAATAGACCAGCATCGTTGGTTGACTGCATCTGTTTGGATCTGATCAATCCCAGACGTCATGAATAATGTCTTGATAGCAAATCGGAAGCAGAAATAAAAACCTACGATTTTCTATTGATATTTGTGTTTTCGTCATTCATTCTTGTTGATTGTACGTGGCTGATATACGTTTCTGGATTTGAAATTAGTTTTGTTCATAAATTAATGAATTGGCTTTAAGAATTCTTGACAAAGATAATGCCAGTGTTCTGCCTTGCCCTGTCCCTAACCCTGCACATTATAGCTCGGTGCATTCCACCAGGCGAGATCTTTTACGTCGGTGTCTTAAGTTAGTGTGGGAACCCGGATGCCTTGCCAAGATGTGATACGTCTCCCAGAGTTGTCCCTCCTCCTCGGTAGAAGTCAGCCCGGTTTCTCAGTATGTCAGTGCTTTAATGTGGAGCCTCAACCCTTTGTCACTTCTGGGAGCTTTAAGTGAACTGACCCCAAGATGGTTTTGTTCCACCAAGAGCTGTCGGGCTCCTCCTGGTTCAGGGTCGACCCCATTATCTCAGAGACTTAAACTTCTCATTCAAGTTTCTTGCATTTTATTTCCACAGCTGCGCGTCCTCCTATTCACTGCAGCCCCGTGCTATCAGGGGCGACACTGGGTTTGACCTTATATTTCCATCAGCCATCTAGGGGTCAGCTGGACCGGCAGCATGGCACCAATCCCACATAGAGTCCTACCAGTGGGCCGGGACCTCTTGCATGGGCAGGATGTTTGTGCCATTTATTAGCTGTCCAACTCTTAAATGTACAGAATGTGCTGCTTTGCAGCTGGTGGAGATATGATAGCATCAACTTACCTCCAGGAATTATAGAGCCAACTAATATAGAGGTGTGATACAGAGAGATTAATGGATAAGGAAATCAACATAATATATTATAAAACATAATAGACGCATGATGCATGTATATAACAATAGTTTTTGTTTTATATATGAGTTATTATATTTTCTATTTTTTCATCTTCCATAATTTGAATTGTTTACACGACAAAGTGTTCTGCCTCGTTGCAGTGAACAGTGATCAGGTTGAACCAGGGGGTCGCAGTGTTGTATGGCTTTTCTCAGGCTGGGTACGGGCACCGGAAGCTGCACTTGATACAGGATGTTTGTTTTCATTTCAAAATAAAATATTTTTTCTGTGTGTGTGTGTGTGTGTGTGTGTGTGTGTACAGAACGATGGAATAGTTCAAATGTAAAAAAGAAAAAAAAAGAAAAAAAAGAGGGATTGGTGTCTGTAATGTTAAACGAAAAAAAGGTAAAATATGAAATCGCTAACATATAATTGGAAAGAAAATTGGCAATTGTCGAGTAGGCTAATATATCCACAAAACATATATAAACTTAAAATCAAACGATGGTAAACAAATATGTTAAGAAAGTACTATTGATACAAATTTAGTCAAAACGTGGAAGAAATCCGACGTTCTGACATTTATTTTGAAAGTCCCCACCGGAACTCCCGTGTATTGTCTCGGCCCACTTGATGCTGAGTGTAAAAAAAAAAAAAAATCACACAGGAGGCGAGTGGGAGGAAGCCAACTTGGAAACACCGCGGAGCGAAACTCCCTCTTGTTGCAGACTGAACTGGCCGGCTGGTTGGCGGCTCTGGACGCGGGCAGACGGCGGACTCACACACACCGGACTCACTCACACCGGGTTGTAATGAACCACAGCGGCCTGAACCCGCACCGTGAACCGCCTGCAAGTTTAAACTTCGCCTCAAACTTTTCGGCGGGTCTGAACTCGCTCCGTCGTCTGTCTCTGGCCGGCCTGTAAGCCGAGGCGTCCGTGCCGCACATGTCTCTGCCGCGTCCCTGCTAAGTTTCCACAAACAGCCAGGTGAGCAGGGCCGCCGTTGGCTTCCCCGGAGACCCGCGCAGGTAACGAGGCGGTTTGTTTACCTGCACGCGCACGGCGACGCGCGGATATCTCTTTTTTTCTTCTTCTTTTTTTCCTCGTTCCACTTTCGCCAACCGACTGAGAACAGAAACGCCGAGCACCAGGACATGGATCTACCGGGAGAGAGCGAGGCCCGGCGGGGCGGAGGCAGGAGAACCCCCGCGGTGAGCAGGAGGAAAGCCCCGCTGGAGACGGCGTACCTCGTCGGTATTATCTGCCTCCAAGGTTGGTACCAAGCTACGGTACACTTCAAACACGCAGCGCACACTTGTGTTTATTTCTAGTTATTCAGAGGCTGGAGAAGAAAGAAAGACAAACACTGCGGACCACGACATTGACCTCCATGCTTTTCTTCTGGTCTTCTGTTGCTGGTTTAAGTTAGTGCTCTCTGGCTGAGAACAGAACTATTACAGAGACAGAAACACACACACACACACACACACACACACACACAGCTGCCTTTTCTCATCCACTACTTCAGGAAAAAAAACCTTCTAATGAGTTCCAATTTAAAGATGTTTAAACTACATTACATGTATGGAGGGTCAACCTAGGAAGGGGCACCCCTCCCCCATCGACCCCAATTTGGGAGAGGAGGGGGAATAGGAAAAATTGGCTTTAAAATTACTATTAACGGATTTAACTAGAAGAAGAAGAAACAAATTAAACTATAGAAACACATGTCTGCTCACATGTCACTCTGGTAATCTAATTTGGAGCAGGGGAATGGTCTCCATCCATCACTGAAGGCAGCATTATGCATTCCCCGGTTCATACCTCCATCCTCACATACAACACATTGGACACGCCGTTGGTGTGGTTATCATATTCATAACTCAGTTTGCATGTTTAAACTGCCCCACTGTGGCACGCTCATGGGTGCCATTCATATGCATGGGTGGAGAGCAGTGCTGCCTGGGTTTTTTCCACACAAAAAAAGAAGAAATTAACATTTACGGACCCACACACACACATTGTTGGAAGCCTTTTTAAAAGTCCATAACCTCGGCTGCAGGGTGAGAGAAGACAGCCACGTGAAGATGCTTCCTAGTTTGTGTGAGGAATGCTCTTCTTATCCGGCTCATTAAGTCACCGCTCATCATGTCAAAACGGGGTCCGTTTTATCTGATCCCCGCATGTAGACTGAAACGTAGACAAGCACAGATTGTGTTTTCGTCTGTGCCTTCAACACAGCCACGATAGCCAGAGTGGCTGAAAAAAAATCCTTTAAATTGAAGTGTCTGTCTGTTGCCCCCCTCCCACCCTCCAGTCTTCTCAGGGTGCCCACTTTGGGATGAATGTGTCCTCTGTGTGCAGGCAGCAGGGGAGACGGAGGCTGCTGCTGCTGCGGGTTTGTGTTTATAGGATTCATGAATAGAGCCAAGCCAGGTACTGTCATGGCAGCCTTGCATTTTCAGAAATGTCCTCCTTTTTTTTTTAAGGGCTCTCTCAGTGTGAAACACTGCAAGGGCCAGGAATATATAAATTTATATATTTATATCTTTATTTACAGTGGCTTTGTTCCCACATGAAGCCGTCCACACCAAACGCACCACATTTCTGGAGGCTTGTCTGATCTGCTGGATCAGGCCCCATGTGGTCAAATATTTACCCAGATCTTTATTTTTAGTTCAACAGTACTAGTTCTGTTTTGCTGCCATCCTTCCACACGATCTTTTGGGTTTTCTGGACCTAGATCTGGTTTCTATCTGTGGGCTGACCAGCGCCTGAAGCGGCTCTTGAGCAGATGGAAGCTACTTGTGGAGTGAGTGTCCACAATGTTAATGCAGCTTCTCTCTTCCCTTTCCGCCTCCCTGTTCCTTCCGCCCTTCCTCCTCGTTTGGCGGCGGTGTCTTTCATTCCCCTCTCCTTTCCCACTTCATCGAGGCGATCACAATCCTGGCGTACTTATGTGAAGAAATAACCGGGCTTATTGCCTGGGTAGATGTGAAATGTTTCAGTAACATCCTCACACACTCGCCTCCTCTTTGATCTCCCGTTCCCTCGTGGTGCGGCCGGAGAAGATCTGCATTTCAGCTTCCCTGCCACATGAATAATTTGGATGCCCGTGCAAAAACTAATGTTTCGCCTCGCGACGATTTAGAGGCGAGCGATGGGATTTCGTGATGGAATTCGATAGCGAGTCCATATTTACTGTGCTTGTGCCTCCGTGGCCCGCTGTACAACCAGACACTGTAACTTCACTGCAGGAGGAGCAAACCACTCTGTGTGTAAATTGGATTTGTCGTCCGATCAACAAACCGATGGTGACCAGTGTTTTACTAAGCGGGTGGTTCTGCTGCTTCTAGAAGTCTGAAGCCAATCTGCAGCACGTGTCCTCTGTCATCTGGAGAGCTGCGCTGAGCAGATACCATGAGGGTCTTTTCCTATATATGTTCTTGGCGTGCCCACCCGCCCGCTGCTTTACTTTAACATCCAGCCGCTTGGCTCTTATTAACCCGGCCGTGCCCAGTGGCTGTTTTGGCTGCACACACCGGTCCCGGTTCTCCGAAATGCTCCCAATTGAGAGGGCATGGAAGGATGGCGCCTAAATAAACACGGGAATATAGTGTGTGGGTTGGAATTTGTCCGTTTACTGTCTGTTTACAATCCTGTGGTGGACTGCCGGGATTGTTTTAAATCATATTTGAGTGGATTACAGCGAAGAGCGTGGCATGAGATTGGTATCTTTTATGGCCATCTGTTGAAGCAGTAAGCCGCTATAACCATATTCATACATCATTATGGTTTTAGCATGACCCGAGATAATTTCTCGGAAAGATTGACTTTTTTCTTTTCTTTTTTAAACACAACTATCCGTATTCATGTTTGAAATCCTGTTGTTTTTCTTTTTTCCACCACACCATTTGATTGTGATGTCTTGTTTGTTGTTTCACTAATTGTATTGCTGAGATTGGATAGTCCACAAACATCTGTGCACAGCATTGCAACATCTAATGCGTTCCCCTACAACAGCCCTGCATGTGCTTTGTATTTCGTTCTGCTTTGTCATGACGGAGAAAGGAAATGATTAATAGCTGTTGTATTTTTTATAAGTGTAGTTTGCATCGGTGCCTAGCGATGATTACATTTTACCGGCTATCGAATAGAAGTCATAGCGTGACATGGTCTTGTGTTTTCGTTCAACAAGTTTCTATTGTCTGAAATAATTGTAGTGTAAAAACTAGCCAGCATGTCTCTATATCACTCAGTTGTAGTTTGTGTTTTATTGTCTTGGTTTATGTTGTCAGACGACATTTAGTCTTGCTCTGTACAGAGAATACTGTGGGAGACGAGATGCATACAGCCCCGTGGAGAAGCAATGAAAGTTCCCTTTTTAAACTACCTCACATACCTTTTACTATTGTATGAGGCTTCACACGGTCATTATTGTCATCTGCCAGGGCGGCTTCAAGGACACCCGAAGCCAACTGCACTCAGGAGACGAGCGCAACGGCAAAACGTAGAGGTTGAATAACAAGATCTAGTTCTCTGTGTGTTTTGCACACGTCACATAGGTTGTGAGTGGTCGCACACGTTGTGAGACTATGGGGGAGGATTTCTCAAGGCTCTGGTTTCTGGTCATTTATCAGACGATGTTTATTCAGCTTCAGGTGAAGCCCTTTTGAACTTGAGTCCTCTTTTCCGCCCAGTTGGTCTGCGCAGCTTGCACTCGCTCCATCGGAGAGGGCTCTTCTCCCAGGGGAGGATCCTCTTGCGCTCATGGCGACCCAGCATCTTAGTTGTGAGGGGAGGAGGGCTCGTCGGTTCTAAATTGATGCTCCCCATCTCCTCGGTATCTCTTTCCTCCAGCTCGTGACCCCAGAGTTGATGCTTGACATTGGTCTGCCATCTTCAAAGATCTTGAATCTTGCATTTTTTTCTACTAAAATGTGTTGATTGGGATCTGTTTAAAGAAGTCCTGGATCGATGGTTGCCAGAAGCTGCACTCTCGCCAGCCCCGAGGGAGACATTAGTGAAAGAAACACGGGTTTCCATCATCCCCTCATCAAATGTGCAGGAAGCATACCTGCTGATTTGAGCAGGAAGACTAAGTCTCCCTGAAGCTTCTGTGGTCGGACCAGAAAATAACTGCAGTTCATAATGGCCGCTGCCCCCCCTCCCCCTGTTGGCTCCTTGTCATCAATAAAGCCAAATAAACATGGAACTGCAGGGCCCGAGCTCCTGGCTTTAAATGATGATTGCTGCCCCTAATGACCCATGTACTCGAGCTGCTGTGTGCGTGTGCGTGTGCGTGTGCGTGTGCGTGTGCGTGTGTGTGTTGGCTTCTGCTGGCTCTGCTGCTGGACCCTGCGGTTGTGATTGGAGACCTCCCTTCTTCCCTGTCGCCTGCTGGCCCTAGCGGGTTGCTGGTCTCGTCTGGAGGGGTCTCTGTTTGTTGACTCGCTCGGTCTCCCGCCTGGGCTGGAGGAGCAGTGAGCTGCACACCCACCACCGCCGCTGCGCTGCAGCAGCCGACTTTGTTGTGTTTCGCTCTGCAACGTATTTTTTTAAATTTTTTCTCCCTCTTTTTTTATTCTGTGACGTTTCCAATTACTTCCTGCCATGCTTCAGTTGGATAGTTTGCTAGGAGAGCTTTGTAATTTAGCACGGCGTATAGCTTCTGAAAAATCACTTCTCACTATGGCAAAAATGCAAATGATCCCAACCGCTTGAAACGTCTTTAAAGGAGCTCGTAATTCAAACTGCAGAGCTGCAACGGTTAAGCAGCAGAAAATGAATTGCCAACTTTTTTTTCTTCAAACTATTTAGCTAAACTCTTTCTTTTTTTTTTAACACAAAAGCGCCAAACATTGACTAGTTCAAGCTTCTCAAATGAGATGATTTGATGCTTTTCCTTGCTGGAACTGAATTTATTTAGTTGGTCAGACAAACAGGATGTGTTAAGACATCTCCTTGGCCAATGGGGAAATTACAACAGGCCCGTTAAACTACTTTCTGAAAAATAGTTAATCAATCACACAAGCAATACATGTGCACGATTTAGCTTTACTATTTAAAATGTTCTCTTTAAGTAGCACGTTTTTAAGGTTTAAGCTGGAACATCCCTGGTCCCGACGTCGTTGCTTGTGTGTCACCAAGTGATGGTGGTTGTAGTTGAAGCCACGAGAGGTCAAGTCAGCGACCCTTCAGTAATGACACATTATTGTCCTCTTATCAGATATCAGTTGCTGACATCCGCTGACCGTCTTTAACCTCAACACTTGCGTCTTAACCTGCAGTTGCCGGATCACTTATCCGCTATTAGCACTAACCTGTGGTTTCATGTTCACTTTTACAACGATGAATACAGATGTTATTGTTGGTTCGCCACTCGGATATAACCCAACCCGACAGTTGTAAACCCTTAAGACAACTCCCCCCACCCCCGCAGGCAGGTGTGAGGCCCTGGTGAGGGGAGAGAAAATCCCTGTTTTGTTCCCACGTCGGTGCCGAAGCATGCGCAGCAGCACTGCCACCGCATTCAAATGCATCTGATCGAAACGTGCAGGAATGCCTCATTTGGCTTCAGCCCGTTTGAAGCGGGGGGGGGGGGGGCAGCTGAAGAGAAAGGCGTCTGGCATGCCATTGCATAATCCAAGCAGCCATTAACTCTTTGTGTCCCGAGGCTGAATGAACTCATCATAGCAACGGGCCACAGGCAGAGTGACATCAGGCAGCTCTCAATCAGTCCTCGGCTCCTCCCCGCCACACCAGCAGGTTTAGACGGGCTGAAAAGGCCACTGGTGTTTAATGGGATGGGATGGGGGGGGGCTTTTGACTGTTTGATCCTCTGATGAACGAGGTCAGCTGGCTACAACTGACCCTGCAGAGGGCCCGGTTGTTTGGAGAGAATATAATTACCTTCAGTAGTTTGCGATGTCCCGTCTCATCCAGTGAGCTGCGTCATGCTTCGGTCCCTCGTTGAGCTGCTCCGCCCTCGGGGGCCCGCTCCGTCTCTATGGCAGCCTGCGCAACGTTCACCTCAGGGTACCCAACTCAACCTGCAGAGCTCGGATTTATCTCTGCGCGGTGGATCCAGCATAATGTCTGAGTTAAGCCGGTGGCTTCGTCAGCTCTTGGCACTCGGAGCCTGTGAATGTTTCAGAGCTTTCCGGTTCCCCCCTTTTGAATCCTCCCTCGTACATTTTGGATGTGAACCAAGTTGCGTACCACTGCTGGTGTTCTCCCAGGCTTTGGAAGGAGCACAGTTGTTTCTTTTCAGTCGTTTCTCACAAAGAAGAAAGTCCCACTACAACAATATTTCTTCAAAGGAGTTTCCTTTTGAAATTGCCCCTGAAAGGAAATGTGGGGATGTAGAGAACTTACTCCAGAGAAATGTTTGTGGGACGTCTCAATCACAGATTTCTTTGTTGTTTTCAAGCTTGAAGAAATGTTGGCTTTAATAAACGGGGACGGCGGATACTTCCTGCCCGGATCAAGTACATCTGTGCAAGATGAATACACTGTACACAGAAGATGTGTACACACATTGACACTGAATTTGAAAGTGTAATTCCCTTTCTCCTTTAGGAAACCTGTGTTCATGTGCAAACTACTAATGAAAGATCTCACTGTGATATCATTTAGAATACTAAATAACTGGATGAATGAAAAAAGTATAAAGCCAAATGACAAACAAAATTACCTTCTCTTTTTTTGTCGACATGCACCCCATGGGTCCAGAAAATCATTAATTTCTTTACTCCTAGTTTCTGCTATTTATACTAATTAAACAGCATTAAACCCCTGCACTTTGCTGTCTGTCACACTGTCCTTTTGTGAACAGTGTGAACATGTCTTTTTATTGACCCCTTTTCAGAATTGTCCCTCCTATTTACCCTGTAATCAGCATCCTGTCGGGGAAGCCGGTTGTTCGCTCGATTTATTTATTGGCCACATGAAAACTCTGCTGACCCGAGGTCTGTTACCCAGCCTTGTTTGGTGATTATACATCTCCTCTCCTGCAGCCAGTGCACCCTGGCGGCATTAGCACATTATGGGGCGCATTGCTCTGCATTAGTAAACGGTAATTACCCAGAGCAGAGAGGGAAGCTCATTACACAGCCAGCATTGTTTTTTTGTGTTGTAGTTTTAATTATGTTAAACAACCTCATCCCCAGCTTCGTCTCGTCTCCTCTGCTGTACTCGCACTACGTTTCACCTTCTTCTGCTCCTGCCCTTTTTGGTTTGTTCCAGTTTTTGCAAACCGTGCCAACTGCCGAATCCCTTCAAACCCCTCTCACCCCCACCCGCACCTCCTCCTCCTCCTTTCTGCTGTCCTCAATCTGAACCTCCCTCTGAGTCTTCGTTCAAACCATACTTCAGTGGGTTTCCAAAAAAAAAAATCTTTTCTGACAGGGATGGCACAGCAGAGGCAGACTTGAGTGGGGTTTGCAGCATGAAGAGGGGTTTTTTTTGGTGGTAAAACTGCACTCCTTCAGTGTTTGGGAACGGAGCTGAAATGAGCCCACAGTTGTGTTGAATTCTGTTGGAAGGCGTCTGTGTGGGAAGTTTGTCTGTTTTTACATCCAAAAAAATGTCTTATATCTGACAAGTTCAGCTGACACACATGGAGCGTCTCAGAACTCTGTGTCCCCGAGCACATCACTGACCGAAAGACCCCCAGAAGTCTAATTGAATATTTTACAACGAGGTGGAGAAGGTCTGTCTGTCGGTGTGTTTTGGATGTTTTCCACCAGTGCAACAAGAGGTCACAGGTCGGTCCGGTAACATCTGCGGCGGGAAGGTGCTTCCTGTTTGTCTTGCTTTTTTCTCTTTTCTTTTTTTCGCTCCATCCTTCCACACTACTGCGGCTTCTTTTATGGCGTTGATGTTTATTAAAACCAGATTCCATTGTGTGTGTTTTTTCTGTACTTGATCAACACTACGCTGACTGTTTAAGCCATTGAAATGCTTATTCTGGGTTTCCATGGAGAGCTTTAGTGCTGCACAGTCTAAACGCTTTTGTTTTTTTTTAAAGGATTCTTCCCCTCTGCCAAGAATAAAAGTCTTGAGGGGCAGACTTGATTGTATTGTAAGAAATGTTTTAAACATTAAAATGGCCCAGTGTAAAGTTCTCTGAATATCTGCACAGGGAAAAGGAAAAGCAAACACTAAATGTGAAAACAGGTTTTCTTTAAATAAATCACTGGTAGGCAACTTTTTGAGATAACACTTTAATGCTCTGCTTGTATACCGTCTATGCCGGCAGCGTACCTTGTTGGATTAATTTTAATGAGTGAACCAATTTAAGATAAGTGTGTATACCAGTGTCTGTATGGAATTACAAAAGAGACAACCCACCTCGCCTGAAATAAAGTGCCGAAGAAATAGTTGATACCAAATGATCAGTCTACCTTTTGACTTGACTATAATACCAGGCTTATTAAGCCAAATGGGGCTGCAAATATTGATTATTTTCTTAATTGTTTGTTGTCTTGCTTTGTTGAAAAAAATTAAATAAACAGGATTCTTCCTTGCCGGTATTACTTTAGTTCATCTCTCCTGTGTGGATGAAATAAAATGTTACCTCCAGTAATCAGTTACTCGCAATCTCAGTCAAAAACATCATATATTTTGCCCTCAAAAAGCCCACACACTGGTCGATCCCCCGCAGGGACACAAACGGACCAAATAATACCAAAAATGACACGCACCACTACAATGGGCTGCTCTGTGCAGGTGCAGCCGGCTAGCACAGCCCCTGTTGGTCGGGGAGCACAGGACCGTGTTTCCTGTCCTTATCTTCCGAGGTGACGACGGACAGAAATGCCCGTGTTGTGTCTGACAATCGACAATGGTCCGATGCTCCCCCTCCCGTGTCAGAGGAAGTCGATATTCTGCTGTGGTTGTTTTCCTCACTGGCGTTGCGTCAAAGCGGACGGGGATCTCGGCAGCTGGCCTCGCTCTTCCCCGCCACACATTTCACCGCTGCTTTGTGTCCTCATCTGGGTCGGGACCCAGACAGAGGGCCACGGCCGTGTCTTTCCTCACTTGTAAAACCATGTGTCCGGGGGTGGGGGGGCTCTGGTGTGTGTGTGTGTGTGTGTGTATATGTGTGTGGGTGGTCAGGGTTGGAAGGGGCAAAGGCTGCCGTCTCCCCGAGGATCTGGACAACAGCCTTGGCAGGAAAAAGGTGACGGCTGTTTGGCTGTTGACTTCCTGTGGTGCAGATGGTGGGGTGGGGGTGAGGGGGGGGGGCGCTCATTGCCTCTGGAATTTGAAAAATATGTAGACTGACGCATGTGTTAGTGTGGTATACAATTGGAGCTTGCACACCTGTGGGCACATATCTGTCAATATGATTGTATAGCAAGGGCTTCATTTGTCCTTGTCTCGTCATCGATGGCCTGCAACCAGACAGCAAAGCAGACCTGACGCTTCATGTTGAGGGTCAGCGTAGCTTTCAGCGCAACTATAGACCCATGCATGATGCAGACGACACACCCTTTTACACCTTTTCGTTTATGCGCGACTGCTGATGCTTCACCCTGGGATAAATCTTTTATCGAGTCCATGGCTGCGTGAGGGCATGCAAAAGCCTGTGATTTCTCTCCGTTACAGAGGAGACGGTGAAATTCTACACGGAAATGTGCAGAGCCTTCTCTGTATCTCGTGCTTTCTCTCTCGTCCCTTCATCAGAGCCGGTGCTGTGCATTTCTGCCCGCTGCGTTTTTGCACCATGACTTCACCGGGGCTCTTTCATCTCTCTCTCCGTGGATGGTTTCCAGGCGTGTGTGTGTGTGTGTGTGTGTGTGTGCCCGCCCTCCGGTCCTGTCATTTGGTAGGAAGCAAAGAAAAGGTTGCAGTGAAAGCTACACCCTGCCTTCCCTGCAACCTCCCGGGTCCATCTTAAAATGGGGTCAGATGACATTCGAGCCCCGGGTGCTCCTCTGTCTCTCTCGCTTCCTCGCTCTCCTTTTCTATTCCTCCCGCGCTCTCTTTGAACATTCCTAGCGACCGTGGCGCGCTTTGACTGTAGAAAAGCATCCATCTGACTCTGGAACAGCATGCGCCTCACCCTCTGATGCAACCAGATGTAGAGGAAGCCTCATTTCTGCTTTCATGTGCAAGCACTATGCCTGTGGTGCCAATCCAATACTCCTCACAGTATTATGTGTGTCAAACGATAGCCGTACTGTTTCCAACATTTTCTTTGGGGGGGGGGGATCTCGTAGAAATGTTGTGACGATGGCTCATGTACGGTGAACAATGCGGCACCTTAAGGGCCGTGCCTTTTCACTTTCGGTAATCTCATTTGAAAAGCCGTTGTGCTTTGATTTGATTCCTGCGAAGAGTGAGCACGTCCCTGTATCCGGATGATAGCGGCAGTCATCCTAACATCAAGGCCACTGATAAGAAAGTTCTTCAGATTTCTTTTTCAGACATACAACGGCTGAATACGACAACAACTTGGCGGAAAAGAGGCTCGTCATGAATTATCAAGCGCTACTATTCATAGCCACCCGCACAAATGTCTCGTCTCCCACAAGAGAAAGAGTTGGATGTCCTGCAG
This sequence comes from Taurulus bubalis, assembly GCF_910589615.1. Classification (NCBI taxonomy): domain Eukaryota; kingdom Metazoa; phylum Chordata; class Actinopteri; order Perciformes; family Cottidae; genus Taurulus; species Taurulus bubalis. The sequence goes on from NC_136602.1 coordinate 18,719,012, forward strand.
CTTTTCCTCCACCACTCCCTCTTTTGTTTGATCTTTTTTTTCCTTTTTTGTCTGGCACTGTAACTCTTTCTAAAACTCTGTGGCTGTTCAAAAGGCATTAAACATGAGTGAGTTCCCCAGTGCAAAGAAACGGTGAGCGGCGTTCACAGAATATTCCGAGTGCATTAAAGACCCGGGCCTCCCAGAGTCGCTGGCCCCGGCACCCCGTTTCCCTCGGTAAACACTCGCGCTCACATCCACAAACTCACACTCGCGTTACTTTGAGGTTGCCGTTTGAGATTCTCCAAAAGTCTGCTCAACTCCTCAAGTCATAACTTTGTGCCTTGTTTCTGGTAAATGGCGGGTTTACTTTGGAAATGTTACTATATTACGTAAATGTTTATGGAAGGACGGAAAAGTAACCGGTGCACTTGGGCTTTGTTTTTACGTTTTGGTGAGACCACGTCTGGCTTGCTATGAACTGAAGGCATGCCCAAGAAAGCATCGCCATTAATCCTGAGAGCATTATGTTCTGACATGTTGGGAAGCAGAACTTTGGTGAGGATTCTTTTTCCCAAAGAACCAAGAAAACGTAATAAAGTTGGACATGAAGAGCTGCACACTTTTAATTTCACAGCAGTACATCAGCAGTGTGCTGTTGGTGTGCGAGTCCATAAAGAGCGGACAGTGGTTAACTTAAAAAGATGTCCTAATAAGACTTCAGGCCGGGTTTGTGGGTAATTTGGGCAGCTGGAGGACATCAGCATGAGAGGTTAGGGGTTCAGAGAGGAGCTGAGGTCACCAGATGGACTTTAACAAGCATTAACTTCGAGTCCGGTCGAGGAAGAGACACCGGTTGTAATCCACTACAGATGGAAGTGTGAGCTCTTAATCACGACCCTGTCATCATTAAAGTGTAATGAATGATTAAAGGTCAAGGGCACGCCAAAGATCCGTTTTGCTTCAGATCCCCTTTTTCGCAGATGGCTTTTAACAAAAGGTATTTTAATGTACTTCCTGCTCGTTTTCTACAAAGAAAATACTTATGCAACAACTCACTCCAGCTCTGAACTGATGATCGCTACTTTTGGACGCGCTTTTCTCAAAGCAAGGCATTTTTCAGTCGGCACAAGGCGGTCCGTAAGCAAAGAAAACGCTGCCTCTGTGGTGGAGCCAATTAGCTCCTGACGACATGCAAGAAAGAAAAAAACGACAAAGACATCTGCCAGTCTGTTAGTGCTCCTTCTGGCAATCACCAACCTGATCCTGTGATCTCTGATCTGATTTTCTTTTCATTCATTTATTGAACGACACTCTAAACCACGATGCCGTCTGCCAACAAAGTCGGCCTGGTGGGTGGAGGTGGTCGACGGGTATTTTGACTGTCTTTGTTTTGCGTTCAAACGTCCAGGCAGACCCCTTTCTTTAACTGTGAGCATGTGGAAGCCTAATATTTACTCCTTCTGACGCCGTCGTGAACTGAACTGAGTTTGTTGGCTTGTGTTACAATAAAAATATACCACTAAATATTACAGCAGTTCAACTTTAAACAATAGAAACGTTCCTGTAGTTTCTTTACTAAGCCTGCCTAAAACTGACCCCATTCTCCATTCATATAGAAATTGCGTGCAGAGTCCTGCTAATACTGCTTTAGCTTAGTATTAGCCCGAGGCTGGCGTGTTCCCGAGCTTCTCGTGTGTATGAAGAGCCTGGATTTGAGATTAGATGAATTCAGATGCTGGGATTAACCCTGTAATTATGGTAGCAACTGTAACTTGACACTCACGCGTATTGTTTGTTGACGAATACATTTAATGACGACATTGCCCTTTTTACAGTTTCTACGAGCTACAGATGATTGACTGCCTGCGTAGTGAGTCTTCAACACCACTTTTTATTTTTTCTCTGTGTATATGCCTGCAAGGAAAACGCTGTACAGGATCTTGTGGTGTGTCTGATCTCCCTTTTTTCTTTTTTAAGGTCCGTTTTTGTGAATGAGGGCTGCTTTTAGGTGGCTAGTTCCTGAGGTCGCACTGAGCCGTGCGGCGAGATGATTCCTCTAAAAGCTGTGCAGCGGAGAACAAGTGGTTCTTGTTAAATGTGAGCCGGAGAGAAAATGGCTGTAATTGAATGGGAAACCATATGCTTCTTATTTGGTCAAATTTTTGTTTTGTTTTTTTTGTTCTCCATCTCGTTAAATGCGGTGTTGCCAGACTACTCAGTACAGGCCATAAACAATGGCCCATTTCTCTGCGTTTTATGATGTTATTTACTGTATGACGAAGACCAGTTCCCAAAGCAGCGTCACGCTATTTAATGCGAGGCTCTCACTGATTTCTTTCCAGTTTGTCAATGAAACCTGTGTGTGTGTGTGTGTGTGTGTTTCTTCGGGCCTCTGTTCTTTTCTACACGGTTCAATGGGAATATTTCTACATAGAGGAGCGGTACAAATGATTCTGCACTTTACATTTTCATGGGATTTTTTTGGCACATGGTCTTATCCTGATGTTCTGCAGTTTAGCTTTGTGACCTTTGAGTCTCTGACTCCTGGGCCCTCTAATCGGTGGTACATTTTGTCGTGATGCATTTTCCCTTTAACTCTGTAAACGCACGCCGACGCGCAGGTGGCTGGATGAATCTGAAACTATCCATATTAAATAACTTGTACCTTCTTTTTTTTGACCAGTCTGTAGATTATTTTTACATTTAATGTTTGCTTTAGCTTGTAAGTTGTTGGTTGAATGAAGCAGTTTAGATTTTTCATGCTCCAGAGAAGAGGGGGTTGTAGTAATATAATATATTTTCTCTTGCAGACAGCAGAGTATTGAGTTACAGAGCTTTGCTATTTTTTTTCTTCAATTAAGCTGTAGGTGGCAGACATGTCAGAAAGGTATTTTCATGGATTCATAGCGGTGCAGGGAAGCTGGGTGTGCCCTCGGACCTTCAAGGGTGGAGTAGAGCTGCTGGGATCAGTGGCTCTTTGTTACTGCACGTTAGAAAAGTGCTGTTCTGACCCTCCACCGTAAGCCACAGTCTCTGTAGTCATAAGCTCGACCCAGGGTGTCAAACATGTCGGACGGAGTTGGAGCTTTATGATCAAAGGTCGAGACGTGTGATTTAACCTCAGGTCCTGAAACACTGGGACTTGTGTATAACCTGACCTCTCACCTTTTTGAACAAGCCAAATCTGCTCCTTACTGGCTCATTATCTGATTAGCCCCGCCATGTAAAGTCACACAGGAAGCGCCATCTAAACCAGCAGCCATGTTGGTGTATTTAACAAGGTCTTAAATCCTGACAAATTGTCACTTTTCTCTAAACGGCCTCAGCTGCTCCACATTGTTTACTTACTCGGACAAAAGCGGGACTGTTGAATGTTGAACTCTTCTGTTCTTTGCGCTGCGAGGCAAAAGTCCCCCCTCAGAAAACTCAACTTCAGCAAACCGACGGCATCAATGGCTCCTCGAGCTCCTCTCTTCACAGTCCGCGTCACCTGCCTTCTCAGTGTGTATTGGATCACGTCGACCAAAATGCATCATTCTCAGGGGGCCAAGCAGATGGAACAGAGGTCATTTAGGTGGCGTCTTCCTCATCGTTAAGTCTCCATGGCCTCTTGGCCGGGCAGCTTTTCTGGGCTGAGGTGTGAGACGGGGGAGCCGGCAGAAAAACAGGTTCCTGGTGATAAATAGCAGGCCCGGTTTTGGAAAGTGTCTCCTTTCTGACAGAGGATCGTGCTTTGTCTTGAAACGTGAGCTGCCTCTCTGCGGCCACCGCCAGCTTCTCAGGGGCTCCGACTCTCAACAGGCAGAAAGAGAGAAGGCTTTATGTTACGGGGGGGTGCGCCTCGCCGCGCCTCGGGGTGACATGGAGGGACACACAGATTAGAGTAGCTGTTGCTGTCTGTTAGAGGGGATTGCCGTTTAATTAGAGCTGCGGTCAAGGATATAGCAATCAGTATATTTCAACTTGAAGGGCCGTCTGTGTGTCCAGTACTCAAACATCTGATGGTATCATAAGACAATAAAAATCCCAAACTGTTTTTTTAAAGTGTGAAGCTTGTATTATTCAACCAGCTATTTGATCTCTCACTTTAGTCATACTTTTAGAAAGCCACCTATTGTGGTGTGTTTCTTTTGTGTGGGTTTAGGTTCAGAACCTTCCAGCAACCAATGTCGCTCTGAGCTTTAATGTGGGGAATTGTACATGTAGAGTTAATGCACTTATTCTTAAAAAAAGAAAATGTATATTTAATTGGTCACTGTCACAGATTAATCGACCGCTTTCCACTTTAATTCATGACATCCTTTTTCCTTTTGTTGTGTGCAGCTGTTCCGTGTGTCCTCTGTAGAATAAGCTTGACTAATCGAAAGACGTGACACAGATTTAAGAGCAGAAGAAATGTTTTCCTTTCCTCTTTTAAAATCAGTTACTATATGTTATGAGAAACTGGACATTCCAGGAGGAGAGGAGCCTCATATTTCAGCCCGCAAATGTGCTTGTAGCCTCCCCGTCCCCTACTCCCACACTTTAAAGACCAAAGTAGGCCCAAGTAGTCCATTAGTACGCAGGTGAGATGTAGTGAAACTAACATTTATAACGAGATCCCTCTGTGTTGGTCTCTCCGTGTTCTGGTTTAAATGAATTGTGCTGCCAGGGAAACACCGACCTTTCGTGTCCTGGGATCCGGCTTGAGGAGAATCCTGTTTTGGCTCATCTCTTCCTGCTCTTTGCTCCTGGTGTCCTCAGGTGGGATGTGTGTTTGGGTTCAGCTATGTGTTTGTGTGGAGGAGAGGTCGGTTATGCCAGGTGGTAAATTGAAGTGGGTATTTTGCCCACGCAGGGTCACAGATGTCGCCATGTTGTGTCCCTCTGGCGCACCGGTATGATTCCTGCTGTGCCCACAGCTGCACTCCGTACTAAAATGCCTCTTGCCAAATTGAAAAAGAAAAAGAAATTGCATATACACGCAGGGGAGGGAAGTTGAGTGCTCCAGATCTTGTTTCCTTGGAAGAAAGCCTGCAGGAGTAGAGTGTAGTAGCAGGCGATGGACGCAGTCCATCTAATGTGCTCCCTGTGTGTCATTGATGGATGTGGACGATGGGCGAGGAGATTGTGGAGGCTCATTACCGGCCCGTCAGAGTGCCTGCACTGCTCAGCCTTTAGTGGTCCCCGCATGATCATACATGTCTGCGTAGGATGGAGCTCTTGTTTGGTTTCACCGTGACCATGCATCCGCTAAATACATGACGAGTACGTGTTTCTCAAGTCATTCTTTGGAGGTGCTTGCTGAGGGCGAGCGCGTGACTCACAGGATTCAATGAGTCTCTTTTTAATGCCTTTTCCGAAAAATCTTTTTTTTTTTTTTTTTGTCATAGTTAAGAGCCTCTAAATGTTTACACTGCTGCATTTCAGCTAAACAGAGACAGAATGAAACACTTAACCTGGAGCCGATGCAGCAGGGGGGATGTTGACGCTCTGTGGGAGATTCAGATGGTGTGTCAGGCATTCCTGCCGGTGGGAGTGTGGTTTCCTGCCTTGTTAATATCAGCCATGACGGCAGAAGAACACACAGTGTGAGCTATCGGTCGTAGAAGGCTTTGATCAGCCAACGAGACCAACAGGGAGTCAGGAAGAGTCCTCGAGCTCTGAGGTGGACCTTGACTCACCTGGGCTGTGAATGGATGAACCCCGTGGGCCGTAACGGAAGGGGGTCTTGCAGAGCTGAATATGAATCATGGCATTTATTTAATTTATGAAAATATGAAAGACTTTTATCATCTATTTTCTTCCACTAAACAGTCCAGTCTTCTTCCATGTTAAGGATAAGGGGGCAATACTAATAATTTAGTGCAAAAAACAGTCAATGACTTGAATATTGATTATAAATGAACAGACGGAAAACAATTTCGATGATTGACTGAGATGTGAGGATTGTTTTTGAATTACTGTAAATTTAAACTATTTAGATTATTCTCAGAAAAAACTGCAATCTGACACAATGTTCACCACGTTCTCCCTCTTTGATTTACTGCTACTCGTTAGCAAATGCTAACGAGTAGCGATACAAAGAAAAGCTGAGGCTTTTGCAGATTCATGATCAAGGTGTGAAAGTACACTCCACTCATTCAGTTCATTCATCCTGAGTGGAACACAAATGTCTTCACTGCACTTGCAATCCATGCAATAGTTGTCAGGGCATTTCACTCAAATGTCAACTTCATGGTGGTGCTAGAGGGAAAGCCATTGAGATTCATCCTCTGGGGACCATGACTGTCTGTCTGCAAAATGTTACTGAGTCCACCCAACATTTGGTGATGCATCAGGCTGAATAAAAGTAGTTAACAGAGAGAATGACTAGCATTCCCACCCTTGGAGCCCTGACATCAATGTGGCAAAAAAAAGAGTAGTACCAGACAGGATGGTACTAATGATGATGACGGTAGTCTCTACTAATTTACATTATTCACATTGCAACACGATCTGTTGTATCCTCGGCAAAACACCCTCATAAATTCCCCAATAAAGCATCACGAGGTGTCGTTACAATCCCCCCTCTCTCTCTCTCTATCTATCTATCTATCTATCTATCTATCTATCTATCTATCTATCTATCAGTGCTGGTAATGAATACATGTGATCCGGTTAAGTAATCACAACTGATTTTATTCAAACGATTCTACATCCGTTGTTGGAAACACGACACTGGTTGCCGGAGTGCAGCGATTTTAACTGCACCATTTCATCAGCACTCGCAATCCCTCCTTTTCTCCGTGGAGGTTTGTCCACGCCATGCGTGTTGCCCGTCCCACTCTGAGCGAGCTGTCGCCCATACTGTTGCAGAGGCCGTTGTTTTTTTTGTTTTTTTTGCGGAACCGGTGCAGAGAGCTCTTTCAGGGTTTTTTAAAAGGGGCGGGGGCTTATTTTTGCAGGGTTGTCACTCTCTCATTGAGGAGCAGAGGAGCGCGCCTCAACACATCTTACTCCAGTACAAAGAGCGGCTGTGATGTACATACAAATGAGCCTTAATAGATGGTTTTGTCACTCAGTTCCCTCTTAGTTTAATCTGACTAACAAACTCTTGGTGCATGTGTGCAGTTCCCAGGTCCTACTTCCATGCTTTGGTGTTGAGGAGTCTGTTAAAGAGAAACTCAACTCAGCCCCCCCTCTTCTTCCTCTACCCCCTCATTCCCACCCACACGCACCCCCTTCATCCTAAATCCTGGAAAAAGTATAACATTGTTCATTCTCGGTGTGTGCATGACCTGCAGGAGATGGAGTGTAAAGCAGGAAGTAATTAGAGCTAATTATTCTACTTTAATCATCCCAAAAAAAAAAGCTCCGCGGCTGCTGCCTCACCACTGCAGTCGGTTAACCAGCCTGCTCACCATGTAATTATTGTTCATAGTGGTTTTGCTGTCCGCAGAGAGGCAAAGGCACATGATGCCCTTGGTTTACAATCACTCTGAGACATCTGGAAGTGCGTCAGAAATCTCAGATAAATGTCCTGCTATACATGTCCACATTCCACAGCTTTGTTGTAATAATTCTCCGTCCTTTAAAACTTTCTTTCTAGTCTTGTGTTTAATGTTAGACCTCCTTCCCCCCCTTTCATTCAGACAATTATTGCATTCTAATTGGTTGTTTACTTTGGTTGCAAGTCCATTCTGGATTCCCTGGAGTGGTTAGTTAATATCTCTTTCCTCCAGCCCAGCAGTCGTTCCTGTGAAGTCACAATTCGCAGCTAAAGGCCCTGATATTATCCCGAAATGTTATGTCCTGTGCGTGTTGGAGTCCATGTGGTCTTAGACTCTGGGCTGGCAGATAACCAAATTGTACTTCCTGCTGTGCAAACACAGAAAAAATATATATTTGCATTGCGCCACTTAGCTATTATTGGTCCCTAATGCTTTTATTGATCAACTTTTAAGTGGATAGCACCATCTGCTCTGCAAGTGCTGCAAAGCATCTTTGTTAAAACAAATATAATTGGCCTTCCATTCCCTCCTGTCACACCTCTGTTGTGACATCACCAGGAACCTCTCAATCACGTCCAACGCGCTCGTTAGACAACGAGCAGGTGACGGGTGGACCCTGGTCCTTAAGCCACGGCCCAGTCACACGAGTGTCGACCCCACGGCTTGTTGAGGCGCACACAAGAGGGAAGTGAGCCCTAATTGCCAGGGGAAATGGGATGGCCTTACAGGGAGGTTTCTATTGTGGCCAAGGCAATTAACTTGGCTTCTTTCATCTGAGCGTCTCCTTTGAAAAGAGACATTGTACTTAGCTGCTCGGTGAGCACCGAGAAGAGACCGGGCCTTCAGGGGCTGCATTCCGCCGCAGGGCCAAAAGGAGGTATGCGTGTCGGGGGTTGTTGTCGGGACGCCACAGACGCGCTTGTCCCCGATTGCCCGACCGTGTCGCGTCCCCAACTCTTGCTCGGTGAAAGAGTCTTCCTTTTTTATCTTTTTCTTTCAATGCTGTCAAGACCAATGAGCTTTGTGATCCCTGTGCGTCGTCTGGTAAATTACAGCCGAGTCCGTCTCGACCTTCCCCTCTTATGTGTTTGCCCTGCAGTGTTTTACCTCGGAGCACTTCCTCCGAGTCGTTAGCACGGAGCCTAAACTTACTTTATTGCCCAGTTGTTGCAGTTAGCTGCTTGATCTTCTGCCGGACTTGTTATTGCTCTTTTTAAAGCCAGAGAACTCTTTGGGGCGATTGGATATTCGCCTGCAGGGACTTGGCTTGCCTCAACAAACCCTGAACCACAATCTGCCCGGCTTTTTTACATCCACTTTGAAAGAGGTAGATGGTGTGTGCCGAACCAGGATTGAGGTCGTGACACATCACGCCAGACACTGAAACCAGGTTACAGGAACAATGGGAGACCTGAGGAGGAGGAGGAAGAGGAGACGATGAGACGCTGGTCTGTGAAGTGCTGCAGCCAAGCATTTACGATAGTCCTCTGCATGTCTGCTCCCCAGTGGAGTGGAAAGGAGGCCATGGAGGGCTGAGGAGAGCCAAGCTGTGCTGGGCCAAGGCATGTGGGGGAAGAGGTGGGGATCCAGGGAGAGGGGGGGCAGACAGACACCCCACACTCTTAACACTTCACTGTGAAAGAGAAACTGACAGCCGCAAATTAATTCAACATTTCAATGAATCATCTCTTCATTTGGCCGCGGTAATCCACCGCTCTCCTCTTTTCTCCCCTTAACTCCCTCTTCTATCCTTCTCCCGTTGCAACCATCCCAACCATCCAAACTCTTAAAACTCCAGGATGTCTGGAAAGAGAATTTCAGCTGTGTTGCATTTCTCTCCCTTCCTCCCACTCATCTACATTTAATTAAAACATCTGAGATAACACACACACACACACACACACACACACACACACACACACACACACACACACACACACACACACACACACACACACACACAGTCTTTGGAGGGTGCTGATCTTTGGGGAGCATATGGCACTGTATTTCTGTGACCCACTTTCCCATTAACCAGTGTACCCTGCAGGAATTTTGCATTACTTTTCAATAGATGTAGGCCAAAAACTGATTAAGCTGTTCCTGTGTTTGAAGTAGAGGAGAGATCTTTTTCCAAATATGTAGTTAAAGAACAGTTATTTTAGAAACTCAAAGTACTGTATGTAAAGTTGGGGTGAGGCCAATGACTGATTGGTCGAAGCATCGTGTGGACGATTGGACAACAATTCTGCCATCATTGCAGCACCTCCTTTTATTATTCCATTCATATTGCTTTATGAATAAAACATTTTTTATTTAAGAGTATGAGAAGCTACAATGTAAATGTTTTTCGGAGTTCAATAGTTGCAGTCTTGTCTTGTTACGAGAAAAGAAGTCGGATTCTGAAAAGTAGAAAGACAGACCACAGAAATTAAGATGCATCGAGAATAGTTTTGTAATATAATCTTGGTTCCCTGCACAGATATCTGATCTAATTCATATGTGGGCAGCTTCCCAGTCCTGATGTAAAGTAGGTTAGCTTGTACATGTTCAGTGCACTAATGCAGTTGCAGTGGTCCCATGTCCAACGTGATCTCACCTCCTTTCTTTTCACAAACAGTTGACCGTCTGTTTTCTGTGTGCGAAGAAGAAGAAAAATACATTGAATTTCCTTACAATGCCATGTGGCAAATCACTGGAGGCAAATAACTGAAAGACCTCTTCATAGTGGACCATTTATCACGGTTGCATTGCCTCACGGTGGTTTGTGTCTGTGTGGCTCTGGGCCAATATATATTATATATAGATATACATGTACGTCTGAAGCCTGTCTCTATTGAGAGCTCGTGGCAGCTAAAGCATCCCCCCCCCCGGTCTTATGCTCCACACTCGAGAAGAGGAGCTTGACAGTCCAGCGGCTCTCCCTGTGAATACCTATCTTTGTCCCTCTGTTTTGAGGGAACTCTAGAGGCTGGCGCAGGACACGCTGGCTGGGGTTCAGGAACTCTGCGGGGCCAGAGATTAGCAAGGCATGGCAGGATCCCTGATAACTGACACCCTCCACGCAGGCATCCGAGCCGCTCTCCCATCCCGCTAAAGACTGCAGCCACAAAGACGCCTTTCAGCGCTGGGCACGGTGGCGCTAATCCCCTTAGCACAAAGACCCCGAGCCACCGATAGCATCTAAATAACCTCTTCAGTAAATGTCATTTGCCTGAATTAGCTGTATAGTATCTCCCGATGCCGGTGGATTGCATTGTGGGTCGCACGCAAATATTTGTGCATGTTGTGATTTCTCTCGATGTGCTGCAGAGCGCCGGCGTTTAAAATGCCACAGGGACGGGTCGCCCACTGAGCCGCTGGTCGGCTGCTTTGGCCCCGGGTTTTAGGTCAATTTAGCGCCGCGGCTTTGTCGAAGGCATCCTTTAACATTCATGTGGCATCCAACCGTGTCACTGTTGGCCCTCACTGACACCATAGCCTTTTAACCCTCGGAGAGGAGCGCCTGGACATGGCGGGGCTGAGCGGGCGGACACTTGCCATGCCGTCGATATTGCTTCATGTTTCCCTTTCATGAAATGGCCCTGAAGGCATCGCCTCAGCTGCGGTCGTATTCAGGTCACCACATGTTGGATTGAGGTTAGATTGTCCATCTAAGATTGTTACCAGCGGAAGACAACTACCCTTTTTCTGTTGCTCTGGCTGAAGAAAGAGTTTTTTTTTTTACGACAGAGTAATTTTAGATTGCTTTTTTTTAGGGGGGAAAAAGAAAAACAGGATAATTGTATGCACATATCTGATGGAACTGGGACAAATACCCACTGAAGCATATATTTTTTCTTGGCAACAAAAATAATTTAAATGCACCTGAAGGGAACTGAATATTAACTCTCCTTAAAAAAATAGCATAGTTTTGGATGGATGCCTGAAGATAGGAGAATCATCGCTCTTCTCCGCAAAAATAAATTACCTTTAATTGACCTTTGACCACTGGTAAGTCCCCTTATCCCTGGAGGATCGCTGTCCTGCCGTGGTTACCGTGGAAACGCCTGTTGGACGATGCTGCCTGGACAGATGAGGGATGCCCCCCCCCCCCCCCCCCCCCTAAAAATATAGACCTATTACAAACAATATATAGATTCATCATTAAAGTTTCATAAGCTCTCGTTTGTTGTTGCAGAACCTAATCATATGATGCATTTATTTGGCAATAGATGACCTGTAGGCTTCTCCAATAATAAAGATGGATGCTTCCCAGCCCTTTATAATGCGGCTCACATCTCCTCCCTTTGTAAGCCCATCAGCCCTTTACGAGGGCACGTCTGGGTCTTTCCTTAGACAAGACCTTGAGCTGCAAAGGGCTGCGGATCAATGCATCCAGCTGAAATGGAGAATGAAAACAAACGTGTGGTAAAGTCAAGAAGGAATGAACGATCCTTAAACCCGGAGTTTTTGCTCGCCTCCCTTCTGTCCCACTGGTCCTGGATGAGTTTGAAGGATGGGGTTGTTACTCACTACAGTGCCCCGTCCCTCCCGGCTTCAAATCAATAGCGCTGACACCTGAGAACGTGTCCAACGTTGCGTAAGCCCTACAGCCTGGCTTTAGGCCAAATGGAAAGATGGAGCAGACTGTTACTGGACGCCTGAGAAAGGCGGGACGGGGGCTGAAATTAGACATGCAGATACTCCTGTTTTTACTGTGAAACACAAGCCATTATTGTTTAGCATTTGCCGTTAAATTATAACTGGTTTTCTTTTGGTAGCAACAGACATTTTAAAAGCCGAAGGGAGGGCTCTGTTACTGAAGCTCGCTCAGCCTCTGAAGCCTGAAGTAAATCATTAAATCAGTAGGTCTGGAGGCAGCGGTCACCATTGATGTGAAGAGAGGCAGCGCTGCTCTTTGTGCTACTGATACACGGGTGGGGGCGAGACGGTCACTGACGGTGCTTAGCAGCCAGGTTTCACTTTCCACCTTTTTAAAAAGCCGTCTGAGATTTATTGGACAGCCTGCTTTTGAAGACTGGCAGAGATCAGAGATGAGCTTGAGGCAGTGGGCCCCTGGTTGGTTACACTCATGCAAGTCAACTCTGGTTTGTTTACTGGAGTTTCTATTTCTATTGTTGTGTTTTTCTGTAATGCAACAACCATGGAGAACTAATTAAGCAACATTCAACTTTGTATCAATTCAGCTCAGGCATTAGGCTTAAGACACAAGGTAAAAAAACATGTGCGTCTTTACGAAATGTGTGGATCTAAAGGCTTGACGACGCAATGATCGCGTGTGGGAAACATGTGTGAGGATTCACTTTTCTGCCCTCAAGTGACTCCATTGATTATGGCGATGTCCTTTCAATTAATACGATTTTGCCATAAATTTGTCGTCTTAAATGCAGGTGTGATTGGGCACGCCTCCAGTGTATGTGTGTGTGTGTATATAAGTGTGTCTCTTTTTGATATATTCGGTGTGTCCCGATGACGTTGCGACATGGCTTCCCGCCATCGGGGCCGCGTTACATTGTGCACTTCCATTTGATTTATTCATAGCGCAAACGCATATTCCTCCTAACCACAGTGTCCTGGAAACCTTCACCGTAGACGGCGGGCTACATGCATGTTCTGTGCCGTCCTCCCCCTCGGGCCGGGAGTGCTGGCAGAGACGGAGCACCCTCCCGCTGTCTTTCTTTCTTTACTTAATCCTCTTATAAATAGGCTACTGTGTCTATTTTACAGGCAATAAAGCAATGTGTTCTGAGCGTGTCATTTGGGTTCAGGGGGTGAGCGAGAGGTCTCCCATGGTGGCAAAGGTCTGGTCTTTTTCAGTTGCAGCAAAATGGAGATCCACCTCTCTCCCACTTTTTTTGATGTACTATCTGTTATTTAGCTTTTTGTGGCTCTCCTCTTTCTCTCATTCCCGCCTCCTGTGGCGCTCCGACTCGGCCAAGATAAGCCCAAAACGGTGGGAAGATGAATGGGAACAGGGAGCCAGTGAAGGGAAGAAAATGGATTCATGTGGCAACGCTCGTGGGGGCTTTCAGACAATGCATGGTGCACCTTTTCATAGATCGTTCCTTTGAGGCAGAGAGAAAGCGAGCGAGGAAGATGTGTTGACCTGAACGGCTCTTCCCTGGATGAAAGCATTACCCAGAAGCCCTTTCGGGGGATTTTTGGCCCAAGAGACCACTCTGGCTGTTGCCACCGAGGTTTATACAGCCAGCGGTGATGAAACGTAAATCAATCAGTGCTGTATAGTTTTGGGGAAACGAAATGAAGAATGAAGATGGATGGATGGATTCATGTTTACACCTGGGTTGGTTTATCTCGTCCTGTGCTCCATGTGGATGCACAGAGGTTCTTGTGCCAGGAGGCGATTCACTATTGCAGCAATAATACATTGTGTGAGAAGTAAATTAAAGAAACGCAAAACCTTTCCAAGATAGAGATGTGATGTTCTTGTTGGCTCAAAGTCCGACTCGTGAACAAAAGCCGATGCTGGCAGAAAGAAGCCCTCTCTCTTTTCACCGTGGTGTCTGTGCTGATGTTGAGCCCGTGGCTAACGTTCTTGTTTTTCTTTTCCTTCTCTCCTCATGTCTGCTTGCACGTGACTGCGGCCATTTCCACGGAAAAAAAAGGTAAGCGTAGATAAACTCTCCCCGCCTTTTTGTTTCTGCAAACCAAGCTCTTTGCTTCAGTGTGAGACTCGTAGCTTAATCACCACCTGGCCGCTTGACTTTAAGCAAACTGCCCATCAGTCGCTCTTGAAGAGAAGTGGTTGGACTTTACCACTGAAAAGCATCTGTTTCGTCTTCATTCATATCCCACTTGAGATTCCTCTTGTGTTTATTGATAGACTGTGTTTACCAATCGGTTAACGACATCCTGACTAAAGCCTAATTTATGGTTCGCCGTCGACGCAGACCCCCACGCCGTAGCCTGACGCGCACCTCCAAAAAATCCTAACTTCGCGTTGACGCGGACCGCAAGCGCTGTGATTGGTCCGCTCAGAACGTAATTTCCGGCAGTTGCTTTTTCCCAGCCTCGACCGGTTTAGTGGTCGTACAGAGCACCTCCGCAAACGTCTTCTCTGTCGCCTGCGCTTCAACATTTGCAATATAAGCATTTGCTCTTCAATATTGATGAGCTCCAACTTTAATGCAGCCGCTCCAACTCGGTCGCCATTGTTTACTGTGACCGGAATTCGGCTATAACCCCTGAAGCCACACAGCCACACAGCCACACAGGCACACACCCCTGGCGGCATGGCGGTAATTGCAGGCAACGCGTTCCCTCGACGCAGAACTTCGAATGCTCGACATGACGCAGAACCATAAGTTAAGCTTAAAACTGGATTAGCTGCATGTGATTTGAGGGAATTTCCTCGGAGTAACTTCAATTAACAAACTTAAATTAATATCAGTCATGTGGGGGGAAAAAAAACCATAAACATCAATGTACAAATATTTACACATACTGTTGCAGATTATTGAAGCAGATGGGTAGATGTAACAAAACACTGTCAACTGGTAAGATAATAACGATAATATTGTACATGTTAATGCAAAGCAAGATTATTACAGACACAAGAGGCAACATCATTTCATGTGTAAATTTAGCAATCTGAACGTAGTGGAGGATAAACGAGTCCCTGGTTTGATTTGAGACTTTGAAGACATTTTCTATTTTTGTTTTATTCCATTCTGTCAAGTTCTATTCTCAATGACTCAATCCAGTGTTTTTTTCTTTTTTTCTTAAGGCTGCCACTTCTATCTTTGCGCTAAAATTGTTGATAGCTAATACATCAATTAACACCTCCACTGAACACATTCTGTGGGGGGATTTCCTGCATAATATTAGTCTAATATTAAACGTCTAGCTTATTGTTGTTGTTTTTTACTCTAACATGAGTACAGCAGTTCTTTTTTTGTGTATTGTCTGAATTATATGACCCCGTATCAGCTTTAAAGTGAGCTGTTGGTCCAATCCAGAACTGAGTGCAGCTCAGAAACCGCAACAAATGTAGAAACTCTTCAGCTTTACAGAGGGAGGACTTATTGCAGGGTTACAGTATCACATTGCATGGTATAGTGCAAGTGTGGCTAAGAAGTCGGTGACTCTGTGTCAGCCTTTCTGCGGTAAAGATAAGTTGAGCGTTGAGCTTGCACTCTTGTGTCATCCATAAACAGACCCTCTCTTTACTTCCATGACGTCAGACATTTAAGAACCTCTGCCTCAGTTGAAGTGGGTCAAAATATACGGAGGTAGCCATTACCGTATGGGGCAGGTTGCCCGGTACGGCCTCTGCGCGGGGAAACACTAAACCCTTTTAAACTGTCTTTTCTCCGTAGAGGAAATGTAAAGCGAATGAAGGCGCGATGGGAACAGAAGATATCTGAAAGGGCACCAGTAGAGTGTGTGTGTGTATGTATGTGTGTGTGTGTGTGTGTGTATGTATGTGTGTGTGTGTGTGTGTGTGTGTGTATGTGTGTGTGTGTGTGTGTGTGTGTGTGTGTGTGTGTGTGTGGTGGGTAAGGATGGCAACGATTATGGGATAGCAGCATGGTCTCCCAGGCAGACGGGGAGCCCAGACAGGAAACGGCATTGTCCAATCGTGCTTAAAGACGAGACAGCCTCTGACAGAAAGACAAGGGGGGCGGGCCCCCCCCCCCCACACACACACACACACACACACACACACACACACACACACACAGGTAATTGGCTGTAGGCACGGGGGATGACACAGCGTGAGACTGGATTCTTTATTATAACAGGCACACACTCAAACACACATGCACACTCTCTCTCTTCCTCTTAGCTTCCTTCCTTCTTCACCTTTGAGAAAACTGCCTATAACAACAGCTGCTGCCCCACATCCAGTTAGTATTCACACACAGCCAAGCTCACCAATTAGTGGCCTTACAGCGTGTAATTGTGTGTCTGTGATTGTGTGTGTGTGTGTGAAGGTGTCATTTCGTTAAGTCTCAGGGGGTCGCGCCACCTCCTGCCGTGAGGTGTCTCTCCCTCGAGTGTGAGTGACAGTACACTTGGAGGGAGGCCATTGTGGCAGTCAAGCCTCACTGGTTTCCAATGCTGTTTACATTTATGGGGAAAAGAAACCAGTGTGTGTGTGTGTGTGTGTGTGTGGGTCTGTCTCTGTGTGTCTGTTTATTGAGGACTGAACAACTTATGACCCTCCCATTCCATGAATGATGGGAAAGTGATTTTTGTAAGTTTAAAGTTTTTAATAATTTGTTCAAGGAAAGATATTACTCTAAAATATTCCAAAATGTCTAACGTCCATGTCCTGGCGGCATGACGGGTTGATGTCTTGATGTGACTGTTTGCCCAGAGCAAACTCGCTCTCCTTACAACTCAGGAAGTGCAGTTGAGCGTAGGACTTCCGGTACTCAAGAGAGGAAAGCGTCTCTCCGTTATGAGAGCGATAGATGTGCTTCAAAAGTGTTAGACTCCTTTTTTTAAATGCAATGTTTTATTTGCGACATGAACTTGATTAATTGTATTGTCAGGAACACGGTGCGTCACTGCTTTCAGTCGGAAAAACGAGAAACCTCAAAGTCCATTAACCACGGATTGTTGACTGAGGTATCAAGAGTACAACATTAATTGGAATTGTAATACATTTTGCCAGTGTTTTTTTGATTTATTTATTATTAATTAGTGTGTTCTAAAATGCAAGTTTGCATGTGTATTTTGTCAAAAATGTAAGACTCTTTTTCTTTTATAATTATTCAGTGAAATTGGAAGCTGTCTACATCCTTATTTTCTATTACATGTTCATGTCACTGGTCTAGGAGGAATTGTACCTGGTGTGAAATCTCTCATTTCATTTTAAAGAAACATGCTGTTGAAGATCATGTGTTTTGTTTGATCTGAAGTCTTTTGGCTGGAGGTGTTTATTTTAGGTCGTTGTGTTCATGGTGTGCATCAAAGTCCGAACCACTGGTCTTAGGTTCCATCTCTGCCGGTCGGTTCGTTGTGCTGTGTGAACGGGTCTCTGGGCTCGGACTGCTTCTCGTGTGATTTGTCATTAAAAGCGTGAAACGCACCAACTCCTCCCGGACTACTTTTTTTTTTCTTCAATAGCTGTTGTGGAAAGAAGCCGTGGATCTCCACTGAGCCTGGAGCTCCGAGGGGAGGGAGCTTGAGCTGGCTGGTCGTGGTCACCGGTGGTCTAGCCGCAGTCTGTAACTCCATACACTGGCATCCTCATTAGACAGGAGCCCCCGAGCCGAAACGGACCGCTCACATGAGAGCACGCTGTCCATTTGATCCCCAGCTTACTCTGAGGCAAACAAACAGAAACATTGACATGCATCAGACACGATCTGCATCCCCCTCCTTCTCGGTTCCTGTAGTTCATCCAACGTCAGCGCTCGCATTCAACACAGACATTTGTAGAACAGATGTAGAGATGAATACCAGCTGCCGTCCTGAAGTGTATTCCCTACTTGGAGCTTGATGAGTAGAAAGCCATCCACCCACTCCGTCAGGATTAGGTTCCTGGAACAGCATAATGGAAAGATTGTCAAGGAATTAGGATAAATCATAATCAAGATGTTTTTTCATAGCTGGCTATGGTTTTATAAGGTATTCCAGACGGACAGAGACATGCCCATTGTTTCAGTGAGACTTTGGGTTCTTTAAGTCGTTGAAGGTCAAAGCCGGCTGATGGCTTGGGGCCTTTTGCTTGTTTGAGCAGGAAGGTCGTACACTGGTCCTCGTGTGCCCACCGACTTAAACCCCTTTTGTGTTGGCGTTTATCGGTCTGGCTTATCCCTGCGGAAGTCTGCCGCCCTGTCCTATCTCAGATCCTTCGCGCTCGCCCTGTTAGTGTCTAGATGCCTATCAACAGGTGCGGGACCTGGACAAACACTCCACACAGAGACCAAACATTTAATTTCCTATCCGGTGACCCTTAATCTACGGCGCAGAACGAGACGGCGAGCCTCCAGTCATCTGGTTGTAGTAGACGCAGCCGGCGCCACCCGAGCGTGCATGCAGTGTGAACACAAAGCGCCGCTCACTCGGCACGGAGGTGTGAAGGGTGAGCGCTGAGCTGTTGATTGTTCACAGGAACGACATAATCGCCCCGGCCGTGTTCGGCTCCACCTGAGTGGGTGGAAACGGCGCGAGTGGCAGCGAGTTGCCAGGTAACGCGGCCGGTAAGTGGTCGTGTGATATCGTGTGTAATAGCGGTGGCTGTTCGTTGCAGTGCTTTGACAAAGCTTGTGTAACGTTTAAGATTTACAACAAAGGAATTACTTTGATTTTGGTGATTTCTTGGCGGCAGACTATTATGTTGATGCAAATGAGGCGAGATCCGTTTGTTTGAGGGATTAGTCTACGTGGTTATCCTTAAATTAGATTCATCTGGGCTCTGCTCAGTTCTTGCATCAGCTGGTTATCCTTCATCTGTATGAAACAGCCAGCACCTGATCGTCTAGAGAGGTAATGATTTACGACCTGATGGATTGTAGATAATGCAACTAAATCAGATATTCCTTCAACATGTCTGGCTGTAAATATAGGAGACATTTTTTAGTGATTCTCAGCCCCACCCCCCTGTAATGGCTCTGTTTTTTTTCCCCTCACACTTCTTCCCTCTTCAAAGTAGACGCAGCTCTCTCTCTATGCTAATACAAACATTGCTTTCAAAGCTAAATGCTGAGCCTCGCTGGGGGTCCGCCACATCCTGCCCATTCTTCTGTTATTCAAATAAATCGGAGGCGCTGCAAATGTCATACACCCCCGACGGCACACAAAGTCAATCCCGTGAGATCTGAAAAGTGGCACTTATGCGTCAATGTCCTTTAGATATACTACATCAGTGGCAAATGTAAATAATAAAAAAAAGAGAGAATTGGTGGATTTATATTCCAAAGAGAAATATCCCCTGATGACACATAGCATTGCATACTCTCCTCTTAAATGTGATGGTTCTCATTTTTGATCTTAATAAATAATGACTGAATTGAATGGGTATCTTTGCATGTATGCAACACAAGTCTGGCAGTCTCTGTGGTCCTGTTAACACTTCCACATCTACACGATTCAGTCACGAATGAGCATCTAGCTGTAAACACACTGTATTCGGGAGGTTAGTCAAAGAAACACTTTGCTGTTAACATGCCGAGCAACTTGCAGAACGTTCTATACTCCAAAACCCAAAGTTCTGTAAAAGACTTGCTGGGTCTTGTCTGCGCATCACCTTGTAAAATAATGAACTCCAACAGATGTTCTTTCGTTAAACATCACATTCCCAAAGCCAAATGTGAACTGCGATCCATTTCCATGCGATTGACTCAGACTTTAAACCCAAGAGGATCTAAACAGGGTGGTGCAAACCAAAATATGGTAAAGTACAGAGAGGGGTGAATGGGTTTCCCTCGCTCTTCATGGCTGTGCAAACGGACCACCTGCTGCCTTGCAAACACACGACTGTGCCTTCCTTTAATTAAAAGATAATACAACCTAATTATAATCATTTGGGTTGCAGATGCATGAGGAACATCAGGAACCGTGTTGAAACGTCACATTGGCCCTTTAGCTCGCATAATGGGAGGCGTTTGATGTTGGATTTTATTTAGATGACACAAAGCAATTAGTTCCTTGTGTGTCTGCTCTCTTTTCCCTCTCTGGTTCTCTCTGGTTAGAGTTGGACTTGGTGGTGTGTTTTAAATTAGGGTGGCTGAGGTGCTTATTCCTGCATATTTTTAGTTGCTTAGCATTGCTCTTTTGCTAAATTGCTGTCTTGGATATTATGTAGATACTATTCATTTAAAATAAATGGAAGCATAAATCTCCATAAGGCATCTTTTCTCACCTTCCGGCTCTGGTAGCTTTCTAAAAACACACACTCGCGTCCATGTGGTCCACGGGTCACAGGGACTTCTCTTTTACAGCAGCGGCAGGGGACTGCCGTTACAGTAGACGTCTGTCCAGAAAGGTTGCGCCTAATTAAACTGTGGTGACTACACTGAGCTCACTCTGCAGAGCCAGCCAAGCCCTGCTAGGAAACCTACACCACAGAGCCGACTGGTCCTGGAAACAACCTGGTTGCCAGGCTTGTTTGAAGTGTGTGTGTGTGTGTGTGTGTGTGTGTGTGTGTGTGTGTGTGTGTGTGTGTGTGTGTGTGTGTGTGTGTGTTGGAGGGAGAGGTAAATGGGAGGAGGCCAGGAAGGCCACCCATGTCTGGCATCCATTTTTCTGAATGAAATGAGGAAGGTAGATGTATACCTTGCTTTTGTGAACTTGTACTGCAAAGGTTTGGCTTTTTTTGTGTCATTTGTCTTCAGGGTGCACTAGGACCATAAATACTATTTCACAGTTGCTCATATTATATATTTCAGATTGCTTTCACCAGAGAGAGATGCAGTAAGCTTTTAAAAGCACTCTTACAAAGGGCAATGGTAGATGGACTGTTATGGTGTGATGGAGAGAGACAGCGAGACGCAGAGAAACTGAGGTTTAATGGAGTCCTTATTGGACTCTGGAGCCCCACTGAGTGACTGGAAGAATCGGACTCTCTCAGATGAACATGTTCTTCCATCCACCCATCATTAAGTATTCCATCTTCTCGTCTTTATTATCGTTCTTGTTAGATCATCAAATTGATACTGCCCTGATGGAGGAATCTAATTTCAAACCTCATTTTTTCACTTTTTAATCATCTGGCTTAAATATATTAGCAGTTGGATGTTGCAGCAGAAGCTTGGCATTGGATTGACCTAGAATGAAATTGTATTGTTCAAAGGGGAATGGGTTATCTCCCACACGATCTCAAGTGCTCCTCAGTGATGAGTTACGACTGTAGAAGTCTCTCTTTTACAGCCTTTATGTAGCCCAACAAAAGCCTGACTGATTCTGGGTATAACATAAGCATTCATCAAAATGACTGAAACGACCATTTGGACTCTCATCTTCTTATCTTGGCTCACTCCCCTCCGCGCCGGGTAGTTTTCCAGCAGGGGGATCGTAGAGTGCCACCGCATTCCTGGTTGGCACTCGTGTCTGGACATAACAGAGGTGCAGGCATTAGCCAGAGCCGCCTGCAGAGCGAGACCAGCATCGGTAGCCAAGGACTCAGCGCCCATCTGCTGCCAGAGCCAGCGATGGAAACCATCATTTATTACTTCCACTGATGCGAAAAGCAGCTCTTGTCACTCTGGAGACATATTGTCCTGCGATTGCTGCACTCTCGAAGGTTTCCGTCCCAAGTCTGCATGTTGGCTTTGGTTGTTTTTTTGTTGCAGTGGAGCTGTTTTTCCCCGTCTTTCTGTTTAATCCATCGAGCTCGGTCATGATCGTGGATCGTGTTTCAGAAGACACTTGGAGGCGTTCCACTTCTTGCCTCTGCTTTATCTCATATCTGTCATATTACTCTGTTGAGGCGGCGTCGATAGGCCCTCAGACGAAGATTTACCCATGCAGCTCCACTTCTTTAACTCCCACTTTGGCCCCACTTTTTTTTTTTTTGTCTGAAAAATCTATCAGTGTTTAGCCTGACTGCAAACTGCTGAGCTCCACTGTTCCACCGCGACTTAATCTTCCATCTTTGGCTCATGGTGCTGGAAAGAAAATCACAAGAGTGTGACCCCCAGATGTTTGACATTACTGTTCCTCTTTATTTAGTTTGATACTAAATCCTCTGTTCATTTTTGCTCATTCCCTTTTGCAGGGTAGTTATAGCACTTTCTTCTGTAAACAGTTTGCGTTAAGCTTTCATGTTCGCCGTGTGTGGAGCCTTTGTTGTATATATGGGGGGGAGAAATTAAACATACTTGCGAGAAATGGCGGCCTTTGTTCTCCACTGCTGCACTGTTGAGTTTTCCCTCTCAAAGTGGTGTCATTACTGGATTAGCGCCCAGTTTTTCAGGACCAAAGAGAGAGGAACAACCCAAGCTGCCTTACCTGAGCGAAGCCTAATCCGCTTAAATCAAATAATTGCTCTCATTTTCGCTCTGTCTCGTGTGAGCACAGCTGCAGGGGACTGTCTGTGGCTCCAGATTGCTCTGCACGACTGGTAATAATATCCACGGAGCCTTTCAAGGCCGGGCTCGGGTCTGTGGACGGCACAAAGGTTCTTCATCGTCATCGGTTTTGGGCGTTCTGGTAAAATTGTACGCCCTCTTCTCGAAGCCCCCCTCCCTCCTCGTCGGCTCATGTTATGTGCTCAGCGTGGCCGTGCATTACACAGAGCGCATTAGACTGCCTCTGTTTCAACAGTCGGCCTTTTATGAGTGGGTGTTGAAAATTGGGGAGAGCTGGCCACGCTCAGATGTCTCTATTTTAGATGCAGCATGACAGTTATGAAGCCTGGTGTCGAGGGACAGAGCAGCAGGGGGGAGGGTGACGATGAGAGATGTGCCGCATATCTCCTCTGAAAAGGTTTCTTCACGTACTCAAGCTCCATCTGGCGCAAAGCAAGCAGATCACGCTTCGCCAACAGCCATTTATACATCCCACGGTAACGTGGAACAGCGTGACATTGCGATGCTGTGCTCAGTGAAATAACCTCAGCAGCGAGATAAAAGAAGGGAGTCGACCATTTGATGCAAAGCCATCCGCTTCTTCAAAGCGGTGTCATGGATGTTAAACAGAAAAAGACGCGATAATAAGTGTAAACAATCCAGCATGAAGTATTTAGAAAATAGAGCAGTTTAGAAATTAAATCCAAATAATTATTCTTTTTTTAATCATTCTCCTCCTTCTTCTATTGCCTCATGCTAATTAGTCCGTGCTTTGTATTTTTCCCTGCTTAATCAATGAGATATGGCTTTTCTCCTGCCAGTTAATAATGAAGAACTCTACTCGAGTTCCTCAGGGGCCAAACTAGTCCTCGTAGTACGACTGAGGCGGTAATGGCCGAGGATGGGTGGCCCATTAACGCACACGTGAAGGAGCGTTTGGGTGGAGCCAAGCCAACACTTTGATGCTGTTGACCGCATCCCGGTGCGCTTATTAAGAGATTTATGGCTGACGCCTGTTCCTCCCTCCTCCTCACACTGTTATATGAGTGTTTTTATTATTTTTCCTGTCGTGGAGACCATATGGAGCCCTTCTTCATTTCAAAGGCGGAGAGGTGTGCTGCTCGTTAGGAGGGCTTTGATTACGGCGTGGGAGAGGTGACACACTTCTGTCAAAACGTCATGTCAAATTATAATAGTTACAATGACACACACAGCGACAATGCAGTCGGTGTGACGTTTCTGATGAAAGGGCTAATTTTGAGTCTTGTCAGGATGAGGATCGCGGCAGACATTTCGGAGAGGCGCTCTGCATGGCTGTTGCCGCTGCTTGAGCGTTGAGCGTAGGCAAAGCGATGGTCCACCTGAGGTTGCATGCCTGTTGCCATGCCAATGTTGCCTGATAATAAGCTGAGGGGGGGCTGTCTAATGGGAACAGAGCTCGCTCCCCGCTGTCGGCGGCAGGATGGAGAGAAACAGGCTTATAAACCGATAGTGATCTCGCTGAGGTTTAGCATAATGAGCCCGGCCCACTCTTTGCACCCGACGCAAGTGGCTTTGCAGAGCGAGAGCCCTCCACGGTGCAATTACCTGGTCCAGAAAGAGCAGCCGTCGCATTAAGTCGGCGGGCGTGCGGAGCAGTCGCAGCCCGGCCTCCGCGGCTTTGAACACGGGTTTTCAATTAGAAGCCGAGGATTGAACACGGAGACGCACTCTGCAGATGTATGCCACGCAGAGAATGAAATACTACCTGGGGCGGCGGGGAGTCCTTTCTTTTGTATCACTTTGATTCATTTCAACTTGACAGGGCCTCTGTAGCGACACATTGGTGCTGGTTGAACATAAAATACACCAACTCCCTTGCACCTTTTTATTTCCCTACTTTCCTTTTCTCGGTTGTCAATAACGGGATCAGTCTGTGGTGAACCAAGCCGTCGCTCCAGCTGCAATGTTTTGACTGATCAAAGCATCGTACCTGGTCTGACTTCATCGTGTTCAGCGTCTCAGCTGTCGAGGTGAATCAGGCGGTCCGACCGCTTTGTTTGGGCGGAATTGTTTCAGCTTCATGCACTGCCGATTTTCTCTGTGAATCTCGTCGAAGATGTCAAACTATTTCTGACACGCAGCATTGTAAAAAAAAAAATACTGACCGAGAGGTTGCCGTAGCATGACAATGCACGAGCTAAATAAAATTGACTCTGTGTCTGACTTTAGCTTCTATTTTCTGTTATCGTTGCTCTGTTTAGTTTTTTCTTTCTATTTCTTTTTTTTTTTACACTTTTAGTACCACAAAATCAATCTAGATTTTGACCTTGATAAACATTCTCCAACGCTGCATTTTGGCTTCATGTTCTCAGAAACGGTCGTGTTGTAGCTGGAATTTAAATTGTGATAAGTCAATATATCACAGTCTTAATAAATCAAAATACAGTTTATCATGTTTCTCTGCCAACTAGTTTTCACAGGGGCAGCCGTCGAGGCAACTGTGGAAAAACTGAAACACACACAGAGAGAGAGAGATATCTGGTTATTTGCTGACAGGCCTTGAAAGCTCTGTCAGTGGGTTTCGGTGGCTCCCATTTGCCCTTCATTCCCACAGTTTATCTCCCTGACATCTTGATCCACAAACTCAACCGTGGATGAAGCTTTCATGGTTTTTCATCTGAGCTTTTATTCAGGTTTTATAAACATACCGTGACAGATGTTATCGGCCTCTCTCTGTAAATGCCAACATGACACCCATCCAGGCTAGCACCTCCGACACTTGATCAAAATACAATGGATTGTTCTCTAAAATTAAATGTGTTTGGCTGCCATCTTGTTGCCATTGGGTCCCAAAAATGATATAAAGTGGATGGACTCTCCAAACGGACTCTCCAAACGGTTTAGCGTTTGATAATCGTGTCGGTGCCAATCGGACACAAGTTTGGGTCCCGGAATTATAAATTTACCAAACTGTTTAATGCAATGAAGACATTTTCATAAACAAAATGTCCTCTATATATCGGGAACCAGACAAAGAATGTGACCAGGCGCTCAATGCCAACTTTCGCTATCGGACACTCTTTCTTACTTGATGCTAAGAACACGTTTGTGTTGGTACTAAAAGGTATTTAGGTTCAACAGCCAGGAGAGTTTCCAAGTAGGTTGAAAAGGGTGGACATACTATGCATATCACGGTCTTCCCCTGACAGTTCGGACTTTGCTCCTTGCTCCGCTGTGTGACATCCACCCCGATAGAAATGCTAATCCCGTTAGCTCGCTTGGCCTTTCAGTCAAGCCAGCTGCTGTAAATAAAAAGGGCGACCGCCTTGTGTACATTGACTTGTGTACATCCTGCAATGTAGGACAATGTAGAAATGGATGCTTTCAGGGAGAGTAGTTTACCTCGGTGCTCTCTCTCCCAACCCATCCTCTCTTTAGAAGACGTGGTGCCATGTGTTTCCAGTCTGTGCTCATTCTGTTGGCCCCTGTCTGACCCCGTGACTGTCATTAACTGAATAAAATGTTTCATTCTGCTTTCAAATCATGCTAAGCTCTCTCAGATCTCATGCGAACTCTGAAGAGTTGTTAATAATTGATCCGATCTGAGACGCTTTAATCATGTCTGTGCCGTTTCCCCCCCCTTTTTTAAATTTTTTTTTTTACTCTTTTGAAGTTGCACTGTTTGTTTGAGGGTTTGCCGATTGAGCAAGTTTGAGTGCTGCTTTTATCCTTAATTGGGTTATGTAGATTTCATGGCCGTTGGAGAGGAGGGAGCAATGACACTGGAACGATCATAGATGACAGAAGTGTCTTCATCGACGATGGCAGACGTCGCAAATAGTGCTTCATGACCTTTCAATGGATGTCCGCAGCAGTTTAATCCTGGGAATTGTATATCAGACGAGGCGTCGCTGAGATAAACATCTAATGGCAGCCACGCTCCAATCACTGCCTCGCGCTGTCGGCAGCGCTCTGTTCCTGCGACTCCTCGTTCTGCTGACCCGTCACTCCGAGACATTCCAGAGCAGCTGTCTCGCTCCGACACGGCCCACCGAGAAACTGTGAAAATGGCACGCATGGGGGCTTTTTTGAGCTCCCACAGGGGGGGAGACGCGAGTGTTTGCCTGGTGCCAAGTATGTGTGGGTGCTGCCGTTTGCGTCTGCATGTGCGGACGTCTTCCCCCTTTTTTAAATCTCTTCTCATGCCTCAGGCATGCGTATCACCACGCCTGTTGTCACTCTGGCCGGCCCGCCGGAGATGCGCTCTCCCGATTTTACAGGATCTTCATCGTTTTATCGTATCCTACGGTTGAAGGCTTATCTTCAACATATTTAGAAATACGGCACATTGTGCAGGTTGGAACAGACAACCTGCACAATACAGGCCTGTGTGTAGTCTGCGGACATTAACAACAAAATCAATATCCAGATAAGAAACTGTTTAGCATTAATCCAAACAATACACACACACACACACGCACACACATCCCTTTTCTTTGACCCCAATTATGCAGCTCTCATTCCACCCCATGCTGATATGGTAATACAACGTAGTTTTCTTTCTTCTTCTTGAAATAGGATTCCTCTCGCCCTTCTGCCAGCAGACAAAGTTGAGAGAAGGGAGGCAGCGCCTGCCGATGAGCCCATTACGTTTGTTTCTGTCTGTCAGGCTTCCCCCTGACAGCCGAGCCAGGCTTAATGGGGTCGGCAGCGCGTTGAAGAGCAGAATCCCGGTGTGCAGATACCGTTCCCCTCTCAGCAGTTTCCCCCTCTCCGTCTTTAACCTACTTTCCTTCCAACTTTTTTTTTCCCACACACCTTGATCGAAATCCAGGGAAACTCAAACTATTTTTGAAAAACAAAGAACTATTAATATTTCATAGCTATAGCTGCTCATCCGGCTGCATCAGCGTATCCGTTGCAAGCTTTTCCCGGCAAGTGCATATTGATTGGTATCGGAGCCAAGACTCTTTTTGTTGTTTTGTTTTTCTGAATCTGTGAAGCGATGGAGGCTCCCTAGAGAAGAGTGTTTGCACCTAGCACAGTTTTCAACAGCTTTGATTTATTAAAGCTGACACCATATTCCTTTTCTGGTCTTGGGGGTTTTACTTTATTTTTTAAATCAATTAAAAAGTCAGTCAACATAAATCTCTCGTTAATCAAGATCATTATTGATGAAGTCATTTGCCAAAAATGCAGTACACTTGCTTGTTTCAGCATCTCAAATGTGAGGAGCTGCAGTTTTGGGGATTTGGATTTTTATGAGCACTTTTCACTATTTTCTGACATTTTATAGACCCAACTTTCCTAAAAACAACCTAACAAAGAACCAACAATGTAAATATGCTCTAATTTACAACTTAAAGTAGGTCTCTTTTTGAGTTGACATCTAATGAACAGCTGATCAATGCATTTAGTTTAATTCTGCTTTGTTAATGTCCGTGTTTGTTTTTTTTGTTTAGCTTGCAGTCGTCTTCTTTGCTGCCTTTGTGTCTTCTTTGTGTGTTACAGCCACCAACCTTCTCTCAACACAGTAATGTAAACGAGTGGGAGCAATGTGTGCAAACAAACGGGGAAACAACAGATGTTGCTCCATAGCACTGCTAGGGATAATATTTATACATTAATTTAATAAGTGTGTTTACTGTTTCTATGTGCAATGGTTTGTTCAGCGCGTCAGTTTAACATTCACCCCTTTCGTCACCTCAGTCTGAAGAGTTTTGTCATAACAACATTCCCATCCTGTGTTCCCCCTCTCGTTGTTTGTTTCCCCTTTTATCTGTAACTCTCCCTTTCAACCGCTCTCACTTTGAAGGGCCCTCAGTGGGAGTTTGGATAGCATCTGCCCCGCTTATCTATTTGAAACGCCACTCAGTCTGTGCAGAACATTCCCGTTTGCCTCGGCCCTCGTATGACTCAATGAAAAGCACGACCTCAGTGAACTCTATTGATTTGGACAGACAGACACAACTTCAGAAGTATTTTTGTTGCAACTTGCCTACGTCACGCCTGAATGTGTGTGTGTCTGTGCGTGTCTGTTTAGATATGAGTGTTGAGAGGCAGGGCTGCAGTATGTGTGTGTGATGTAGGTCACGGTGCCGTCCCTGTTTGAATAGTACAGTATTTTACAGTACAGTTTACCCTCTATCTCGCCTGTCGTCCTGTGGCATGTGAAAACACCGTATCTGTGTGTGCTGGGACCTTTCCAGGAAGTCGCTTTCTCTCTAAACACACAAACTCGCACCGAATGCCGGCGTTCATCGCAAATGAAACCATCAACCGCGTGCCACAGCTCTGCCGTTTCTCCACCAAAGCCTGTAACATCGCTGTAGACGGAGTGTGATGGAAGTTGGCACGCCGCCTCTCAGCCCACAGCCGTAAGCTTGGCATGGAGGCAGTGAGCCGTCTGTGAACATTACTTGATGGATTGTTTGAGGTGGATGTTGGGGGATTACTCTGCTGGTGTTTCCAACCCATCTGCTGCCTTTTTCTTCTTTTTTCTTTTACACTGATATAACAAATTGTCCATAAATAACTTCAAACTTAAAAAAAACATCAGTCATCATTTTTGTCGATTTCTTTTTCCAAGCATAAAAACATAATAAGAATAAAAGAAGCTGCGATTTATATATCAAACACCTCTGTGGAAATGAGGTGCGATGGATCGGTCTCCAGTCTCGGCGGCTCAAATTGAGGTGAAGAGGTGAAGTTTCAGCCGCAGTGAGGCATTTTGACAGATACGATAAGGTAGAAAGCCGGTCATGGGGCAGCAGCTGCTTCTCCCGGAGCTCACCAACATTGAATTAACGGCTGAAGGGAAAGCCACTGGGCCCTGACCTCTAATACAGTGTCTCCATTCAATTCCCCAAAGGAGCCAACCTGGAGAAATACAAAAATAAAAGAAGTATGATAGACTAGTAACAATAACACTGGAGTAACGTGTCATTGTCTCACCATCCCTTGCTGGCTTAACAAGTTGGGGAAAACAGTCTGACCCAAACTTATTTTTAATATAAAATGGGCTCACATGGACATCTAGATCCTAAAGTATTAAGTGCATCCATACGAAAGGTCCACAAGGACACAAGCAAGAAAAAGGTGTCCTATTGGACAGCAGAGATGGCTGACTGTAAAACCCTTTGCTCTCAGGGTTCACTCCAGCCTCCTTACCAATGCAGTGACTTGTCATACAGACCATGTCTGTGTTTGGGCCTTCAAGGGTCTTCAAGTCTGTGCTTGTGTCCTGATGTGTGGGAACATTTAATGGTTGTTGTGTTTGCCTTCGGTGCATCTCACTGCCGTGTCCTTCCTTGGGGGTATTTATTCCATGCAGCGGCTCAGG
Source organism: Taurulus bubalis (assembly GCF_910589615.1). Classification (NCBI taxonomy): domain Eukaryota; kingdom Metazoa; phylum Chordata; class Actinopteri; order Perciformes; family Cottidae; genus Taurulus; species Taurulus bubalis. Next base: position 18,748,774 of record NC_136602.1, read on the forward strand.
TGCTCAGGCCTTCAGCACTGAATTTTGACTCAACACAAGAAGAGTGATGTTTTTGTTTTATCTGCGTGGGAGGTGTTTAGTTAACAGATATCTCTATGTTTATACTTCATGTTTTTAAGTGCAAAAACACTCAAGACATGCCTCTTTTTATTGTTGGCACAGTATGTGAATCCACAATGCAAATGGATAGGTAACGTTGATTTATATTTCGGTATCTTACTCGAGCGGACATTACCCGCAGAGGTCCACACCTTTTAGTTTTTGGTTCTCTAGTCTCCATTTATATCATTTCTTTTCCGCCCTGTCTGTAAAAATGTACAGCAAGGGGGCATTTAAAGCGAGATTATTTGTCCATGTCCCAACCTGCCTGTCCAGAGCCACTCTAGCTGCGTCATTGTGTTCGACTAGCCCTTCTGCCTCTTTTCCTTCCTGCCAGTCAGCTTGAGACACCTGCAGCTGAGACAAAGGTGAGTCTGATTAAGAGCTGACCGGCAGGACGGGAGCAGTGGGATGAGGAGGGTCAAAGATGGAGGAATTACCTTGGCTCATCTTCAACAGGCTCCTTGATTTAACATTATTGAAAGATCCCGTTTTTTACTTGGCTCCAGTTCCCTTCCACACACACACACACCGTTACGCAGGTGTAGGTATGCTTAATTGACTCTAGCAGTGGACCGTCCCTTAAGATAACAAACTTTGACCTCTGGTATGATAACATTGTGTTGCACAGGGGCACACGAGGGCCTTGACAAACTATTGAGATGGTTATTGATGAGTAGTTCATTGTGGTGGTTGTTCGAACAAGAAGGCCCGGGTGGAGCAGCTGCTGAGTTTAAATTGCAAGATGCCGGTTAGACTCCTTCCCTTTTTTCCAGGATTTGTTCTCCGATGAGCAACAATCGTGAGTGCGGCTCGTCATGAAAAGATTCTTTCTTTTTTGTGTGACCTTGCAAAGAAAACGTTTGTCTTTCTTGTCAAGTCTATTTAGAATGAATGCAAGAAGATTAATTGGTTAGCTCGTAATTCTTTCCACATACTTCAGCAGTGTTGTCACAGACATGTCCTTTCAAGTTCCAGTTGTTCCGTGATTGGCATGTAGAAATAGGAATGAGCTCGTAACTGTGTAGCATACCCGGCGCGGTCCTCATCCAGCCGTAGTCCAAGTCGCACTCTTGTCCTTTTTCTGCACAGAGATGTGGGGAAATGGAGCAGAAAACCCTGACCCTCTCGCAAGAAGCATCTCAAGGGGGAAATAAAAGATTTAAGCGTGCGCGAGGATGTGTGAGTGCAACACTTCACGTCATGTTGGAGAGAGGCTGATCTGATGGCACATGACTCTGAGGCTCGTGTGTGTGTCTCTCACACACACACACACACACAATAGACACTATTGGATCACCCACTCGCGTCACAGCCTCACTAACGGGGGGAAAAGGTATTTTTTCAGCGTTGAGTCTGATCATTTTACGACAAATTAAATCACAGCTCGCCAGTATTGTCTAAACATCACATTCCTCCACCAGGCTAAGTGGTTGCTATGGCATCCACTTAATGAACGGAAAAAGGCAGTAAAATGTTAACAGCGCCCCCATTCTTACCCTCTGTCATTTACTCTCCCTCTTTTTTCCCCCTCTCCCCTTCCAGTTCTGTCCATCCAGGCCGCTGCCATGCAGTTCACGAAGGAGCCCAAGTCCCAGGATGCATTGCACGGCCGCAGCGCCATGCTGCGCTGCGAGGTCAGCGACCCGGCCGACATCAGCTACGGCTGGCTCCACGACGGGCAGAGTCTGCAAGACAGCGAGAGGCGCTTCCGGGAGGGCAGCAACCTCAAGTTCACCGCTGTGGATCGGCGGCTGGACGCGGGCAACTTTGTGTGCGTCGCGGAGAACGAGGCCACGGGAATGTTGCTCCACTCAACCAACGCCTCCTTCAATATCAAGTGTGAGTGTTTCATTTTGTTTTTTAAAGAAAGGGAAAAAACCCTCATGGGTGAAAATTGCCAGCTGACAGGGTTTCATAATGGCAACAAGGGCCAGCATCCAGTTTCTGGATTAAAAAAAAAAAGCTAAACAAAAGTCACAGTATAAGATGACAGGTAGTATGAGCTGGAGGAATGTTTCCACCTTGTTGCCTTGTTCTTTGTGGCTTCCTCTCCCTCTCTCCAAAGGAAACTGGATACCTACGCCACGGAGCATGTGTTTCTTGTTGCTTGTTTCTTTTTCTTTTTTTCTCTCCCGTTGGGTAACACTCTTTTCCCCATATATACTATCAAAAGGCTTTTGTCTGGAAAATGACTGAGGAGTGTAATTTGCCACTTTTCTAGCTCTATAATTATTTAGGTTTACATTAACGCTGCCCTCCTCACTACGGCTTTTTATTTTGTGTCAGGCGTTTCGCTCCTCACTTACTTTTTCGTCCCATTAAGAGGAGGCACACTAGTATAAACATGTTGTTGTTCAGCGCCCCGAACCAAACCTCACCGAACCTCTTTAAGTTTCAGAAGTAGCCATGGGAATTCTGCACAGCGCTGTGCCTTGTTCGCGTATTGTGGAAAGCCCTCAGGTACCAGTTGTTACTCAAAAGTCTTTGTGTCTTACAAACACAGAGAGAGAGTTTGCACTGATGGTAGTAGAAAACAAAAACCAAAGCAGAGAGAAAAATGGCCCCATCTGGAAAATGTTGTCCCCTCTCGCTACATTCTGCCGGAGGTTTCTCTTTGCGGTGATGTTGCTCGTTCGAAGGCTGATTACAAGAACAGATGAGTCCAGACCTCCTGGTAGCAAACTGAGAGGCCGACCAAAAGGGACAGGCTGAGGTTTAACCCCCGACTCGGTGATGTGCCGCCACTGGTGGATTGTTTGTGGGCCCGCGCGGAAACGATCCGGGTTTTAGCCACATGGAGCAAAGAGAAAGCGCATCAGTTTTCCCCTCGACCTTGTCTGATCTGAAGGCAACTGCTTTCATGTGTTGCAATTGCACATGATGTAGTGTGTCAATAAAGTTCAACTGACACACTCCCACAGATTAAAAAGGGAAGAAAACAAGTCAGACGCGTAGCACCAGTTCTTAAGAGATGCCTTCGTGACCCAGAATACACTTTATTCTCTGCCAGGTTACAAATATTCCCACGCATTTGGAAAAGACAGGCATGTTTTTATTGGAAGGCAGGTAGTTTATTCATTTAAAATATATATATTTTATTCTCGATGAACAGATTTAATTATGGAAATATGTATGGGCCCATGTGGTAATACATGAAAGACTGGTAGTAGATTTTATGATAATTTCAGATGTGACATTTAAAGAGAAATAAATGCAAATAAGGTGCAACTTGATCTCTGTCCTTGTGGCGAGATCTGGGCCGAGTTCAAGACACACACACATAAAGCATCTGACTTGTCTATTGACATTTAGAAGAGGTTGCATGTTAAATCTCCATTGCGACTATCAATATTTTGATATTAACAAAGTTTAATAATAAGCTCCTCAATAAGTTTACCAGTATTTTTGCAGGTGTTAATGAGCGTGCGTGTTTGAATGCATGGGTTCGCCATCTGCCTCCGATGGTGTTTATAGGGCATCGCATCAAGTCGCCTTTTGAGGAGGACTTTTGAACCGAGCTATGCCTGCAGAGGCTTTTAGCGAGTTCACCGCAGACCTGCAGTACATTAAGCAGATACAAGCCGCGGGCGCACAGCAGAGAGGTAGATATTAATGGATGTAGTGCAGTACATTCTGCTTGAAAGTGTCCGATCGATAGCTTTGTGTCGGTTTGATAAGAGTACATCGACGGGAGTGGACTCCCCTGGCATGACTTCGGATAAGAAACCACCTCCAGTACAGCTCCTGTCCGCCGCTAAAGGAGCAGTAACAAGATAATTTACAGCACGGCGCATACTTTCCTAAATCAAACACACAAGGTGAGGTATCATGCGGCAATCAATCATCCTTAATAACTTCTGTGTGCTGTGCGCCTCAACACATTTGTCTCTCTCTCTCTCTGTCAGAACACGCAGGTCGGCCGGCCGTCTCCGGATCACTTTAGGTGGACCAGGCCGTGTTGTGACGGATGTTCTCATATTTCCCCAACATGCATTTAACGGGCGATAAAGCCGCGCACAGCTTCCAAGCGAAGACCCCCTCTGGCGTTAACCCTGCATGTGCGCCCAGTCATGCGTGTGCTAGTTTGCGTGCGTAGTAGTAAATGTGGGTTGTGGGGGTGGTTCCATATGTACAGTACATAGACTGTACTGGAGTGCAAAGACTGTATGGAGTGGATCGCTTCCCCTCCCCCTCCTGCCCTCTGCAGAGAGAGAGAGAGAGTTAATTTATCTTGCTCTCAATGGTGGGTGGGCAAATCCTGCCAGTTGAGAGTTATTCAGAGTAATTATCCCCCCTCTGTTTTCACTAATAGAGGTTTTAGCCCCCCACCCCATTCACCCTTATATGTCATGCCCCGGTCACTGGGTCTCCACGGCGAGACCGCGTCCTGCAGAGGCGTCAGGCTCAGCCCTCGCTATTGTCAGCGTGTTTGTTGGTCCTGGAGGCGACGCTTCGCTTGACTCTTGGTAACGAGATGCGGACAGACAGTCTTTTTGAAAATCAGGCACTGTAGGAAGAAGGAAAACATAATGTAGAAACGCAGGCACATATCTCCCACCCCCCTCTCAAATCACAGATCCACTTGCGCACACATGAGCGAACACACACACACACACGCGTGCGCCATCTCGGTTTAATCGAGTGTGTCCTTAACCCACATTCGTTTCAGCGGATGCATTTTAGAGCATCCTTATTGATCTTAAGTGCAGCTTCACTCTGTCAAATCCTGTCATAATTCCTGCAACTTTTTTTTTCTTCTTTTCTCGATAAAATGCAGCTCCTCGTGTTTTAATGACCCGGGCTCCATCCGTCAGCTTCTCCCCTGCAGTGTCACGTTGCCCCAGTCCCTCTCCCCCACATTCTCCTTCCTCTTTCAGCAGCATCTCTCTGAGTTGCCAGTTTGCTGCCTGGCCTGTTGACCCCTGTCAGCCACAGCTGATAAAATCTGACACCTCGTCTCTAAAGCAGCGAGCTGACTCCCGTCACGCTTTCCCCAGGACTGCACCAGGGCACACAGTTAACAATAGTAAGCCACTCTGCCACATGTTTTGGTTATTTCCACAACCATATGGTGCTGTCAGTTAAATCTCTATCCCCCAACACTCCCCTGGATAACACGATACACCTTGCCTCTGTCGCAGAAAACCCTTCTCCATGGCAACGAATCCGCTCATTGAGTGGAACAAGACAAACACGCAGTTGCCTTTTGGCACAGTGAGGAATGAATGAATGAATGGCCCAAGCATCTGCCTTGACAATATCCTCACAATTCATCTGTTATCGTCCCCGTGTTGATGGGGCTTCCTGTTCTGCCTCCAACATAATAATTAAACGCCCCTAATTATGGCGTTAGCTGCCAGGCCTGCTCCAACACTTAGTCATGCATTCTGGGAGGGATTACGGAGAAGTATTTCCCTCTAACAGGTTATGAAAGAGCGCCTTCTGTTTGTCGGGTGGACAGCTGGAGAAACCTGAACCGTGAATGGAGCTCTGAGCGGAGTAAAGGGGGTTATAATGTGTCACGGCGAGAAAATCCAGGCCAAAGTCGAAATTAAATAATACCATTAATTGGAGAACAGAAACTTTAGACAGTCACACGGCTGTGCGTTGTAGTGCAGCGCTCATTGTTCCAATGATTGTCAGGTCAAGCAGTGATTATTTTCTTCACCATGGTTTCCCTTAGTGCTCACTTGGTCCTCAGGCTACCTACCCAGCTATCCTGGCTCAGAGTTCACACTCATAGAGCTGGAATGTATGTGGAATTTCTTACAAATGTAAAAAAAAAAATGTATCAGAGGGGTTTTCCCAAGAAAGACATACCTGACACCGACAGGTTGAAATCTGTAGGTTGAAGCACCATTTTTTTTATTTCAATTGCCAATAGACGGCAAAAAACGCATATAGACTCATGAAAGAAGCACAGCATGTGACTTTAAAATTCAGCCGTGTCTTGTTTTGACACCACCTGATAATGGCGGCATGCACCTGTTACGCCAGGCAGGTTGAAACTAATTCTTTATGTAATTTGCTAATATCGGTCATTCTGCAGATGATACTTGTTGTTCTGTCAAACCCTCCTCATCGGTGACTCACGGTTTCCCCGTCTGTTTTTTTGGCGGGCCCGCTATGCTTCCAGCGCACTAATAATACGTCTGCCTGAGTGTCTGGCCCCAGGTCCCCATAGCCGGGATGGCCTTCATCACCTCCTCCTCCTCCACAGCTACTGGAGCTGTTGACGAGAACAGAGACGCCCAACCAATCAGGATCCTCTGCAGAATTCTCAAAAGTCAATTGGGTGCATTTGTACGCATGCATTCATGCTTGGGGGCCACAGCACCATAACACAAGCGCACACATTTAATCCAATGCAGCGTGATGTGCACACACTCGCTGTTTGTTGGGCCATTTGTGTTAGGAGGGAGTTAATGAGCTACTGTAGAGATGGTTACCCATGATCCCCCAGGGTGCAGGGCAATACCAGGATCCTTTGTAATTCATTGTGACAGGTCTTCCTCGAGCGCCCCCTCCGACCTCACAGCGGTGATTCTCCCCCCGCCTGCCTTCTCAGGTGGAGGCTCATGCCATGCATATTTCATGGATGATCGAAAAACAACGGCCGAGATGCAGCGGCAGTATTTAACCACGAGCGATAGGAATGAAGCTCAGCATGATGGAGCGATTTACGACCTACATCCACTCCAAAAACCCTCACGGACTCGTGCATAAACCAGGGCAGCCCAAAAGACGCTCTGTCAGCGACCTCGCCGGGTGTGCAGTTACTGTGTGTCACGCAGCCACGGCTTATTTATCATCATGTAAATAACCATTAGCCCTGGTTCCCATTCAGTGTGAACATTAAGTGTTTGTATAGTCAACACACTCGGCAGGGGAAGGGGAGTTCCAGCAGGGCCGACGCTGGAGTGCAGACGAATATAAGGCGCCTCCACGACTCATGAATAACTTAAATATTTCCCCACTCCTCCAGTAGACTTTAGTGTGCATGTCGTGCTGCAGTGGGGGATTCTGAATCGATTCACGACTTCCCAAGAAATCGATTTATTAAATCTTTTTACAAAAGACCCGGATAATAAATAAATAAAGCACTTAGCCCTAAACCTACTAATTTGAATGATGTAACAGTACAATTTATAGGTCAAATAAATGAGATTGGGACATACCAAAACCTTTTTGTGTTTTATTTGTGTAAGTTTAGCATGAATACATTTACAATGTAGCCTTTGTGTGTTTACAGTATTGCAATCAGTTGATATAACATTTCCAAAAACAAAGACTTTCCTGACATAATTTAGCACGCCGCCTTGAAACGGGCACCGCCGACTGGAGTAGACCTTGAAGTTGCCAACCCTGTATACCGTATCCAGAACTGATTCTCAAAGAATTTCAAAGAAATTTAATCTTGAAATACTGTAAGACTCACACCCCTACTCGGCAGCAGGTGGAGGTTTCATCAACAAAAAAGAAAGCGTCTCCGTCAAATCAAAAAGGGCATTTTTTCATGGCTGGCCCTGAACCTCTGACCACGCCACAGAGGCTTAGTGCACAGCAGCCACCACGGCCCTTTCTTTTTATTGGAGGGATGAAATGCCTCAGTTCATCATGAGATATATCTACTAGTCTCCCTCGGAGACTGAAAAAATGATTGTGTTGCCATCCTCTAAGGAGAATGTAGGAATGATTTGCTGCTGTGATGATTTCTTGACATGCTTGAAGCTGATATATATTTCCCAGTGTACTGGGTCAAACCCTTAATGGTAAAACCACACTGTTGTCATTTCTCACTGCGACATGATGCGTTTAAAGGACGGCTGTGGATCATTTTCCCTGACATGTGTTTCTTTCATTTATTCTCTTGTTCATCTGTCACTCAAGACGCCATCGATCGGTTTTCATGTTACTAGCGAGAGCGATGCTGCTCATCACTTTGTTCTGGCATATGCTCTTCCCATGGTAGTAATAGTAGTAATAATAATACGGTCAACCCACCTGATCAGGCTTGAAGACATTTTGAAAGTATGCACTGCTCCTGCATTTAAAGAATCAGAACTGCATGGTTCACTGTTGCCCTGTTGTTCATTCCCCTTTCGCCTGATTTTCATGGGCTGCTCTGTCAGCAGTGTGGTCCTTTTTTAACAGAGTAAGCCAATGAACTGTCCATTAAATGTCCATAAAAAAGCGCAGTAAAGGCCCAGCTCGCTGTTTCTGAGCGCAGGACAGCGCTGTGCCGATGTAAGCTGACCCAGCGCTGTGGTAGCTCCCTGCTTTGCGTCCGCGTATGAGTCAGTCAGACTCTGCCCTCGTCCCCGCTGCACCCATTAGCGTCTCAGTGCGTCCCAGCGAGGACAGATGACAGGACGACCACTTAACTCAATTTTCCCTCCTGTCCTTCTCCTCTCTTATTACTCCTTCTCCTCCTGGCTCACATATTCCTTGTTTTTCTTCCCCCACAGGGTTAGAAAGTGGTGGTGTGACTTTGAAGGAGCCCGCCTCAGAAGGGGAGATCGAGAGCTCGGCGCCGGTCACGTTGCGCTGTCATATTGATGGACACCCACGGTGAGTCTCCTCCCGCTGTCACCTCAAGTTCAGAGCTCAAAGGGTTAAAGATCACGTTGAGGACTGTACTGAAGAACACTCCTCTTCTGTCCATGTTGGCCTCTCATGCCCCAATGTTCTTTGTCTCTATTCATCTTCTTTCCCCCTCTACTCACCTTTTCTATCACACGCCTCGTCCCCACCTTTCTCCTCTCCTAAACCTCTCTCGTGCCTATTTGCCTCTCCCTCAGGCCGACGTGCCAGTGGTTCAAGGACGGGGTGAAGCTGACAGAGAAGAGCCACCAGATCAACAACAAGGAGAGGACGCTCACCTTTACGAGTGCCAGTCCGGACGACAACGGCCTGTACTACTGCTGTGCCAAGAATGCAGCCGGGCACGTCTGCAGCAACAGCAACTTCACCCTCAACATTATAGGTGTGTGTGTGTATGTTTTATTTTAATGTTTTAAATGACGTGAAATGAAGTGTGTTGTTCTACTGCGTCATAGTTTTTTTTTTTGTTTTTAACACTTTTCTGCCACTCTTAGAAGTGCTTGTAGAGTAATTGTTAATTTCATCGTTGATTAATTCAGCTGTTATTTTCTGGATCACTTCTCCAGCGGGACACATTTTGCCTGTAAAAATGTCAACTAGTGTCAAAAATGCTCGTCAGAATTTCCAGTAGCCCAAGGTGACTTTTTGTGACATTATATACGTTAAAACCTTTTAATTGACGTTTTAAGAACAAGACAAGTCATTCCACATCGCCACACCTGCCAGGAAGTGTGGCGGTGGTGAGGAGGATGTGTATATATACTAATGGACATTAGTGTTGAGAGAACAGGAAGAGAAAGTGATGGGAGTCCCTGATGTGATTACCAGAGAGTGTTAGCACCTTCCTCCTCCGCCGCCCACGCAGACAGAAAGAACATCATAAACATCTACAAGGTGAACAATAACATCAGCTCCCTCGGCGGCGGCGGCGGCGCTCTGTAGGTCCGACTGTGTTACTGTAGCGTTCACACACAGCTCGCTATACTGTGTTGTAAAGGGCTATTATTCGTTTGTCCGCAGGCTCTCATGACGTACGCGCTCCTATTATTATTATTATCCCTATTATCCCCTCAGTTCACCACTGAGTAAGTAGATTACATATAGCAAGCACATCTGTGCGTGAAACCTGATGCCCCGTTCCACTCGAATTAGTCACCTGCAACACACACACACACACACACACACACACACATATAGAGGCACGCTAGCTTAGCACCTGTGTCGAGGAAGAATGGATAATTGTTGAGTTTCCAGTTACCATGTTGCCGCCCTCCACTCCTCTATAGGGCTTCACAAGAAGGTAAGGCTGACAGGTTTTCAATGCACGGTCACAGCTCTTTAGGATGAGGTCTTCCCTGCGACTTCCTGGGTGGGCCGGGTGTGAACGCCTTTTCTGTTTCTTCACACCAACCAGGGGCCATATACTAATACCGTTATTGGCACCATAGCTCCATTAGCTGTTCAGATTTGAAAGACTCACACGTGTAAACCCGGGATTAACGGTTCTTTTCGTGTTCCTGTTTCTTTATTGAGCTTCAGCTTTGTATTTGGAGTTTAACAATGTGCTGAAGTCTGTGAGGTATTTTTTATTTTTTTACTTATGTAGCAAATCTCTATTTTTGGCAGGTCAGAGCAGCCTTGTCCAGTGTTAGAGGGCAGCTGGGAGGGTCGAATAGGTCATAACAATGTGAATAGAAGGAACATACTGGGAAATCCAGCGACAACCATTGTAAGAAATACAATAGGACCAGCCTAAATATATTTGTCCAATTAAATTGATCATTCAGGTACAGATTTGTCTTTTTTCCATAATAGTCGACCCCACTTGAGTCCCTCTAACCCCAATTTCTTGCAGAGAGAGATGATTCTATTCTCCAGGTGGTTATAAAAAGAAAAAAGGAGGAGATGATGGTCCAGATAGCCTTCAGGGTCTGTTCACTGACCTCATTAAGTCTCCCCGGGGCCCCTGAGGTGTTGACACACACCGTCACCTGAAGGCCGCTTGCTCACCAGCCCCACGCTGCTGTTGGCGGCTTTTAATAAAGATCGGAATAGATCAGTCCGACGCACAGCATCCGCCTGGACGGTCTGATGCCTGGCCGATGTAATCACGCAGATGTTTGTCTCCCTCTACTAAACAGATAAGAGTTTCCCGCGGCCGGTGGTCACTCCCGAGGACCAGGTGGTGTTGAAGAACGAGGAGGCCTCGCTCCACTGCCAGTTCACCGCCGTGCCGCCCCCCACGTTGGAGTGGTACCACGAAAGCGAGCTGCTGGCAAACAAGTCTCGGTATGTTGGGAGCTAAATCCCCCCCTTTCTGCAACACAATGTTCTTTCCCCTCATACGCCACAGACTCTCAACCCACTCCCTCAACACGGGCCCCACTCCTCACTTACCGTTATGTAAGCTGCAGCCACAGTCGGATATTCCTTTGAACCCAATGAGGCGTGGACCCTTGCGTTGGGCTCTCGGCTCTCTGCGTGCCGTTGCGACTCGCTTTCAAGATGAATTGCACATTAAGGGATATTATTCCTGGAGCAAAGCGCTGTAAAGTTCCTCTGCCATCTACTATACATCACTTGAACACCCTCCAGCCTATCACAAAGGACTTTTCAGCCCTCAAGCGACAGGCAGCTTCCCAGCATGTCTCCTATAAGCACACTAGATAATAACCAATTTCTATACCAAGTGCCAAGCATACCCTCAGGGCTCATACATGGACACGATGTCGGCACGCTGTTCCACACGGGGAGCAAGAGCCTGGTTTCGATTGTAAAGTGTTCGGTGAGGGGGGAGAGAGAAGGACTTCAGCATCAACAGTTGGTCACTTGTGTAATGAGCTCGTCAGAGGCGGGTTTGGTCACCTAGGCAGTGATTACTCAGCACCGGGATTACAAACGAGTGTGACTATAAAAGCACAGGTGCAGAATGTTTCATTAAAACCCTGGCCTCTTTGTGGTGGAGGTATTCCAAGGTTGCCTTTGTGTTTGTTTATTGATCTGGGCTGATATAATGCCAGAGGAATGCAGCGCTCTGCAGGAGATATCATCTGTTTTGCACCTGCACTGTTTTGACAACCTCCTCCCTCCCTCTAGATTGTGTGAATATTTGATGTAGATTGTTTTTCACACGTGTGAAACAAACAAAAAAAAACATACCAGAGTAAGCTCAAGGCTATTTTAGCAGACAGAAATAATTCTGCCTCGTGGGTCAGACCAAGTCAGGAGGGAAAAACAAGGAACCATCCCAATTCTTTCTGCGCATATAGCTATTATATATATATATATATATATATATATATATTTATATTTATATTTTGTGGTTATTTTAGAGTATTCTCAGAGCGAGGTACAGACTCGCAGGCACAAGCTCCCGAAGCTCACTTGCCTCCCACTATTGAAAAGAGAAGAAGGGATAGCACAGAAATATCAGCCCTCCTGAGAGAATCCGATGCAGAACCAGACGTCCTGGATGGATCCTGCTTTTGGAAAACTCTTCTCCAGTAATTACACAGCATCCAAACTGTATCCAGCGGCACGTATTCCCCTTTGCATTTTCCCTTTTCCCACGGGCTTTATAATGACTTTGTCTTCTACTGTGATGAGTTGTCCGGTCTGCTGAGCTCAGTTCGGTGTGCTGTGAGGGATGTACGGCTCCTTATCTTTCAGTCTTGAAGCTGGCTTAAGGTCAGCCTTTAATTACTTCTCATCCCGTCCATCACTGGCTCCGATACTCCCTTCAGCCTGCCAGAGGCCGGGGGGCGTCCATCAGTCCTGCTCTTTTAAAAAGCATTTTTATGGATTAAAATGCGTTTCGTCTTTGGCGGACAAGTTCTTAGCATTTACTTGAACCAATTTGCAGCAGCAGATTGTGTTTAGGGAATCGGGGCGATTGAGATGGCATCAGATAACATGCCAAGAACGGAAAAAAGTAGACCTATGCCAAAGTAGTCTTTCGTTATTGTGCCATCCTGTGTGGCAGAGCATCTCCAGCTGGTGCTCTCAGCCGACCGGAACAAACGCACAGAGTTATTTTCAGATGCCATCTGAGCGTGGGAGTTGCACCTGTGCAGAAAGCATTTCTGTGACATGCGCTGCTGTTAATGCGCTCTTGTGTACAAACAATGTGACACCTTTTTTTTTTTCCCAAGACGGTATGAATGAGCAGATGTTGAATGACATGTTTTGATTCGTCTCTTCTCCGCAGTGTGTTCCTCTTATCCAACGGCACGCTGCTGATCACCCAGGTCAAGCCCAGGAACACGGGGACCTACAAGTGTGTCGGCCGCGGCCTCAGAGGGCCCCCTGTTACACTGGAGGCCTCCCTCCTCATAGCTGGTACACACACACACACACACACACACACACACACACACACACACACACGCGCACATTTGCCGTTGTTGGACTGGTGAGAGATAAACACCTGTGATTCTGTAATCTGAGAGTGAGGGGGGGGCATTTGGATTACATATTTCTCCGCCCTCCGTCTCATTCGGCTCTCCCCTCCCTCCTTCGTCTGGTTCTTTCACTTAGAGCCAGATCTCTCCGATGATAATCACATTCCCTTATTGACATCCGGTCCAGCTGTATCCACTACACACGCCGGGGCATTTTTCCCCTGCTTCGTCTCCATATTATTTCCTCCTCCAGTCTAGCCGTGTGCCAAATTTATTTATCACAACAAGAGAGTGTAACGGCACCTGGCTGAGCGAGCAGCAAACGCAGCATTAGGCCGCGCACCAGTATGACTCAAACGGGTTAACGAGCAGTGTAATTATGAGCTTGTGAAACGTCATTAGATCTGCTTCTGTGATTTTCAACCAACATCAGTGGAAATGACTACTTCCAAATGAGTATGTGTGTTAAACCCCTTTTTAAAATGAAAACAAAGTAGCAGAACTATAATATAATGTTGGGGTTGTGCACAAATATCAGGTTCTCCTACACGCAGGGAAAACAATGTAGCGTACAAGTCCAGACACATAAAGTTGTTAATATTGCACACAACAGCGCCTGCTCTTTCCCAGGAACCATCGCTCCAAAGAGAATTTAATCAAAGAAAATGAGAGCAAAAGCGTAAAGCAGGAGCAATCTGTAGTATCCTCTCCTTTTGCTAATCTGTCCGCATTTGGAAATGCAAGTGCATGCAAGTCAAATATTTTGTACAAGCTTAGGGCTGGAATTTCTATGCGATTCAGAGTCCCGAACACTTTATTCCCCTCCATCAGCCCCCTTTTCCCCAAGGGTTTTGGATTAAGGAGGTACGACTGTATCTGCAGTTTTAACCCAGTGAACCACAGCTCCAGTTAAATACCGTAATTCACTTAATCTGATGGTAATCCCTGCAGGCATTATAGGGGATTGTGTCACAGTAGAATTCCGTATTTAGGGACAAGTTTAAACAGTCACTCTATCGTAGCTCAACCTAATTTATTTCTCACCGCCCCTCCCCCCACCCCAGCTCAACTTCCCTTTCATCCGCTGAGAAATGTGTGTTTTCTTCTGTTCTCATTAATTGATTTAGATCTTAGACTAATAGAAGGTCGTAGCCACTGACCAGCTTTCAGAGTGTTGTCGGCCAATATAGTATTAATGACTTCCATTTTGCGGGACACACACACACAGTATTAAACCACACAGTAGTGTGAGGTCTTGTGAGTCTTTGTACGACAGATCACATTCCACTTTCTGTATAGGGGCTGCCAGTTTTGATATGACCCACCTCACACGGGCCTTATTTAATTCCCACATAACCTATATACTCAGTTGGCCTGCTGTGTGCTTTGTTCTCTAATTACTGTGACCGGCACTACAAATCTGAGGACTTTTACTAACGAGACAGGATATCTGCGGACAGAACCGTGTGTAAGAATTGAACGTGCTCGGGACTGCTTGCTCTTGAAATAAAAAATCACCGACGCGTCGCTGGCTTTTAAGACAGATATTTGATTATCAGGGGCCTTGTGTAAATAGAAATCATTTAATTCTGCATTCACATTGCTTCTTCATGCAATGACAATGCCCGCTCTCTCTGCTTTCGGACCACAGAGATAGATGACATGGTGGCCAAGATGTCGAAGGTTTTCACAGCGGACACCCTGCAGCGGGTAGCCTGCCGAGCGCCACGCGGCAGACCTGAGCCCCAGGTCTGGTGGGAGAGAGGAGGTCAGCGGGTGCCCACGGAGGGCCGAGTGTACCAGGACGGCCTGGATCTGATCTTCAGTCCCACAGAGGAAGGAGACTCTGGCACCTACACCTGCGTGGCCCAGAACAGAGCCGGACGCAGGACTCAGGAGGTCACCTTCACTGTGGCCAGTGAGTCAAACGCATGAGAATAAGGAGTACAACTCCTGGGAAACTGCTTTCTAATGTTGTAGAAAGTTTAAAAAAAAGACCTTAACTTGGGCCTTTTTTATAATTATTGTTTTGTTCTTAAATGTCAGGGGCATGCTGGGAAACCCTGGACCTTCTACTAGATAAACGGGGATTAATGGTGTCTATGTCTAGGTCATGACCAATGGGCTAAGCTCATTAAGACAAGATCAGCCTGTATTGATCCCCAGAGGGGAAATTCAAATATTGTTGCCGCACGAACAATAAAAGAGAGAAGTAAAACTACAGATAAATGAAATGGAATAAGATAAATATATGATTAGTGTAAGAGTAGGAACAAATCTATACAAGAATGAAGAAGTGTAATCCTTCAAGGCACTGCCGTGTAGTGATAATGTATATTCTGTATGGGAAGTTGTGAAATGTCTGTGTTTATATAATAAGTTTTCCCTGTGTGTGTGTGTGTGTGTGTGTGTGTGTGTGTTTATCTTCACAGCTGCCCCAGTGTGGGTGACGAGTCCTCAGGACAGCCACCTCGAGGAGGGGAAGCCAGGTTACCTTCACTGTCAAGCTCAGGCCAACCCTGAACCTGAGGTCACGTGGCTCCGCAACAACATCATGATCACACCAGAGGTCGGTTAAAATACAATAACACACACAAACACCGTTATTGTGTCTTTTTCTGACATGGATTCAGCAGATGAACATTTTAACTTAAATATTAAATACACTTTAAATATCTTCCTTTTTCTTTCTTTTTTCTTCTCTAGGACTCTCGATTTAAGCTGTTCTCGAACGGCACGCTCAGGATCAACAACGTGGAGGTGTACGACGGACAGATGTACGGCTGTGAAACCAAGACTGAAGGCGGCCGACTGTCTGGGCAAGCTCGAGTTAGTGTACTTGGTAAGCAGTGAGGGAATTATGTAATATATATATATATATATATATATATATATATATATATATATATATATATATATATACAGTAGATTATTCTTAGAGCTTACACTGAGCAAATATGTTATTCCCCCGACTGAAGAATGATGTCATGAGTGAAATCACATCCAGGCAATGATGAGTAATACATTAAGACAAAATATGAAACAAATATGGTCTTGCTTGTGAATGCGCGTGCTGCAGGACACCCACAGAGGTGTAAAATATTAGCTTTTTTTTCCTAGCCTCCATTTGAACACATTATCTCCATGTTAAATTCCTATCAGCGTAGCTCCGCTGCTATAAGGTTACTGTGTTAGATGGGCTGACGTGTCGCTGCTATGTCTGGACAATCTCTCTGTTTATATGATCTCAGCCTCCGATAGACTTCAGTTGTTATGCTCCACAGATCTGCGTCTGAGCGTGTGCATTAAGCCACTTTCTCCAATGTGTCTGAACTGGCATTTTATCTGCACAAAAGAGGCTTTGACATGCCAATGTTTACCATGTGTGTAATGTGCGTGTGTGTTATGACTTGTGTTCCAGAGAAGCTGAAGTTCACCCCGACCCCCCAGCCTTCTCAGTGCCTGGAGCTGGATAACGAGATCACCATCCAGTGCTCTGCTAAAGGCAGAGAGAGCCCAACCATCCGCTGGACCAAAGCAGGTGTGCACATCGCTGGCTCGACCTTTGCTCACAAAGTCAGATAAGGACTTTAAACACCTAAATTATCTCTTTCAAAATGCAGCAGTACCCTTCATTCCTTTTTTTTTATGATAAATGCTGTTTGCATTTTCCTCGGCAATAAACACGAGTACGAGGAAGTTTAAACATCGTGGCTCATTTCCTCCATTCATCTTTGTTGCCATGATTGAGTCCATTCAACCACTTGAATTCCACATGCAGCAACAGACTCCTAACCCCACCCGTCTCTCTGTCGCCCCCTGCAGACGGAGGAGAGCTGCCGCCCCGGGTTACACAGAGGAACGGCCAGCTCCACTTCACCAAAGTCACCCGCAGCGACGCCGGCAACTACACCTGCATCGCCTCAAACCTCCCCCAGGGGGAGATCCGAGCCCTGGTGGCGCTCATTGTGGCAGGTAAACCGCTCACTCATCATCCTGCAAGACAGGGCTGCACTGCCATGTTAGTCATTAATCCACACAAAGAACACTATTTGTGGTCTCAGTACATGCGAGTCATTGATCTTTTTCATGCGGTGAACACAGCCGCATTTATTGTGTCGTCTGTGGCCTTTTTTTATTGTCCAGTAATAAATTGAATTTGGGTTTTAGAGTATAATTGAGATGTTAACCACAGCCACCACAGTCTGTAAAGGAAATGTTATGGCCGGGTTGTGGTGTAAGTGTTGTGTTAATGAATGTGTGTGTGTGTGTGTGTGTGTGTGTGTGTGTGTGTGTGTGTGTGTGTGTGTGTGTGTGTGTGTGTGTGTGTGTGTGTGCGTGCACATATAGTGTACATTCACTTTAAGGTGGTACCAGAGAATACAACGGTGTACCAAGGTTACACAGCCATCCTGCACTGCCAGGCCACCGGTGACCCCGAGCCTCACATCCACTGGATGGTCAAAGACCGGACGCTGGACATCAGTAAGAACAGAAGGTAAATAAGACCTGTGACTTTTTGATCTGCCATCAACCGTCATGAATTAAGATTACAGTTTGCGATTACAGGTTCAAAAACAGGATTGAGCCCCAATTTGATTGTTCTTTCTTTTAGTCATGAACGGAGTTACATGTGTGGTCCAGACCTTTTATGAGTCATGAACAGATGTCCTGTCTCTCCTCAGTGAGGAAAAAAAAACACATTGTCTGGTTTGACTTGACAATGCAAATGCTTTAATCTAATTTCATTTGGAAAATTCCCTGACAAAAACATGAATAACTCAAATAAATGGAATACAAAATGTATATTTGGCACACCATATTTTTAGATTTATTGGCGTTAACATTGCAGTGTAACATCTCCTCCATGTGTATTATGATATTCTGTCTCGTATATTATATTATTATATCTCGGTGACTGTCACATCTCCGCTCCGCTCGCCTACTTTGCTGACAGCTGTTTTACTAATATTATCGAACAGTTTCAACTACTAATGCCACTACTGGCATGCGTTTCTGTTTTCGCCTTCTGATTTCCAACAGTGTGAAGTTCTTCTCTTCACTCTCTTAACCCATTTTTGTGAATGAAACTTGCCCACAAACTGAGAGGAGAAGGCAACAATTTGAAGGCTGTTAATTATGCTCAAGATCAAATCTCACACACAGCCATCTGCTAGTGAAGAGGATAAAACCAGCAATTGTATGACGTGTTTGTGCTGTTAAAGAGGGTTTCAACTTGACAGCTCACACAAGAAAATAGGAGAGACTTTGGATAAGAACATGAAAAAGTTCTTGCATGCGGCCCATTGTGTAGATGAAGACATCAACCCTCACCCGTCCCTCCCTTCTTCCAGGTTCCAGAAGATGCCCAATGGCTCCTTGGTGATTTCAGACGTCACTACCGATGACACGGGCAGATACACATGTGTGGCCGGAAACAGCTGCAGCATCAAAGACCGTGTGGCTAAGCTGTATGTCGTGGGTGAGTTTAATACACACACATACGTACACAGGCTTCTTTTGTCGGGAACAAAGGTTGCACACATGATCACGAGCGAAGGATGAAGGCATTAATTAAAGCGTCGCCCTCTGCCTATCGCGCACCTCGACAGGTTAATAACACACAGCCTCATCTCTGACGCCACAGCTGTCACGGAGGTGATGGGATTGGGCAGACGTTGGATCTAATAACGCTTCACACTCTCTGGCTCCTTGTGTGCCGACTGGAGCTGAAAATGACAGCCACACACTTGCATTTGTTACCCACATCAACTCGTTATCTCCCAAAGTAGCAGAGCGGTAAGCCAGTTTAGTTCAAAGTAGGAGACCATTGAGTTTCAGCGCCCAACAAAGCCTCACCGGCAACTTGTTGAATGAAGTGACTATGTTTCAAAATAGTATCACGTTTCAAACTGTGTTAAAATTTAATGTAGGTACCTTTTTTTTTTTTTTTAGTCTATAAAACTGATATAAAGGTTTAACATTTTCTACCGTATAGTTTTTGTGTGACAGCTTCCTAAACTGATTGCATCTTGTATTTCCATTTCCTTTGAAACACAATATGTGATGCTGATCAAAGACCTGGGTGTGTTAAAGATGACACATGTACTGCGTCAGAACATTTTTAGTGAACCATATTGAATGCCTGTGCCCGACAGAAAAGCCAGTGCAGCCCTTCGATGACGACATGGACAAAGCCCCCTACAAGATGATCCAGACCATCGGCCTGTCGGTGGGCGCGGCCGTGGCTTACATCATCGTAGTGCTTGGACTCATGTTCTACTGCAAAAAGAGACGCAACGCTAAAAGACTGCAGAAAGGCCAGGACGGAGAGGAGCCGGAGATGGAGTGTCTGAACGGTATGACAAACTGTTAGGGTCAGCCCAGAAGAAGTTGTGTGTGTGTGTGTGTGTGTGTGTGTGTGTGTGTGTGTGTGTGTGTGTGTGTGTGTGTGTGTGTGTGTGTGTGTGTGTGTGTGTGTGTGTGTGTGTGTGTGTGTTTAGTTGATCCTTCAACATGGTGGTCCTCTTCAAAGTGTTGTTGAAAGGTTTAGGATATTTGCTGCCATCTTGTGTTTACCTGGGGTATTGCAGTTAACATGTAAGATCATTGTATTTGAGCTGTATTACACAGCAGACTTTGTCTCTTCAGAATTTGAGTGTGTCATGTGTAAATACTGGAAAAGAGACACAATGAAGTACACTCAACATTACTATAAATTTAAAAAAAGGGAAATGCAGCTGCTGCTTCGAGCTAGAAAAAAAACAATTAACTGTAGATGATGGAACAGCGAGTAGCACAAATATATTAAATTTTGTGGAGAACAGTAAGCTTTGACTTTATGAAGTTTGATCCGTAGTCACATTACGATTACGATACATTTGACCGTGCAACTACGAACTGCAAAAATAGCACACCACAAAGATCCAACATCCCACATTACTCTGTTCTTTTTAAACTACATCTCTGCTCCACATTTAATGCCAACTTGTTCTTCGTGAACCATCGAACGGCAACAAGCTGGTTTTCACAAGACGATGATTCACTCTGTTTGGACCCGCATCCCATTTCCAGGCCCTTCACTGCCTGTTGAGATTTGCAATAGGCCTCTGACCCTGACAGACATGTGTTGTGTTTATCAGGAGGAGCTGTTCAACAAAATGGCCACACCACCGCTGAGATCCAAGAAGAGGTGGCACTCACCAATATGGGTACCATGGCAACAACCGAGAAACGCCACAGCCACGTCAACAATGACAAGCTCCACTTTCCTCGAGCAAACCTGCAAACCATCACGACTTTGGGTTGGTTGATTGAAACTATTCTCTTTTCTACGTATTAACTGAGAATGAATGTCCTCGTGCTCTGAAATCGAAGAAAGTCGCCTGATCTTTCAACTGGACGTTAATAGATAACCTAATAAAGCAGGATGTGCAACATGTTGAGCATGTGCACTGACATTTACTCTCTCTTTGTGTGTGAATGTTTGTACAGGCAAAGGGGAGTTTGGTGAGGTGCTGCTGTGCAAAGCTAAGGGTCTGGAGGAGAGCGAGGAGGAGACGGTGGTGTTGGTGAAGAGCCTGCAGGCCAGAGATGAGCAGCTCCAGCTCGACTTCCGCCGTGAAGCCGAAATGTTCGCAAAGCTCAGCCACCCCAACGTCGTCCGCCTGTTGGGCCTGTGCAGGGAGGCAGAGCCCCACTACATGATCCTGGAGTACTACGACCTGGTAAGCGCACAATGATAGAAGTGCAAACACACACACAAACTTAAGGATTAAAGAAAAGTGACATCTTATACGTGCATCTTTTTTTTTGCTTTTATCCTACCAGGGAGACTTGAAGCAGTTCCTGAGGATTTCCAAAAGCAAAGATGACAAAGTGAAATCTCAGCCTATCAGCACCAAGACCAAAGTAAGTGTTCAAATACACGTTCTCGTTAAGGGCCAGATGAGTAGATCAGCTGGCGTATAGCTACGCTTGTGGAGTGGAAACTTGCGTGCAGAGAAAAATATTAGATTGTGTGTCAAGAGCCTAACTGTGCCTGAAGCAGCTAACCTCAAAAGACCAGGGTCAAGAAGACGAAACATGGGGAAACCTGGCTCTGTCCAAAGTTAAAGAAATCCACCAACATGTTCCAGCACCTTTTAAGCTCACGTAATAACATGCATGTTATATCTGCTTTGTTTAATCCATACAAAAGCAAAAATGTGGAAATTGGAAGTCATGGTTTCATCTCATAGTTATGTGTTGGACAATTTCTCGGTCAGTGCAGTCCAACCATGTAAACCTGGTAATTCCTTCTGCTTGTAAATGTATTCTCAAAGTCAGGGAAGTACCCTGACCGTTTTTTTTGTTTGTCTTTTGTCGGTACAGGTTTCCATCTGTGCCCAGGTGGCTCATGGGATGGAGCATCTTTCCAATCACCGCTTCGTTCACAAAGACCTAGCCGCCCGAAACTGCCTGATCAACAGTCAAAGGCGCATCAAAGTGTCGTCGCTCAGCCTCAGCAAGGACGTCTACAACAGGTCCGTTAGAAAAGGAGCTTGATTTAACAATAATCACACACTTAAATAATCAACTACAACCAATGCCATGATTTAAAATACAAAAAAATCTCTGTTCCTCTGGCTGATTTGAGTGGTTTCCCCTGTGAACATGTCTGCAGTGAGTACTACCACTACAGGCAGGCGTGGATCCCGCTGCGCTGGCTGCCGTCAGAGTCTGTGTTTGAAGACGACTTCTCCACCAAGTCAGATATGTGGGCCTTTGGAGTTTTGATGTGGGAAGTGTTCAGTCACGGGGAAATGCCGTATGCCAAACTCTCCGATGACGAGGTGCTGGAAGGTCAGTATGATGCTTTTGTCTTGAGTCCAGGTTCAGCACACAAAACGACAAGATGTCGTCGTCTTTCAAGAGTGAAGAGGCCCCTGGTGGTCATTGACATGAGATTTTTAACAGCCACACATGTCTGTGTTTCTGATTGGCTCTAAACTCCTTCTCTCTGCTGGTCCTCCAGGTCTGCAGACAGGAAAGCTGAAGCTGCCAGTTCCAGATGGATGCCCCTCCAAAATCTACAAGCTCATGGCCCGCTGCTGGGCGATAAGCCTCAAAGAGCGCCCCTCTTTCACTGAAATCGTCCACACCCTGGGAGACCTGCCCTCTGACAGCAAAGTCTGAGACGCCCCTGACCCCACATCAGAGGGACCCCCCCCTTTCCTCCAACATAAAGACCGGAATGCTGGATTATTAGTCTCAAACATTTCAGAGAAGCGGGTTGAGGAGGAAACACTTTTCTTATATGCATTTCAAACTGTGTGTGTGTGGATAAGACTTCGTCGGTACACCAGTGGGGGAAAAAAAAAAACGCAGTCGCGTTTTGTGCAAACGGCTTCTTGTGAGCAGTACCAGGAGTTTACGTCTGCCTTAACCGCAGCATGGAGGACCCCGTCTGCGGATCCACTGTGACCCTGCCTGCCTGTCTGCGACCGCTCTGTCCCAGAGACGCTTTGTTCCACAGAGCCTCACACCCTCAGTGCCTCTAGCCCTCCACACACACACACACACACACACACACACACACACACACACACACACACACGCTCACCTAGACCTCGACCTCCAACTGCTTTGTAGTATGTTACAGTGCTCTCACTTGCTCAGATCAATTGAAATTATTGGTCCCCCCCCCCCTGAAATGTAGGTTTCCTGCTCCGTCAAGTCTGAAAGAATATTGAAGGGAAAAAGTGGGACCTAATGTAACTTCAGTGGAGCGTTGAAGCTTCAACCACTTCGGAGTGTGTTGAGCGAGATGGTCTAAACTGGTCTACTTGAACGCAAAGTCCAATCAGCTGCACCGGACCGTTCAAAGAAGAAATGGAATCGGGTTTGCATGAAGGTTCGTCTGTTACGCTTGTGATTTGGGGACGTGATGAAACTTGTTGGGGGAAGAAGTCATCTGTGTTATGGTAACACTTCAGGAACATGAATAAAAAAAAAAAAAGATCAAGTTTATAGCCAAGGAACATATTTAATAGAGGATCGTGCCAGTGTGGGCTTTGTATGTTTTTATGAGTGTGTTCTGTTGTATTAACTTTTGAGGTGCTTGTTGGTTACAACGCGATCATGTTGCAGGCCTGCAGCCCGTCACTGTGTTTAACCTGCAACATCATTTCTTCAGAGGTCCAATCACAGTTTTCCTCCACGGTCCAATTATTTTGTGCAATGCTGCAAAGTGGACCATGGCACCAGGCAATGTGTACATAATGTAGAAGCCATGCACTAACTTCACTTAAAAAGAATATCCCTCTTTATCTCTATCATGTCGTGTAGTAGAACATGCAGGTGCCTGTTTATTTATGATGAAGGTCCTGTCTTTTTTTTTTTTTTTTATAACTATATGTTCATAACATAAAGGTACTTTTCTGATGCTCTGTCTTCATTCTCGCTGTCCATCTCCATGTGCGTTCAGTCTGGGAAACAGCTGAATATGCTAACTAAGTACAAAGGAGGTCAAAAGAGTGACTGCTGGTCACCAGTACTCATTTAAGTGCCTGGTAAATGAAGGATTATCTTAACTGTTTCCATTTTTTGTTTTACATTATCTAATCAAATGCAATGGCCTTTGTTTATGAACTTGTTTTTATACATTGTTTTTAGTGTAATGTTTTGTTTTTATGAATGCTAGGCACTCACACCTAGACCTTTTTTTAAATTTTAATCTGCTTCAGCAAATGTTCACAGTAATCACAGATATATATACAAACGTATACATGCTGCTGTCAATAAAGGTTCACAGTGTTTTTACCCCATGTGTTGTGATTCATATTGTAGACAGCAACGCGTCATGAAGAACCACCTCAGTGATGAGTTCAAGGAGTAGCGTCTTACATAAAAAAGGTATATGCAATTTGTTAAAAAAAATTACATTTAGTCCTGTTTTACTGCGAATCCAAGCAGTTCTCTCACTCACCACTAGAGAGAGGTGTATACCTGTTGGTCTTTATAAACCTGACCCTAAGAACTCGCCGACTGTTATTTTTAAGAGTTGAATATGTTAACATTACTTTTATAGCCGCAAAAGAGTGAGTAAATCCATTTGGTCCTGTCATTATTTAATTTAAAACGTATAGGAGCCCACAGGCGACTTCAACGGTTCACTGCAGATGTTTCAGTATTTCACAGCTGGACTGGTGTTTACAGTCTGTGGGAAGCTATGGAAGAGTCCTCAGGTTTGTCCAAATCCTGCATATCTTTGTCAATTTGTTCAGGAAAACATCTCCACTTAAAAGTTTTAATGCTGACTACAAGTTATATATCACTATATTGTCACTGGTTCTTTTTACTTTAACTTGTCAGTCGTGTTTCATGTGAAGACGGGTGTTTTTATTTGTCACACTTCAAGAAGAACGTTACACAGACCACCTGAGACAAACAGCCTCTCTATGCTGAACCTCTGAGGTAGGGTCTCTCGTTACTAGCTATGTTGTTTTTAATGTTGAATATTGAAAGCGTACAAAACATTTTAAATCCAGTGGCCTCTTTAGCTTCATTATAAAAGGTCATAAGATACTAAGATATGGTCCGTAGTATATGTATGTTACATCCGTCCTCCAGAAGATGCCACAGTGACGGCTGGAGAACCACAGGGAGGCTCAACAGAAAGAGGAGATCTAGGAGGAGCAAAGGATGCTAAGTAAGGAAAAACAGGTCAGACAAAAAATACTGTCGAATTAGTTTGTTTCAGTGAGTGGAGTATGCCGGGAAACATTCATGATGTCAAACAATATGTCATGAAAAATGTAATTGTATGTCATAACCAAGTCTGTTTATAGTGTGCAAAGAAATATAAAACATCTCGTATAGAGAATGCCATAAAAATATCATCAATATCTCAGAGTACAGTATTCTGTAAGGATATCATAAAAAGCTCATAATTTAGTATGGCATAAAAGGTCATAATGAATGTCATAATATAGTTTGTTAAACAAAATGTCCAAAAATTGTATGTCATAAACATATGTTTTGAAAATATAATTGTATATTGTGCCTTAAATGACTCACTAAAATGTAATAAAAGGTAATATGAAGAGCATACTATAGGTTGTCGAAAGGTTACTACATAGTATGTCAAAACAAGTCATATGTAGTAGTTTAAAATTAGTGCATACAAAATAATGACATCTTCATAGTGTAGTATGTCTAAAAGAGTCCTAAACAAGTCATAGTATAGTTGGTCTAAAAGAGTATAATGGGAAAATGGACACCTGTACAGCGTGAACAGAGATTAACCTTATATATTCATCAGTTATACCGTGTTTATATGTCCATGTCCATGTGTGTATGCAGTATGTATGTATGCTTACGGGGTGCACGCACACACACACACACACACACACACACACACACACACACACACACACACACATGCACATGTATGTATACACATAGTATATATCAATACTATTATTGATCATCTAGTCAGGATGCCTCCTGGACGCCTCCCATTAGAGGTTTTCCAGGCACGTCCAACTGGTAGGAGACCCCGGGGAAGACCGAGGACACGCTGGAGGGATTATATCTCCCGGCTGGCCTTGGAACGCCTCGGGATCCCCCAGAATGAGCTGGAAAGTGTTGCGGGTGAGAGGGAAGCCTGGGTCGGCCTGCTGAACCTGCTGCCACCGCGACCCGACCCCGGATAAGCGGCTGATAATGGATGGATGGATGGATGGACTATTATTGATTCTATTATCTATTATCTATTTCATTTGTCCCTGCTCGTTGTGTTTTTTGTCTGTCATAATAGTCGGACTCAGGAATGCCGTGACACTAACCCTCCACCAGCCAGAGACCAAGCGGCCCATTCTTCAGCCAACAGGGACAGAACAGCCCTTTGCTCACCGTGTAGAGAAGGCCACCCAGTCTGACACAACATCACCAGCATAACAGCTGGTGACACAAACACAGAAAGAAAAAAGCAGCACCTTGTTAAAGCACCCAGCTGCCTTCATTTATCCACAAAGCAAAACCACTTACCAGACTCCAATGCCTCCAATCAACCAGATTGCGCAACCGATTCAAAAACGAGGCTCTGATGTCACCGCCGACGTGTGTGTGTGTGTGTGTGTGTGTGTGTGTGTGTGTGTGTGTGTGTGTGTGTGTGTGTGTGTGTGTGTGTGTGTGTGTGTGTGTGTGTGTGTGTGTGTGTGTGTGTGTGTGTGTGTGTGTGTGTGTGTGTGTGTGTGTGTGTGTGTGTGTGTGTGTGTGTGTGTGTGTGTGTGTGTGTGTGTGTGTGTCAGAAAGGATCTCCTCTCCCAGAGAGCGAGGTTGCCCAATGCAGGAGGCATTTAAGAGCAGATCCACACCATCATAGTAAAGTACATCAAAACAAATCATATTATAGTATTTTGTGTACTAGGACAAAAATGATGTTTCAAAAAGTCTTTTTATAGTATGACAAAAAGTCATAAAAATGTAATCGTATTGTCTTTCAAAAAAAGTGAAAGAAAATACTTTTAATTTTTTATGTCACACGAGATGTGATTTATGTGCGAGACGTGTTTCATGACATACTATACAGTGACTTTCACAATGACAATTTTATTGCATAATAATATTTTGACTTCTCATGACTTCCTTTGAGATGTACGCATTACATTTGTATGGTGTACTATACCAGGACTCTTATATGACTTACTTTACATTGTATATGGCATACTATAACAATATTGATTACATATCTGGCATACTATGACTTTTTAATGCCATTATTATGACATACTACGTTCTTATTTTTCATGGCATTAAATATAATGACTGTTATGACATACTATGCAAACGTTGTTTCTTCTTCTACTAATTCCTCTCATAACCCAAGTAAATTCTGGAAATTAGTCCAATCTACCTCTAACAACTCTAGCAATCGTACCTGCTGCTGTTGTTGATGACCTTACTCATTTTACTGATGGCCATGACATTTGCACTGCTTATCATTTTTGTTGTATCTTGCCAGTGAAAAGGAATCCTCCTCGCCAGGATATTCCTCAAGTGTTCAAGAATTGACAGAACCGGTTATATTACAGTTAAGGTTATTTATTTAGCAATTACACACATACATGAAATGCATACCTACAAGGCCTTGGACTCAGCTCCTCTGATGGTCTGCTCTGCATACAGTCTGCACACAGTCAACACACCCCAGAATGAGAGTGGGCCTCGTTCTCTAAGAACAATGGATATTTATCCCATTTCTGTGAGACTCCCCCTTATCTGACTTCCATATTTGTCTCAGTCTTAGTAGCGAAAAAGGGAGCTGAGTCCGTCTGTAATTCAGACATCTAGCTGACATCAGCAGCAAAGACAGTCTGTCTGTATCTAATCTGTTTAGCCAAGGTCAAAAGCGACTGAGAACTTGACCAGTTACGATTTCTCAGCTTCGCTCAGCTTCGAGACACATTCTTTAGTATAAGTGGGACATGAAACTTTAGTCAAAGTAAAGTAGTACAACATGTAAATCATTAAATTCTCTTCAGTCCCCCTTTTGACCTCGGTTTTTACTGAGGTCAACTATACAGCTCAACACAATGATTTCTACAGCACAACAATGTCTTGGAACAGTGAGTCATAGTGCTCATCTAATTGAGCCATCGGAGCATACACGGATTCATGGAGGGGATCAAATTGACTCATTTGATAAGCGGGAGGGGCTATTGGCATCTTTCCTTCAATGGCTGTCACGATGATACGGTTGCACAATGAGCGGAGAATGGATTTATTTAGACAGTTTATCTACTATTACCTCATACGGTCCCCACCAGATGGCATGCAAGTTATCTTTATCGTTTCTTATCACTTCAGTTTCTGGATTTAACAGCCAACCGTGACATTCATAAATGTCTGACAATTGCTTGGGGTACACAAAATCTAGTGGGCGTTTACCGAGTACGAACATGAATCAAACCTTCATTAAAAACATGGGTCTTACACCCTAACAGTTTCTTGCTGTTGATGAGATGCGGATTGGCACTCCGTTGTTGGAGGGGAGAACCGTTCCTCTCCCACCCCCTTGGGTCCTCTTCTTTCTTCTGTGACTCAGGGTAGACTGCCTGAGTCACGATGGACACTGGTGCGAGGATTATTCTGCCTCTTTTGCACTCCGTGTCTGAAGCGCAGGGCCTCTTTTGGTTCTGTCTCCTCCGGCGGGCTCTTGGGTTGTCTGTCAAATCTGGAACGCATACAGTTGACCAATGCATAATATTATTTGTGTGTGAGGTGTTTCATACTCACTTCCTCCAAGCATGGCTGCCCTGGTCCTGGAAATGGAGTACCTGTGTGTAACTCAAACGGGGTGTAACCAGTGGATGAGTTAACCGACATGCGCACTGACATGAGGGCTATCGGCAGTGCCGCCACCCAGGTCAGCTTTCTTTTGTTGTTTTATTTGATATGTGTTCTTCTTTTTTACCACAAATGAGGCCTCTGCACACCTGGGCACCATTGGAAATAAGGATTCTCGCTCAATGTGTATTCCGAGGTGTTAAATAAATTAAATGTGTTCAGGAAGTTGCTGACTTGACGTTTTTGCTGAGCTGCTGAAACAGTTTGAATGACAGTCAGAGTGGAGGTGACAGTGCCAGAGGGCGAGGGGGGGGGGGGGGGGGGGGGGGGGGGGGGGGGGGAGGGATTAGTAGTTGAGCGGCTCCTGTTTCCGCATGGTCCTAGTGCGTCCAGGGTTCCTGTTTTGTTTTTTTCTTTTATGTTTTTGGATTGCAAAAAAATGGAGGAGTCCAATACTGCCCTCTGAAAACGTGTGTGTGTGTGTGTGTGTGTGTGTGTGTGTGTGTGTGTGTGTGTGTGTGTGTTGTCTATTGTCAATTCTTCAATTCTTCATTCTTAACTGCATTTACATCTCAAGGAGCTCTCAGGTAATGATGGCCCTGACATATATTTCAGTAATAACCGCTGTAATGGCCAAAAAATCTTGGTTGAGAAAATATTTGAATATACCATGACATTTGTTTTAACCTGCTTTATGTGTGGGCTTTACAGCATAATTGCATGTTAACATCAGATAAGTACTCCAAGGGCTTTTTTTTTATACAGACCACATTTTGATGAAAAGCACCTGTGCAAATACATGAAGGGATACAAGGGATGGCTGAATTTCATATGGCTGCTTAAGCTCAGAGTCCTGGTATTGTACATCCTGTCTCAATGTTTTAGAGTGACACTTTAATAACCATCTTTAATGTCACTAATTACACCTGTGCTTTTCCTGCTATGACAAGTTGAAGCCAAATGTCTGCTGTGAAAAAAGGCGTATTGTGAAAGGGTTAAGTGACACTGCCACACGAATCAAACTGGGTTTTCACAGTTTTTATTTTCTAAAAGTAATTACAATCTCCCTTTAGTAGAATGCATCTAAACTCACACATTGGCCATCATTAATATGATACAGTACAACACCAGAATCAGCTTTATTGGCCGTGTGTGTACACATACATGGCATTTGTCTCCGGTTTCACGTTGCTCTCGTCGTACATATGATATACAACAATAAACCAGATAAATAGAAAAACAGAATAGTAGAAATTGAATCTAAAGTTTAAAAAAACTATTCCTCTGATTTTGAGTCTTTCGGCCGATAAAGTTAATGAAAGAGACATTTGTGCGCGAAAGTAAACCACAAACATGTTTTGTGGCATGACCGCACAATCTGTGGGGAATAAAAAGTTGGATTTTGTGTTATTTCGGTGCCGCTGCCTGTCCACGGTGACGTTGTCGGTAGCGCAACCATTTTGGTATTTATTCCAATGAGTGTTTGTATTGACCAATGACAGCGCTCCTCAGATAATCTTCAGCCAATCGATAGGCGACGCTGTGACTCACCAAATAAGGAGAGACAGGACCAAATAAGGAAACATTGTATCTCTTTATAAGGAGGGAAGTAGTTCCTCGGTTTTAATATTACTCCGCTGTCTTAAACGGTGTTCAAAATATAGACGTTTTTATGCGTCCCTTAACCACGACTACATGCATATTGCGTTCGGGGGAGTAAAGATTAGCACTTGACGCTAACAGGCCGAGGCTAGCGTTATTTTCAGCTCGCAGCGCGGACTACGTAACATGGCGGATCGACATCGAGGACGCTCTTCGCGTTTTCCTTTTTGAGAAAGTGCTCGGAGTTTTGGTAATAGAGGAGGAGGGTGAACCAAAAGGAGCCGGGTTGAAGGGTCTTGGGGGGTAGCTTTCAAAAGTGTGTCACGGTGATTTCCTGGAGGCTCCGAATCTCCGACCGGGTCTGGTTTGTTTACGCTGCGTGGCCCGGGCGCGTCAGCCTGTGCGTTTTATCAGCCATTTACGAGACAACGCGCTCCGGCTCTTTCAGCTGGTGTTTTAGGGACTCGGTTCAGCAGCCGAAATATAATGTTACCGAGCCGGGTCGGTTCGGCACCATCTGGAAACGGGTCAGCTTCGGGCAGAAGTAACACGGGACACGGTTCGGGGATTGTCGGCGTCGGGATCCGTCCTATTTTAGTCCGAGCAGGGCAAGCTTTACCGGGGGTCAGCGAGAGCGACGGGCGGCAGGGGGAGCGAGACGCCGTGGGGATGCTGGGGGCTAACGGTCCGGGGGGCTCCAGAGGCGTGAGGCCGGGGAACGGGACCGGAGGGACCGCTCTGCAGACCACCGTGCAGGGCAACATGGTGGGCATAAACACGGGAGTGGTGCTGCCGCACGGGGCCAGGTTCGACCCGGACCGGGAGAGCGCGCCTATGTGCAGCGGCTCGGAGAACGACTCGGACTCCGGAGACGACGACGACCCGGTGGGTTCACTGGGGGACAGCCGGAGAGGGGTGAAGCGCGAGCGCGGGGAGATGGAGGCTGCGGTGACGGGGCAGGAGGTGGGCATACCTCCCGGAGGTTACGGCATGGTGCCCGGGGGGGTCGCGGGGGCGAAGCCGGGGAAGAAGACACGTGGGCGCGTGAAGATAAAGATGGAATTTATCGACAACAAGTTGAGACGTTACACCACTTTCAGCAAGAGGAAGACTGGTATTATGAAGAAGGTGAGTCGGGGGATTTCCTTTTGGATCTCATTCAATGACTGTAACATGTGTCACTTCAGTCTTGTTTGGTATTGACGTACTGCATTAGGCCTGTTATATATATATATATATATATATATAATATATATATATATATATATATATATATATATATATATATATATATATATATATATATAATGGTGCTGTAAATGCTTCCATTCGTGAAATTAACAGCGAAGTGGAGGTTACACTTTAATAAGCTGCAGAATCACAACATCAGTGGAAAAGTAGACCCACTGCACCGGCCATTCTAATCTAATAGTTGGCTTACATTTAGAAATTTGACCTGTAGTTCATCTGATATCAATTCCTTTCTTTATGAAAAGACAACAACAATTGTGGCACAAACTGGCTCACTGGAGGTGAGGGATCATGACAGGCAATTGGCTTTAAATAGACGTGTGCAAATGACAATTCTATTTATGACCTCGCTCCCCCCAACTATCACACACACATGGCCTGACACACACAGATTTCCAGATAAACTGACTGTCTCTCACACACACACACACACACACACACACACACACACACACACAAAGATGGTCCTCGGACTGTTGGCAGTAGTTCCCATCAGTGGCCCTCGGTGCACACAGGCTGTTCCTTCTGTCGTGGTGAAGCAGGCTTTGCTTGCAGGCGGCAGCCATGCGGTGGAGAGCAGCAGCGGGCCTGTAGTTGCCAACAGCTGACCAAACCCCAGGGAAACCAGATCAGAGGACAGTCAAAGAGCACTCAAACAGAAGAGAGGAGCCGGGGGACTGTCTGTGCATGCATTATGGCACTGTACGTTGTGACACAGCCTCACCCATGGGTGACTTCTCTTGGTTTCGGTTTTGTGAGCAGCAGTTGGCAATAAAGATAACAACTCGCTCCGTGGTGGTCATACTGTCCTCCATGGAGTTTGGTACCAAAAGCAGTATTAAACTGGAAAATCCACAACTCAAGCACTCGATTGGCGCCATGATAAATAATAACAACCCAAAAATAAGCAAACGCAGAAGCAATAACAACATGAGCAATAAAAAAGTATTGCTATTTGGCATCAATGAATCTACAGTCTGATCATTTGGAGGCGAGGTTAGCTGTTGACCAGAAGCACAGCAGTCGTTTGCTGCTGACATGGTCATTTGTCATCATGACCTTAAACACAATTCTTCATTTGTTACTCTGAAGCCCATGTAGTGCGTATTCTGCTTTATTTCTCGCTCTTTTTTTAATTTTTATTATGTACCCCAGACTGTTGTCGTGGAAACTGAGGTTGGCAACATGAACACTATTTGACACACTGTGTGCGAATAGATTTTTTTTGTAAACGTTGCCTACACTGTGTCAGCCATCGAAGAAATGGAGAGGTGGGTGGAGAGGAGTGGGAAGATTCATAGTAGACCGTTCTCAACTGGTTTCTAGGATGAGCCTATAGTTTAATTTTGAGTGATGCGATGAGTCAAATCATTTTGTTTGTTCTCTAATTCTTTAGGTTTTTTGCATGTCAATAATTGCACAATCCAAATGGTTACATCAATTGTCGGCACAGGATTACTCAGTTAATACTTGTGGTTGCTTTTATTTGGTTGATTCGTACAGTAAGGGGCATGATTTCATGCCCGGCTGTTTTCTTGGCAGACTTTCTAATTGTCATACCAGGAAAAGCACAGATGTAACTAATAACAAATGGTCGCGCCAGTCCGTTTAAGTGCCTCAATACACTGCGCAAAGTGAGCCAACGTGCACAATACCAGGGCCTGGCTGGAATGCAGCCATTACATTCTTATTATTTACAAGCGATTTGAAAACAATGCCTTGGATGCCAGAAACTAAAATCATACTATACACTTAATGATTACCTGAAAAATGGATACATCTATAATATAAGTTATCATGCGACCCTGAATAGGATGATAAGTTACAGATAACAGATGGATGGAGGAACTAATGGAATATTTGTTCCAGCACTGCCCAGGGCGCCTGCACGCTGAACGCTACAACAGAAGTTGTTGAGGTAGTTCCAGGGATTTTAACTCGTAACTGTATAATCACAAGGCGACTAGTGTTCTAACAGCCAAGATGAAATATGAGAATAACGCTGTTTTGAATTGCATAACTGCATTACATGTTTGTGGCCATCCATGACTTTATATCTTGCTCCGTTTTTTTCTTTTTCTTTTTATTTGATGTGTGGGCTTGACTGGGAAGTTCTGTGTGACGGAGGAACCAATTACAGCCTTGAGTAATTGGCACTTCGCAGCCATGAATATTTATGAGAAAATCAGCAGAGAGAAGGAACTTATTAAAGCATTGCGTGGGTCCTAGTTTGTGCCGCCACCTTGCACATTTAAGGTGACAAATGAGTCCTTTCCTGCGTTGGATGTTGGCCAAACATCAGACGCCGTTGTTAGAGGCTCCTGTCGCTGCTGCTGTGCCAATCAAGGGAGATGGTAGTAGAAGAGGATGACTGGGGCCGTGGAGTTAATTACCTACTTCTGTAATGCCGCATTCGCAGGGGGAGAGGTGAACTGTGCTGCTAGAGTTTCCATTTAACGCCGTTCCTCAATGCACAAAAAAATGTACACACGCGTGCATCAAAAAACCTCTAATAATGAAGGTCTGAAGAGCTCAGGGGAAGCGAGCGCGTTGTAGCGTTCAGCCACTAGAACAGTAGCTGCTCATCGTTGGCCTTTCTGTGCTCTGTCATCTTAACACACACACGAGATAATCCTACAGTCGGCTTCAGTGCCCACATTGGACTGATAGCGTAATGAACGCAGTGTTTGATCACGATGGAGTGGACCGGTATGAATGCATGGTTTTATAACTGCTCCATAAAAGCCTTTTTTTAATTTGAATGCACTTCGTCTCCTCCTCCCGTGCACCGGCTTACAATGACACATTTATCAGCCGGCTCTGACTGTACCGTGTTCACCAAGGTGATGGTAATGGCGCTGTGCCTTCACAGCACCAGAAGCATCCTCCACATAACTTATGACTCATTTAGATAAAACGGCTTTCTCAGGAGTTCAATCAGAGTGCAGCATCTGCGTGTGTGAGAGAACGGGTGTGAGTGTGATGGCATTGAATGTTATTGTGTTCCTGCTTTCACACTGAAGAGTTTGTGTGTGTGTCTGTGCGCACGCTGTTTAATGAATGACAAGGGAGCAGACTGTCATGGCCTCACGTTTCACAGTCGGCTACCTCTGGGTGTTGAGACTGATTCCTTGTGTCCGCCGTTAAGACCGGGTTGCTTGCCGACTCCCCCTGTGCTCGTGCAAGAAGCCCGTCCCCAGCTGCAATCGCTCTCTCAGCTATATCACACTCTCTATTCTGGGCGCCTTATCTCATGTTATTTTAGCTTCATTTGTGCTCTACGTCACGGTTCACTACAGGGGGATTTTCAGCTTCTAGTGTTTTTTTTGTCTCGGTTATATTTTCCCAGAGGTTCACCTTTTTTGTATTCCTTTGCTGTATGTTTCCAGTAGAGATTACTTTGTCTGTAAATGAAGGCAATTTGGTGAAGCTTACGTCTTTCTGTTTGAATTGTAGCCCGACTCTTTGACCCGTCCTCTCTGTCATGTACTTTAATTTCCCTATTGTCTCTTTCCCAGGCCTACGAACTCTCCACCTTGACGGGAACCCAGGTTCTACTGCTTGTGGCCAGTGAAACGGGGCACGTCTACACTTTCGCCACCCGCAAACTCCAACCCATGATCACAAGTGAAACGGGCAAAGCTCTGATCCAAACATGCCTCAACTCGCCGGACTCGCCGCCGCGCTCGGACCCCTCCACGGACCAGCGCATGAGTGCCACGGGCTTCGAGGAGACGGACCTCACCTATCAGGTGTCTGAGTCGGAGAGCATGGGCGACACAAAGGTTAGAATCAAAAAAGTGGAAAGGAGACAACATTTAAGAAGTGTAGCGAGTCAGCGGCGGCTGTGAATTCCCATTAAATGCACTCATCTGTATCCCTGTCCCCGCAGCCTATTCTCCCTGCAATCGCGCTCGAGTTAAAGTCTTTGATTCTAGTGGAGACATGAATTGCATAACAAATAAAATAATTATAAGCACCATAGAGATTCACTAATGGGTATTGTGGGAAATCACTCTAGAAAAGGCTAAACAGGCACGCGAGGAGAGCAAATGAATTGAACCCGCAAGCGGTGGTGGAAAAATAATCGTTGTCCCATTGTAAACAGTTTAGAACTTTTGCCTGTTTTATGTGAGGCCTCTGTTTTGGACTTGCGGTTTGGTCCTAAGCACCAAGTCATTTTTTAATTAAACCAAAAAGTCTTCGTAGTCCTTTCAAAGGGCTCCACACTGAGGGGAGAGCCAGATAAGATGGAGAGTATTATCCCACTCACTAAAGGGAGCCGTCTACACGTTACCTTTCTGACCTCTCGTCCAGGAAAGCCTCGTAACACGAAGATAAATCACAGCAGGTCTGGGTTGTGTTAGGAGGAGAAACACGCACCACTGCTGCATGGAGGACTTTGGTGTTTATCTTTTATTCTGTGACGGAGCTGTCTCGCGTTCAGGGACGAAACGCTGCCGATTGCTAACAGGACTTGCATTTTTGAAAATAGTTTAATATCAGACATTTTGTGCCGTTTTCAAACTCGCTAACCTGCTCAAAATTGTTGTGACGGGAATAAGTTGAATTTAGGATGAGGAGTATTAAAAAAACAAAGAATGGTTCTACTCTGAAATGCTCACGAGCATTGTTCGTTGGCTGCGTGACCTCCTTTCATCCTCCTTTCAAGCTGCAGTGTCGGGTCCCCGTATTTTCTACTCCAAGGGTTCTTAAACCTCAGGTCTTTGAGATCTTGAAGCGAAGCGATAAATTCATAAGCGGACATGCTTCACTGTCCACACTTCTCCGTGCGCTCAGGTGCTGGAAGCCGAGACTCCCTCCGCTCGCTGTTTACACGGCTTAAGTGCGCGCCTTTGAAGACGGACACTTGCCGGCCTGTTGTGCCTGCGTGCTGTTTTCACAAGGCACCAAGTAACACGTACCATACACCGTCAAGGATGGGGGATCAACCCTCGCATGTTGAGCCGCTCTCATGCCCGCTCTGCTCATTGATAAAAATTAGATTCTGCCTCTGTTGCCATATATGGTATGGTTTCCCTGCCTGCTCTCTTGGCTGAGGCCCCTCGCATTCCTTATAAGCTGCAGCTGTCTTTGGAGTCCTGTGATTTCCCCTCCAACCCACCCGCCTCCCCTTCCCCCCACTCATTTAGTGATATGGAGGGGAGGTAAGGATGTAGATATGAGCGGCTGGAATGGAAACATATGAGCGATATTTTACGTCCCGCTTCATGTGACGTCTATTTAGGTGGCTGTCGGGGACGCTGTGACCTTTGCCCCCGCTGCAATTATGAGTGTGTGTGAGAACAGCGTGGGCCCTGTGAACCCTGCTCACCGAGGGACACCCTAGAAATTGTCATTGTGTGGTCCATGTCAGGAGCAGCGCGGTTACAGTGCGGACACGGCAGGTGGATACGGCGGCCTCAGTTTTTTTTTTTTTGGTATTTAGTTTGTGCGCAGTAGGTCTGATGCGTGGTCGCTGCGTGCACCTCTGCAGCGTCTGGATACTATTCATCAAGAGAGTAGCATGTCATACATACAGTGCAAGCTAGTCTAAACAGTTTGGACTTTGCACTGGGTGAGGGGGTGGTGAGGAGAGTAAAGGACATTTTGGAGAAGCAAAAGAAAAAGGGTTGGAAGATAAGTACTGTGTATTTTGTTCTCAGATAACTGTCCCAAGCCCTTTTTGATGTTTTTCAAGAAAAAACGTTGTCCCCTGATGTTTCTTATGAAACCTAAACCCAACATACCTGCCGATGCTAAGTACCGATGTTATACCTACAAACTAGTGAACAAAAATGCAATCTTATATTCCAGGAATTGCTGTGGCTGCTAAAATTGCATCCAGTCGCCCACTGTGAATTTATGCTTTTGGTGTTAATCCGCTGAAATAAAAGACCAACAAGGCCATCTGTTCAATATGTAACATCATGGATGAAATAGTTAAATTAATTTCACATGGGCCGTCCAATAAAGAATCAGTTGTTTCCTTTTCGATTTCAACTGGGAAAAATGTGAAGGCTGCTCTGGAAATCCCAAATCCCTCTGAATAAATGTTTAAATCCTGTAATGGATCTTGCAATGTCAGTCATCCGTTGTCCTACAACGTCTTGATTTCATAGTTGAAAGCTTTAATTGATTGTTTCTTAAAGTTTAAGACTAAAAAGGCTGCAAGTTGCATTATTTAGGACTGACCTCTTGTTTTTGTGGACTTGGGGGTCTTTAGTAGATTACTAACTTCAATTTTGTTTTTGTCTTTCATGCTGAATTACTTATTTCCAAGAAAGTTATGAGTTCATCTCTGGAAAAACACAATAATTATTGGTAAAAATTGGTAATCTTGAGAAACTAGCGAGAGCGCATTTTAAGGTTGATCCAACGTTAAAGCTTAGCCCGGGTTGCTCTCTTCTTCTCCAATAGGTAGCGGGCCGCCCTCTGCCCCAAAACATTATCATGAACGTAAACGACGAGCACGGCCATTATTTGTACTCGCGGCTGTTAAGCTAGCAACTTGTGTGAAAGACTCCGGTGACGAGCAATGAGTGCACAGGCAGACGCAGTATTGCAGATGCGGTATTTTTTACCATTTAGTCGACTAAAATGTCTTTGGTCAGGGACGACAGCCCAACACATTATCATCTGCTGATTGTTCTGATGCATATCTAGCTGGCGGGAATTGGTTCTTGGGCCACTGTCACCCGGCCTAAATTGGGTACTGAAAACTGAGCTGGCGAAATGTCATCTCGCTGTGAGAGATGTCACAACGAACAGCAAGGAGGTTTCTTTCTAGAACTGTTATTTGGCATTGACTCAATCCATGCATGATTCCATTTGGAGCGTCTTTAGTCGAGCTGATTGCAGTGTTTTAAAATACTACGACATTACGTTGCGTGACTGGAGAACCCGCCTTTTCTATTGTTATTGCTCTCGCAGCACAATTAAGTGCCTAAAAACAACCGCTGAAGACGACACGTTTGTGACTGTTCTCTGAGGGCTGTGGAAATGCATTCTGGGAAATGTAGAGGTGAATGAGGAAGTCCAAGGGAGAAGCGGGTTACACCAAAAATGAACAACACTTCACAAAGAGGGTACATTTGTAATTATTGTGGCGTACCACCAGCAGATCTTTGGACGGTTCTGGCTTCTGTGGCTCCTTCTTGATATTCAATGTGTCTACAGTACAGATGTTTTTATGATTTTTGCGGTTATTTTTGGAAGGGGATGGCAAATCCCACAACTCATGTTTGCTTAGAGGATCTAGCTTAGGACATAATTCTCAGTATCTGACAGTCTCCTCTCGTTTTCCCCTCCTCCTCCTCCCTCCGTCACCATCTCCCCTTTCCTCCCTTACTCCATCTCCTTCTCTTCTCTTCCTTGCTGCTCTGACCTTCGGTGCTATTGCTGTTGTAATCTTGTTGAAGCCCGTTTGTTTCTCTCCTGCTCGTTAGCACAGATCACGTTGTCTTCGTCGCTGCAGTGTAGTGCACTGTCCAGACCAACAGCTATCTAACATTATTGCAGGCATATAAATGTGTGTGAAGTTGAATTGGTCCCCCGAAAGAACTGACAGTGATTTGATAATTAATTCAGTCTTAAATGGAGAACTGTACTTGAAAAGAAAGCATTTCACATTTAGTTTTAATCTGCCTCCCTGTCGTACGGGCGGAGCAGCGGCTTGAAGTGGGTGACAAGAGAGAATCGCTGAGATAATGGGAAGTTAATTTACTTGTGAGATATGTGCTCTTATCACAAGGGTGCTCCTAAACAGACCGTACGTAGAGCGAGGTCGTGTTGTCGGAGGGATTCCTACGGTGTCTGCCGGGAGAGCAGCATGTTGGCTGTGTCAGAGGGGAGGAAAGCAACCCCCCCCCCCATTCCACCCCCTTATTTTACAGCAAGCAACTGGACAGGTCAGCCGCCATTGGCTGCACCTCCTCCACTTGGGCTGCCTTGCCTTTTTTAGCAGTCCCAAATGGAGCTGCGAATTCCATGTTGCTGGCAGGGTGACAGACGGGGAGATGGGAGCCAGCAAATGGGAGATTAGACGAGGGCCAGCCACCAGTAAACTGCACAATGGGCTCTCCGACCAACACGGGACGAGGCTGCCAGTTGTCACCTTCCATTTGGAACGATTAATCCCTCGCGAAGAGGGAATCATTTGTGTCCTCCTCTTTTTAATTACTCTCATTTCCTGTTACTTCTAAAAGGGGTCTATCGTGTGATGTCTGTGAATGTGCGCAGGGCAATGGAGTCTTTTAGTATTTTACCATGTATAGAACTCTTACTCGCACCCATAGTTTGGAAAGCAGCGTATTGAAAGGACTTTTAGAGCGGTATAAGAAAACGTCTCCTCACTTTGGTGTTTTTGTTGCATCGCTACCAAACCAAAGAACCCTCGAATTATTGATTGTGTAAATCAGATGGCTGGTGTCTCTATCTAATGCATTCTGTCTCTGGATCCTTTTAATGAGGGGTAGGATGTATGATATTTGAGATCTCTTCGTTGCTGAAGTAAAATAATGTCCCCGTCTTGTAAAATAGATTATTTAGCATGTGGGGGTTCTCTCAGTGGCTGCAATGAATCCACAGGATTCAATGCTTATCCCAGAAGACTCTGCCCTCCAGTCGCACGACTATAAATTGTGGCCTCATTTGTCGTGTTCTGGTACCTCATTATACAAAGTGCCGTGTTTCCCCAGGTCGGGCCATGTTTTTGTTTTTTCCAATTCGAGGAGAGCAGCAGCAGTAGTAATAGTCGTAGTGGGGTATTTTTTTTTTTTTTTTTTTATTAAAAAAAAAAACTTAAACCAACTTTTGCTTTGGAAAAAATCTATACATCTTTTTCTTCTCAGGCTGATACAAACCCTATAAAGGCATAATTCAGAGTATCAAAGAAATATATATATTATTATATAATGTGGGCCACAACTAACGATTGCATTCACTATCAATTAATTTGCAGACTATTTTCTGAATTAATCGGTTAATTGTTTGGTTAAATATCCAGAAATTAAATGACAAATATCCATATCCACAACTTCCCAGAACCCAATGTAACGTCCCCAAATTGCTTGTGTTGTCTGACCAAAGAGTCCAAATGAAATAGTTTCATATGACCGAAGACAAAGAAAATTCTCCACATTAAGAGGCTCAAGGAAATGTTTGGCACTTTTTGCTTTAAACATGACTTTCATGATCAAAATAGCAAATTAAGAACAACGAATCAATTAACTGGTTTCATCGTAAATAGATTGTATTTTACATACTATTCAGACTTCCAGTCCATTTGCAGTGGACAGTGAAGGGGTTAATGGTTAGTGATGGAGGTGATGTATCTGTGTAGGACTGAATCAAACAGGAGATGACACTGCGGAGGCTTTGGCTGCACTTCTTCTTCTCTTAAGGAATGCATTACACCGCTGTAGCCTATGTTTACTATGCACCGCCTTGACTCGGAACTAAAAGTCAGCGCTGTTTATAGACGGGCCAGTTGAACACAAGACACGTGGAGATGGTCAAACAAAGCAGTGGGTCAGTGGAAGCTTCGATGTAGGCGGCAGAGATAGTGTCAGTTTGACGAGACCTTCAGACGACCACATGAAAGTTAGTCAAGCTAACTTTCTGTTCATGTGGATCTGAGTAGAAACATGACAGCAAAGCAAGATCGAGGGATGGGAAGATTTGATCACTGATTACAATAAAAATTAAACACGCACAATAAGGTGAATTTCCATTATCGGCATAATGGTAAATATTGTCGCATGAGTAACTTCAAAAAGCGGTCTAGCTCATATCGTGGTCAGGAACTGAAAAATATCATAAATACAGAGAAGTAAGAAAGAACCGATTTGCACCATGTTACTTCATTAAGAAAGAAATACTTTCATTGCATCACTTGTAGAGCTTCTTTTAGTGACATCCCTTTCAGTGAAAAGGGTAATCTTAGTGTGTGTGTGTGTGTGTGTGTGTGTGTGTGAACATGAACAGTGGCATTCTGGAGGCAGAAACAGTATTTTTTTTGTATGCATGGGGACCTTATAATTACCCTATATAAGATCCCCTTTTCACTAAAAGGGATGTCACTAAAAGAAGCTCTACAAGTGATGCAATGAAAGTATTTGTCTCTTAATGAAATGTAGGGGATTCCAGTGTGCCATTTTAAGAGTTTTAAGCACATTTTGATCATTCTTGTTCATGTGGTCTCATGCCGGAAAAAAGCAGCCATTTATTTCTCCATTGAGCGGTTTGATGTGGAAAAGTTGGTTTAAGGTGAAGCATCTCCTTGGTGCTCGACACGGAGCTCACTGAGAGTCGACGGCTGCTGCCTTCTCCCTCGCGTGGCCGTCTGCTGCCTCAGCTGGCCTGGAAAGGGTTAATTCCCCCTCATAGGCGCTCAGGTTTCCCGCCAGCTGTCTGTACCCTCAGCTGTCTGTACCCTCGCCCCTGTCCTGTCCCCTGTCCTGTCCCCAAACCTGACTTTGCTTCGCCTGCCGCACGCAGACGCACATGCTCTGCTACTGCTGTGGCTGAAAAGTGCGACTCTACGTGACGATCCAAACACTGATCGCTTTCTGGACTCTTCACTGATTGTTGTTGTGCTTGCTTACCCGCCATCCTCTTCCTCTGCTATCTGTAACCCCTGCACCCATGTAGAGGAAGTTTCTCTTGAGGTCTAGTGAACATTAGTGAGACAAATCTCACTTCAGTCAAAAATTGGAAAGTCTCTGAGAGAATGAAGACGTGGTGATGGCGGTGTCACGGTCTGACTGTCAGCAATCGCTCCGTGATGAACGGCAGGCCTCATGGTTGGTCAGTGACTGGATTACATATTGTTCTTGGTTGAATATATTCAGTTTTCTCTCTTGGTTGAAAGGGCAGAACCACTGCGAGTCCTCCGCGTGGCCCTCCCCTTTTTGACTTTCCAGCTGCTGTTTAACTAAAGAGGTAAAGGACCTTGGACTGTCAGACCCTCGGCACGGCCTGGTTATGAGCTGCAGGCGAGCGCACTAACTGCGTAGTTTGGGGTTTTGTCTTGTTGATTTCTGAGCGTCTTGTCCAAAACTAAAACCCCAAATTCACCATCCGCACGTCATGAGGGCCAGAAAACTCTTGACACGATTGATAATTTGTTCATCCTGAGTTTGTTTTTACCTCATCTCAAAAAAAAAGGAGAAAAACAACTTCCATTTCGTCATTGCAGTGAGCCATACTATCCCACTATCTTTTGATATTAAGAGCAGACTGGGATGTGGCTAAAGACTGGGAGCTAATCCTCGCAGCAGTTTGCTCCACTGACATATTTGCATCTTACATACGTGTTTGGAAGTCTTATCAGTGGAGTCCGTGCTGAATTATCCTCCTCCCACCATGTAATCAGTCACATATAAAAACCAATAGTGCTCTGCTCAAAGAGGTTGCTTGAGCCTGCTTCTACGCTACCTCACTGTTATTCTGTTATGAGTGTGCCTTTTCAGAATTTCAATCGTAGAGGCAAGTTTATTTGTAGAGCACATTTCAACAACAAGGCAATTCAAAGTACTTCACATGAAACCATTAAAAGCATCAAAACATAATGCAGAAGAAAACGATTAAGAACGTACATTTAAAAACAGTCAAAAAGCAAAAAAATAGAATAAAAGTTGCAGTGCAGTTTAAGAATTAAAATGCAGTAGTGAGATGCAGAAATTGATATCCTTGAATCTGGTTCAATTAAAGGCAGCAGCAAACATAAAAGTCTTCAATCTGGATTTAAAGGAGCTGAGGGTCTCAGCAGACCTGCAGCTTTCAGGAACCTTGTTCCAGATGTGTGGAGCAGAGAAGCTGAACGCTGCTTCTCCGTGTTTAGTTCTGACTCTTGGATCCCTTTGTATAAGATGCAACGCACACCTTGTAAGTCTGT
This sequence comes from Taurulus bubalis, assembly GCF_910589615.1. NCBI lineage: Eukaryota > Metazoa > Chordata > Actinopteri > Perciformes > Cottidae > Taurulus > Taurulus bubalis. The sequence goes on from NC_136602.1 coordinate 18,791,965, forward strand.
TCTGGCACATGGCTGTGTTTACATATAATAAGCCGTATTCACTCGGCTCATCCGTTCCACCTGCCGCACCATGTCATGTGCTTTATCCCAGTTCCGGGGCTGGATCCTCCAAAGGACAAGGCCTTGGAAGGCTTTGACCTTAAGGTCCTGAGGTCTATGCTGAACTTGCATTTTCTCCACAAATAATATGGTCTAGCTTCAGTGTAAAATAAATACTGTTTAGTTTTTACTGGGGAAACTGATACAAATGGAGGGGTTGATAGTGTGAGTTGCACAGGATACTGGTTGCGTCCTACAAATTCAAATTCCAAAGAAAAAAGCTGCATTTTCTTTGCCATATGTGGAGGAACCTTTTTTTAAATGACAGTTCGTTGCGATGTCCTCTGTACCCACAGCATATGTATCCGTGATCACACCCCTTATTAAATGAAACCTTCGGTGTACTCTGCCTCTATTTACATTGGAACCAGAGGAACAGGCAAACTCTAATGTGTTAGCTTGTTCCCATTCTGCTATTAGATCATTACTATCAAGTGTGTGCAAGTGCGTAGAAATCGGCATGGTGGGTTTGGATGTGCTTTATAGTCCCAGCCTCACGCCTACCCTGCTCTCATCGTGCAGCCCACTCAGCAACACATCCCGCTCTGCTGTTCAATGGATGTTAGCGTTAGCCGCTACATCTCACCCCATTGATTTTAAGTTTACGTGAGCGTCTCATCTGTCTGATTTCTACACAGTTTACTGTAGATGTGGTCAGTTAGTTGTTCTAACTCAGCATCATGTTGTTGTTCCTCTTCAGTAGAGTTGTATTGAACAGCGGTTGGGTCTTAACTCTATACTGAATTTTCTACACTTAGGGATGAAAGCTGATGAGATTTTCTCCGACTTGAATGCAACTTTTGGCCCATTTGGACTTGAAAAGAGAAACGCTCCCGGCACCGCACGTTATTCTCCATGTGGCTGCAATTAGAGGGGTCCCAGCCTGTTTCTCTACCTTGTTTATGTAATTTGCCCTTCCTCTATTAAAACCCACTGTGGTTTCTTTCACCCAAGCAAGTATCCAAGGATTACAGCCTGCTCCTCCTCATGCATAAAGAGAAGGAGCCCTATTAATGGTGTTGTTTTAGGTGTTCTCATGTGAAACTCTTCTGCTGTTGCTTTTGCAGTCACCGGGATAAATTGGAAATACTATTATCTGGTGATGTCATTAGGATTATTACAGAGTTACAAACTGAATGTGGGGATTATTGGGGACATTTCTGGCATCCTCTATATCTGTTTGTGCAGCTTATTAATAACCTGTATTGTTTATATTTGGTTTATAGGCATATTTTCACTGTAATGCAACAGCTGCACAACAATTTTCCTTATTCAACAAGCGATGAATAAGGCTTTTATCCTATCGAAAGATGTTCGCATTGACCAGTCAGGGAAGGCGCTATTGAGTTGCATTATGGGAATTGTAGGAGCCGCTGCTCTTGAAGCATGACCTATACTAGGGATGAAACATCTGCATAACTCTTTCGCAGATTTTCAGCATTCTTAAAAAAATAAATTAAAAAAACCGTCTCTTGCGAGTTCCGCCACTGGAAGTTAAATGGACAGTGTTAAGTTAAATACTAAATCGCTAGCGTTCCCCTACACGTTGTCTTCCTCCTTGACATAATCCAGTACTGATTTTTATTTTATCAAACGCTCGTCCCCCTCTTGCCCAACCCCCCCACCCCCACTGCCACCCCCCTGTCTTTCTAATCAAAGTGTACGTTTTCTCCCACAGGATACACTGAAGCCGACGTTCACAGTAGCCAGCCTACCGGGCGGTACCAGCAGCGCCCAGTGCACGGTACCCACCACCTCCACCACCATGCAGGTGAGCAGCGGCCCTTCGTTTCCCATCACCAACTACCTGGCACCCATCTCGGCCAGCGGCAACATCAGCGCCAACGGCACCGTCCTCAAGACCACCGGCGGCTCCGCGGGGGTCATGCAGCTGCCCAGCGGCTTCACCTTCATGCCCGGTACGTAGGAGATGGAACATCTGGGGCTGCTTTTACCTCAACATCCATAACTCTGTTAAACTTCTTCATTGGTTTCATCACGGTTTGTTAATCTCAACTTCATGCTTTAAAATTGAATCAACGCCTCTGCAGGCCTCCGTGTTTTGTTAATGTCACTGTGTTGCCGAGCTTATTGGCTAATTAGAATTGGAATGGCGGTGTGCCGTGACCTCAGCTGTCTTGAAGTGGTCGGGCGCTCTTCAAGCCGTTTACATCACACAGCGGCCCTTCATAGACAGTGATCAACATTCGGCGGCCTTGGGTTTTTACAAAGCCCTCCGTATCCAGGAAAGCCACGTCTATTGGCGACTGGCTCTGCCTTTGATTGTCACTTGGGGAGCAGGAATAATTAGGTGAGAGGGACACAATAGACCTGGGAAAGAGGGATGACGAACATGGCCCATAATTAGTCATGAATAATCAATGAAGGATCGGTGGCTGAAATTATAATTGCGTACTTTATGGCTCGGGAGCTTTGTGACCCAGCGGTCCTGAACTAGACGTGACCCTTCATTAAGGGGGACTTCACAGACACACTCTTAAACACAAGGGATCTCTACTGCACCAACTCAATGAGGACTCTGATTTGGGCTTTTTAGGTGTTCCTAAATTGGCTTCCTCAGTAATTATTCATCAAGCGTCCTTTTCATGGTGGATGTGCTGGGGAAATACTGTGAGTGGAGCGTGGCGATGCCAAGAGGTCACGATTTCCCCTTAAGGTCGTGAAGAATATTTGAATTTTGCGATAATTTAATTCATATGTAACTCATTTGTATGAGAAGATCAGTGCTCTGGAGCTTTTATTGGGACTGTGACGAGAACAACTTGAAAAGGCTGGTTGACACTTAAATGCTGACTGGTGCAATGTTTTCTACAGTTATATGGCGTTGTTGTTGTTAACAAGAGTCTGTTTGGCAATTGTGTAGCCGGAAAAGGGCCCAGTGTTGTATAGTTTAAGTACTGGCAATAATGTCGCTGATTAGTTGCTGCAGTGTGTCGGTTGTCTGCGCGCTGCCACAGCTGAACAGACAAATAAAATCAAAAGAACACACAGCGCCAATTAGTGGGCTTCATGTGTCTGACAGCTGAAGGACACGCTGCCTCTCTCCTTTCCTCCTCCCCTCCTTTTCTTTCTCCATCTTTCTCCTCCTCCTGCAACCTTGTCTCTCAGCCGCCCTCTTTTTCCACCCTCTCCCTCCCTCTCTCCTCCTCACCACCTGTCTGGCACATAGCAGCAGTGCCAGGTGGAACAACACACCCTCCCACACTAAAAGCTCCTCATCTGACAGCTTGAAAGGGCGTGCCCGGCCTCCTGCAGCAACTGTTTAGGGAGCATGTGACCAAATGTGGTGGCGCAACTCCAGAGTCATGTTCTGATTTCAAATGCCTGCCATGTGGTAAAAGACGACACGTTAAGAGACTATGAAACAAAACATGCAACAGTTGAACGGTTTTAAATGTCAATGTGCCAGCCGACCACTCGATACAGTCACTTGGCTGAGCGGCCATGTATGTATTAAACCTGTATATTACGATTTAAGTTATTTGCACTTTTGGAAGCTGTACCATCCTTTAGCATCGGCTCACCCTCTCTCTGTGTGTGTGTGATCCTCCAGCAGGCACTACTCTCCCCCCTGGCACCCCCACCATTCCTCTGAGCCAGCTGCAGCACCACTCCCTGGCCCTCCAGGGGCAGCATGGCCAGGCCCTGGCCTCGCAGCCTCAGCATGGACAGCAGGCTGTCTTCCGCTTCCCTGCTGCTGTCTCCCTCACAGGTGACCCGCTCTGCCACGACTGCCTGCTTATGCGAATCACAATCGCATCACGATAAAGCCGCTGCTGCTGCTGCTACTCGTACTGCTAATGCCACCTCTTCTGCAATGACTACTAAGCATGCACCTAATGATAGGATTACTAATCTACTTGCACGGCAACTTCCTCGGCCTCCGCTGATAGTACTGCAAAGGCTTCTACCGCCAGATGACCGCGACCATGTGGCACCCCCACTGCTGCAGTCCCCACACTCCTACGGCAACTATTCCCTTTGTGGGGTGTCCGATGGCTTACTGTAGTTGGCTGAATGCCCTCTGTGTGTCTTCAGGACCAGGGGCTCCCCAGCAGCTCCAGGCTATCCAGCTCCACCACAGCGCTCAGTCCAGCGCCAACAGCGACGGCCTCGACATCTGCCACACCTCCACAAACTCCACCGGTAGGTCCGATCTTCTCTCTGAAGAAAGACTGCGTCATCCTGTCTGGATGAGAATCTGTCGCTCCATTTACGATGGACGAACGATGCACATTGGTGCTCCAGACGGTGGAAATAGTTTACAAGCAGGAACCGCCATTATGCCATTTATTAGTGACATACAGTAGCATTGTTGACATTTTACTGAACAGTGTACAGCATCTCAATGGGTGAAAATGGCCAGTTTGGAATGAGTTGTGTCCTCCAGAAAGGTGTTATTGTGCCACCACACACAGCACAAGTAGGAGTGAGCGGTTGACTTGAGATGCATGTTCAGCGCCATCTGCTGGCCAACATGTGTACACACCTCTTCTCCTCAGTGTTTGCTTTCTCTACCCTTCTCCTCCTCACTCCCGTGCTCTCTCATTCCAGCGACGGTGAGTCTCCCGGCAACCATCGTCACCTCGTCATTGCCGACGTCTGTCGCGGGTCACATGATGTACCCCAGCCCGCACACGTTGATGTACGCCTCCACGCCGACGCTGACCGACGGCGGGCTGGCTGTTCTCAACGCCTTCTCGCAGGGCACGTCGGCCATGCAGGTGTCCCACGCACAGGGCCAAGACTCAGGTGAGACTCGGGCTGAAAAGAACTTTACTGACATGTGGATTAATATGCCATTTGTGCATCATTTCAAATAACCATAATGCTAGAGTTTACCAATGGTAAAACGTGTTTTTTCCCCCTCCCATAGGTGCTGTCCCTCAGGTGTTCCTCACAGCACCTCCAGGCACGATGCAGATCCCCGTCTCAGCGGTGCAGCTACACCCAGTACGGCAAGATCTGCATTTTACAAGTGAAACTCTCATATTCCCTATGCAACCAGCATGTCACGTGACCGCACTAATGCATCCTAACAGAGCACTGGCACACAGAGGCCACAGGGTTTTCACCTGTTTGTTTTTTTTGGGATGAATGTGAATGATCAGCTGGCAGCCTCTTACCTGTGACTTTCAGCAAAATACACATGAAATAGACTTAACAAAACACCACTGTAGCAGTGCATGGGAGCAACAAAACTGGTTCTGTTTTTTATTTACTTTATAAAGTCCAGTCTTATGAATACAATCATTGGAAATTCCTTTCTGTAAATTGGTTTAAAATATGTAGATATTTGGATTGTATGCAATTGGAAAAATCTCAGATTTTAAGATTTTTATTTATAAAAATAAAAAAGTAATCCATCCTAATGGTGTAAATTGCTCTCTATAGAATATGAGTTAATAGGTCAATTATGCACAGGAAATCCCCCATCAGAATCTATTACAACATGAAACCACTCTGATAAACAGCATGTAGTGTAGCAGTACTTCCATCTGTGCTGGGTGTTGTGATGCCTCGTGATTGGCTGCGTGTTGGGCTGTCCCGCCTCCTGACTTATCCGTGTTGCGTTCCAGATGGTGATTGGTCCGCAGTCGAGCGGCAGCAGCAGTAACCTGACGGAGCTCCAGGTGGTCAACTTGGAAGTAGCACAGAACTCAAAGAGTGACTGACGGACGGCGCCGTTTCCCGCAGCAGAGCCGGGGACACGACGGACAGACTTGCATACATCTCTATTTATTGATGCCTTCCTACAGTTTCACATTACACTTGGGAATCTGACTTTAAAATACATCTACACACACAATCAAGGGCATATGTGTGGCTGACCCTTATACAGTATGTTTTGGTATATAAATATATATATATATTCGCAAATGCATAGGAAATGTATCACATCTATCATAAGAACCTATTTTCTATGCTGTTATTTTTTTTGTGTGCGTGTGCTTTTTTGTTGTTGTTGAAAATGTGTAATTACATGTATGTACACGCACTGCGAGGTGCCACAGCTTCACACCAGCCAAAGAGACATTTGTTTGTCTGAATGTTCCAGTGTGAGCAACTTGTGCACAAGCGTGTGTTGGTGTGTGCGCGCGCATATCTGGGGTTTGTAAATGGGGGGGGAGACGCTTATTGTCTTTTGGAAATGTACATAGTTTTTTTTTTTTTTTTTTTTTTTAATAACCTGTATTTTTAGCCTTGTTTAGTTTGTGCAACGGCATGTAGTTTTTTTTTTTTTTACGCAGTGGTTTTGTATGTACATGGACATGATTTACCTGAAGAAAATTAATTTACATGTATATGTAAATTCATTTGATATCCCATCATGTGTTGATATACTGTCATGCTGTTGGGAGGGTTCACTACAAGATGGAGAAGGAATGCTGGATTTTATTTTATTTTTTTCTACATTCTTTGTTTGACATTTTGTAGGACTGCCCCTCAACAGGATCACGTGTCTGGCTCACAACATGTAAAACATACGATATTTATGATCTACTGTTTTGCTGGGAAGGTTTCCGGGCCGGTGGCGTGATCATTTAGTACGACATCAGTTTTGCATGTGAGGTTTCCTCATGAAGCCCTGATCTGGCACTTTGTGTGCAAACTGTTAAAACTGACAATCTGATGGGAAAAAAAAAGTCTCACCTTTTGGCGTAGGGCTGTCGATGTTTTCATGTGCACACACAGAAATGCAGCACAATTCTGACATTTTAAAAACGTAACCGTTAACACCCTTAATGTGATTAATTTGTGTCACCTATTTCTAAATGCGACAATTGTTGACTTAATCCTTAAACCTGAGTGTGCCAAACAGGTTTTATGACAGATATATAAATATATATGAACTTTGTTGTTTAAAAAAAAACAATCCATTGCCTCCACTGACTGCAGAACTTTAATGTTATGATGCGAACACTGACTTGAGTCGGGGCATTGGACGCAAATCTCTTGTTTAACAAGACACTGTATAGAAATTCCACTTAAATACTGCAATTAAAGCATCGGTTCCTTGTAGGGAAGCACTCTTATTCAGTGCAGTGCCGATGCTGTAGTATTACAACAGTGAGTATGAATATTTTTGTACAAACAAGGATCTTATTTAGGAAAAGTGACTTCAGGTGCTTTCACAATGTTGGCGTACTCCTTTAACTGTTAAGACCCTGGCTGACTGCAATCTCAGTGTGTACCTCAGCAATCACTAAGAATGAGTTATTAGACTGAGAGCCTTCTTTCTGCACCATCGTGCCTCTTCTCCACGACTGATTTCTAAATCCCCGCTCGGCATGGGACATGTAGGATTGACTTCTTTCAAGACCTGAAACATGACTTTACATACAATCCTCTGCCGTGAGATTTTTGACTCATTTCTACAGAATCGGCTGAGCATGCTGGCTTGAAGCCAAAGAGAAAGAGGAGAACGTACCCATGCCGACTGCTGCTCAGTTATTCACTGGCAAGGTCATTTTCACGCTCGCTCCATGGTCTCTGGTCCGCTCCTGTACACAATGTCACGTCAACCGAAAAGGTTGTTTCTCGGAAATGTGCAGGTTAAAGACATTCATTTCCCCCATATTATCTGGTGATTTTTCACAAATATTTTTAAAAAGGGGATTATTGAACAGAATTTGTGGTTTTCACCTTGTCATTGAGATAAATGGTTATATGTATTTTAGTTTTGTTGTACAGACATTTTGTAATAAAAACCATGATGAAACACAATGAAACGTTCAAATAATGATCACATTCTGCTGAAGTTTTTTTTTTTTTTTTAATTGGGACGGATAATGTTAAAGAAACCATATTGTCCTGAATGAAACCTAATGCGTTGCATAACTGCAACATTGAAATGAAGACAGCGGATTAGGAATAAATATGCCAATGCTACTCTTGCGAGGCATTGAGGGGGAGAGGGGGCAGGAAGAGTGAGCATGCATCTTATCCTAATGTTTCATCTGCATTGCACAACCACAAAATCAAACTGGCCGTAAGATACAAGTAGAAGGAGACTCGTCCCATTTCAAGAGAAAAAAGCAGCGATTAAACAAAGAAAAGCAACATGATACAGTGATTGGTCTAAGCGGTCAAGAATCAGTTAGCATCAGATTCTTGACTGAGTCCTGTACATCTTCATAAACCAAACAAAGTGGCTGTAACGCAAGAGATAATAAGATCACTAAACAGTAGTGCAGCAGAAACCCGACACCATCGACCCTACGAGTCCTCAGAGATCCACAGTGTGAAGAAGGCCTCACGTCTCCCGTCAGTGTCTTCAAACAGCAAAGTGCTGACAGCTAAGAAATCATCACAGATGGTCGGGCTGCCTTCTTTCTTTCTTTCTTTCTTTCAACAATGAAAAATAATGTAGAAGCATGCATTTACACCAGGTAGTATATTTATATTGCTATCGTGAACATACAATATACAAATGCACAGAACAGTTGGAAAGATAGTCGATTAAAAAAATGTGCATGATTTGATCATTTAAAAAATGTTTCCCATTAAAATAGAAATGTTACTCCTGGTACGTCATAGATTTTTTTTTTGGTTTATGAAAACATTTGGAGAGAAAAAAAAAGAAAAAGCTTTTTGTTGTGTATATTTACATTATGAACAAGGATGGAGAAAGACAATGTGCAAATCTGATTCCATGCAAGCAGTTGCATAATGTAGCTCAGGTGCTTGAGTGAAGGGGTTAAGACGGGACCAGAGAGGGAGAAGAAAACAACAACAACAACAACAAGGCTCAAGACCAGGGACGAATGGCATCAACGACTGGCTGTTCATTTTCCACCGCAATAATAAATCATGGAAAAGTTCACGCTGGAAACAACAACACCACAACCAAACGTACATGAAGAAGCATCTTGAGACTAATTCAAACCTCCCGTTACCGACACCCTCCTGAGACATCGAGTCAATAAAACCACCAACCAAGACCGACCTGCTCCATCAATACACGGCACCTCGTGAACTCCAGACCAGGATGAAAAGGTAACGCTGCTGGTAAACAAAACACCTTATAGGAAGTCATAATAACTTATGGAGGAACTCAGGACTCTGAGGATATTTTTAGCCAGCACTCTCCAAACTGGGAAAGGGTTTGAGACGAGAAGATGAACAATATCGGATGTGGATGTTTTTCGATAGACATTTTTCTGATCTTGTGAATTCAAATAAAAACCACAACTCACAGACATACACCACCAAATAGACATACGTTTCAATAAAAAATCATGGTCATCTGCATCCCATCGACAATAAATTAATTACTGAGAATCATAAAGGATGTAAAAACAACAACAATAGCAGTCTCTTGGATACTCGGATGAAATAAACACTGTTGTGTAAGAAATACAACACTGGGTCTGGAGAACTAAAACTAATGTGGAATCAAAAACATGTCTCTTCCCAAAAACGCCAACTTGACATTTCCTAAAAGCCAACCCCAGAAGAGCATGGACATGAATAATGTAACAAGTGCAATGCAATGAGGTCCGTGTGCAATTTCACAAAACCTGCAAAATCCACCATTTCATTGGACTAAATGTGATGGATGGTGACGTCTTTGGGTGATGATTACAGGTGAGCGTTGAGAGCACGAGCATTGAGACAAACTCAGGAAGGACGAGGAAAACAAATGAAGTAAATCATTCATTTGATCCCAATATGACAGTTAAAAAGGCAACGTGAAGGCAAACAAATAAATAAAGAGGACTTGGCATTTAAAATATGAATGCAGTATCGTAAATACGACATGTCGATATGTATGTAACTACAGGTACATATAGGGGTTGAAGGTAGTGGGCTTTTTTTTTTTTCCTATATAGCCTCAAGTCCTCTTGTCTTCAAACAGACAACACGTGAGGAGTTAAGATAAAAATGTTTCAAAAGGAAACAATCTTCTGTAACTGAAAAGGTGCTGTTCCACACTAAGGCAATGATGTTTACAAATGCGTGATAATGGGACAAAAATAAATACACAAACATCTTTTCTCCTCGATATAATAATTACAGGGTTGTCTTTCGGCTGGAGGAGAAAGACGAGGGCGGAGTGAGAGAAAACACAGAGGCTGCAAAAAGTCCAGTGAGCATCTCTCTGCACCTCGACCTCTGTTCTCTCAGTCCTCCGCTGGCTGGCCAGTGTGTCTGTGCTCTGACCGTCTCAAAAACAAGACCAAAGACTTTCATAGTGGCGCCCGAGAGGCCAGCAGAGAGAAGAGTGATGACCCCGTCCAAGTGGGCTTTAACAGTCTTGCAGGGATGAGCCGTTAGTGGTAATCTTCAGACGACCCCGAGACACCAGTGCCACCGCCGCCACACCCCAAAGGCCCATTTTAATCCTGCCCTGTCTGCCTGGCCGCGGCAGACGGATGAACAGCGGGAGGATTACGGCGAGGAGGAGGCAGCTGCGTGGTATTTGACGAAGGCGATGGCTGCCAGCTCTTTGCAGAACTCCTCCAACACGATCACCCCCTCTAGCAGAGTCATGTGGTCGACACTACAGGGAGAAGAGACGGAAAGGTGAGAGGCACACACCAAAAATCAACTCGGAAGATAAGAGCGCGAAAACCACGTGGAGGTACGTACTTGATGCCCTCTGGCTCCAGCCCTAATAATCTCTTCCTCACGAGCAGCAGTTTGGGAGTGAAGTCTGGGATGCGTTGAATCCTCAACATGAGATCCCCCACCACCTAACACACACAAGAACACAAAACAATTACCAACACATCAAAGCGCTGCTTCCATCTGGGCCCGTCTCCTCGGAGTATAGGTGAAGGACTTGTAAATCATTACTACACTCATTGGAGACACTGTAATTACCATACACAAACAACACCATCAACACGGAAATGAGCTGCTTCCAGCCTCTACACTGCCGTTTGCACTATGTGCTACTGGGATAGATTTTCTAAAAATAAATATATATAGTTGGACTAATTCACAGAACAAAAAGAGTGCAGAGGTGCAGTTCTTTGAATTAAAAGCTGGTTGAGCAACAGCATGTATATAGTAAGTAATTGGGATTCACAGAAAGACTGGCACTATTAATACCACTGGCATGTGATAAAAGGCAACAGCTGTCTCTAACATGGCTATTTGTTGCACCAGACACTTTGAAATACAATATCAAACATTGCAAGATACAACACAAAACATTATTTATTTTATCAATAAAGACCAGCAAGAAGTCTTAAAGATTAAATAACAGCGATTGTAAGCTCTGGGCACGGCAGCGTCTGCTATCAATGATGGATCAGATAACGACTATAATCTAGACGGGAGCCTTACCCTGACGATGACGGAGAAAAGAGACCTGCAGCCAGGGGCCAGGTTGATATAAGGGTCCAGCAGGTACTCGTGCAAGTGGGGGTGAGGGAACAAAGACAGCTTGGACAGCACAGCGGTCACCTGCAGGTTGACCTCATAGGGCTGGAGGATAGAGAGGGGAGGGGCATCAGATATACAACTACACAGGATATTAACTAGAGATGAAATGTGTGCCAAAGAAGGGCAATGAATAAATAAACAGTGACACAATAGACAATGAATACAGACCTCCGTTTTAGATTTTATTTCCTAAATGCTACAAGAAACCAATGAGTGCCTATTAGACGTCTTTACAATTCCCATCTAACATCATTTGTTAAATGAGTTTATGGCAAAAGCTCATTTTTATTTTTTTTGCATTTCAAAAAATAGAGCCTCTGCATAATAAGCAGTTCATTTGCATAATATTCCCATATTTTTCTTCTCCTCTTTCCATTAGTGGGCCTCATTTACGCGAATTTGCATAGAACAGTGTTCTCTTGCAGGAAAGAATGGGAACTCAGTGAAAGTCTGTTTAAATCAGAATCAAAACTTAAAGACTTACTTAGTTTGACCTTAAATAACATTGTGTTTTTTTTGCCTGCAGAAAGCAGAATTTGTTCAATGGAATCGGTTGGACATGTCTAGTTACTGGCTAGATAAACCCGATTAGCACGTCTCACAAAACATTGCCTTGGAAATCTGCCATTTGAGATAATTTAGGAATTTATTAGGTTTTTCTATTTTCATCAACTAAAAGGCAGTTGAATTTTGATTCAAGTGGTGCTCCATAAACAGCGGGCTACCTGCTCTATTTGCTCCATGGATTTGTTTACAAGCTGCATTCGTGACTTCCAAAGGGCACTTTTACTGTATCACGGATTGGTGAATCCTAAACAACGCAACAGATATTTCATACACATTTCCATGCAAAAGCGTGCTGTGTTTTCTGAATGATGCGAGCATTATTGCAGCTATAAGGTGGATCCAACTGACCTGATCTAGGATGCGACCCATCCTGTCGAAGAGAACCTTGAGGAAGTGGCCCTCGAAGAATGGGCTGTCCAAGTTACACTTCTCAAAAGGCTTTGGATTTCCCCTCCAGTCCCACCGCTGGCAGACCCCACAATAGTCCCTAAACTGAGGAGAACAATTCATCTTCACTTAGTATCTCTGACACAACGATGAGCAGCACTTTCCATGGACTTGCCTCAGCAGTGAGTTTAATGGTGAAAGACCTCGAGGGAAACATTTAACCAGACTTCTCACCCTCCTGCTCTTTGTCGAGTGCATCTCAAGCCTTAAACATACTGTAGAACGAGCTTCACCTGTCTGTGTGCATCTCTGAGGTAGGTGTCATAGCCTGTGCCTTCAACATGATACGATGACTTTGCCTCATCGGGCACCAAACACAGGAAACTGCGGGCAACAGAATTTAACAGTTTAACTTCAAGGAAATCAAAGACACATGCTGTGTGTTGTGTAAGGAGCAGACCGTGTACCTGTTGACAATCTTGTGGACCTCAGTCTTCCCGTCAGACTTTAAGTGGTCCGGGCTCTGTGGAGGAGAGGAGCTGAGCCAATCAGAACCAGACAGCCTGCTGTCTGGAGAGAGGTCGTCACCAAACAGGGGATCCTCCTCGAGGTCTCTGTTGAAGGAACACCTTCATTAAAAAGTGTTTATACTCACAAGAACATTATCCAATTGTGATCAGTGCTACTGCGGTGATAACAAACTATGTTCTTGTTTTTGCATTCCTCAACACATTGCTCTGAGGAAAGGGACCCGCTGGTTACAAAAGTGGAAGATACGTCTTCCTTGTCAGTATGTTTTGCGTGGAGTTAAAAGGGAGAAAGTTGTGGTCTTTTATGGGATGAGAGCATTTATTTGGGCTTGCGTTGCACTTCTGCAGTCTAGAGTGTATTCAAGATATGATGTCTACAAAGACATTTATTGAATGTACTGTATCTAGAAGTATGGTTACTATATGACTAGATTTAAAAATGCCACTGACATTCTTCAGCTATTGACCTCTTCTTACACTGTAACCCCCTAACAATAGGATTGTGTCATATCATGTAAATCAAGTATAATCATGTTAGTATACTAATAAGCCTCTTAAAGCAACATTCATATTGATCACATCAATACATTTCCCAGCACTGATATTTAGCAAGTATTGTAAGTTATCAGTGGCTGACATTCATGCCCCACTAACCATGGCTTAAAAAGATTCCCACCAATTGAAACACACAATAAGAAACTGTTTAGTTGAATTGGTGGCACATCTGAAAAACACAGCTAGTTGATGCATTCACTTTATTTCCACTGGTGTGCGTTTGTGCAGATGCTTTTCCAAGTAGGATTCTAAGGCAGCTCAGGGGGTCTATGGTCAGAGGCAGGTCCTTACACGGCATCATGGGGCTGCCCGTTCTCCAGAGGCTCCCGCTCCTCCTGTGGTTTGTTCTCCAGGTAGTTCCTCTCCTCCAGGCTACGCAGCAGCAAGCTGTGGAGGATGTGCTGGTTGGGCTTCTGGATCAGCTGCTCAAATAGCCGCATTGTCATGATGCTGATCTGGGGACACAGAAGGAGGAATGAGCCTCAACTCCCACTATAAACCAAGACTAACATGCCATGTATTTGCCCACTGACAAAAAAACAGTAGGCAGTGGCTGTTCCAAACATCAAAGAAAGATGATTCATCTCTGTTTTGTGTGATGCAAATGTGTGCAATGGCTCTGTCATGTACTAATTAAAAGTCATGCACTTTGGTAAAGCATATGAGTCACTGGAGTCTGGAACTCAGAATCCTTGAAGGGCAGATAGTCATTTGTACTTTAGAATATCAAACAAGTAAAAGAAGAAATAATGGATAAACAGTTTTTATTTTTGTAGGCACATTAATGGAATCAAGTAACGGGAGAAATAAAAAGGCTTGAATGAGTCAGATCAACCAGACATAAATTATGTTAAAAGTACATTTATTAGCAGGACCACATACATGCTGAATAATGATGTGATAAGTACCTCGTCTGACAGGTGGTCGCAGTGCTCGATGAGTCTGTGTCTGAGTGGATTCTGAGCCATCGTAGCTTGAGTCTCTGGCTCCCTCTCCTCTCCGAGCAGGAAGTAAATCATCTCCTGCAGCAGAGCCTTGGATGTCACCTGCCTGATGATCCTGTTCAACAGGGCTGTGGAGGTCAGGATGCCCACCTCGGACCTTTGTGCACCCAAACACACCACGCGTTAATGAGCAGTCACGACACATAACTCACTGACAAGTCCGAGAATTTCAATAAAAGGATGATTGATTGATGATTTAAAGCTAGACTTACGTCTGCATAAGTTGAGGTTCCATAACTGACACAAAGAAACGTTCTCTCACTGCTTTTGCCATCACTGCAGCTGCTGACTGGAAGACAGTGAAGACAAAACATGTACTTCAGCCTTCTGTGGCTTTCAGATAGTAAAACAATTTAATTTTCTTTTAGTCACTCGATTCGGACGACAACACGACACATTAAAGCAGTGAGTCAGCGTTGGTTAAGGACCTTCTGAGCCTCTTTGATGAGCTGGTCACAGAAATCTAGCCAGGACAGGAAGGAGATGAGAGCCCTCTTCCCTGTAAAGAGAGCAGCATCCTCCTTCAGATTATAAACATCCAGACTGAAAGAGAGAAGACAAAAAATATTAAAGGTTTGATACAAATCTACCAAAGTATCCACTGCATGTAGCATTTCACAGAGAATGCCATTTAAAAAGTGTCTTAACTAAGGTTATCTGTCTCAACCAGCTAAGCAGAGGAGGTCTTGCACAGAAATGCAGTGGGAATCATAATTGTATGTTCTTGCCTTGCTGTTAGCTGGTTATTGGCTTTTATTTCATAACGGATGACTATAGATTTAGATTGCATGGACCCAGTAGTAGTGGTGAAATGCTGCCCCCTATTGGTTTGGAGCATGTGGGACAAACACTACACATTGCACCTTTAAGGGCTACCAGCTAGTTCAAAAGAAATACAAACTTCAGATGACAACACAACTAAAATGTGTGAAAGTGGTGTTTGAAAGTCTTGAAATATGTGGTTATAGAAAGTAAACACTAGAGAGAAATGTACCCCCAATTGACCGACTCCACTGTCTCAATGTCCAAGGGGTCCATGGACTGTGGCAGGGCTTTATAGAAGGAGACCAGCCTGGCAGTCAGGAGCTCACAGAGCTCAGTGTTTTCAGTTAAACACTTGGCAGCTGCAGGCTCTGGTAAACTGACCAGCAGCATCAGGCCCTCACATGCCTTCACCACTATCCTGCCATCCTGAGTAGGGAACAAATGGAGACAGGTCATGATTACAGACTTTCAACCCCAGTAACGTAAGTTAAATTAACCAAAATCCTTTGCAGGAAAATAACTTACAGGGCTCTTTGTGAGGTTGAGCAGCGAGGTGACAAGATTGTAATTGTTGCTGTTATTATTGTTACTTCCGGCAGTAGAGGAGGAGGAAGCAGCTGCAGCCTGAGGCTCCTCTGGGCAACCGGCCTTTTCCTCTACCAGAGACTGACCGGTGTCTGGAGCCAACACATTCCCCTTCACTACCTCTGTTTCTCCAGGACTCTTTTTCTCAGGCCTCTTTGACTTGTTCTGCAAACATCATAAATAAAAGATTTATTCGCTCAACTTTTGCTAGTAATATATACAGATGAATATTTATGACCCATGTTCAATCTTTTCTTCCCTAGTGTCATAACAACTTACCTCAAGGAAGAAGTTGACAAGATATGGGTCCTGCTTCAGTTTGGCACAGACTATACAAAGGAACTGAATCTCTTCATTTTCTGTCGGAGCAGTCAGCACCTCTCCACACAGACGGATCAGTTTCTGACGGAGGAATGTCACAGTCGCAAGGGAAAAAAAATTACGAATAACCTCTCAGTCAGCAGACCATTGTTGAGGAGGACTATCTGAAATAACTGAAAGCCAGACTGTATTACTTCTCACCTGAACAGGTCTGTGGACATTGATGTGTGGCAGGAGAGGTTGACGAATGTGTGCGAGCAGCTTTGTGTAGAAGGTGAGCACCTGCTGCTTCATTCCTGGAGGACACTGATTGAAAAATCAGAGAAACAGAATATGTTAGAATTGATTCTATACCAATATAGAAATGTCCCCACCCTGTGTGGCAATAGCTTTCAGTACAGATTTATTGAAGGGTCTACCAAAATATTATGTTCACATTAGAGGTGACCCCAAATAGTCGACTATTGGACGATTTGATGTAAGGACCCTGATTTGTAGTGACGGGAAAATGTGGTAATGAAACCGGATCATTTGTCATTCATAAATAACAACATGGCTATTTCAAAACTAAAGTATAGGCCCAGATTTATAAATCAGAATCATCATATGAGAACGTAGCTCTACCAGAGCACTATAACTATGTATATTTTATGAATGATTCCCTAAAGATTTGATGAGAGGCGCTTAGAAGCTGCTGTTCGCAGCGCATATAACAGCGGTTTGCGGCTTGCATCTCTCTCTTTTGATCAGCGCTCCGTGTCAGTACTACAGACAGGACCCTCTGCAACTACACACAGACACACAACAAACCGGTCTGTCCATTATTTGGAAACCACAGCGAAGCAATAGTAACATGTATCTCGGCCCATAATGTTTTTGTTTCTACTATTTTTCTATAGATGCATATCTTTCTATAGATGCATATCTTTCTATAGATGCATAACGCTCAATGAGCAAGAATGCAAGTGATATGCATGTTTTCCTGGAGGTATAGTTCATGTAGTTACCAAAGCATGACTGCCTTACATCTGCCTTGCCCAAGGTGTAGAGAGTCTCCAGGATCTTGTGGTGTAGGAGATACTCCATGCAGGGTCCTGTCTCTCCAGACTCCCTTTCCCTTTCCTCCTGGGTCAGGATGTCCAGCATCTGTTCCAGGTGGGATGGGATGTTGGTGTCTGTGACTGGAGCTTTGTCATCTAACAGGGGAATACAAGGAACCATGTCAGATCCTCTGTCTGTCAATTTGATATGGACATATGGGAAAAGACCACCACACGATGGAAGTGCCTAAAGTGTAAACGCTTCTGCATTCCATCATCTGACCACGGTCGTTGCGGAAGGTTCACTGAAACATGAAGCAGTTTCTGGTGGACCTGAATTATTTACATCCGATTTTGCGTGGAATCCAAAGCAGGCGCATTGATGACGAGCTTTAAGAATAATTACTTAGAAATAGCCAATCGTCTCGCTCATGGTCATGTTAAATTATGCAGGTCACATAGAGTAATACGTATTAAATTGGGACTGTTTCAGAGCCAGTTGAAAGTTCCTCACAGTAGCTTTAAATTAGTTATCATGTGGACTGCCTTCTGTGACTTTGAAATAATAAATAAAAGTTAATTGAAGTCACAAGTGTGCAAAATATGTGATTAAATGCCCCTGAGAAAGGCTCTGCTACATAATACTCATAATAGAGATTATCCCCATCAGCTGTTCAGAGGACATTTTGTGAAACTGGCTTAATTGGGAAAACTGCTGCAAAGAAACTGCCCCTTGTATTGAAGAATAAGAAAAGGAGACTTTGATTGCCCAAATTGGGCGGCAGTAATTCACATAGAAGTTGTCTTTACGTGACTGGGTTTAACCATCAAGTACATACACAGGTGCAAAGCGTACGATTTCTACTTGAGCAGATCCCACAGGCAAACATAAAGGAAGCACTAACAACTAGCATGGCATTCCAAGAATATTTCACAAGTATGCATTTCTTCAATAACATTCTCGTTGCACCACCTGTGTTAATTTTCTATACATTGGTGCTCCACGCGCAGGTGATTTACTAGTTTACTAGTTTACTAGCAACAGAAAATGTAATGATCAAACAATGACCTCAAAAAAATCTTAGAATGCTACCATTTGCTTGCATTTTCTGGTGCCATTGGTACAAAAGACATCAACAACGTTGAACGCAACCTGCACAACAATCAACCGTAACAGGTGTTAACTTATTCAAGCAGACTTTTCTTACCAGAAGTCTCAATGTAATAATGTGTAATGGCTTTCCAGTGATAGACAAAGTCCTCCTGCAAAGGCAGCGACGGGGCAAGCTGAAAAAGAAAAGTGCAAACATAAGCATACCATACTTACACTGGTGGCCAAGAGAGACATCATAGCAACAGGTCTGTTTCAGACACTTTCAAACAGAGACTGATTGGTCTTGGAAATGTATCGTCTATCTTACAATTAACCATGTCATCTCTGCGATTAATGATTTCTAATGTGCAACCTCAAGCTGGCTTTGATCAATGTGCTGTGAAGTTTTCTAAATGTTTAATAATGGGGATTGACTTTCACCTTTGAGTGACAGTAAGGTTAATACATGTCATGGGTCTAACCATACACACCAATAAGCTTTATGGCAGAATTAAGAGATGACAAGTTAATATTACGCCGGAAGTCGAACGTGTTCAAGTTGGGGTCACCTGCCCAGCGTCTATTGGTTAAAACCCGTGAGGTGAAGCAGCTTGAAACCTGTTTTCTGGCAGGTTATTGAGGGTTTCTAGCTAACGCTGGCTAACGTGTAACAAAGCTAAGCTTCCCCAAAAAAATGAAAGAAGCTGTGGGAGTGAAAAACGTTTGCGCAACATGAAACAAGGCTGTCGGGTCGTTTCGACATCAACTCCTCGTGATAAGACTCCGCTGTTTGAAACGAGAAAGCATTGCGATCTATGACGTTACCTAACGGTTAAGCTTTTTTTTTTTAGCTCAAACGTGAATAGTTGTCAGTTAGCATTAGCGGCTAACTAGTTCAGATTGGCCAAACTACCTTAAACGCGGACGATTGTCTGCAATGAAACTAGGCAATAGGAGAATGTGTTAGTAATATAAACGAACAGATAAATAAACACACCCACTTATATACATATGAATACATATATTATCGACAAGTACAACCACATTGACAGGACAAACACAAAACGCTAACATTAGCTTGCTGCTAACCAGTTAGCTCGCTAGCTAGCAGCGTTAGCCCTAATGCTGACGTTGTGTGTGACGTCCAGAGGGCCCTTTTAAACTAAATACACGATACACAAAATCAAGCCATTGGATAAATATGTGCTGTTGGTTAAAAAAAACTCACCGCTTCCACAGCATGCTGAAGAATGGACGTAAATTTCGAGAACATTTTGTTCTTCGACTGGACTATTTTCTCCCGAGAAGAACGAGAGAATTCCTCTATCTTCTTCCTGTTGTTGCCGCCTCGATCCAGATTGGTGGTTTCATAAACTGACCCTTGTAACGAAATAATGAAGGTGAGCAATAAAACCGTAACACGCTGGCGTCCACAGGTATTCACAGGCCTGGCCTCAACCACTGTAAACAAGACGTCTACAGGCTCCAGTACGTAGTTGAGCCCACTGTGGACACGGTGGCACTTCCTTCGCCAAACACCAACTGTTTTACTCCACCAGGGGGCGCATGCGCACAAAGCATCGGCGTGTGATTACTGACCACGATCAATGCATACAAATGAAGACGGCGGCCAATGCGTTCAATCAGGGACGGTGTGAGCTATAATTTCAGCTTGGAAGCAACACTCAATACGCCCATGATAAATATAAAAGCAAGTATGGGGTTCCGATAACCAAGCAATACATGTCACAAGGAAACGATCCGGTGAGCTGGAAAATCAATCGATTATGCTCCCACATAATGTACGGATGTGGGCTCTTTTTTTCCCTGATATTGCAGTGTTTTTTCCTACATAGGGCTGAGGTTATACAAAGAGTCACTGCTTGTAGGATCAAGTTGAGGAGTCCACGTGACGAATTGGCTGGATCGACAAATATGAGCCTTAAGTAGCCGGATTTATGGAGAGGAAAAAAAATGCAAAATAACATTCATTGCTCCGGAGCTCCTGTCAACTTTGTGATTTAACCCAACTACCACGTCCAGAACAGCACAGTCATCCCAGACGGGAAAAAAAAAAAGTAGGCTAGTCGGTTTAACGTTAAGGCGACCCGACAGCGGCTGCAGGCAAGGACATTTCGAGCATTATTTAATTCATAACTCCGTAATTCTGCTATATTATGTTCAAATATGGACATAAACTTGTTGAAAAATAAAAAGGATGCTGTCTGTTCCAGGACACGCCCTGTCGCTGGAAAGTGCTCTCTTACATCGCGCAGCCGGGTCTAGTCTATACAAATCGCAGGCTGAATGCTTCCCCGCGTTTAATCCCATTAAATGACAACCAAACACTTCAAAGTAATAATAATATCAGGCTGCCAACCGGTCTTTTCCCCTCCTCCAAAGCTGCACCGGGGCATCTCCTCCAGGTTATTATCTCGGCAAAGAAAGAGAGGCTCTACCTACCGGGCATGTCTGCTAGAGGTGAGTATCTTTTGCCGCAGAAGCTTTCATAACAATATATCTACAGGAAAAAAAGTCTCTTAGTTCTTTTGGGTGGGGGTCTCGGTTCAAGAATGAAAGCAATGTAGCAGAGAGCCCGTTTGCGTCGCCTTTGGGAGGATCGGGCTGCGATAATGACACTGTTATTGTAAGTAGGTTACACCGGGAGGGTACAGCTGAAACTACAGCTTCCACTGCTGCAGCCCTTTCCACACAGCCCACAACTTACTCTGTTCAAATGACCACTCTATTGCAATCTATAAATAGATCACACCTTAAAAAAATGAAATAAATCCCAGCTGTGATAATGAACCTTATCTGATTGCTGTTTCTTTTTACCATCTGACATTGTCCTTAATCAGGGGTGATGATGCACATTAGGGGATGCACACACCCTAATTGTTGCCTCGGTGAATCTGTTGATGGAGGACTTGCATATTCATAATTGGTTGGTTGTGATACAGTGGAGTGGTGAAATATGAGGGTTATTGTACTTGTCAAGCGTTTAGCTGGTGAGGTGACAAAAAAGTACATCATTTATGGGAAAAGAAGGAACACAAATGCAAACTATCATTTGGTGCAACAATCTCAACTTGTCTGAGTCGAGGAGACGTTTTTATTTCTTGTTGAGCTTAAATCAGTTTATACCCGCAACGACACAGGCGGAGTGTGTTTGTGGTCCCATCAGGTGGCCTTTTGAGGGTTTGTGTCAGGTGACTTTGCTCTCTGGCAGAAGAGATACATAGCCTCCAGCTGTTCCTGCTATATCCTGTTCAGGTGGTCTGACTGTGAGATTGTGAGCTGGATAAAAAAACATTGTATTAAATCACGTGTTATGGGTCTGAGCCTGTTATTGCGTGAACTATGTATAAAGAAGCTCAAGCTGTACAGTATGTCATCCCCTTCAGACTCTGTATGGTTGAGCCCATGTAGCATGACGGCTATGCCCTCCCCCCACACCCCCCTCATCACTGATGTGGCCTATCTGTCCTCCATGGCTGCTGCTGGAGATCGATGGAGCTCAGAGCCCACCGCTTGACGGCCCCCCTGTGGTACATAGATCTGATTA
This sequence comes from Taurulus bubalis, assembly GCF_910589615.1. Taxonomy (NCBI): domain Eukaryota; kingdom Metazoa; phylum Chordata; class Actinopteri; order Perciformes; family Cottidae; genus Taurulus; species Taurulus bubalis. Next base: position 18,813,897 of record NC_136602.1, read on the forward strand.
GCAGGCTCAAGGCCATGCAAGCAGCCAATCATTATTCATGAGAAGTACCTGCACCCTACAGTTCTGGCAATTGCCTCTGTGTTGGCTCCACAAGGATGTGAGGCTATTCATTTATTATCACAGATAACTCAGGCACATTGATGCAAACAGCATTCTCTGTAACAATATGTCTCATCAAATAGATATTCCTCACGAGCCAGGCTGAGTCAATGCCCTTTTCGGTTGCACTGGCTTGTAGTACTCCCATCTCACATGCACTGGACATCGTGATTCACAAGAGTTAACCAGAGGACAGACATTATTTATGTGTAGATAATAATTCAGAATATCTTTTGTGGAAATATATTTTCTTTCTATACGCTTTGAAGAGAATCTGAACGCACGTTCCAACATGTTTTGGCCAGTCAGAGTGTATTTTGAATGGTTTTCATGCTTCAAAAGAAAATTGTATCATTTACTTGATTTTTTTAAAGAAACATGCCAAATATATTCCATTTCCAGCTTCCCAACAGTGAGCATTCTGCTGCTTTCCTTTGTCAAATGTGATCATAAATTCACATCTTGGTTGGTTGGTTGGCCGAAACAAACAATTGGAAGACATCCCATTGGGCTCTATAAATGAATGATTATTAAAAAAGTAACAATTAATTATAGTGGATTACTGTAAATAATGGACATTAACCCCTTGGTCCTCATTAATGTCTGAAGTATCAGTGTTGTTGTATTATTTCAGGTATTGTAGCATCTATAAATCTGAAAGGCAAGATCTAAAATATGTCAGCATATCGAAACATTTTCCTCCCCACAGACCGCAGGAAGTAAAAACAAAAAAAGGCCTCAAATGACTCCCCTTTTCCCTCGTAGTAAGCATTTATGATGACCGGCCCCTCCCTCAGTTGCCCAAGCATTAGCCATTACTGTGCTCTCAGTCTTGCAGTCGCCAACTCCCCCCCACCCTCTTATCAGCACAGGGCCATCAGCCTTTACCTTGCTAGTGATGCTCTTCCATTAGTCACCCTACCTCCTAATACACCCTTGAGGCCACACCGCTCTATCTGGACCTCTCAGTCTCATCATATTTCCTGTGCTGTTTTTCTTCTTCTCCTGTCTAGAATCTCTTTACATGATTTCTTTTTGAAGTAAAAACCTTGTAGTTTTTTCTATAATACAACTTTTATCAGAGCCGATATTGTATATTATTCCAAGCAGGGCCTTTACGTTCCTTCCAACCCGTAAGCTGCTGCAGCGAGTCTGTCATTAATGTGCATCGAGCAGTTAGAGAGGAGCAACTGAGAGTTAAGGGCTTTGTTCAAGGTCGCATGGGTAATGGCATTCATCAGAATACTCCATCTTCTCCCTCTTGGTTCAGGAAATCACCTTAAAACCTACTACAGTTACCTCATTCAGCATAATCTCGTAATTTATTTTTATAGTTTGCTGTTCTGCTATCATTGGTTCTCTGCCATTTGCGTTGCCTATTCATACGTGGATTAATGTATTGTTCCTCTTGGTCCACGGGAGCCACTTATCTCTGCACCGCTGCAGAATCCTAAAACAAACACGCTGGACGGCAGAGTTCTCACACATGTGGGCCACTGCTGTTCGTCCTGCTACTCCTAATTGCATTGTCACATTTTATAGCTTATTTCATAGACGTTTTTGATGGCATTGTAGAAGAGCGTGTTGGATTTATATAGTTTTTTCCCTAATGACATCTTCAACACAAGAATAACCCAATTAATATACAAAGAATTATACAAATCAGTACTTCTTCTTATTGTAGGTTGTAGCATGAATGCAAGGCATAATCAAATGCACTTGGACGTCAGGATAGCTTTAAGTGACGAGCAGCGAGGAGAGTCCCCTCCCGGTACATCTTCAGTTCTGCCCTGCTCTGACCTCATTCTCTGCCCCGCCCTTTCCCCTGAGCAAGGTTAGCACATCCGGCCCACTGTACCTGTTACACTGCAGTGTTATCCGTGTGATCAATGGTGGAAGGAAAAAAAGGAGGCATGGCTCATATTCTGCAGTAACTTAACGCCTCATCCTTATCCCACCACTGGAGAGGGCTGCTCATGCTCCAACAGCACGACCCTCTGCATCAGCACTTTTCTCTGTCTCTCTCTCTCCCTGCGTGTGTGTGTGTGTGTTTACTGTATGTGCGACGATGAGGGTTGGTGTGCGCGCGCATGCATGTGTCCTGGCAAAAGCTTGAATAATTGATGAGCAGGGGAAGGAGTGAAAGCGCTGCCGGACGAGGCAGTGTGTGTGTGGGAGTGTGTAGAGATGGGGGAGAGGGATACAGCGTGGCAGGAGCCAGGCTACGATGGGCTCTGCAACTACGCCCAAAGAATCACCTCCTGCTTCGGACTGGATGGTAAGGCAGGGGGGGAAACAGAGAAGAAGGAGGAAAAGGAGGAGGGGGTGGTGTTGTTTCTTCTTCTTCTTGTATGGAGCAGAAACAGCAGAGGCTATGAAAATGTTTGGGATGTCTTTTGTGCGTGATGCTGATTTCCTCTGCGTGTTTTCTGAGTGTGTGTGTGTGCGTTAATCTGTGTGTGGCCAGTTGTGTCAAAGCTACCACACAGGGGGAGGGGGTGCCAGTTGGAGGGCAGCGCCTCACTGCAGCAGAATAGCACGTCCTTAGCTACCCGAGGTCCATGTGTCTGCGTGTGTGGGTGTAATAGTGCACGTCCCCTTGCTCATTCAAGGGATCACTTTCATCTTAACACTTTCATCTTAACTCCGGAGTTGAATTGGTGAAATACTGCCAAGCTCCAGCCATCCCGTTTCCTCTCAGACGAAGAGGGAAATCATTCAATTTGAAGTGCAGGCCAAGCGCGACGTCTCTAGACCTAAAAGATATTTTGTGCTTTGTCATTATCTGCTTTTTGTCATGCTTAAGTACCACAATGGTTTATTTCATTTCCTGGGAGGAAATAGATGGATGTGATTAGCCGTATCTGTTTGATGAATATTGGATGTCTTGGAAGGTTTCTTTTTTTTTTTTGCTTTTAGTTATTTATCTGTGTCTGGATGGAAGAGACAGTCGTGTTCTAGCAGCACTGTTTCCAGTTGTTTTAAAAACATGAGCAGAGCACTGGTGTGGGGTTATTTAGTTTTTGTTGCCTTAGAGATTCTCCCTCTGCATCATCTATCTTTTTCGCCTCCCACCAGAACACGTCTATGAATCAAGGTTTAGTTCATGCTGAGCTGAACTCACATTTCCAAGAAAGGTGACTGCATCTTTTGACTCACGAAAGGGTGCTTGTAAGACACTCAGTAGCTTTGAAATGTTGGTTATACGGATTTGGCTTGTCAAGAAAACAAATTCGTCCCAAAATTAGATGGTTTGAAGATTAAAAACCCAGAACATGCTTTCTTACTAAGAAGCATCTTCCAAAATCCGATGATTTCCGAGGATAATGGTGAGCCACTGCTGGCGTTTCCACTTCAGTGCTGATGTGGCACTAACAGTATCTTTTATTGTGAAGAATGCTGCTGATGATTAACAGTGGGTTTGTGCATTGTTGGCGGGTGGACTGACCTTGCTGGTTGTTGACCTTGTAAAGGACTGGCAGACGTCCAAGCCAATCCACCCTAAAAGCATGTCTGAGATCCCTGTGATGCTGCACTTGTATGTATCCTTTTAGGTTAATACCAAGCACATTAACACAAAAACCCTCTCTGTGAGCGTAACAGAATATAGTTAGTGTCTAAAATTGTCTCTCAAGGAGGATCTTCTTGTCTAATGACTTATTCTCGTTTAAAATGTAGCACACAAGGGGGGGGGAGCGTCAACGTGTTTAACTTTTTTTTTAAGGTCTGCCAGAATCTCAGCTCGTCATTGGACAGATGCTAACGAGCGGAGAAGTGTTCGGGATGAGCATGAGTCACATCGGGGCACAGAGAGTCCCACCACACGCATGGGCCGACCTCCTGTGGAGCTCCCTAACCCCACCCAGGACGGATGTGAACCAGCAGAGCAGTGATCGGGATGCATATGAGCTCCATCAGGTACAGAGCGTCCCGCCACATGCAGGGTCGACCTGATGCAGAGCTCCCTAACCCCACCCCGAAGATAATCATAGGCTCGACGTCAGCCCTAAGCTGCTTAAGGCACTAGGCTGGTTGGGCTGAAGACACTCATAGTGTAAGCTTCTTTCCCTGTTCCTCACTCTGCTCTACCTGCAGCAGAGGCTCTTCGGCGTCCCCACCTTAAGGTGGACGCCGGCATTCCAATTCTCACATCCACTGCAGCTCTGAAGTGACTGGTGGAGGGATCATAACAGGAGGAGTTTCCACCAGAGGCTCCGCTGGATATTGTCGTGATTTTATGATGCGCTGCTGTGAAGTCGCCCATCGATCTCTGGCTCCTTTTGTTTCCCTTTTGTGCCTCTGTGAACACCCCGTGTTCTTAATGTCACACGGCGACTGGATTTTAGAGCGGGTCTGAGCCCGACCCTGGCCGACGTCTACCTCCGGTGCGTCACCCTGCTCTGTGGGACAGCCGAAGGACAGCAGGGCACCATGCCCACTCTGCCCAATCTCAACAGCCTGGGCAAGCTGTGCAGCTCCAGCCGCAGCCACGGAGTCGACCGCGTCCGGGTGAAGCGCAAGAGCTCGGTCAAGCGCATGTCCATCATTGAGGATGGGCACGTCGCTGAGGTCCTGTACCTCATCCCGAAACAATACATGCAGCAGCTGCCCTTCCTCGACCCGAATGAATATTATCTGAGTGAGAGGCTGAACGAGGTCGCTACAGGTAGGACAGGAGCAAAGATGCATCTGTTTGAAGAATGCATTCACCATCCCAGCTGGGGCCGACTTTCAACACCAGACAGCTTTAATGATGATTGCTTAATCATTGAGATGTAAAAAAACGATCATTAAAATGCAAAACAAAAGTTTTTGCATGGATTTACAGGAAGTATTTTGTTCTACTTTTAGACGCACTTTATTCTATTCTGTCCCTTTTTCTCTTTTCTGCTTTCCCCTTGTCAACAGTTTGTTAAAACCACGAGGGGTTGTTGTTTTGGTCTCGTCCCCCCCCCCCCCGCTTTGCATTCTGTTTGCGAGTAGGTGTCTGAAAGTGAATTGATTAGTCGTTACTAAGAGATTACTTCATTGTAATTGGATGACAGTGAGTGATTACACCTCTTGAGGCTTTCCACATCTGACCGATGCATATGTGTGAGTGCCCCTGTCCACAAGTTATGCAACCACAACTCCCCGACGCCAAAACAGTGTTGCTGCAAATGTTGAAAAAAATTTAAATCAGGAAATTAATCACCGCCCTCTCCATGGTTATATAATATAATGCAAACCCATACTGCTGCTTTTTGCCAAGCAGCAGTACATGGGGAAGCTACATGGTGGCTTACATCAGGATTACAAGATGGGCATGAGGACAAATGGAGATTTTTAGACCTTATGTATTCGTTGACTGAGTGCCAGGCACAGTAGTAAAATCATCATTGCTTGGAACTTGTTTGCAAATCCCACAGACGTCAGCAACTCCGTTGGTTTTGGAGTGGACGTTTGATTTTGGCTAATGGCTCCGGTTCAAGGAAGCTGTGTGTCTGCAAACTGACCCTGGAGACAAAGGTCACAGAGGTCAAGGCTTATCCATTTAACTCCTCTGGTGACATCTAAAATCAATCAAAGTGACCGTGGCAGTCAATATAGCTGCTTATATTATCTGGAGGCCAACACTGGGTAATTTCCTTGCTGCTTTAAATGTTTTTGGACAGGAAAAAGTCTTCCATGACTTTCCTGAGACCCGATAGCTGTAGAAAAACAAAAATAAATTCAAACTCACAAAGAAACAATAGTCCCCATTTAAAATAATCTTTTCTTACATCTCTCTAGTGTTGAAGTGCCAACCCAACAACGCTGTGTTGTGTTCATTGTTTCCACCCAGTAAGCAAGGCTGCAGTATTTCACCAGTTAAGTGCTTTTGAATATGAGTGGCACTTATTTGGCTCCTCGAGAGGTCACCATCTTTGACAATTCCTCAAAGAAACATAAAAAAATGGAATTGATGTTGCAGTGAAAATACATTTTGGTGTATTCAGAGTAGCTGCAACATAGGAATGCTAATGTTGCATGGGTGAAAGTAGGCTTTGTAGAACAGTGCACAGGATTGCTGCTCAAAAGGTTCTTGCTGTTTTTTCTTCAAGCTTGTGAAGTGTTTTTCATTATCCAGAGAATACAAGAGCAGGTCTGTCGATGCTCCAAAAGAGTTGAGGGGTTCATCCTGGTCAATTTAGATGCCAGGCGACGTGTCTGGTGGATTTGTAAAAATTGGCAAATCCTCTCCTCGTGCACAGGGTGTGCAGCTGAGAGTATTTACACATGAGTGTTCATCTACATTTGTGTGTGTGTGTGTGTGTGTGTGTGTGTGTGTGTGTGTGTGTGTGAGTGTGGTTCCGCTAATCCTTATTTTTAATCCCAGGGATAACTGCAGTATATCCACACAAACCACTGTTGTTTACTGTAAATGTGACCTCAGTCTGGCTTCAGCACTCACAGGCAATACTCTGTAAATCAAATGGGCTTTATTATGGTCTATGACATGCTAAATGCTAACAGTGCACTGATATCAGGGCTGTGCAGGGTAATCAATGGATCATCCATAGGTGAGCCATATACAGTAGAAACCTTTTGATAATAGGCTTTGCTGCTCTGGAATTACTCTTGGCAAGCCTTATGAAGCATGGATGTCCAGCAGAGATCATTAAAAGAGGCAACCTGATAACAGCTCCATTACTGTTTTATGAGAAGACAAAGCAGTGGTGGGCCGTGGATTTTCTACCTGCGTCCGCTCTTCGCGGTGTGGCGCGAACAGCTGGCGTTTAAAAAATGTAATTATCAAATAGCTATAACTTTGTGATTCTGTTTAGGCCAGCAGAGAAGGCTTAGCAGGCCCTGAGACGAGGTAACTGGACTCTCTTTGCATTGCATTCAGCAGTGAATTGCCACACTGTAAACCCCTTCTTTTTTTATTTTCTGACTAGCCTACCTTTGGCAAAAAAAGTGCTTTTTGAGAATCCACTCAAATTCATTCCATATTTCTCTCCCTTCATAATAAAAAAAAAAAAAGAAGGTAAAAAATAAAAAATATCTGCCGTGTCTGTCTCCACTTCCCGGTGAGAAGGAAACGCCCCTGTGAAAACTGATGCACGGTGTTGGGTATCCAGCAGGTGGCACAGTTGACACTGCAGTGGATGAATGCCATTTGAATGCATAATGGACCGCCTGCATCAGCACTTACAGAGGTGGTGCTGATGCAAAAACGGTTCCTCCCCCTTAGCCGTACGAGAAGGTACAGCGAGGCTCCAGCAGGAGACAGAAGGAGCATTTGCTCCCTAGCGAGTGAAATAGATTTCATAAATATCCGTTTGTGGGGACGATTGAGATGGATGAGGTTGAGCATACACACCGTTATCGTGAAGAATGTGTTGTCTCTTACTTCATAGCATACAAAAACAGTGCGATAATCTACGCAGCATCATAAGCAAAGCAACAATCATACGGACAAACATCATTTATGAGCTAACTTTCTGAAGTTGTGACAAGAAATGTCCATGTGATCGTTCCAGTGGCAGCTGATGTAAGAGCGGTGTCTTCATCAGGCTCAGCCAGGAACCTGCTCTCTCGTGCTCTTTATAATTGGATTTCAGAGGATCCACTCAAGATATTAGTACAACGATCATGCTATAGGTTATGGTAGGTCTGATCTTCCACCGCCAACGACCTTATCAATCAAGCCACTGTTTTCAACTGTGAATAAAGTGTTTAACACAGCTTTTATTTCATATTAATTATTCATTTGTGTGCTATAACCACCTCCGGTTACTCTCACGAAGACCAACATTTCCAGAAGAAGTCAGTCTTTCACTCATTTTTTATTTATTTTACATCTTTTTTTCCCCCACGTGTCAAATATACTCAGTTGTTTTAAATTTAACCAATCTTTCAGCTCAGCAGACTAGGTACTGTCCTGAAAACAGTAATTGCCCTTTCAGAAAGTCTTTGTCGAGGTGTGTGTTAGATAATACAGTTATTCCCAGCTAAATTCAGTTTATTGCACTTTCTAGTCATGGCATAGAGTTTATCTACGTTTTTGGAGTGACAAACTTCACATCGTACCACACAGAAGAGAAAGAAAAGAAACAGATGTTCTATGTGTGTGTGTGTGTGTGTGTATATATATATATATATATATATATATATATATATATATATATATATATACATGTCAGGAATGTATGTGCTTGATGGGGTCTGTTTTGAGGATTTTGGGGTTACTGTTTTTGGTCACACAGAAGCAGCAGCAGCAGCGACCTGGTTGCTGCAATGAGGCGGCTGGCACAACGGAGGGGCTGGGAGAGGGAGCAGAGGAGGAGGGGGAGGAGGAGGAGGAAGAGGAGGAGGAGAGGGATGGGAGGAAAACAGGCAGTCAGGAGGCAAACCCCACGCTATAGCGCCGTTTTCGGGAGGAGAGCTTAGCAGCGCCTGCACCTCTCTCTCTCTCTCTCTCTCTCTCTCTCTCTCTCTCTTTAGTATCTCAGCTCGTTTTTTTGTTGCTCTTCAGTCTTGACTTAAGAAGGAACTAGCAGCTCATGTGTTACTGGTGATCGATACCCGGAGCCTTTTCTGGTGCAGATTTACCTCAATTCCAATGGTCATGGTCAAAGAAAAAGGTATTCCAGAGTGTGTGTCCTTCTGTGATTTGTTTTGCTTGTTGTGCTGTTGATTGTCTGCAGCGTGTCCAGTTGGACTTGCACTGCCGTGTCACGCGGTTTGAATTCTATTTAGTTTGAATGAATTCTTCGTCTACGATTTGAGAATTTTTAGATGTACAGTTACAGTAACGTGGACATGTTTCGTCTTCATGTGGTCGTGTGTTGCTTGCCAGAAGCATGACTCATGATACATGACCACGTTCTCTCTACTTTAAAGACTTGAACGTGCTACGCCCTGCTCAATACTCCCTCGCAGCTGATGCTAGGGTTGGAGTCTGCTTAATTTGGCAGCGTCAGTCTTTATGTAAATCTATGTTGGAACAAAGCATCTGGCTCGCTGTGTGGCAGCCTGACACCAGAGCGCCCACGGTGATAATGTAAAGGTTAAAAACCGCAGGCTGGGTCTGTGAAGGTAACATGTAGAGGGAGGAAAGTGCAGCGCCGGTGTAGGGATCCACACTGCGCACAGCTATGGACCTGCACTCTCTGTCGCTCTGTCTGCAGCGGTTGCCATGGTGACCATCTAAAAGGTACGCTCCATTGTTGTCAGCTGTGGCCTCATTCATAGCGCCCTGTTAAGAAAGAAAAAGGTTTCCACCTTCAACTGAGGTCGCCCAGCTGCGGGGGATGAATTAGGTGAAGTCAGGGGGCAAGACATTAACATTCCCAGCAATCTGCCGGAGCACGTGGTCGTGAGGGTGACCATTGTTTGTCAGTATGAATCACAGCAAGCAGCTACAGGCACAGTTTTCTATCATAAAAATGTCTGGTTTGAATTCATGGCAACCGTTTTCTTCTTTTCCTTTTGACTTTGAACACTGAATTACAAATATTGTATTTATGTAACTGGCATATACTGAATACATAAATATAATGAAAAGCATACTGCTTTATATATTTTCCCATATTCATGACAGATGGACTCGATCTGAATATCAAAGTAATGAATTACAGTAATAAGTCACTCTTAAATGTGTCTCAATTGAATCGGTTTGAGTTGATCCTCCAGCTTGTGGAGACAAACAGTGTTCTATGTGTGGGCATGTGCTATTTTTAGGATTTGTCTGAAAATATTTGACAAAAAAAAACATGTTTTCAGATTGTGTCTTGACTGGTGTGTAGGTTTGTTTATATATCTGACAGCGCGCTGGTGGCTGGAGGCGGCGACCGGCTCTGCGGCTGCTTCCCTTGATGTGGATTTGACTGCCACAGAGGAAAAGGCCTTTGCCATCATCTCGTCCCCCGTGCTGGCAGAACTCCCGTAACCTCTGGCTGCCACATGTTCATCTCCCACAACCCCTCTGAAAGTTTTTCCGTCGAGTTAACCCGCTGCCTCGCCTGCCAACTCTTGGGATCGGTTTGTGGCGGGAGGCTTGTCTGGGTTTGCCGTCCACATTAAAAGGCCTCTAGCTTTTCATTCCTTGAAACAGAAAGCGATGGCAACTTCTTGTATCCTCCCGGGACCTCATCATGCCACCTGTCTGAGGCCAGGTGGGCTCTGTAACAGCAGGATGCACAGCTGACCAAATACCGGATTATACCGTATACTCGGAATGATGAATCACAGTAACAGGATTGCAGCGTTAGCGTGTTTCGGTCCACTTTGCAGGTGGTTGTCCTAGTTTCAAAGCCCAGAATACCCTTGAAATAGTTTACTATTTATCAGGGCTGTGTGTACCCGAGGCAGTCTGATCTTAAATCTACACGCGCTTCTGAGATCTGTGCACATTTGTACAACAACTTGATTAATTTAGGCTCTTTCTCTCTGCTCTGCTCGGCTGTGCGTAAGAGGCCCCCGCTGACCGCGCTCTGTGTAGTCAGACGAGCATCTTCACGTGTACGTCACCAACTCTCAGAACATCCACAATCTGAACATTTTCCTTTGACATGAAAGTCTGATATCATGTGCCTGTGTTGCCGCTCCTCGGGATTTCGCAGAGTGCTGCAGACAACTGCAGTGGTGCCTTATCTTCGAAGCTCGCCAGTGTCTGCCCCCTGAAAGAGGAGCTAGACTCTTTCGTAGACACACTCTGTTTGTACAGCTGGCACACAGGTCCAGAATATACAGACGAGATAAGTGGTTGACCGGGACGAGGCGGTCAACGGCCTAAAATATACGGGCTGTAACAACAAGAGCAATGTGAAAGTCACATAAAAGAAACACAGACTGCAGCCGTACATTGTGCCAGCCAACAAACATCCTCCCTGTCTGGCTTCAATCGGCCCGATTATCACAGGAAATAAGGCACAGGAGTGTGGGGTCGTAGTGGGCCGTCGCTCAGAGGCAAAGAGCCAAGGCATTCATCCGCTGCACTTCTACACAATGGCTACTGCAGTTCATGAAGCCGCCATTGTCTCCTCTCAGATAAGTGGCCATGGGAGTCCCTCTCTCTGTTTATCAGCGTGGTTTTATTATTTTGTACCTGCCCAACTACAAACGCTCCGCACTGTGCAGTTCAACCATTCAGAACAGGTCATTAATTCCACACACAGGTCCCTGAGGATTAGTTATCCAAGGTTAGGGGCCTGGTGGAGGACGATAGGGTCTCGCCCCCCCAATTTGTGCCCCTGTTTGAAGTGCTTTGTCTGGGACGCTGGTGGTGGGGCAGAGGGGCGGGAGGCAGTGAATACAGCCATACATATTCATGGAGGGGAGGGTTAAGAGCTCCTTGTTATGTCTGGATGATGAAGAGCTCCCAATGCCCTCCCCCATCTGATCACCCTTTGGGATTTTATGGTGGGCATATTTTGTGCCCTTTGATATTCATTATGGGTCAGACCCCCTCGGAATATTTCATCCCAAACTGGTGGGGTTGGAAACACATGGAGTAAAAAGTGTGTTGCTGCACGTCTGTGTTTTGTTGTCTATGCTCATCTTGGCCCAAACGTATTGACATGGATGCCAAGAATGGAGCTACTTTGTTCATCTGTTCCTCTGTCTCTCTTTGCAACACACACACACACAGGCACACACACACACACACACACACAGGCACGCACACGCACACACCCTACTTTGGGGCTGTCTGTACTAACTCTTCTGTCTGTGACTCTTACAGTAACAAAGGCGGTGAACGTCTGAATATTTTATTAGACCTTTTCGTCTCTCATCTATTGTTTAATTGAATTCCCCTTTTCGTAGCGCAAACACAAGCCACTAGTACACGGCTTCGCGAGGCTGTTCCTCTGGGTTCACACGAAAAGGAAACAAAGTCTGAATCTTTCGTAGCAAATCGCGCACTCTCTCCGTCCATAACCCCGCTTTTTGTTATTTACCAGCGAGGCCGGAGCACGTGTTCCAGGGAAATCTGTCCTCGGGGGATTCAAGATGGCCTTCTTCATTTCCCTCCAGAGAATCAACTGCAGCCTTTATTATTGCCAACGCAGCTCGGCTGTGCTTAAATGGGGGGTGGGTGGGATGTCGGGGTGGAGAGAGCAGTCCCCTTTCCTCTACGCCGGGCTTTGGGATGCTCTGCTGGTTATTGTTCCCTCAGTGTGTGTGTGTGTGTGTGTGTGTGTGTGTTTCAGTGCATCTTCATTGTGCGTTCAGACTCATATCAGTCACTTCATCCCCTGGTGATGAGGCAGGACAGATCACTCTGTCAGTACAGCTAAACACATCCAGCCCAGAATGAGGAATGTGAGCAGTGGTCGGAAATATTGTACTACTACTGTATATTTCACAGCAAGTTGCTCTGTGCTAAAGTTGCTTTATGTACCGCGTGCTTACTTATTTATAGCCTTACATCATATACATTCTAACAAACCGAGCGCCATTTTGCTGCCATCACAAGAACCCCTAAAGACTCACTAATGGATTTATTTCAAAACCATGTTATTGCAGGGAAATTGTCATACTTTTGTTAACAGGCATGAGTGTGGAGGCCTGTTAAACCTTTGAAAGAGACCTCACTTATGGATTTATGGCCAACAAGTCCCATAAATAGTTCAATCTAAGCAAATTGAACATCCCTTTTCATGTTGGCTTCCTTATTTTTTTATGAAACACCATGGAGAGTGCTCATCTCGGCCTGACTTTGCCACAGTCTCCTTCCCTTTGTGCAGCCACTGCTGAGGCAAACACTCTCCAGTGGAAGAGGCGGGGTTAAGCTGGAATAACACGCAGTGCTCATAGATTCCCAAAGCTCACTTTTTTTAGGTCCTCTGTGCATGGGATTCAAACATCTGTCTTGGATTTTTGTCAACTTGTTATGACGTTAGCAGTGTTGACTTTTCCATGCTGGGCTGTCCCTGCTGACAACATAACACTCTATGAAATGGTAATAAACGTAAGTCGGAAATACAAACGGGAACAAAGAGAGAAAACAAATTCTACTTTAAAGCTGCTTTATTTTATATTTTAGCACTGGATAAGGTTTAGCGTGTAGTGACAAACCCATAGAGAATGATCACCACCGCGCTCTGCTGTTCACCTCAGATCTTTGGAGCCTGTTTGGTGTCTCTTAATTAATGTATTTCTTTGGTTTCACGGCTAAAACTGTTTTAGTTTTCTGTCACCGCTCTTATCAGCGTTGTTTTCAGACAGCAGGCTGCTGTTTTATGCAAAAAGAATCTAAAAACCCTTTTCACGCAACCAAATCAGCACCAAGCGGCAGTGAAGATAGTGGAGCTAGAGGAGAGGGAATATTGGACTTTCATTAGCCAGGTTGCCAGAAAAACAAGTCTCTCAAAGAGGAGAAATGTAATTTCCAGCAATTCCAAAGTTGTCTTATTCACAAATAATAATGGAATCAATTCAAACTATTTTGTATAGCCCAAAATCACAAATTTGCCTCAGAGGGCTTTACAATCTGTGAATCAAGTTGTCAATAAAATATAATTTCACAGTTTTTCTTGGATGAAAAGTGTGCATGAAACAACTCGTTACATTGGGTATATTTGCAGTTACCCAGATGGCCTGTTTGTTTCTTTGGAGGTGCAATGTCACACACAGAGCTGCTGAGACTCACACTAGCCTGGTTCACCTAGAGATGAGTCTTTGTCCTGCTGAATGCAATCACATCAGAGACAAGAGAGATCCTTCACCCTCTCGCACCCACATTCCTTCCAGCATCTCTCTCGTTATCCCGTCTTCTTCCTTCATGGTTTTTCACAACTTCTCTCACTTCCCTTTCAACCCAGATTAGGAATAGACTGATGCTATGTGAATCGTATCCTTAAAGGTTTTGCACGTTTTTACTGTCTTTTACTGCAATTAAACCCAACCGCCACTGCAACTGTAGAGGTGTGATGCAGGGTAGGCCAAGCTATCAATAATCCAGAGTAATGTCTCCCTTTGGTCCACCATCGATTGGTCATGATGCTATTTCTGTGCTTTTGGTGGTGTCTTATTTTAGCCTTGCAGACTAATGATTTATTGCAGAGCAGAAAGAGCAAAGATCCTTTCATGTGTATTCTAGGTGTGTGGGCGTGTGCGTGTTTTTGTGTGTGCGTGTGTGTGTGTGTATGTGTGTGTGTGTGTATATCTTTCTTTGAAAAAGAAAGAGATAGAAGAAATCAGAGGAGGAGAGAGAGAGAGAGAGGTGCTGCCTTGCTAGTTAATGTTCCTGAATGTGAAATAATCTGCTGGTTTCACAACAGCTGATAAACTGTGTGCAGTGCGGCACTGCAGCAGTATTTACATCCCGTACAGTAGTGCTGGATTAGTGTCCGTCTGTGTCAGCTACGCCCAAACTTTCTCCTGAGGAGCGCCACAGGCTGCAGTAGGAGCAAGCTCAAATCGTGGCACCAGCACCTCGTATAGGTTTCGTATAGTTTTTGTGGCAAGCTGCCACAAAAATGTGGCAGCTTGCCACAACAACTAGTTGTAGTAGTAATATTAATGATATGTGCACTGCCACCCTGTAAATTATATGAAATCAAACATTTTTAGTTTATGTTCCACATTTGAATATGCTTATTTGTCATTGTCTTTTATGACTGTATGTAGAGATAATGACATTTGTTTACAACAACTTTTTTTTTTATATATTTACTGTAACAACAGTAAATATTTCTCTGATATTATTAAGTTATTTTTTTAATTGGCCTTGCTTTTTAATCTTCTTAAGCATTACTACCAATGGGCTTCTAATGGGGCTCAGTGTCTCCCTCCAACACTCTCAACAGTACAGCGGACAGTAGGTGTGGATGGAATCACAACCTTGAGTTGCCCTGGTGAAAGAAATTGCCCGTACATAATATAACATTGCCTTGTTATGAATCATCTGATACAGTCTATGAAAGTGTCTAGAGAGTTTGAATTATACGATATGTCCATGAGCTACGTTTTATGACAAACACTATTTACATAATCAATATTTAAATGGTTACGAGATTAGTCAGTGAACATTGATGTGTATATCTTCACAATATAGCCTAATTAATAGACCTGTGTTTAAGATTTGACCAAGGTAGGTTGATTGACATTTTGATTACAATGGTATTCAACTAATTCTTAACTGAAACCTAACCTATATTGTTAATTATTAGAAGGAGATCAAAAGCTGGGTAGAACGCGCGCCTGGAAGGAACTCGCGCTGGAAGGAACGCGCCTCGGTCCAAAATCATAAATTTTTTTTACCGTGAGAAATTGGTTGTGTGGCGTGAGTGCGTGTGAAAACATGCAAAAGCGTGTGTCACACGGCGAAGCCGTGAGAGTTGGTAGCTCCAGGACCTTAAGCAAGTTGCGTCACCGCTCTCTCTAACACAGGCAGATGCCTCAAAAACTAGTGGCTCACGAGGGGCAACTCGTAAGTGCCCCACCACATGAGACGTGCCATCGGAAATGCTGCCTCTAAAGTAGTGGCAGCTTCCGGAACAGCGGCATCTCCCTCAGGCACCGCGGCATGTGCCTCCAGCACTGTGGCAACTGAGCTGTGCCACAGGAAGTGCCTGTACAAGATGCTGGTGCCGCAATTTGAGCTTGCCCTCTCTCACAGGCTGACATGTAAGGGATCTAAATATAATTTTGGATGCTGCTTGTAGAGATAAAGCAAGATGATAATAGTTTCTCGGTCTTATATAATTATGATGGCTATCACAATACCGAACATTAGGAAAGTGATGTCTAAATCTTTACTCAGATTAAGATCTATGCATGCTGTGCAACCAGCCATTAAAAGTGAGCTATTTCAAGTCATGTTGGCACCACTAGTGGGCCTTTAGGAATACCAATGTCGGTATGTCGGGCCATTTCTTTGGTTTGGACTGGAATATCTCAACAACCATTCTATTGATTGCTATGATATTAGGTACACACATGCATGTTCCCCAGAGGATGGAGCCCACTGACTTTGGTGATCCTTTGACTTTTCCTATAGCACCACCAGCCGGTGAAAGTGTTCATGTATCCAAATGAAATATCTCAACATCTACTTGATGGATTGGCAAACTTGGTAAAGACATGTTTCTCAGATTATGGATCCTAATGACTTTGGCGATCCCTTTGTTTCTCTCCAGTAGGGCCACGAGGTTGACATTTGTGGCTTTGTTTGAACTGTCTCAACAACTATTGGATAGAATTTGGTGTGGATACTCCCCTCATGTAATCAATAGGTCAACATTTTAACTTGATTATTTGTTATGAGCAAACTCATGATATTCCTATCAGACTCTCTGTACTTTGTGTGTAATGGCAATTTTTTAAAGCATGCTAGCGCAGTAAACTAAGATTGCTAACATTGTAAACAATACAGTATATCTGCTAACATCTTCTGTAAATCCTACCAGATCGCCAAAAAACCTACACTCCTGTATCCAAAAAAAACACGGGCCACGGAGTTCAACCACTTCTGCCTCATTGACCTCCTATCCATAGCAAGGATATGTCTGGAGAAGCTGCTGCTTTGTTTCGATCCTCCTTCTGGACTTCAGTATAAGCCAAAGCGGTTTTCAAATACCTCAGAATGAACATTGGCAATAGGCTCAACATCATCAGCAATGACATCCCCCAAAAAAAGAGCTCAGAGATCAGTCATCCGTGAGCTGAAAGGACTCTTGCCCCAACTCCTCCTGTTGTTGAGCCATGTTCAGCCCATTCTACTGTACTGTTCCAGCTGCTTCTTTAACATGTAATCCGTTTCTAACCAGGCCCAACTCACACACATAACCAACACCGCCGCCAGGATAATTGGTGTCCTCCCACCCAACCTCGCAGAGCTTAACAATAAGGCCATTGCACGCATTGTAATCTCAATAGAATAGTACTTCTGCCCTCCGGGCGCAGCTACAGAGCGCTGAGGTGCAGAAGGGCTCTCTTTGGGAAAACCCTTATCCCTGCAGCCATAGCCGCCTTAACAATGGGCCTCGCTGAATAGCCTTGAGTGTGTGCGGTTGTCTATCCGCGCATATGTTGTTACTGTTGTGCTGTAGTATGTATTATTGTCTGACGTGTACAGTGCTGTGGAGAGAAGTTTCCCCTTGAGGACGATAAAGTCTAAGGTAGCATGTTAACGTTGTTGTGAGCAAGTTAGCATGCTGACGTTAGCCCTAAGCGCAGCTGTGCCTACGTACAGCCTCACAAAGCTGCTGGCGTGGCTGTGACTTAGTCTTGTGCAAAGTTGTCTTTTCTACGTTACATTCTTACCTTATTCTTATTCTTGTTGCCCTTGTATTTGCCCACACAGCAGTGTAGTTGGAAATATGAAGGCCTTCACAGGAAGGAATTGAACAATTGAGATATTCATATCACAGCAAACATTTAGCCTGCCCTGTTTTATCGTTATCTGAACTGAGTGCTTTGCTCTGCTTACTGTCAAACACTTAAGGGTCTTCCACAGGGAAGAATGGAACACTTAACCAGCCCAAAAAGCAAGGGACAGGAGATAATAAAAGACTGTCTGACATTACAACTTCTACACATGGCAATAAGAAGCCATATATTATGCATTACAGCATGCATTGGGAAAATAATCAAGGCATAGATGGCAAATGGTCCACGATATTTTCCTTTGAGAATGAACTTACAGGAAACTGATATTATCAATACCCTTTTAGTGTGCCATTTACCAAGCCCTGCTCGCCTCAGCATTTTGGCTCTCCAGCCTCCATTGATCAAGACAGACTATATTTAGGTTGTTGCTCTCTAGAGAGCCTATATGGGCCGTGAACCCAAAGTTGTGCTGTCCTGCTCAATGTTGTTCTTTTTTTACCCTGACAGGCTCTCAGCAGTTTGTCTTTATCTCTGGAGTCTGTGTGATGTTGCACATTCAGATTCACAGCGTGTCGTCGGATGAAGACAACTTAAAAAAACAACAACCTGAAAGCAATGTTACAAGAAACTGCATCGAGCAACCACGATGACTCATCAACGTTACAGCCCAATAGTAATGTTAATGTCTCTTTCTCTTCTCTTGCAGTGGCTCATGCGCAGGACACACACCACCACTCCACAGAGAAGCCCCTGATTCAGTGCTACAAGTGTGGCGAGCCATGTAAGGGAGAGGTGCTGCGGGTGCAGAACAAGCACTTCCACCTCAAGTGCTTCACCTGTAAAGGTACTGTCATTTTATGTAATTAAAGACAGTTGAATGGGTTTCACTGCATTGCTGCTTGTGATTTTGCTCAGCTTTACTCCATGTGAGACCACCCTAAGATTATGATCAAAAGGCCGGTATTCGGTAAATACGTTATGCGTTTACAATTTAAAAACGAGTCCACAGACTGCTTATTTCTTTCTCAATTGGAGAATACTAATGTGGGGGTTGTGTGAACATTGGCAGCTAAGGTGTTAGGTTTTATAATTCATCGCTAATTTCATACTGTAACAATAGTAGGACATTTGCTTCCTTTCGCTCAGTACATGCAGCCTAATGCTGACTTTCTTTTCTCACCCTATGATGTAGAATGACAGGTAATAGAGTCAACAATCTGGTGACCCTTTAGGTAAAATGACAAACAAATGCTAAACAAATTATTCTTTTTCCACGACTGTCCCAAAAAGCATCCCAATCACATGAAGTTGGATAGGAGCTGTTCCTAAAAGCCACAGTGTCCTCTTCCATCCTCCTCTAACAGCCGGTGGCATGACTCATCTTGTCTTCTCAGACCTGCATACTTTTATTGTACCATTCAGACTGCTCTGACATGTGACGGTGCAAATCCTCCGGCATTTATCCTCATTACTGATGGATTTCTGGCATTCTGGCCTGATTACGATGTAGCAGCCCACAGCCGACCCAGCAGTCTTACTCTTGCAGGCTGAACCTGCCTCGCCGAAGCACTTGTAGTTAATCTGTAACTGGAGCACTGTTATAGAGTTCGCTTAGTTCTCCAAGGGCCCAGAATAACACAAGCAAACACTGAGATTAGCACCTAATTCGGTCCTTTACACATGGAGATACATGCCTTCAGAGAGTCAATGGTTCTAAAAGTGTTTGTGCACACTAGACAGTGTTTGCCAAAGCAGACACAAGGACGTCATTATTAGCCAACAGACACACTGTCTTAGTTCGTTCTCTAAATGTATATGTGCTGTTTTAAGTCTCCAACTTGTAGAACTAGTTATACAATCATTGTTAGGCTGAGTTTATTGATATTCATACTGGCATATCCCCTTGGCATACAAATCCCAAACAGATGTTTTTTGCATGTGTTTATCTCATTGCCTGAAAAGAAAAACCTTTTCATTTCCCTGAATTCACTTTGATTTCAATTTCATAAATTGACCCTCTTGAGTTTCCAAAAATGCATTTAATGTAATGGCATGCATCTGTTGGAAAGCGGAGGTGGTTGGACATCACAGTCAAAGGCCACCAAATCTCCGCTGGGGGTTTTCTCTTGACTTGCATAGTTTACAAGCTAATCTCATCACTGGTGAGCCCTAATGCAATTAAATCTGATTCTCTGCCCCACTCGCTCCCATTCATCTCCAGGATTTAAAGTGGCTTATTGCATAAGAATGATTAGGTGCAGTCATCTCAAACATCAAAATATTTTCCCTCCCAGCTGTGGCATTTCCAAAGGGTTATTAAATTCCCAGGCTCACTCTGTGGTGCTGGACTGGTGGGTTTCACAGTTCATGTGACCATTATGCGGTGGAAGTAATGCAAATGCAGTAAGTCTGAGTCGTGATCAAAACATATGTTGTCAGTGAGTCTTGATAAATGGGGAAATTATGTGACGTGAAAAATAAGGGTTTTTTTAAAGCCATGATTTCTTCAATTAGCCAGGACACCGTAAAATGTAATCAGTTACAAAGTCATTGGAATTAAAACATATTTGAAAGTATGGGACAACATGGATATCATAGATTTTTAAATGTGGCATCACATTTGTCCGGACTGAAAAAACAACTGTAAAATGGATTGGCATGAAATTTGGTCCAGACACTCATGTCCCCCTCAAGATCATCTGCAATAACTTCGGTTGTCCTGTAACTTTTTTTCATCATTAGCTCAAAAATTGAATTTATCAAATAAAGCAAATACGCAAAACTAATGACATCCTAATCAGCCTCAGCTGCACTATGCGTTTAGTGCCAATTATCAAATGTTCATGCATGCTGACGCGCTCAACCACGGTTAGCTTCATCAATGACAGTTTTTCGGAAATGTTGAAGTGCCCCATCATTACATGCCAAATGACCTCTTTCACAGCCACTGGCAGTTATTTGGTTATTTACGGATGTTTTTATACGGATGGCAGTCTTATTGTATAGTACTCTCATTTATATAATAACAATGTGCTGATTAATATAAATATGCACGTTGCCCATATGGATGGAATAAAATGACAGATCTGTTGGAGATTTACATTTTGATATGGTGTCATAATTAAACTTAATGTTTACCTTAATGTTGATATGACACACTGATTAACAAGAAAATGAAAAAAAGGCTTGATTTACTGTACACTTTTGATATAAGCATATCACAAAAGTGTTTAAAGCATGTCAAGTTGAAAACTGCCATGTTTCATGAAGGACCAACCAAAAAGTGAAAAGTCATGAATCCGTGTCTCTGCTTGAAATCTACTCCAATATAGTACATCTTTCATTTAGTCAGAAGTAAAACCCGACAACAGCGTCGCACCAACAATAAAATATCTCCAAACTCTCAATTGTTCCCCAATTACTATTTCTGTCTCATCCTGTCTTTCATGTTTGTGTAGATGACGAGGTTATATTTGAATTGAAGGAAGCTTGTTGGAAAATGGCAGTGTAGTACATAGTACTACACTGCCATTTATCTTCAGAAACAGACCAAGGCCATTTCCTGGGCGAGACAATTATAGAATTGTTGTTGCACTGAACACTTTACCTCCATACCGACAATGAAAAGACCTTGAGGTGGTAGTGCTGAATTATCGACCCGAGCCCTCAATGCAGAGTTTCTTCAAAGTGACAAGGTCCAGAATTTATTTTTATTACGACTGTGAACGCTGACGAAAGGATTTGACGTTACGCTTCACATTGTAACGCACACAGCTGTTAAAATGAATTTCTCAGCATCCATTTCCCGAATTCAGCGAGCCACTCAGGATTACACGGACTAGCAAGGCTTAGCAAAGCCGCCGATGCGTGGAGGAGATGGTGACATGGCCAGAGCACTAAATGACCTGTCTCGCAGAGTGACGATGTGTGTGTGTCCCATACAGTGTGCGGATGTGACCTCGCCCAGGGGGGCTTCTTCATGAAGAATGGAGAGTATCTGTGCACGCTGGACTACCAACGCATGCACGGCACCCGCTGCAATGGCTGTGGGGACTTTGTGGAGGGGGAAGTGGTCACCGCACTAGGAAAGACCTACCACCCTGCTTGCTTCGTCTGCACCATCTGCAAGTAAGGCACACAGACTCATTGTACATTAGCTGATAAAGAGTTACCTTGAGCTCAATGTGGTGCATTTGAGTGCAGCTTTCCAGAGCAGCAATCACGTGAAGTGGCAGACAAAAACAATCAGATGGCAGGGATTCCAATAGACGATGTACAGTGCAATGCAGTGTGTCACGTCTGAGTCGTCGGACTAAACGTCCACCTCGGGGACACAGTGTCGACACACATCCACATCATCAAGTCCTGTCATCTTCAGCCCCATCAGACAGCCCGCAAAACCCACAGCTAATAAACTACACTTACGCTCACCTCGGGGGCCACAGCTCACGTCTTGTCGACCGATTGTTCATGTCACCCTTCTCCCAGACGACCGTTCCCCGCCGGCGACAGGGTGACCTTCAACGGGAAGGACTGCCTGTGTCAGTACTGTGTCGAGCCCATGTCTCCGGGACCAAAGGACATCCTGGGCTCCAGCAGTAAGTCGCCGTTTTTTAATAAACACACACACACACACACACACACACACACACACACACACACACACACACACACACACACACACACACACACACACACACACACACACACACACACACACACAGGTTTAATGCACAGGAAGGCAATTTGCTTTCACACAATGGCCTTTTGGCTCCAGGGCAGAATTGGGAAGTTTGCAGTAGGATTCATAGTGAAAGTGGATCAGTTGAAGGATTTAAAACATTTTCAGAAAAACACATTTTTAGTCAAATCTGGTGCTTTTACGTTTGATTCATGCAGGACATTTAACGTAGCTTTTTGTGCTGTGAAGAGTCATTTTCAGGTTTACATAAATCAAGCTTGCTCACACATTATTAGCATGAATCTAATTGACCAAAGAAACGGCCGTATTTATGGCATCTTGAATGTTAATCCTCTTTACAAGCTGCAGCCTGTTGGTTGGTAAGTCAACTTGTGCTGTGCAGCCAAACATTGTTCAAACTAATACAACTTTACCTTTAATACTATCCAGAAGTTTCCAGACTAAAAATGTCAGGCTGAATTTTGGGGAAAAAAGAGGGAAAATGTTCAGGAGGAAGTGTGTAGAACCGTTGGTACTACTCAAGAACTCAAGTTCCACATAGCAGTAAATAAAAGACCTAGACAGGACCTTTCCTGCAACCCAGTTCTGCCTGAATCCATTCATTCTCTCCTCTCCTCCGTGAACACAGCCCTGTGTTGGACCAGCCATGTTTATGAATAACACCAAGACAGGGCTTGCTAAATTATGCATGGCCATGCATTTCCTTTCCCCTGGAACCGGGAATGTGCAGCCTCCTCTTCCAACTCCTCTCATCCTCCTCCTTTCTCTTTCTCTTTCCTCTCTGTTCCTGTTCCTGTCCCCCCCAGTGGTCTATCAGTTGGTGTTTGAAGAGATTTAGACAAGGTCACCTATAAATAAGGCATGCTGATTCTCCTCACGTCATCATCGCAGCCTCGTTATGCCTTACGTAGTTATCGTCCCCTGTGGTTGCAGTGGGCTCTGTGTTGCTTTCATCCTCTATTCATTAAAGAAGAGATGACTGGAAGATTGTTTTAGAAACCAACCTCCTGCACATTTTAAGCCTCAGAATCCCTCTTGGATATGGATGGAGCTTTTAGAGCTTTGGTAGGAGAGATGTGGATGATAGAAAGAGGCAGCTGTCAGAACACTGCTGGTTACACTCTGTCACCATCTAGTGTCTTAGGTCACAACTGAAAAGAGGTCTTGTTTCCTTGCAATCATTTCTCCTCTAGTTAATATTTCGAGCCTATTAAAGGCTGTGTTTTAAATTCACTCAAGCATTCCTTCTCTCTACAGGCATTTCCTTGCACTCTGTTTTTACTTTGTTGTGTTTTTTTTGCGACAACGCTTCACTTAATGC
This sequence comes from Taurulus bubalis, assembly GCF_910589615.1. NCBI lineage: Eukaryota > Metazoa > Chordata > Actinopteri > Perciformes > Cottidae > Taurulus > Taurulus bubalis. The sequence goes on from NC_136602.1 coordinate 18,837,323, forward strand.
TTCACTTTTGCTTTTTTTTCAGATTGTGCAGGATGTGGTCGAGACATTAAGAACGGACAGGCTCTCCTAGCATTGGACAAACAGTGGCATCTGGGCTGCTTCAAGTGTAAGGCCTGCAGTAAAGTGCTGACTGGGGAGTACATCAGCAAGTAAGCATCTCATATCCACTGAAATTACAGGCTGCTTTGCCAAATTCCGGCTTGCATGAGGTTCACGCATGAGGTTCACACACAATTTGATATTTTACTGTCAAGTCCCTGCTGCAGAGATCTGTCTGTCTTCACTCAGGGACGGCGCCCCCTACTGTGAGAAGGACTACCAGATCCATTTTGGAGTTCAGTGTGAGGCGTGTCATCAGTTCATCACAGGGAAGGTGCTAGAGGTAAGACACACACACACACACACACACACACACACACACACACACACACACACACACACACACACACACACACACACACACACACACACACACACACACACACACACAGACGCATCCCATTCTTCAGCTTCAACATCCCTCTGAGTCGCTCACTATTACAGGCAGATGTCTCTCTGTGCAGCCAGATGTGGAATTTTTAATATACTTTTGGAAACAGATTCAATATTGCACCTGGATTTCATGAGAGTCCTGCCTAAGGTACGTTTGAAAGAGTGAACAACTAGTTTCACTTGAATTTGAGTAATTTTAATTCAAGTACTACCATTACAGCAGATGCATTTGGGAAGTATACCAATAGTTTCAAATGAAAGTTTGCGTTGGTTGTAATGTCTAAATTCTGCTCATCATTAAGACAGAGGATGAAGCCTTGGAATGGAATTGTGAAATGTAGTTTGATAATCTCTGGTGTAATCTCTTCGTCACAGAGCCAAAGAGACTCTGGACATGACTGTATTCAACTAAAAGATTAATTCTTAGCAGATTTATATGTCTTTCCAATTCAGCCTGAATACACTCCATTGCACAGGCTCATACAAGTTCACTTTGCCACAAATTATAAAAATATTACATAAAACACAGAATGTGATCTGACGTTAGGAAGCGATCCGTATTCAGTAAGACTGTACGCCATGCAGATGTTATGAAACTCTTGTTTAAACGTCCGTAACGCTGTCCGAGTCGAGTTCATGTAAAACGTTATCGACGCTCTTCGTGATCACTGGCCTCTTGAACAAATGCTAGCCTGTCTGTTCTGCAGACAGCAAACCACTCAGACGTTGAGTTACGTGTCATTAATGGTATGAAAATGTCACTGCTTGCCAGCCAGCCAGGTTTACAGTAATCCAGCACTAAGGCCGGTCTTTATGACAATAGGAAAAGGCCTCGGCATCTCACTCCTGAGCCGCTGCCAATAGATCAGTGGGGCCAAAGCCACAGCAGTCTCTCTGATAGTCCAATCCCCAACCCGAGAGCTGGGTCTGATACCGTGTAACCATTGGTGGGTTTGCATACTTGCTGCTCCTCTGGGTGTGCAAAGTAAATGGCTTATTATTAATGCAGGGGTAATTAATGCAGCTATTAAAATCTGAGAGAAATATGAGAGAGAGAGAGAGAGAGAGAGAGAGAGAGAGAATTGGGTGGGAGGTGCTGTGAAGGGCTTGCTGCTCTGTAAAATGTGAAAATGCAAATGTTAAGTCAATGGCCTCATATCTCTCGGCCTCGACGATTGGCCACTTGCCAGCTGAAAGGTTACTGAGGGTTGTTATACAGCAGGCACAATTTATTTCGGGTATTTTATCACCCTCGGTCAAAGTCCCATCGGCTTTGCATGCAAAGTGCCTCGTCAATGTAGACGGAAATTCGGGCGCTCTAGCCATCAGATAATTTTATTGGATCACATTATGCCGGTTATCACAAAGAGGGACGCTCAGGGAGAGAAGGCAGATGGGCTGTGTCAAACAGGCAGGTGTTCATATTCATATGGTGGTCATATTCTATAATAACTGAACAATCTTTCAATTTTTTCCTGACTGAAAAAAAAAAATATGACTGGAATACATTAAATGAAATACATTAAATGAAGAAAAAAAACCCACAATATTTACATTAACCCTGCAGACCAGTCTCAGGGAGACACATTCACCAACAGATGCCCACTGTGCAATTTCATCAGCAGTCAGTCTCGGAGGAAGAGAGAGACGTTTTACTGGAGCTGATGACACTATCCCTTGCTCTAACAGGGCTTGGGTGTTAGAGGAGGGAGATGCAGCTGTGAGCCGGTCGAGTTTTGGGTCTATTTCCTGGAAGTGGCAGCTCCACGCTCCACTAGTTTTATTTTCCTGTGATGACAAGTCTGTTCTGTGCGCTCCGTGTTTTCCAGGCAGGAGACAAGCACTATCACCCTAGCTGTGCGAGATGCAGCAGGTGCAATCAGATGTTCACAGAAGGAGAAGAGATGTATCTGCAAGGTGAGCGGACACATCACATGATAACTTTGTTACTCCTCTTTGGTTGACAGAATGTGGAATGGCAGGCTTCTCTGTAGTTTGAGTATGGCTCAGGGGTATGAAACCCGACTTTTTCCTTTCTTATTATCATTTACTGTGTGATTTGTTTGCTTATGCGCCGCGCTGCTGACTCACTGAGTGCTGAGAGTTAATTTCCATTCTGTACTGGAAACAAATTCCCACAACTCTAGCTACGTAGCAATTGAAATGAAGTGAGGTGAAGTCTGTGGTGGTCTGGCCACCACAAGCTGACAGACATTATTCTAAACTCCTTCTTTAAATCTCTGAAACTACAAAAGAGATTCACACAATTCTTTCAAAAGACATATTTGGAGAATGCTGTTGAACATGTCACTTCAAAATCTCCCATAGGTGTTAAGCTGGGTTGAGATCTGCTGACTGCAAAAGTCACATAGCATTGTATCACTTTTTGTTTTGCATTCAGTGACCCCAGTTGTGTAGAAGCATGTGCATTTGTGTGTCCACTCGTTTACGGAGGTTTTTCCATTCGCTCTCCAGGTCCCAGTCCACACTATTACTGCAACATTAGTCCATATAAAATAGTCTTTTGCACAGTCATTTTTTTCCTTATATACTATGTACTAGGTGTGTTTTAGACAGCCTTTAATCAAGTTTGTCAATAACCCATGTGTCACTCATCTGTACAGCATACGGATATTAACGTGTCACCTTTCAAACACACTTTTGGATAACATTTAGTCATATTTGCAAAATGTCTTAATGTGCGATAATGTGAATATATTTTATTTCCATAAGTAAATGTATTTTCTCTCCTTAGGATCAACAGTGTGGCATCCCGGCTGCAAGAACACCACCAGAACAGAGGAGAGACACAGGGAGCGGGTAGGAATTTGGGCATCTCTGACTCCATCGTCCATGACTTTGCCTCGACTGAATGCACCTTTCTTCCTGGAAAAGATAGAAATTCGGAATATGTAACGAAACAGCATGGGCTGTTCCACTCCCCCTGGGAACTGTTAAACCCTAACCTACCGTGGTTGACATAATTTGCCTATCGAGGCGGTATTATGAGTGTGTGTGCGTCTGTGTGTGTGTGTGTGTGTGTGTGTGTGTGTCCGTGTGTGTGTGTGCCTGCCTTTGCATGCGTGTTTAAGTGTTTTGCATTTGCATATTCACATGTTCGCCTTGACGTATATGTGAACTGTGAGTCGGGCTAAAGAGGCGCAACCCCTTGTGTGATGTCCTGTGAACCCCCCTCTCCCTTCCTCCACAGCTATTGCCTCCGTCCCTCTTATTCCTCCAAAAAACAGAAAGGCAGGTACTGTATTCGCTATTGGCTATGAGATGGCATCATCCTGTGTTCCACCATGTACATAGGACACGATGCACTGTATGCTGCCATCTGCTGGAGACAGCATGCAGTGCAGCCTCTGTGTGTCACACGGAGCCATTCACTCTTGTCCTTTTAACACTTTAGTCAGCGCTCATATCAAAGGTGCATGAGACAAAGATATGAGTACATTTGGAGGAGCAGAAACAATGGACGCAATCATAGATGACTAATTTGTCTTTTTCAAATTCCCCATTTACCCATTGGGTGAAAAGCTCATTTAACACTCAGACCTGCTGCTGCCATCCAAACTTTCCATTTCCCATCAACCAGCATGAGGTTCTTAAGAACATAGAATCACAGAGTGAAGCACTCATTCACTTTGCACATTGGCAAATGAATGACCTAATCATGAAATAACATGTTAGTATTTCAAAGTACTTCATGTTATTAATGGAACGTAAATACAGGGTTTGTCAATCCCCTCTCATCGCTCATACAGTATAAAAGCCAAACGTGTTTTGAGTAATTGCCACGGTGATGTGCAGATGGCAGGTGGCTGTGGATCACGGGAGACTGACTGCTTGACAGACGTTGGGACTAACAGCCACTTGTGTGTGTTTTTCTTTTCTTGCAGCCTACGAGGTCGTCGTCCGAGAGTATTTGTTCCAGACCTGGTTCAAGCATACCTGGCTCACCGGGTCACACGATCTATGTAAGAAATGTCACAAATTCCCTTTTTTATAAAGGCCTCTTTTGACAGTTGAGCCTTGCTCAGTGATAGAATGTTCTACCTTAGTAAACCCCATTTACCCCTGTGTGTTTGTGTGTATGCATATTTGTCTTTATTTGTCTCCCTAGGCAAAAGTAGACAATGAGATCCTTGATTACCGAGACCTAGCTGCCATTCCAAAAGTCAAAGCCATTTATGACATTGAGCGTCCTGATCTTATTACCTATGAACCTTTGTACACCACCTCCCTGGATGAGAGAGAGGAAAGAGGAGAGAGTGTGGGAGAGGTAATCACACAGACCGCATGCATCTGTTCCTGCATGCATGCCATCTTTATGCACATACAGCTCTGTGCATTAAGATCAAATTATCCTCTGTTTTGCTGTTGGCTAAGTTTTCCTACAGAAAGACTTTTTCTCATGAAAAAAATAACAAGGAAAGAAACAAAAATAATGCGGTGTTTAAAGCCTGTATACAGTACTGAACTTCTTGTGTCCCTCACAGCTCCACACTGCCAGGAGGGAGCGTTCCCCCTTGCCCGATGACAGAGTAAGATACGTCACCGTGTGCTGATGATGACAAATGATCCTAAATCAACAATGATATTCATGTCTGGCTTTCTGAGCTCTTTTGCCTCTATGGAGCAGGCTAACATTAGCAAAATAAACTGTCACAAAAAACGCTTAGAATTGTTATAATTGTGACTTGTTTGATTCTAGTGCTCAAGAAATATGTCGCCAACTCCATCTGGTGAGGTGAGCATATCATTTTGTCATATTCACTTTTCTCTGTATGCGATGTAAATGCAGCATGCGATGTCTCATTATTCCCTTCAATTTGTGTGATAACCTGTGTGTGTGTGTGTGTGTGTGTGTGTGTGTGTGTGTGTGTGTGTGTGTGTGTGTGTGTGTGTCAGGGCTCTTACGACAGGAGGGAACGCATCCTCCAAAGGTCCACCAGTCAGGGCTCCCTAGGATCACCAGTTTATAATCGACATGGTTACACCCCCACCTTGTCAAGGTCACCACAGCATTTTCACAGACCAGGTAAGCGTGTGTGTGTTGTTCCAGAGTTTGTGATACAATTCTGTGTTTAAAAAAAATAAATTACAAGGTGGATTGGTGAGATCTTTACTGGTCAGGTAGATGACAGTTAAAACACAGTGGATGAGTTCACTGACCCTCCACCTTAAAACTCCCTCCTTCTGATCACATACTTCGCCAAAATTGACTTATGATTGTTTTGTTCAATACATTCTTTGCTTTAATGGTCAATCCATCTTTTTTGCAGAATAACAACCGTAAAGTCAATCTTGCGCCTTTAACAACACAGCTACTGTTTCCATTAAAACATTTGATTTTAAAGTGTAACACTCTTCCTCGTTTCTGACTGTTCATCTTAAATACTCCTTTCCTCTCACTTTGGGTGACTTTTATTTCCTTTTTTTACGACATTTGATTCCTGTATATCCTCCTTTTCTTTTGTCCCTCACCTTCTCACCTTCTATCTCCTCCCAACACTGACCACCTCTGCTGCCTGGCCCTGGGGTTTTGTCCCCTGTCCCACACCCTCCCTCCCTGCAGAGGCTCTGACAGGCATGCAGAAGCTCTGCTCCTCCTTGTGCAGTAACAGTGTGGGCTCCAGAAATAGTGACTCCCGCCCCACCTCCCCTTTCAGACACCACTTCCTCCCCCATAGCCAAGGTAAGGGCCCCACTCCACTCCTCTCCGCTGTCCCCCCGAAGGCAACATTTCATCTCCATCGTCACCTGAAAAGCCACCTCCCCGTCAGTGCCACCATCTCTCATTCTGGATCCAGCGCCATTTCTCATTAGACTATATCTGCCATCCTGAATGGTCAAACACATGCAGCCAAGGCACTGATTCTCACTAACTAGCATGCACCTCTTCAGCTTTGCCTTTCACACCGTCTGCCAAAGTATCTGACAGGCTCTTTGCGTTTGTGTTTTGCATGCACTTGACTCGAGATATATTAGTATATATATACTAGTATAAGACAAGTATATAAGACAAATCCAATATCCAAACTTCCCTGATATTTGGATGATGGATGATTTTTTGCATTGTCAGAATGAGTCTCCACTAAATTGTAAGTCTGAGATAAAAGGAAAGGGTTTTCCGTTGCATGCGGGGGGTTATTAACTTTTTAACCGTGATTGAACCGTGAATTCATATTATTCAACAGACTAACAGACATTGTAGTTCATAACCCATAGCACATTTCCCATTCTCGTTTTTTTTAACTCTGCTCGTTTTCTCCGCTTTTGTATCTTCATCATGCACATAGCATACTGCTCCATTAACTGCATTCCTCAGAAGCAAACCGAATGTCTCCCATTCGCTCAAAGTAGCCTCGGCTGGTCCCGTTGGGTCCTGTGTGTTTCACCGTTCAGACTGTGGTTCCCCGTTAGCATCCCTGCTTATGTTCTGTTCTTGGTTCTTCTCACTGGAGGCACTGACCCGCCGAGTGGCCGGAGCTCCCCCCTCCCGCTCAGGCCCGACAGCCGGCCGGTCACCCCGCCTCTATCTCAGACCCCTAAACATTTCCACCTCCCAGGTAGGAGCTGGAGCGCACCCTGTCACTGCTCGTCCCTATTTTCTCTCTCTCTCTCTCTCTCTCTCTTTCTCTCTCTCTCTCTCTCTCTCTCTCTCTCTCTCTCTCTCTCTCTATTTCTCTCTCTCTCTCTCTTTCTCTCTATCTCAGTGGTTCTCAACCTTTTTTCACTGATTGTACCCCCTGTAAAATATATCTTTTTAGCCAAGTACCGCCTAACCAGCGCAAAGCATTCTTGGTTGAAAAAAAGATGAAATACACAGCGCTGTGCCATCAGTGTATGATTTAATATAGAATATATAAAATTCAGTTTATGAACTTACACTTACATTTGATATTCAATGGTTATTGAATATTTATTAAATAACCATTTCAAAGGATTTTTGAATGGATGCTACTTTTACATATATTTTAAAAAAATCTCACGTACACCCTGGAGTGCCTTTACGTACCCCATTTGAGTCCCACTGCTCTGTCTGTCTGTCTGTCTGTCTGTCTGTCTGTCTGTCTGTCTGTCTCTCTCTCTCTCTCTCTCTCTCTCTCTCTCTCTCTCTCTCTCTATCATTATACTCAATTTAGGATCAGCTTTTACTTTTGCCCTCTCTTCTTTCATATTGCAGGAAAACCGTTGAAATTCAATGTAATCCCGTTGTGCAAATGCTTGACAATAGATTTGATTTTTTTTTCACTGGTAGAGGCACTGTATAACCTGTAAATGTTATTTCTGTCTGTATTTTAATGTTTTCAGATCAGGGGATCAACATCTACAGAAAACCACCTATCTACAAACAACACGGTACCTCTCCTCCTCTAGTAGAGCCTGTTTTACTGTTAAAGGAGAAAGGAAAATAAATATCTGAGTACAAATCCAGGGCAATACTCAAGGTAGTTACGTTACTGAGCTGAGCTCTTTCCTGAAGGAGCTTTCGCTAACCAACTGAAACTGTGTATTCATCTAGCCATGTAGTCACCCCCAGTGTCGGTGTATGAGCACTGTTTGAAGTCTGTCTCCAATCCTCTTCAGTCTGAACTGAAGCTCGTTTTAAACACTGCACTTTCTCTGTCTCAAGTTACAGGAGCAACGTTGTAATTTTCTGAAAGCGAGACTATGTAACTTTTGTACATAATAATGGCATTTGGTTTCCCAGGAGTCATTTCCGTTAAAGGCAACCTGAATGGCAGGACAACAAAATGTCTCCTGCTTAGCTACAATGTGTTTCCCTAATGTTTCACATTTGTGATGCAACGTGAAATGTGTTGAAATGCTTATATCTGCGGCAGGCTTTAATGTGATTTAACAGGAGAGATAAAGTCAGCAAACTGACTCGGTAATGTCAGTTACCCTGTAATATCAACCTGAAGTTGACTAACGCTACCTAACATTAGCCACTACAGTGGTCATACCAGACCAAGTAAGGCAGTAGCAACCAAAACCTTGAGCGCATTGAGTTGAACAAGGGTGCGTTTTATTGCTTCGGGAATCAACTTTTTATTAGTTAGTTGAAGAATCCATCTTCTATTTTTTTCAAAAGTTACATAGTCTGGCTTTAAATTGAGTCTGAACAAATACGTTAATGTAAGCACTTGTGTAGATGCACGCCAGCTGGTTTTGAGACCTTTCTATAACTAAATGGTGTTTTACACTACAGGTGTAGTATTGAGATGTCACTAAAATCCTCCTTGAAACATCCTTAAAACCACATTGACTCTTATCCACTGGCAGTTCATCACCACTTATTTCAGAATATTACATTTAGGGCTCAATCCAAACTTCAGGAAAGACATTTTGTGGAAAGCGTACATTTTAAACCTGGACTACCAAGGATTAAATGAACCTTGAATCTGACGATCAGATGGTGTTAAGAATGTTTACCTGTGGTTAAAACCGTGGCTCCGACACTGATAGATCAGTTCCCATGGTTACCAACCTAGATACAGATGCCATAGCTCGTCAAAGCCAGTCTGCTGATGACATCATCAGATCCGCCACCTTCCCCGCTGCCCATGCTCCCTCTCTGGATGACAGCTCACGGAGTGAGGGCGACCGTTGGCCCTGCTCTCTCGCTGTATTAGGTACAGTAGGCTCCTGATGGGCATGCTTGCACTGCGACCTTCCAGCGGTACAAAAGACACCTCGCCACAACCTAACTCTTCTTGTTTCTCCCTTCCAGCTGCCCCAAAAGCTTTAACTGCATCCCTGCTTCGCTCCGAGCTCACGCTTTTATTCGGGCGTTTCAGTATTTGCCTTTACGTTTTGCTTGCACAAAGCAGAAGCGTTGTTTGGTTTCCGTTGCTGCCCATGTTATTTTCTGCTTGAGGTATAGCATCAGTTTTGCCATTTTATGATGGGTGCCACCAGCTTTACACAATAGTGCCACAAATGACTTGGACAGAGATCACTGAGACTGACTTCAAACTGACTTTTGTCTGTCTGTCTTACATTGTGCTGTTCTGTGTATTTAGCATCCAGTAAAATCTTGACATGAATGATGAAGCGGGAACATCTGTCATGTCAGTGTAGCCAAATATTCCAATAAGCCCCCCTGTTTGTCTGTCTCGTCAACTCTGTCTCACATTTGTGTTCTTCCGTCCTCCTATTGCTCATTGACTGTGCGTAATCCTCCCTGCTCTACAGCCAAATGAAGCCGCCACATCTTTCTGTCCTTCACTAAATTTGAACTGTGGATGGAGCATTTCATCTGGTTGTACTCATAAAAGTACATGTGAAGCATGGTATCCTCCAGAGAGATGTGTGTGTGTGTGTGTGTGTGTGTGTGTGTGTGTGCGTGGGCGCGTATACGTGTTTTAACTTTTGGGTCTTGTGTATGGCACCCATAGGTTCAGAAGGGAGGAGAAGATCCAGAGAAGAGGACGAGGAAGAGGTCTTGAAAAAAAAGCAGCTCCACGAGGAACATCTCAGCAAGGTCAGTGAGATAACCTTAAATCTTCATTTTAACATCTGTTTCTTTCACCGCCATGTGAGTGAAATGAAAGCCATACAACGCATGCTTTGTGTCCTTAACGCTTGTGTCATAGAGTGATTGAATTATTTGAATGTGTGTAGATTCAGTCTGGTTTGGGAAAGCTCATCCTGAAGGAGGAGATGGAGAAAGAGCAGATCAGGGAACGTCATGCACGTAGCCTCTCTGCCCAGCGCTGCGACCCCAAGCAGACCAACTGTGACGCAGGTACGGAGCAGCTTCATCAGCGAATACGCTCTTGAGTTGTCAGCAGTGTACTCTAACAGAAGGACTGTGCTATATTACACTTGTAGATCGCTGCATTTGTTCTGCTGGAACATGTCTGGATGATGAAACGGCTTTTTAAACATCTCTGTTCATATTAATGTTTCTCATTCGGGTCAAGATATTCTTTTATTTAAATTTGAACATTTTGTTACTTTTGTTTCAGATCCGACTTCTCCGACCAAAACTAACTCTCTGCCTGGCTATGGAAGGAATGGACTGCATCGGGTGAGAGCTCACTCATATTCCCAATAATGTTGTTATTATGTAACACAGACATTTGAGTGCAGATAAATGACCATGGGAAACATTTGAATCCCCAAGAAGCAGACATTGCATGTTAAATGCAATATATGTTGTCACCATTGCCGGAAATGCTAATTATACACATGTTTAATACATTTACTAATATGTACTAATATAAGCATAATTCAATCAGCAACAAAATCCCCATGTGTCAATGTTGATGTACTGTCGCCTGTGTCCCCACAGCCCCAGTCAACAGACTTCACCCAGTACAACAGCTATGGCGACATGTGTGGAGGAGGCAGAGGTGAGAGCTGCCACCAGAATGTGGCCACCAAGCAAATCTCTTGCCAATGTCACCAGAGCTTTTCAGCATCAGTAATCAGAAATGGCTTGCCACGTGTACATAAATGGACAAATATTTGCATAATGATTCACACAATGTGTCATCAGGGACAACAGTGTTGTAGATAGTAGCCTGGCAGGGGATTTGACAGCAAAACCATTAACTGTGAGTCTCATTTTCTGTCCTATGTTGTCCTGCAGAGTTTCAGGTATGTCTCTCATCTGCTTTTCCACATGGCATGCTTCCTCACCTTGCATCATGTATTTGCTTGCTCATGGGTTTGCAAAAGGCACCCTGCCCTGAATGCACACCGCCCACTCCAGCCACATGCTTGCATCACTGTCTGATTTAAAGTCAACTACAGGGCATGCAGTGCAGTGATTTAAAATGCCCAAACATGCACTGCCCAGTAGCTGATCCAGTGTACTGTAAATGCAATGTACAGTCATCGCCTCATGTCTTGTTTTGTGTGTTGTTTACCAATGTAATGACTCAAGCTAAATGTCACATTTAATCACATGATTTTAAAATTCACCAGAGAAAAAAAACAATACTGCAGAGACATTCAGAAAACATGTCAACGACTGCCCATCTCGATTACTAATTAAGATACTGAACAATATCCAAGCTACTTGCTCCATCCAGTGAAAACTGTGCCCACAGCCATTAGTGGACATATTCATGCCATTAACCCTGCAGTCCCCTTCCACTATATTACATTTGTGTATGTTCTATTCTTTAGCACATTAAGGATGGCCGTGCAGCACTTGCAAGGATGGACAGGGGAGTATCTATGCCTAATATGTTGGAACCAAAAGCAAGTATCTTCTTCTTTTTGTACTGATAACAACAATGTAATTACACTGAAATATGTTACAACATCTATACATTGTTCACTTGCTTTAGTTCATTTTAACTTGTGAATGAGGACACATTGTGCGACTAATATAGAAATAGTCTAACCTCGACATTTCAACTAAGAAAAAAAAAAGAGGACCAGCACAAAAGAGGAGGAGGAAATTAAATAATTAGCATGTTGTATTCAGCCTCATAGTACGGGGACATTGGTGGAAGAAATAGGGAACTAAAAGAGATTTTACTGGAGGTGAAAGACTCACATTAGCCTGATGATTTAGCATGCTGCTTCTGGAGCTGCCGAGTCACGCTTAGCATGCTGGCTTCTCCATGCTCATCTGCACATAGCTTTGACTCAAAGGGGCTGGATACTGTATGCAGCATACAGTGGAGAATCCAACACCCAGATTGTCATCCAAACAACTCATCTCACTATATACTGCGTAGTATATAAGGCATTGTACATTACGGTGTGGATATGAGTTGGTCAGAAGCCTCAAAGAACTTCTAGTTGCTTATTAATGAGCATTTCAGCCCAAATAACAACGATCATTTGCCTGTTTCTTCTGGTACAGAGGGGATTAGTTATTTAGAAAAGTAGAAGCACCTCAGTTTTCCGGGACGATCATTCAGACGTGGATATATATTGGCCTACATTACTGCTGTTAGTTTTTTTTTCTGTTTGCACTAAATTACTCTCAAAGTACAACCCTTTACATAACTCTGTTTTCATGTGTTTGCCCTTACCTAATCTATTGCACGTTGTCTACACTGAAAAATAGTGTGCACATCATTATGGCACCCTGCATTTGCCCAACGACCTAAAAAACAATTCTCACTCCCAGTCAGCCTCCTGTCACATACCTGTTCTCCCACCCAGTGTTCCCTCTGTCACAGTCAGAACTACCGAAATATCAATATTTTAAAACTATGTTGGATAAAAAAACGATTTGCAGGTTTGTGTAGCTTAGCCCTAGCTCGTAGGTTTGACCTGTTTCACTGACGAGTGTCTCCCTCTGAAGGTGTATCCCTATGAAATGCTCTTGATAACCAGTAGAGGGAGAGCTAAACTGCCCAGGGATGTGGACAGAACCAGACTGGAGGTATCAGATTTCCACCTGACTGCCCGCAATTGATACTGGATTTCTCTACTTTGTGTAAATAACATGTTACACAAATACAACTGTAGCAAGGAATGTGCAGTATCCATTGCTTCTTGTCATTTTTGCAGTGACCCCTTTTGTGGCTTTGGTGCTAACCACGAACAACCCCCCCTCCCTCCTTTGTTTTCTCCACCTTTGTTCTCAATTCTAGCGCCACTTAGCACCTGAAATGTTCTTTGACATCTTTGGAATGGAGATCCAGGAGTTTGACAGGCTTCCCCTGTGGAAACGCAACGACATGAAAAAGAAGGCCAAGCTCTTCTAGCACTCAGAACAGCATGCACATACTGTACATTCATTCAGATAGCACACGACAACTGTAATCTAGATGTAGGTTTTTTGGTTTATTTCCCTTTCTTCTGTTTTTTTTGGGGGGTTTTATCCTGGCATAATCAAGGAAGCCGTGAAATGGACTATTTTTTTTTTTGCTCTGATGCTTCCTGAGAATGATTTGTCCAGAAAGACTTGCACAGAAAACAAGGAATGGAAATCTATTCCATGTTCAAAAATGACAAAGAATGAGAATGAATGATAAATAGGGTCTTATTTCTTTTGACGGCGCTTGTTTTACTTCTTGCTTTGCTTTGAGTGGAACTGCTTTCCTTTCTTTCTTGCTTGTTTCTTCCTACTATTTGTTGCTGTTGATTCCTGTGGAACTTTGTAAGTACAGTAGAACCTCATGGCGTCATTACGAAATGTCCATGCTCGTAGCTTGAACATGTGTCAGCTTTCCTTCGCTTGGGCTGAAACGGTCTTAGTCCAAAGTTTGCAAGAATCGGCTCAGTGAGTCTTTGAAATCATTTTTTTTTTTTAAGCCGCTGGGAAAGCAGTCAGCAGACCCACTAACTGTTTTACCGGATCTACATGGAAACGAATCATCCGAGTACCTACACATCTCCTTCCCTTGGCTACTGTACACGCCAAACATTCATCTGACCCTCACAAAAAGAAAATGTCTCTCTTCTCAGGCTCTCATAAACATGGCCAGACACTTCCCCTTTACATGTATTGGAAGTACAAATATATTTTAATGCCGTATCCGACATACAATAGCCAACACATAGATAAAACACCTAATGTAAGAAGCAACTGTATTTGAAAGTACTGTTTTATAAATGAAAACCCACACTGCCATTTGTTGTATTGAAATCTAAGCCAATAAAGCTTTAAATCACCATGAACCATATGATCCTCAGCTATACCAAAGGTACCTATCGCCTCTTTTCTGTTCTCTGTTTTCTTCTCTGGATTTCACCAATAAACACACAGCGTCTGTGATAGGGTGAGAGGTTTTCTGAGGACTGTTTGACTTTCATGTGGGGGAGTCTACACAAACTCTAATCTGTCCTGTGACGAAATATCTTCTTACATGAGCTGGGCCTTTTACTATGATACAAATATATAAAGTTCAGTTTTTAAATGCTTCTCAGTTTATTGTTAAATATTCCTCTGATGTAAATACACAGGCTAGTGAACAAAAGCTACCAAGTAATTATTTTGTCACTATTCACTATTGAAACTTCATTACAGATTGTGCCTTGAAAGCCCATTTGCAGCACATCATGTACTGTATAAGTGAGCCTTTCCCAGGCATACCACCGTTTTTTTCTTTGAGAATAAATTATAAGGTTTTATTTAATTCAAAACAGCTATTTGTGTTCATATTTCTATATCAATTTGGTTTAAAGTTACAATCTCAAAGATCTCCATTTTGTTTTCTTTGGTGGCGCCCATGGTGACGGATCCCTCTTCTCAAAGATACAAACAAATTCACAGAAATGTTGACACAGACACCCAGTTTGTAATAAAACTGCAAGGCCAATGGTAAGCCATAGATTCGGTCACTACAGGCTCTTTTCACAGCAGCCATTTTACATGTAATTGCTGGGTAAACACAGGTGTGAGGATACTAACTATGGCAATGCTCTGGGATGGTGCAATAAATAGAATGTGAGCATTTGGTATTATATCAATTACACCTGTGTTTACTCTGCTATGACATGTTAAAAGGGCTGCTTTGAAAAGGATGCATTGCGTTACCTCATTCGGCAATAGATAGTGACTTAACAGAAATATATCTGAATTAAAATATTCAAGATCATTTCTTAGAAAAAAAATGTTTAAATCCTTCTTGGGAAACACAACATGTCACTGTGAACATTAAATAGCAATCTGTTTTGTTAGTTTTGTGTGTTAATGCAGTTGCAAACAATGATTATTTAAACACTCTCTCAGATTGATGCATTCAAGTGCAATTGGGAAAAGAGATACCTAAAGACCTGGCAGCTGAAGCAACCTCTTTAATGCAATAAACTACCAAATTATATTTATCCTGTGAATATCCATGTTTTCCTCTTGTCTGTCTCTGCATTTCTGTTTTCCTCGAAAGGTTTATGAAAGCTGTGCAGTAAAGCAGCTACCTGTGAATAAATATCCAAAGTCAGTCTCTCACCTGAAGATTATTTTAAGACACTACTCTGAAGACATTTCAAGGTCAAACTTGTTATTGACTTAATCACCCCACAACGATAGAAAATACAATATTCAGAAAGTCAATTTAATAAATAACTTACCTAGAGCATTTTCAAAGTCTCATACATTTTAGTTTTCACACTATACTGAAATTAACTGAATAATGTCTCCCTGGATGGCAGAAGAAACCATTAAAGATCCCCTCCAGATTTATTTGAAGATAAAATACTCTGCTTAGAATAATATTTTTCCCACAAAAAATAATGAATAAAGATGCATCTGCTCCTTCTGCCACCTAAAATACAGAATAGATGGCTATTGTGGAAGGAAAATGTTTATATAATCACGGACAAATACATATATATAAGGAAATGTTTTATCCACTTAATATCAAATCCAATAAGTAGTTGTAAATCTCATAAAACAGCAGCCCAAGTATTGTTCATTTTAAACAACGAACAGAGGATATCTCCTTCACTGAAAAGATCATCCTCACTGTGTGTGCGCTGGAGGTTTCAAGTTTTCACACAACACTTGTGTAAGTTGAATACTGGAATACGACCGGCTTCCAAACTTGTTGTGATTTCATAAAATCCTACATAATATCCACATAAGCATATTATTTAAGGTAATCTCAGAGAAACTTTCTCCTTCACCAGATGAGTGTCAAAACAGCCTTCTAGAGTCAAACAGTGCTCCTACCTACCTCCTTCTGTACAGTGAAGCACCTACTTGTGGTAACATGTACAGCATGTGTTTTTGGGTGGACGGGGGTGTGTTTTGGAAAATGTCTTTGATGGTATAACACATTTAGCAATGTGTACTGTAGAACAAAATACACAAAAATACCAGAATGGGTCTTCAAATGCTAGACCCGCATCAAAAAATATATCACTTGTACAGTGAATGCTTGTGAAAGCTGCAGTGTGGCCTCATTCAGTCACAGGGGGAATTATTGTGGGACAAATGTGAGCGATTGTGGACATAATGGTCATAATTGCCCTGCTGGACGAGGCAGCACTGACAATAGACATAACTATCAGCTTGTTTAGGTGGCAGCAACACAACAAATGCCTTTTCATAAACCAATCGAAGAGAAAGACTGAAGACAAGGTGGTAAACATACTCCTGTCAGTCACTCAGCTCTGTTGCTGTCGACATCAAATCTCACAATGAACTGCTTCTGCAGCTGCTCTACACCACAAAGAATCTGTCTGTCTGCAGTTGATATGAGCTGTGCTGAATATTTATGCAACTCTCTCTGCAGGATACATTAGAAAAGCACCAAGAGTGTCTAGAGAGGCAAAGGGAAGCAGTGAAATACAGACTGAAAAAACTGGCAGCACGACAATCAGAAATCGCAGTAAGTTGTTGAAATGTTGCCACAACATGCAATCTTTCTGTCTTTATTGTGATATTACATTTGAAAATAAGCTTGTGACCTATGATCAGGCAGTATAATAAACTATAGCTGCTTATGCCGGACTCAGAAAAAGTCTGCAGTGATGAGGGAGAGCATCATACGGAAATATCAGGAGATTCAGGCCGTCCTGGACGAGGACCTGAGGAGGACCCTGTCCCACCTGGAGATGGAGGAGCGGGCTGCTGTCTCGGCCCTGGATGGGCTGATGGAGGAGAACTGTTCTCTGATCCAGGAGATAGAGCAGGACCTGGCCCGACTCACTGTGGCAATGGATCAGACCGACACAGAGCCTGATACACCGGTGATTAAACTTAAAGTCTAGTGGACCAAATATGGTTTGAAATGTAATATTTACCTGCTCATTTGTGTATGGGAACAAACATGTTTACGTTATGCTTTCAACGTTCCTTTAATCTAGCTTCTCTGCTTTTCTTCAGTCTTTCTTTTCATACCCTGAGCAGCAAGACTTGGAGACAGTGGACAGGTATGGAATCAAATCAAAATTGATAATAATGAAGGCGGAGCAACAGCAGGTGATGTTTCTCACCGTGGTCTTCCTCCTCCAGAGTGGTGGATCTGCTACACAGAACAGACCCGAGCAGTGTGAGCCTGGACGAAGTTAAAGCTGACCAGATCCTCAGCCTCACCAACAGCATGCTTCTGCTTATCAGCTCACAGACCCCGATAATCAAGAAACTCACCAAGAGTTGTCAGTTCACACCTTATTTCTATCGTGTTCATAACCACAACTTGACCTCTTTTTTGTAACTTCCTGTATTAAGGTTGTTGAATATGTGTCTCCAGATTCCAGCGAGGTGTGTCTGGACCCAGAGACGGCCCACCCAAAACTGATCATCTCCCCGCAAGGGGACAGCACCACCTACACTGACACCTGGCAGCAACTTCCTGACCTCCCTGGCCGCTTTGACACCACCCTCAATGTCATCAGCTTGCAAGGATTCAGCTTTGGTCGCCATTACTGGGAGATTGATGTGACTGGGAAGACGTACTGGGAGCTGGGCGTCACCTATCCAAACATTCCCCGCAAGGGCACCACTGAAGACTGCTGGCTGGGCCGGGGTGACGAGTCCTGGTGTGTAGAGTTCTTTGATGGGGAGTATACAGCCTGGCACGGAGGTGTTCCCCATCAGCTGCCGTTCACAAAACGCTTCTGTCGGATTGGTGTGTTGTGTAGTTTCCCCGCAGGGTTGGTGACGTTTCTTGAGGCAGACAACATGACACCACTGTTCTCCTTCTGTGCAGGAACCTTCTCAGACTGCCTCCACCTGGCCCTGTGTCCTGGTCATGACCACAATGGCACCAATGCTGAGCCTGTTGTGATCTGTAATGCTCCATCTCCTACTAGTGATCTTTGATTAATATTAGAAAAGTAATTCCTTGCTATAGCACCATTTTCTAATAATGCCCCAATTGTAAAGGTTTATAATTAAACAACACTAAGAATCTATGCTAGCAGCTCTGTGAGGCTTAACACACGGTGGTGTTTTGAGCTATTTGAGCTCACGCTAACATGCTGATGTTTAGCAGGTACAATGGTAAGCATAGTTTTGGTATAGGATAAGACACAATTGCTAATTAGTACAGCTAAAGCTGATACAATTTTGTTATTCAAGTATTCGGTCATAAACCAAAGTACAGGACAAATGAATAGTCTGATCTGATGATGGTGCTACGAGAAGTCAGCAGAGCAGGAAAGTTGTTGAAATTCATCCTGACGGGGACATGAATGTCTCTTCCAAATTTCACGGCAAACCATCCAAAAGATGTTGAAACATTTTGACTTAAGCCCACAAATGACAAACACATGGTGGTGCCACATTAAAAATATGATTCATCCTCTGGGGACCATGAATGTATGTGCAAGTCAATACACTCAGGCAGTAGAGGAAATGTCATAACACCAAAATTCATCCTTTGGACACTTTGGATATCTGTACAAAATTTCACGACAATCCATTTTTGTTCACATAATTCTATGAAAACCAAAAGTGTCATCTTCATGGTAGCTCTACAAAAAAAGTGGGATCACCAAAGTCAGGAGGAATACTCTTCTGGGGACCATGAATGTCTGTGCAAAGTGTTATGCCAATCATGTTTAAGATATTTCTGGTCTATTTTAGTGAAATCTGTCAGCTTGTGAAATATCTTTCTCCCTTGTCTTTGGTAATAATACATTATAAATGTTATCAATCCCATTTTACAAATACTCTTGTGTTTCCCACTTTCTAATAATCTACTCAGACTAACACTGAAAATAGTAATAAACTGGTGATAAATGGGTTTTGGACCAGATGCTCTGCAAACATATCCCACAAATGGTCTAACGGTCCAGTAGCGTCTTCCACATTCATTTGTAATACTCACTTATATTATTAAGAGTTTACTAAACAGACAAAGTAGACGTCATGCTGGAGGAAGATGAATATAATCCTAATAATACAGGTCACTTAATATTGTTTTTATCTGATCAATAAACCCATTACTTACAACTGATAACGCCTTTATAAAGGGTGCCTTATAAGAAAATGGTACCCTTATTAAATACTGTAGTACTGAATAGCTCCTCTTTGAAATGATGGAACGCATTCCAGGTGACATAGAGGCACAATATGATGAAAATGTCTCGTGGGAAGATCTCAGAAGAAATCATGTTTAAGGAGAACACTACACACTTCTATCAGCTGCTGCATCAAGTATATTGAACTTTCAAACGAATGTACAGAAATATTACAAGCAGTGTGGCCCGTCATTAAGTTCCCTAAACTAAGAAAAAGGACCATGAAAACAGTGCTTGACGCATATTGAGTTTCAGTTTTACTAAAGCATAAACAGTTACTGATACTGTTAAACAAGTACTGCTATTGTATATTTGAATGAACATACTAGTATTACATCTGACTGATTTAGTAAATGTAGAGATCTAAAGAGCACACAGTACTTTATCATGAAATGCACCCAGTATGTTTGGATCCAAAGTCCATATTCAAACAAACAATTGGCTTTGTAAATATGCTCTCTGAGCCGTTGTGTTACATCTGAGCACAACGCTCTTCCAATTACATCAAAATCAATTTCAATGAATTTCAATAAGAAAACAGTTTCAATCATGCCAGAGACATTAATCTTGATTTTGCAGCATTTATTTGTCCATTTAAAGTGTTCCCGAACATGACATATTATCTAAAAAAACATCCCAGAGCACAGTTAAAATCAATAAAGGTTAGTCAACAGCAGAAAAAAGCCTCTGAATCAAAGGTTAGTGTACTTACACAAATGTTTTAAAAAGTGTGAGTGATCGGCCGGGCTGCGCACTCTCCTGGATGTCCTGTGATCCACTGCCATCATGAACCTAAAGCTCCTCTTCTTATGCCTCGTCTTGGCGGTGCTCCTCGTACCTGCTGAAGTATGTATTCACTTTCTTTATTATTGTGCAGCAATAAGCAAATGCATTGGCCCTTATTTACATTGTTGCAATGATTTTTTTTAAGGCATTTTGCTGAGATAAAACTTCAGTAGAGCTTGTTGTCCTTGTTTCTGTTTAAAACCCCAAATGTACTACATTTGCAACTTTACATTATCTTTTATTATTATGACTCTTATGTGGTGTCATCAAATTATTATTCAGCTGAAACGTAAAAAGCACAAACACAAACACCATCCTGATCGTGATCGTGAGGGTCATGGACCTGGCCATAAACACCACAAAAAGAAAGGAAGGGTTGAGGAAATATTGAGAGGTAAGTGCTACTTTTTATTCATTTTAAAATATTTCATACATAGATCAATATTTGACATTTAGTTGTAAAAGGAAAGAGCAAGAGGGAGACAATAATGCTATATATATATATATATATATATATATATATATATATATATATATATATGTATATATATATATATATATATATGTATATATATATGTATATATATATATATATATATATATCATTAAGGGAAATTATGATTTCAGACTTGTTCTTTGGGATCCTGGAGAAAGCTAATGATGATGATGATGATGATGACCAAGGTAATTCAGAATGGGTTTTCGAACTTCAAGAGCCAGAAGGTGAGCGAGTGAACACTCTGTCAAACTATGTACACATGTCTGCGTAATATCACCTGTTTTCTCATAAACGTTAGCATTCCATTGGAAAGCTCTAATCTAAAGCTCACGTTCCCCTCTTCACTTCTCTCATTTCTCAGGCCTATGCGACCCAAACCCTTGCCGCAACAATGGAGTTTGTGAGCAGAAAGGCAAGAGGAGGTTTGAATGTGACTGTCCCAAACCTTTCAAGGGAAAGAAATGCCAGAGAGGTTTGAAGAATCCTTATTTGTTATCTTGTTGTGGTTGTCAGACTGGTCATATATGTACAATGAGCAAAAATTAATGAAAACTACCGCGTCGTCACCTCAGGTCCCAAACACTGTAGAAAAGGTCGATGCGGGCGTGGTGAATGTGTGCTGACTTCCACTCCCCCGTTCTATGAGTGCAAATGCAAGGAGCCCTTCCAGCCTCCACGCTGCACACACTGTAAGGAGTATTTATTTCTCCAAATAACATTGAATACCTCTTTTCCACAAATTTATTCAGATCGCAAAAGCAAGCTTTCACTGTTAACCATTTTTCTCCAAAGTATCACTCTGTGAGCCCAATCCATGTAAGAATGGTGGAACATGCATTAAGGACGGCAATGACTTTGACTGCATGTGCCCGACGGGGTACAGAGGACGTTTCTGCCACGTTGGTAAATTCTTCGCCCTACATTATTGTTGTCCTTTTCCCAGTCCAACATATGCATCATCACAACTCATATACTGACTGAGTGAGGTACATTTCTTAGGCCCGAATGACTGCTATGTGGATGACGGAGAGTCATACCGCGGCAATGTGAGTGAAACTGATGACGGCCAGGAATGCCTCTACTGGAACTCTCACTTCATCCTGGAGAACGGAGCTGATCCCTTCAACTCCTTTGAGGACAAAGACGGACTCGGCCCTCACAACTTCTGCAGGTCAGGAGAAAATACATAAGTGCATTCAAATAGCAACGGAAACCTACAAGAGGATGCTCACTCACACATTCTCTATGACACAGAAACCCAGACGGAGACGATATGCCCTGGTGTTTCTTCAGACAAGGCAGCAGGTTGTCATGGGACTACTGTGATGTCACAGAGTGTCTTACACCAACAGGTCAGCTGCACAGCATCAGGCAACTTTATGATGAAGAGTCAACAAAACCAATTGTTATCTTCTCTTATCTTCTTGTGCATGTGTTTTCAGGTGTGGTGCCAACTGAAATTGACCCTACAGGCGCTAATCCCACTGATCCCTCGCCTGCCACACCTCAAACCACTGCTCCCTCGCGCCAACCTACCACATCTCCACCCCCAGCGACCGCCAAACCGACAGCTTGCAAACCCTTGACGACTGTGAAGCCCACCGAGGATCCACAACCTTCTCCCACACCGGCTGTAGGTACTCCCACTACCACCGCTCCACTGCAACAGTTCGCCACCTGTGGGCAGCCTCAGCCAAAAAAGACTGTTACCCGAATTTTTGGGGGTTTGAAGGTCTCCCCCGGGGCCGCACCCTGGCAGGTGTCCCTGCAAGTGAGACCGAAGAACTCCAACAGCCAATTCAGACACACGTGTGGAGGAGTACTCATCGAGAGCTGCTGGGTGCTGACAGCTGGACACTGCATGTAAGCACTACTAGCTATCTACATTTGTATTATTATAGAATAGCTTTCACATTTTGTGTTAATGATTATGGAATCCTGTGTTGTTTGCACAGTGAACAAATGAAGGACATGCAGGTGGTTGTGGGAGGTCTGTCGCTGAATATGGACGAAACAACAGAGCAAACCTTAAAAGTTGAGGAGGCTATTCGACATGAGAACTACAGAGAGAGCCTTGCAGCTGTTTACAACGACATAGGTGATCCATCTGTCTCTCTCATTTATTATGAAAAAAGCAATGATAATACAATATTAGAACCCTTTCAGCATTTTTAGTTAACTGAGGATGGGATGTGAGAGTAAAATAGCACCATTTGTATTGATAAGAAGAAGAAGATGTGATGTACTGCATTCATAGTCCATGAAGTACATTTTTTATTTGATTTTTAAAAAGTAATGAGATTGTGATGTAAAAATACAAGAGGTGAAGTACTTTATCATTTAATTTTTGTGTGACTTTTATCCAAACTACATTCTCAAAGCCTTATTGAGGCTGAAAGGCACTGATGGAGTTTGTGCCAATGAGACCCAGTTTGTGAAGACAGCCTGTCTGCCCGATGCCCAGCTGCCTGATGGGATGGAGTGTACAATTTCTGGATGGGGTGCCACTGAGGACTGTAAGGCTACATTTGCATAACCACTGAAATTAGAGATAACTTTCTGTAATACAACTTTTTTGTTAAAACTAACTTTTTTCCACCTTCTCTCTGCAGCTCAATATGGCTCCAACCACCTGCTGGAAGCCAATGTCTTGCTGATCAGCCAGGAAAAGTGCTCTGAACCCCAAGTTTATGGCAGAGTGTTGGATAATTCTATGTTCTGTGCTGGCCACCTGCAGGGAGGGGTGGACTCCTGTCAGGTTTGTATACAGGAAATATGCATGCTATCATTCAAAAAACCTGCACGTCTTAAATTGTGTGCATTTGCTATCTGTGTTTTCAGGGTGACTCTGGAGGACCACTGACTTGTGACCAGAACAATGCCAAAGTTATTTATGGTCTGGTGAGTTGGGGGGACCAATGTGGAAGGAAGAACAAGCCTGGGGTCTACACACGGGTCACTCACTTCCTGGACTGGATCAAGTCAAAGACTCAAGCAGCATCTCCATAAACAACTAGGCAGCATCCCGCCGGTGGAGCAAGTCTTACTCGTCATGATTCAGCATTTGGGTTTTGTGCAGTTGTACCTGGTATTTAGCTTTTCAGTACAACATAATTTAAAAACCAAATGCTAAATACTGCCTTCTTAAATAATTTGGAAAAATGTGCATTGTTATTGAAGATGAATGTGTTGTTGAACTGACCAAACTGACTGTTCTGTGCCTCATGTCTTCCCTGTGTGTCCTCACCCGGGTCAGGATCAGGATAATGAGACTCCTAGTGTTGGAATGTTTATTTACAATTTTTTTCATGAATATGCCTTTCAATAAACAAGCACACAAATGTCAATGAAAATGTCCTATAGGTGACTTCACCAAAGAACAAAGGTGTTGTTTGAGGTTGCACCCGATACCACTTGATGAAATAACATGAAAAGTTAACATAGAAACGATTACATGACTAGCAGAGACAAACAAATATATTTATATATGTATCTATAAATATATATATATATCTATTTATTAAACATCAGCATTATAAGATCACAACAATATCACATCTGAACTTGTGTCTAAAATGCCAGATTGGGCCTAAATTTGGCAGCCATCAAATTTAATCATTTATAACATGCATTTAAAATCAACAATGTACGAAAAAAATATGGACAGACATTGAACAATCTCATATAGTTATGCATTACACTAATACAAGTAACTCGAGTGCAAAGAATTGTGGGAGAAGGAAGAGCTCTTTCTGGTGGATGAAGTTCAGCATCACCGTCCAGTTCTCCAGATGATGTAGTTTCATGTTGATGACTTTGTGAGGAGAAAAAGGTGTAAATGTATACATAAAGGAAGCTTAAATTCTTCAGAGGCAGATTATTATGACACAGTTAATTATTTGTATGCTATCTAAAAGGTTACATTTACCAGACTGAGTGCGTCCTTGGCCTCTGGTCTTTCTCTGAGGTTTCAGATGGCCATAGATAAGTTCCTCCTTGAAATCATCAGGATACAAATACTTTATTCATTTATATATAATCAAGGACTTTAATACTTCTGTGATTAAGAGAATATATTGCTATAGAGCTGAGATAAGGAACATACTTGTCTCATTATTAGCAGCAATTGAGAGCGCAAGGCTTAAGGTCTGAGGTAAATTGTACAAATGTTGATCAGACTTCCACATGACAGCTGCGGGTTGTGTTTTGCCGCTTGATCTCCTTGATGACGTCACATTTGTAAAAGCCCAAAGGAATATGTTACCAGCCGGGTGCGGTGGCGCGCGCCTGTAATCCAAGTTACCGGGAGGCTGAGGCCGGCGGATCGCCTGAGCTCAGGATCTCTGCACTGCAGTGCACTATGCCGATCGGGTGTCCGCACTAAGTTCGGCATCGATATGGTGCTCCTGGGGGAGCCCGGGACCACCAGGTCGTCTAAGGAGGGGTGCACCGACCCAGGTCGGACACGGAGCAGGTCAAATCTCCCGTGCCGCTCAGTAGTGGGATCGCGCCTGTGAATAGTTGCTGTAGTGCAGCCTGAGCAACACAGTGGGACCCAGTCTTATTACACTCTTTCTTCTGTTCGACAAACAACTGAGACAACAACAATGTCTTCCTATGTTGCAGCAGCTTCATCACTGCTTCTATATATTCTAGTTCCCATAGTTCATAAACCAGTTGTGTGTTTGTCCTACAGCGCCTCCACCTGGATTGAGTTGGCAAATGGGTCACAATTGTTTTCTGAGTTTTGAATCATCAGAAGCAAACTGTCTGTATAGTTTCAAGAATTTGAAGGAAAATGTCTTTCCATCAAAGGGAAGGGTGTATTGTGGGGAATCACATATTGATCAAAAATAAGCAATGGACCTAAAATATTTAGCCTCAATCATTATGAAACCTCTTAATTCAATCATCTAATTTTCTCAGTTTATCATGTCTTCCTCATATCTTTTCATGGATTTTCAGTGTCAAACTATGTTTTGTAGTTGTAGTGGATCCGCCCTCAAACAGTCTCGTTCATTTGAACCAGACGTCAGTCATCTGGATAATTGCGTGTGCACATCCTCTTCAAAAGGGGGAGGAGTCTAACACAGATTTGATGATTTTCAAACGCTACAATGGCAAATAAGATCAGAGAAAGAGCGTCTCTTTTCAACGTGGAGGAGCAGGAGATGATCATGACTACTACATATGATGAATTTAAGACCATAATCATGGCAAAGTCTAATGGTGCGTTCACATCCAAAGCGTAGCGAATATTCGCAACACTTCCTGTTGTGAACACAGCATAACGCCGCCTCCGCTGGTCGGGCTAGAGTCACATAAGCATCGCGAAATAGCAGACAAGTTAAATGCGTAAATGTTTGGGAAATGTATCGGCTAATTTTAAGTGCCTCATCACCCAAATCAATCAGATTATATTTATTTAAATGTACCTGCTGGCAGTAGTATACAAATTAATATATACTTGTGAGGATATATGTACTGTATACGCGTATGTATCATATATGTGTATATACACCATGTTTGTTATATGCTGTTCTGCAGGAGAAAGAGTTGGAGTTCAACTGTGACTGCGGTGCCACCACTTCGGGCCAGCGCTCGTCATTTCTAACCCTGACATCACACCCATAAACAAATGACCAAACTCCTGACCCCAGTGCTCAGTGGTGATACTGGTTAGCCCAACAAACTGGGCTCCACTGACCCAAGGGAGGGATTATAAAGTATTTAACATCCAAATACCAATGGAAACCCCATATTTTTCTCTAACACCTTGTGCTAATATTTATTTTGAAGAATCAGAACCATTTATTGCCATGTATGTTTTCACATACAAAGAATTTGTCATGGCCAGTGGTGCATAACATTAAACATTAAACAATAAACAGAGTGCCTGAAAGGAATCAGATACATATTCACCAGGTCGGCCAGTGTCTACAACATGAAAGTCTTTCATTATTTTAAATACGTCGGTGGGTTTGTGGTCAGATTTGGAACTAGAATACTAGAAGACCAAGAATTAATTACATGTTTAATTTATTATGTTTTTAATAGCAGTTTTTTTCCACAGAAAGGGAAACCGCCTGCGTTCTGTGGGTGTTTAAAAAATAAAATGTCTGTGTTACGTATGGCACCTGTGCAAAGTTGTTCATGATAACGGCTGTGTCTCTCTGCAGCGCTGAAGGCAAAAAAGATACGCGTTCCGTCATGTTTCTACAGTAGCACAGCAAGGACAAACCGAACACGAACACCGGCTCTAAAGCTTTTAGCATACGTTACCCGAGGGCCACACTGCAAAAAAGGAATTTCAAGAAAGTAAAAAAAGCCTTGTATCAAGAAAATAAGTCATATTTAATTTTATGGTTTATGGTTGGTTTATTTTATAATGAAATAAACCAACTTTGATTATTATCTTAGGTATGTCAAAGTGAGGACCAGATAGTTTCTGTGACATCCCCCACTGTACACCGGGATACGCAGACTCTGTTGAAGAGGTACGGTACTTAATGTTGTTGCGTTGCATTGTGAAATGCCTACATTTACATTGGGTTGGGACAGTTGCTAATATTCAAACGGTTCATCAGAAGGTTCCGTGTCCTATCTGTTTCTTGAAATTCACACCACAGTTTCTAGAAATCCATATTAGCGTGTGTTGAGAAATGTATTTCAGATGTTGGATGTAATAATAATTTTCAAGAGACTTAATAATACATTTCACAACAAATCCTATCTTGTTTTTAGAACATTAGGTTTTGATGTGTCTTCACATGTTTCAATTATTTCCTCAGTCTGACATCCATTTATCACTAACATATTATATATAACTGTATATTATTTTCTCTAACCAGAGTACAACGTGACTGTGGATCCCTTTTATATGACCAAGTACGATGCGCATTAACCGTTTATCTGTTCCCCGAAATCATGAGTGTGTTGGGCCCACGCCTGCGTAACTGTGCTCTATAACTTCTGTCGTGCCAGGGACACCTTGTGCTAATATTTATTTCTCTCTGTCTTGCACCTGAAGCGCTTCACGTTTAATCCATCCTTCCAGCTTAGGAAGGTACATGACCCAGTCGTTACCCTCAGAGATATGGTGGTGTCATCCAACCAGATAAAGAAAAACTAAATGACCTGATAGCAAACAAAAGCTATGTGTGCAAAACTCTGATTTACTGACTTTCTTTTCAGAGTGGTGGATGCTACAGCCTGTCCAACACCATCAACCACATCGGCCTCACAGCAAGGAGTGGTAAAATAATCATTCATTTTAATTCATATTTATACTTTTAGACTGGCAGTCTATGCAACAAACGTGTGCACTGTCATTATCGGTGCCCAGTTCTCGGACAACTGGCCGAGATGATCAGAAAGCAGAACGCCAGGAGGCTCTGTTCAAAGCTGCCTGGGAAGAATCAGACACGCGTTCACCAGGTCAACCAGTGTCTACAACATGAAAGTCTTTCAGCATTTGAAATACGTTGGTGGGTTTTTGGTCAGATTTGGAACTAGAAGACCAAGACCAAGAATTAATTACATGTTTGTCTTTTTTAATAGCAGTTTTCATTTTAATAGAATTGATTGATTTGTGTTGTAAATAGTTAGTTATATTGTTCATTTGTTTGTCTTTTTTATAGCAGTTGTTTTCATTTTAATAGAATTTATTGATTTGTGTTGTAAATCGTTTTTAATAAATGGTAAGGCAACGTTAACGTTGGCTGTCTGTGACGTGTCTGGGTGTTCTGGTGAAGGGAACCTCACTGATTTTACACGAGTCACATGCTTTAAAGTTAAGGTTCAACTGCCATTACTTAATATAGCCCAAAATAGCATAATCCATAGTAAGTGTTTTATTGCTGAAACGGGAGACAGCTGAGGCTAGCATCATTAGCTATAGATGCTATTCGCGCGCTAGCGGTTTCGCGCCAGTCTTGTGACAGTTATAAACAGTACTGTGTTAGACTGTATATTTTCAGGTTGCATGTTCACAGTTCATGTTACATGTTTTTTCTTAAACAAACAAGTTAGACAAGCCAAAGAGTGACAGTCCACATACATAGAAGATATTGATTTGGAACTGTCTTGTTTTGTTTACAGGAGAGACAAGCACAATAAATAAATCTGGAAAATTCTGAATGGAGACTCACATCATTCAGTGTGTAACATAATTTGGCGGGGCAGCCAGAAGAGCAACAACTGTGTATATGGTGCAAAAGGTGATCCCCATGTTGCCCAGGTTGCTGTGCAGTCTCACTGACAGACTCACTTTCTCTGTCACTTGGGCAATCACACCTGAGGGGAAGGTCCTGAATGAGTGGTTTGGCCGCTTAGTAATCTGCTCCTGCATGAAGCTGAGTTATGACCAACCTCAGTCCATGATCGATGCCCCTGAAAAGATGTTGACTCAAGAGGAACTGCTACCTGCGGACCCTGAGCACCCCATTGATGAAATACATCAGGCTGTGCTAAACCTGCACTCCATTTCAAAGAACCTCTGGGCCGAGCTCAACGCTTTTCAGGAGGATCCCTCAGTCTGGAGCAGATTAAACTGTCCTTCACCTTGGACAAAGAGACAATGATGCCTCAACATTTACCAGTGGACAGTAACAAGTTGGTGGAGGAGGAGGAGTTCATGTTACTAGCTAGCATAGCTACAGCCCACTACTCTCATTGATTATATTTTAATTCTGTTACAATGTTGATGCTATTTTAATTCTGTTACGATGTTGATGCTTTTTAAATTCTGTTACAATGTTAATGCTATTAAAATTCTGGTTACAATGTTGATGCTATTAAAATACTGTGTTACAATGTTGATGCTATTATAATTCAGTATTACAACGTTGATGCTATTTTCTGCATCCTCAGTCTCAGATGTGAACATTTCTTCATAGTCGGTTCTGGACTTGATCTCAGGCCTTGTTCATTGGTTAGTTTCACACACAAAATGTCTGGAAGAAGCCTGGAAGACGTTCAAATCAGGGAATGAATAAATACCCACAATTTTTTGATCTAGTCATGGTCACGTGAAAGTGCTGTCCCATTCATATTTACTCCAGTTCAAGCCCTCACAGCCTCTCACACTCAACCACTTACAAGGTGACATCAGTAAAGCCTAGTTTATGGTTCTCCGTCACGTCACGTTGAGCATTCGAAGTTCTGCGTCGAGGGACCGCGTTGCTCTGCAATTAACTGCCATGCCGCCAGGGGGGGGCGGCTGTGTGGTTTCAGAGGTTATAGCCGAATTCCGGTCACAGTAAACAATGGCGACCAAGTTGGAGCGGCTGCATTAAAGTTGGAGCTCATCAATATTGAAGAGCAAATGCTTATATTGCAAATGTTGAAGCGCAGGCGACAGAGAAGACGTTTGCGGAGGTGGTCTGTACGACCACTAAAGCCTAGTTTATGGTTCTCCGTCAGGTCGAAGGCGTACCTACGCCTCTAGCGCCACCTAGAGGCAACAGGAAGTTACATGTTTTCTACTTGTACACCGTGCTCCTCACAGATTATTCAGATCCCTCTCAAAATGCGTCGGAAGAGACTTAAGACATTGATAATGCATCACCTTGGAAGATTGTAAGGATCCGTTGAACGGCGTAGCGTCGGTCCATCGCAGAAGTTCGATCCTTCGCCATGACCGAATAAACCGATGTAACTCGACTCCACATGATAAGATCCTTTCCAGGTTTCACATGTTTGATCAGCCTCCAGGCCTGAAGACATGTGCAGTCTAATTTTTAATTAGAGTCATAGCGCCACCTAATGGCAACATGAAGTAAATATTTCTATACTTTGGCTTGCTTCTCTTAGTCGGTCAATCAGATCAACTTCCAATTACTTCTAGACAAACATAAGACTTTCATGATGTCAGCCCCTAAAGCTTTTGATTTTTTGTGTAACGCTGTTGCCGTGGCGCCCCATCCTTCGCGGTCAACAACAAAGTCACTTTTGAGGGACTAAGCATGCTCGAAACGTAACTAAACTTGGCACACACATTTAAAGGCAAAGATGTAGTTGCCTGATATGACTTGAATGACTCAAAACTGGAACTTCGGCTCGATAGCGCCCCCTACAAATATTCAATTAATCAGCCCCAGCGCTACGGTTGACCTACATGTATGAAACTTGCTAGGAATATGTAACACATGTAAACTTAGAAATAACTCTCTTGGGACCATGCTCTAAACCGTACAGGAAGTCAGATAGCGCCCCCTAAAAAAACGTGTTTTTTTTGACAACCTGTGAGTTGTGAAAGCCCACAGTTTTTGCCCCCTATCACCAATTGACCTGAAATTTGGCACACATGTCCGGTTGTGTCTGCCCTACAAAAAAGTACGTGGTCGCACTATAGTCCGCCTACTTAGAATTTCCACCATTTTGAATTTTGATAAAAACAATTTTTTCCTCAAATCTTCCTAAACGCTGGCTTCGATTTTTACAAAATTCTCTGTGGATAATTAAAGGTTCAATTTCATAAAAATATATCAAAAGCTTGTTTGTATCTCATTGTGTTCAAAAGAAAAGGAGCCATTAACTTCTTAGGGGTAAATTCAACTAAATTCAACAAAGCAGCCCTCGCAGTACGTTCAACATAGATATACAATATTTGATAGGCGTATGTACCACATATAAACTTAAAAATAACTCTCTTGGGACCATGCTCTAAACCGTACCAGAAGTCGGACAATTTCATTTTTGTCCTTCATTTCTAGTTCAAATTGCCATAGTTTCCCAGTAGGTGGCGCTCTGACTATGAGTTCATATTGGCATGCAGAAGTCTTCCAGCCATGCCTCTCATAAAGCATGTTAACTTTGGAACAGTTTTGACAAAGTACAGTGGAGTTACAACAGCTTGCTGCATGATCACGAACCATATGCAATAGTCGTCACACCACTTCCACGTCGTTCCATGAAACCTCAAGCTTTTGATCACTTTTAATACATATTTTTATCTTTTATATATATACTTACATGTACAAAATTTATATACATATATTCCATTTTCCAGAGGTCAACCTTTCTGCGAAAAAGAGGAAATACGTGTCTGTCATCACATCAAATGACAGAACTCAGTTTGCGCTTCCCAGATCTTTCTGCCATTGAGAACGAATTCAAGCTGTTCTCGACTCTTGATGATGCAGAAGAAGTGAAGAGAGTCTGAACTAGAACTGATGGAGATGCAGTGATGAATCTCTGAAGAACCAGCTTCAGTTTCTCTCCCTACCGACTTCTACTGGAGCTTGGAAAAGGCCAAATTTCCTCTGATGTGATTTATATATACGTATATACATATATATATATATATACATATATATATATACATATATATACATATATACATATATATATACATATATACATATATATATATATATACATACATACATACATATATATATATACATACATATATATATACATATATACATATACATATATATATATATATATATATATATATATATATATATATATATATATATACATAATTGACCTCATTTGATTCATATAATATATATATATATATATAATATATATATGTGTGTATATATATATATATATATATATATATATATATATATATATATATAATCTTCCTTAGCGAGCAGCTGTGACTGGGCGACCCGCCGTCGTCCCCGACGTGCTTGAAGCGAGGGCCCAGTCACAGCTGCTCGCAGCTTTAATTATTATTATTATTCCCCTCTGATCACTTATGTGTAATACACAAAAATAATGATATGCAAAGACCACAGTGAGCGTTTTAAATTTAGTTTTTTTATTGATCAACGAGAGGTTTGACTGACACACAACATCTCTAATCACACAACCATGTTCCCGGTTTGTTGCACACATACACTCATAAAAACAGAATGGTAATTTCATACTGCCTTTGTACACCTGAGAGTATATATGTTGGTTCAGGCCACTTAAGAACAGGGTCCTTTGACACCGGCTGCAGGCAGGACGAGTGTCACGACATCTTAGAAAAGAGAGCAGGGACATCGTGGCAGAAAAGCAATCTGAGGGATGAAGGAATGTCAGACGTACACATTGCTCCATGATGTGTTGTGGCAGGGATTTCATTGGTATTTAGACGGTTCCAAATTGTAATTGGCATTGATTGCAGAGGCCGTGTTTTTACATTTTTTTTATATAAACTGGGGGTATCCGTTTAGAAACTATCAGACAGGAAGTAGTTTGTTGCCATGGCGAGGATGGGAGCTCCTGTTGGGACACCGGGGAACGGCCCACTGGACCCAGCGATGTCAATGTGGGAGTACGGCAGAGGGGCGTTAGAATCCACGCCATGCTGCGTCGGAAATAAAGAAATAAAAGTTAGTCACAGGCAGTCAAGGTTCTATTGTTCACACTTACAGATAAATAACAGCTCAGTCTGACAATATGCGAGCACCTTGTCGAGCCCCGCGACCAGGATGAGGAACGCTGCAGGGGCCTGATGTCCTCGAGGTGTCATGGTGGACGGCAGGTCGTTGCTCTGCAGAATGTCCTCGTACTCAGACTTTCCCTTGTGGAAGGCGTAGTCCTCTCGTCTGATGCTGGACACCTCGAACACGTCGCCCAGCGCCTCTCCAGCTGCACGAGAGCGGACGAAGACCAAGAGTTAGTTGTTGGTGGAAGAAATAAAGCCTCAAATCACCATGAAGCAGTCGTGCTGGAACTTATTTACTGTTTTACAAGTCAAAATGGCGACATCTGCTGGGCAGCCAGAGTTACTGCAGTTATATAAAGACTATCCAAGATGTGTAGAGACATGGGTGGAAAATAATGTTCAGTCCAGGGGGACATTTGGGCCAAATTTGAAGAATCCCCCCCGAGGCGTTCTGGAGATACTGTGTTCACGAGAATAGACCGGACGCCTCCGGTCATGACAGTCGTGGAGGCATAAAAATGAGCTTTCACCGTTAAACTGTTTTCTTCTTCTTTTATTAAACATTTATTCAATAATTTGCACAAGTACAATTTCATAAATTGACAGTAGCAAATGGCAAAATACATCGTTAATCCAACAAGTCAGGGGCAACTGCAGAGAGGAAGAAAAAAAAGACGAGGCATACAATTAAATAAAAAAGAGGAAACTAAGCACGATTGTGTAATTACAAACATATATTACTGGCAACGCATGAACTACAGTTCTCATGGCCTTTTTTTTTTGGAACAGCCTTTCAGAGTTTTTATACATAATTCAAATTCTTTGCAAAAAACACAAAAAAATAGGTTTTTGGTTTGTAAATTTACATTTGTGAATATAAAATTTAGCAAAGATGATTAATACATTCATGATTTGTCTTTTCCTCAAATTTTCTGTCATAGCTAACAAATCCAAATATAACATGTTCATTAAATAATATAACATCTTTGTACAAAACATTGCTAATACAGTCAACAATTAGTCAACAGCAGAAAAAAAGCCTCTGAATCAAAGGTTAGTGTACTTACACAAATCTTTTAAAAAGTGTGAGTGATCGGCCGGGCTGCGCACTCTCCTGGATGTCCTGTGATCCACTGCCATCATGAACCTAAAGCTCCTCTTCTTATGCCTCGTCTTGGCGGTGCTCCTCGTACCTGCTGAAGTATGTATTCACTTTCTTTATTATTGTGCAGCAATAAGCAAATGCATTGGCCCTTATTTACATTGTTGCAATGATTTTTTTTAAGGCATTTTGCTGAGATAAAACTTCAGTAGAG
Source organism: Taurulus bubalis (assembly GCF_910589615.1). Taxonomy (NCBI): domain Eukaryota; kingdom Metazoa; phylum Chordata; class Actinopteri; order Perciformes; family Cottidae; genus Taurulus; species Taurulus bubalis. The sequence goes on from NC_136602.1 coordinate 18,871,713, forward strand.
CTTGTTGTCCTTGTTTCTGTTTAAAACCCCAAATGTACTACATTTGCAACTTTACATTATCTTTTATTATTATGACTCTTATGTGGTGTCATCAAATTATTATTCAGCTGAAACGTAAAAAGCACAAACACAAACACCATCCTGATCGTGATCGTGAGGGTCATGGACCTGGCCATAAACACCACAAAAAGAAAGGAAGGGTTGAGGAAATATTGAGAGGTAAGTGCTACTTTTTATTCATTTTAAAATATTTCATACACAGATCAATATTTGACATTTAGTTGTAAAAGGAAAGAGCAAGAGGGAGACAATAATGCTATATATATATATATATATATATATATATATATATATATATATATATATATATACATATATATATATATATATATATATGTATATATATATATATATATATATATGTATATATATATATATATATATATATATATATATATATATATATATATATATATATATATATATATATCATTAAGGGAAATTATGATTTCAGACTTGTTCTTTGGGATCCTGGAGAAAGCTAATGATGATGATGATGATGATGACCAAGGTAATTCAGAATGGGTTTTCGAACTTCAAGAGCCAGAAGGTGAGCGAGTGAACACTGTCAAACTATGTACACATGTCTGTGTAATATCACCTGTTTTCTCATAAACGTTTGCATTCCATTGGAAAGCTCTAATCTAAAGCTCACGTTCCCCTCTTCACTTCTCTCATTTCTCAGGCCTATGCGACCCAAACCCTTGCCGCAACAATGGAGTTTGTGAGCAGAAAGGCAAGAGGAGGTTTGAATGTGACTGTCCCAAACCTTTCAAGGGAAAGAAATGCCAGAGAGGTTTGAAGAATCCTTATTTTTTATCTTGTTGTGGTTGTCAGACTGGTCATATATGTACAATGAGCAAAAATTAATGAAAACTACCGCGTCGTCACCTCAGGTCCCAAACACTGTAGAAAAGGTCGATGCGGGCGTGGTGAATGTGTGCTGACTTCCACTCCCCCGTTCTATGAGTGCAAATGCAAGGAGCCCTTCCAGCCTCCACGCTGCACACACTGTAAGGAGTATTTATTTCTCCAAATAACATTGAATACCTCTTTTCCACAAATTTATTCAGATCGCAAAAGCAAGCTTTCACTGTTAACCATTTTTCTCCAAAGTATCACTCTGTGAGCCCAATCCATGTAAGAATGGTGGAACATGCATTAAGGACGGCAATGACTTTGACTGCATGTGCCCGACGGGGTACAGAGGACGTTTCTGCCACGTTGGTAAATTCTTCGCCCTACATTATTGTTGTCCTTTTCCCAGTCCAACATATGCATCATCACAACTCATATACTGACTGAGTGAGGTACATTTCTTAGGCCCGAATGACTGCTATGTGGATGACGGAGAGTCATACCGCGGCAATGTGAGTGAAACTGATGACGGCCAGGAATGCCTCTACTGGAACTCTCACTTCATCCTGGAGAACGGAGCTGATCCCTTCAACTCCTTTGAGGACAAAGACGGACTCGGCCCTCACAACTTCTGCAGGTCAGGAGAAAATACATAAGTGCATTCAAATAGCAACGGAAACCTACAAGAGGATGCTCACTCACACATTCTCTATGACACAGAAACCCAGACGGAGACGATATGCCCTGGTGTTTCTTCAGACAAGGCAGCAGGTTGTCATGGGACTACTGTGATGTCACAGAGTGTCTTACACCAACAGGTCAGCTGCACAGCATCAGGCAACTTTATGATGAAGAGTCAACAAAACCAATTGTTATCTTCTCTTATCTTCTTGTGCATGTGTTTTCAGGTGTGGTGCCAACTGAAATTGACCCTACAGGCGCTAATCCCACTGATCCCTCGCCTGCCACACCTCAAACCACTGCTCCCTCGCGCCAACCTACCACATCTCCACCCCCAGCGACCGCCAAACCGACAGCTTGCAAACCCTTGACGACTGTGAAGCCCACCGAGGATCCACAACCTTCTCCCACACCGGCTGTAGGTACTCCCACTACCACCGCTCCACTGCAACAGTTCGCCACCTGTGGGCAGCCTCAGCCAAAAAAGACTGTTACCCGAATTTTTGGGGGTTTGAAGGTCTCCCCCGGGGCCGCACCCTGGCAGGTGTCCCTGCAAGTGAGACCGAAGAACTCCAACAGCCAATTCAGACACACGTGTGGAGGAGTACTCATCGAGAGCTGCTGGGTGCTGACAGCTGGACACTGCATGTAAGCACTACTAGCTATCTACATTTGTATTATTATAGAATAGCTTTCACATTTTGTGTTAATGTTTATGGAATCCTGTGTTGTTTGCACAGTGAACAAATGAAGGACATGCAGGTGGTTGTGGGAGGTCTGTCGCTGAACATGGACGAAACAACAGAGCAAACCTTAAAAGTTGAGGAGGCTATTCGACATGAGAACTACAGAGAGAGCCTTGCAGCTGTTTACAACGACATAGGTGATCCATCTGTCTCTCTCATTTATTATGAAATAAGCAATGATGATACAATATTAGAACCCTTTCAGCATTTTTAGTTAACTGAGGATGGGATGTGAGAGTAAAATAGCACCATTTGTATTGATAAGAAGAAGAAGATGTGATGTACTGCATTCATAGTCCATGAAGTACATTTTTTATTTGATTTTTAAAAAGTAATGAGATTGTGATGTAAAAATACAAGAGGTGAAGTACTTTATCATTTAATTTTTGTGTGACTTTTATCCAAACTACATTCTCAAAGCCTTATTGAGGCTGAAAGGCACTGATGGAGTTTGTGCCAATGAGACCCAGTTTGTGAAGACAGCCTGTCTGCCCGATGCCCAGCTGCCTGATGGGATGGAGTGTACAATTTCTGGATGGGGTGCCACTGAGGACTGTAAGGCTACATTTGCATAACCACTGAAATTAGAGATAACTTTCTGTAATACAACTTTTTTGTTAAAACTAACTTTTTTCCACCTTCTCTCTGCAGCTCAATATGGCTCCAACCACCTGCTGGAAGCCAATGTCTTGCTGATCAGCCAGGAAAAGTGCTCTGAACCCCAAGTTTATGGCAGAGTGTTGGATAATTCTATGTTCTGTGCTGGCCACCTGCAGGGAGGGGTGGACTCCTGTCAGGTTTGTATACAGGAAATATGCATGCTATCATTCAAAAAACCTGCACGTCTTAAATTGTGTGCATTTGCTATCTGTGTTTTCAGGGTGACTCTGGAGGACCACTGACTTGTGACCAGAACAATGCCAAAGTTATTTATGGTCTGGTGAGTTGGGGGGACCAATGTGGAAGGAAGAACAAGCCTGGGGTCTACACACGGGTCACTCACTTCCTGGACTGGATCAAGTCAAAGACTCAAGCAGCATCTCCATAAACAACTAGGCAGCATCCCGCCGGTGGAGCAAGTCTTACTCGTCATGATTCAGCATTTGGGTTTTGTGCAGTTGTACCTGGTATTTAGCTTTTCAGTACAACATAATTTAAAAACCAAATGCTAAATACTGCCTTCTTAAATAATTTGGAAAAATGTGCATTGTAATTGAAGATTAATGTGTTGTTGAACTGACCAAACTGACTGTTCTGTGCCTCATGTCTTCCCTGTGTGTCCTCACCCGGGTCAGGATCAGGATAATGAGACTCCTAGTGTTGGAATGTTTATTTACAATTTTTTTCATGAATATGCCTTTCAATAAACAAGCACACAAATGTCAATGAAAATGTCCTATAGGTGACTTCACCAAAGAACAAAGGTGTTGTTTGAGGTTGCACCCGATACCACTTGATGAAATAACATGAAAAGTTAACATAGAAACGATTACATGACTAGCAGAGACAAACAAATATATTTATATATGTATCTATAAATATATATATATATCTATTTATTAAACATCAGCATTATAAGATCACAACAATATCACATCTGAACTTGTGTCTAAAATGCCAGATTGGGCCTAAATTTGGCAGCCATCAAATTTAATCATATATAACATGCATTTAAAATCAACAATGTACGAAAAAAATATGGACAGACATTGAACAATCTCATATAGTTATGCATTACACTAATACAAGTAACTCGAGTGCAAAGAATTGTGGGAGAAGGAAGAGCTCTTTCTGGTGGATGAAGTTCAGCATCACCGTCCAGTTCTCCAGATGATGTAGTTTCATGTTGATGACTTTGTGAGGAGAAAAAGGTGTAAATGTATACATAAAGGAAGCTTAAATTCTTCAGAGGCAGATTATTATGACACAGTTAATTATTTGTATGCTATCTAAAAGGTTACATTTACCAGACTGAGTGCGTCCTTGGCCTCTGGTCTTTCTCTGAGGTTTCAGATGGCCATAGATAAGTTCCTCCTTGAAATCATCAGGATACAAATACTTTATTCATTTATATATAATCAAGGACTTTAATACTTCTGTGATTAAGAGAATATATTGCTATAGAGCTGAGATAAGGAACATACTTGTCTCATTATTAGCAGCAATTGAGAGCGCAAGGCTTAAGGTCTGAGGTAAATTGTACAAATGTTGATCAGACTTCCACATGACAGCTGCGGGTTGTGTTTTGCCGCTTGATCTCCTTGATGACGTCACATTTGTAAAAGCCCAAAGGAATATGTTACCAGCCGGGTGCGGTGGCGCGCGCCTGTAATCCAAGTTACCGGGAGGCTGAGGCCGGTGGATCGCCTGAGCTCAGGATCTCTGCACTGCAGTGCACTATGCCGATCGGGTGTCCGCACTAAGTTCGGCATCGATATGGTGCTCCTGGGGGAGCCCGGGACCACCAGGTCGTCTAAGGAGGGGTGCACCGACCCAGGTCGGACACGGAGCAGGTCAAATCTCCCGTGCCGCTCAGTAGTGGGATCGCGCCTGTGAATAGTTGCTGTAGTGCAGCCTGAGCAACACAGTGGGACCCAGTCTTTTTACACTCTTTCTTCTGTTCGACAAACAACTGAGACAACAACAATGTCTTCCTATGTTGCAGCAGCTTCATCACTGCTTCTATATATTCTAGTTCCCATAGTTCATAAACCAGTTGTGTGTTTGTCCTACAGCGCCTCCACCTGGATTGAGTTGGCAAATGGGTCACAATTGTTTTCTGAGTTTTGAATCATCAGAAGCAAACTGTCTGTATAGTTTCAAGAATTTGAAGGAAAATGTCTTTCCATCAAAGGGAAGGGTGTATTGTGGGGAATCACATATTGATCAAAAATAAGCAATGGACCTAAAATATTTAGCCTCAATCATTATGAAACCTCTTAATTCAATCATCTAATTTTCTCAGTTTATCATGTCTTCCTCATATCTTTTCATGGATTTTCAGTGTCAAACTATGTTTTGTAGTTGTAGTGGATCCGCCCTCAAACAGTCTCGTTCATTTGAACCAGACGTCAGTCATCTGGATAATTGCGTGTGCACATCCTCTTCAAAAGGGGGAGGAGTCTAACACAGATTTGATGATTTTCAAACGCTACAATGGCAAATAAGATCAGAGAAAGAGCGTCTCTTTTCAACGTGGAGGAGCAGGAGATGATCATGACTACTACATATGATGAATTTAAGACCATAATCATGGCAAAGTCTAATGGTGCGTTCACATCCAAAGCGTAGCGAATATTCGCAACACTTCCTGTTGTGAACACAGCATAACGCCGCCTCCGCTGGTCGGGCTAGAGTCACATAAGCATCGCGAAATAGCAGACAAGTTAAATGCGTAAATGTTTGGGAAATGTATCGGCTAATTTTAAGTGCCTCATCACCCAAATCAATCAGATTATATTTATTTAAATGTACCTGCTGGCAGTAGTATACAAATTAATATATACTTGTGAGGATATATGTACTGTATACGCGTATGTATCATATATGTGTATATACACCATGTTTGTTATATGCTGTTCTGCAGGAGAAAGAGTTGGAGTTCAACTGTGACTGCGGTGCCACCACTTCGGGCCAGCGCTCGTCATTTCTAACCCTGACATCACACCCATAAACAAATGACCAAACTCCTGACCCCAGTGCTCAGTGGTGATACTGGTTAGCCCAACAAACTGGGCTCCACTGACCCAAGGGAGGGATTATAAAGTATTTAACATCCAAATACCAATGGAAACCCCATATTTTTCTCTAACACCTTGTGCTAATATTTATTTTGAAGAATCAGAACCATTTATTGCCATGTATGTTTTCACATACAAAGAATTTGTCATGGCCAGTGGTGCATAACATTAAACATTAAACAATAAACAGAGTGCCTGAAAGGAATCAGATACATATTCACCAGGTCGGCCAGTGTCTACAACATGAAAGTCTTTCATTATTTTAAATACGTCGGTGGGTTTGTGGTCAGATTTGGAACTAGAATACTGGAAGACCAAGAATTAATTACATGTTTAATTTATTATGTTTTTAATAGCAGTTTTTTTTCCACAGAAAGGGAAACCGCCTGCGTTCTGTGGGTGTTTAAAAAATAAAATGTCTGTGTTACGTATGGCACCTGTGCAAAGTTGTTCATGATAACGGCTGTGTCTCTCTGCAGCGCTGAAGGCAAAAAAGATACGCGTTCCGTCATGTTTCTACAGTAGCACAGCAAGGACAAACCGAACACGAACACCGGCTCTAAAGCTTTTAGCATACGTTACCCGAGGGCCACACTGCAAAAAAGGAATTTCAAGAAAGTAAAAAAAGCCTTGTATCAAGAAAATAAGTCATATTTAATTTTATGGTTTATGGTTGGTTTATTTTATAATGAAATAAACCAACTTTGATTATTATCTTAGGTATGTCAAAGTGAGGACCAGATAGTTTCTGTGACATCCCCCACTGTACACCGGGATACGCAGACTCTGTTGAAGAGGTACGGTACTTAATGTTGTTGCGTTGCATTGTGAAATGCCTACATTTACATTGGGTTGGGACAGTTGCTAATATTCAAACGGTTCATCAGAAGGTTCCGTGTCCTATCTGTTTCTTGAAATTCACACCACAGTTTCTAGAAATCCATATTAGCGTGTGTTGAGAAATGTATTTCAGATGTTGGATGTAATAATAATTTTCAAGAGACTTAATAATACATTTCACAACAAATCCTATCTTGTTTTTAGAACATTAGGTTTTGATGTGTCTTCACATGTTTCAATTATTTCCTCAGTCTGACATCCATTTATCACTAACATGACCCACTGTATATTATTTTCTCTAACCAGAGTACAACGTGACTGTGGATCCCTTTTATATGACCAAGTACGATGCGCATTAACCGTTTATCTGTTCCCCGAAATCATGAGTGTGTTGGGCCCACGCCTGCGTAACTGTGCTCTATAACTTCTGTCGTGCCAGGGACACCTTGTGCTAATATTTATTTCTCTCTGTCTTGCACCTGAAGCGCTTCACGTTTAATCCATCCTTCCAGCTTAGGAAGGTACATGACCCAGTCGTTACCCTCAGAGATATGGTGGTGTCATCCAACCAGATAAAGAAAAACTAAATGACCTGATAGCAAACAAAAGCTATGTGTGCAAAACTCTGATTTACTGACTTTCTTTTCAGAGTGGTGGATGCTACAGCCTGTCCAACACCATCAACCACATCGGCCTCACAGCAAGGAGTGGTAAAATAATCATTCATTTTAATTCATATTTATACTTTTAGACTGGCAGTCTATGCAACAAACGTGTGCACTGTCATTATCGGTGCCCAGTTCTCGGACAACTGGCCGAGATGATCAGAAAGCAGAACGCCAGGAGGCTCTGTTCAAAGCTGCCTGGGAAGAATCAGACACGCGTTCACCAGGTCAACCAGTGTCTACAACATGAAAGTCTTTCAGCATTTGAAATACGTTGGTGGGTTTTTGGTCAGATTTGGAACTAGAAGACCAAGACCAAGAATTAATTACATGTTTGTCTTTTTTAATAGCAGTTTTCATTTTAATAGAATTGATTGATTTGTGTTGTAAATAGTTAGTTATATTGTTCATTTGTTTGTCTTTTTTATAGCAGTTGTTTTCATTTTAATATAATTTATTGATTTGTGTTGTAAATCGTTTTTAATAAATGGTAAGGCAACGTTAACGTTGGCTGTCTGTGACGTGTCTGGGTGTTCTGGTGAAGGGAACCTCACTGATTTTACACGAGTCACATGCTTTAAAGTTAAGGTTCAACTGCCATTACTTAATATAGCCCAAAATAGCATAATCCATAGTAAGTGTTTTATTGCTGAAACGGGAGACAGCTGAGGCTAGCATCATTAGCTATGGATGCTATTCGCGCGCTAGCGGTTTCGCGCCAGTCTTGTGACAGTTATAAACAGTACTGTGTTAGACTGTATATTTTCAGGTTGCATGTTCACAGTTCATGTTACATGTTTTTTCTTAAACAAACAAGTTAGACAAGCCAAAGAGTGACAGTCCAGATACATAGAAGATATTGATTTGGAACTGTCTTGTTTTGTTTACAGGAGAGACAAGCACAATAAATAAATCTGGAAAATTCTGAATGGAGACTCACATCATTCAGTGTGTAACATAATTTGGCGGGGCAGCCAGAAGAGCAACAACTGTGTATATGGTGCAAAAGGTGATCCCCATGTTGCCGAGGTTGCTGTGCAGTCTCACTGACAGACTCACTTTCTCTGTCACTTGGGCAATCACACCTGAGGGGAAGGTCCTGAATGAGTGGTTTGGCCGCTTAGTAATCTGCTCCTGCATGAAGCTGAGTTATGACCAACCTCAGTCCATGATCGATGCCCCTGAAAAGATGTTGACTCAAGAGGAACTGCTACCTGCGGACCCTGAGCACCCCATTGATGAAATACATCAGGCTGTGCTAAACGTGCACTCCATTTCAAAGAACCTCTGGGCCGAGCTCAACGCTTTTCAGGAGGATCCCTCAGTCTGGAGCAGATTAAACTGTCCTTCACCTTGGACAAAGAGACAATGATGCCTCAACATTTACCAGTGGACAGTAACAAGTTGGTGGAGGAGGAGGAGTTCATGTTACTAGCTAGCATAGCTACAGCCCACTACTCTCATTGATTATATTTTAATTCTGTTACAATGTTGATGCTATTTTAATTCTGTTACGATGTTGATGCTTTTTAAATTCTGTTACAATGTTAATGCTATTAAAATTCTGGTTACAATGTTAATGCTATTAAAATACTGTGTTACAATGTTAATGCTATTATAATTCAGTATTACAACGTTGATGCTATTTTCTGCATCCTCAGTCTCAGATGTGAACATTTCTTCATAGTCGGTTCTGGACTTGATCTCAGGCCTTGTTCATTGGTTAGTTTCACACACAAAATGTCTGGAAGAAGCCTGGAAGACGTTCAAATCAGGGAATGAATAAATACCCACAATTTTTTGATCTAGTCATGGTCACGTGAAAGTGCTGTCCCATTCATATTTACTCCAGTTCAAGCCCTCACAGCCTCTCACACTCAACCACTTACAAGGTGACATCAGTAAAGCCTAGTTTATGGTTCTCCGTCACGTCACGTTGAGCATTCGAAGTTCTGCGTCGAGGGACCGCGTTGCTCTGCAATTAACTGCCATGCCGCCAGGGGGGGCGGCTGTGTGGTTTCAGAGGTTATAGCCGAATTCCGGTCACAGTAAACAATGGCGACCAAGTTGGAGCGGCTGCATTAAAGTTGGAGCTCATCAATATTGAAGAGCAAATGCTTATATTGCAAATGTTGAAGCGCAGGCGACAGAGAAGACGTTTGCGGAGGTGGTCTGTACGACCACTAAAGCCTAGTTTATGGTTCTCCGTCAGGTCGAAGGCGTACCTACGCCTCTAGCGCCACCTAGAGGCAACAGGAAGTTACATGTTTTCTACTTGTACACCGTGCTCCTCACAGATTATTCAGATCCCTCTCAAAATGCGTCGGAAGAGACTTAAGACATTGATAATGCATCACCTTGAAGATTGTAAGGATCCGTTGAACGGCGTAGCGTCGGTCCATCGCAGAAGTTCGATCCTTCGCCATGACCGAATAAACCGATGTAACTCGACTCCACATGATAAGATCCTTTCCAGGTTTCACATGTTTGATCAGCCTCCAGGCCTGAAGACATGTGCAGTCTAATTTTTAATTAGAGTCATAGCGCCACCTAATGGCAACATGAAGTAAATATTTCTATACTTTGGCTTGCTTCTCTTAGTCGGTCAATCAGATCAACTTCCAATTACTTCTAGACAAACATAAGACTTTCATGATGTCAGCCCCTAAAGCTTTTGATTTTTTGTGTAACGCTGTTGCCGTGGCGCCCCATCCTTCGCGGTCAACAACAAAGTCACTTTTGAGGGACTAAGCATGCTCGAAACGTAACTAAACTTGGCACACACATTTAAAGGCAAAGATGTAGTTGCCTGATATGACTTGAATGACTCAAAACTGGAACTTCGGCTCGATAGCGCCCCCTACAAATATTCAATTAATCAGCCCCAGCGCTACGGTTGACCTACATGTATGAAACTTGCTAGGAATATGTAACACATGTAAACTTAGAAATAACTCTCTTGGGACCATGCTCTAAACCGTACAGGAAGTCAGATAGCGCCCCCTAAAAAAACGTGTTTTTTTTGACAACCTGTGAGTTGTGAAAGCCCACAGTTTTTGCCCCCTATCACCAATTGACCTGAAATTTGGCACACATGTCCGGTTGTGTCTGCCCTACAAAAAAGTACGTGGTCGCACTATAGTCCGCCTACTTAGAATTTCCACCATTTTGAATTTTGATAAAAACAATTTTTTCCTCAAATCTTCCTAAACGCTGGCTTCGATTTTTACAAAATTCTCTGTGGATAATTAAAGGTTCAATTTCATAAAAATATATCAAAAGCTTGTTTGTATCTCATTGTGTTCAAAAGAAAAGGAGCCATTAACTTCTTAGGGGTAAATTCAACTAAATTCAACAAAGCAGCCCTCGCAGTACGTTCAACATAGATATACAATATTTGATAGGCGTATGTACCACATATAAACTTAAAAATAACTCTCTTGGGACCATGCTCTAAACCGTACCAGAAGTCGGACAATTTCATTTTTGTCCTTCATTTCTAGTTCAAATTGCCATAGTTTCCCAGTAGGTGGCGCTCTGACTATGAGTTCATATTGGCATGCAGAAGTCTTCCAGCCATGCCTCTCATAAAGCATGTTAACATTGGAACAGTTTTGACAAAATACAGTGGAGTTACAACAGCTTGCTGCATGATCACGAACCATATGCAATAGTCGTCACACCACTTCCAAGCCGTTCCATGAAACCTCAAGCTTTTGATCACTTTTAATACATATTTTTATCTTTTATATATATACTTACATGTACAAAATTTATATACATATATTCCATTTTCCAGAGGTCAACCTTTCTGCGAAAAAGAGGAAATATGTGTCTGTCATCACATCAAATGACAGAACTCAGTTTGCGCTTCCCAGATCTTTCTGCCATTGAGAACGAATTCAAGCTGTTCTCGACTCTTGATGATGCAGAAGAAGTGAAGAGAGTCTGAACTAGAACTGATGGAGATGCAGTGATGAATCTCTGAAGAACCAGCTTCAGTTTCTCTCCCTACCGACTTCTACTGGAGCTTGGAAAAGGCCAAATTTCCTCTGATGTGATTTATATATACGTATATACATATATATATATATATACATATATATATATATATACATATATATACATATATACATATATATATACATATATACATATATATATATATACATACATACATACATATATATATATATATATACATACATATATATATACATATATACATATACATATATATATATATATATATATATATATATATACATAATTGACCTCATTTGATTCATATAATATATATATATATAATATATATATGTGTGTATATATATATGTATATATATATATATATATATATATATATATGTATATATATATATATATATATATATACATATATATATATATATATATATATATATATACATATATATATAATCTTCCTTAGCGAGCAGCTGTGACTGGGCGACCCGCCGGCGTCCCCGACGTGCTTGAAGCGAGGGCCCAGTCACAGCTGCTCGCAGCTTTAATTATTATTATTATTCCCCTCTGATCACTTATGTGTAATACACAAAAATAATGATATGCAAAGACCACAGTGAGCGTTTTAAATTTAGTTTTTTTATTGATCAACGAGAGGTTTGACTGACACACAACATCTCTAATCACACAACCATGTTCCCGGTTTGTTGCACACATACACTCATAAAAACAGAATGGTAATTTCATACTGCCTTTGTACACCTGAGAGTATATATGTTGGTTCAGGCCACTTAAGAACAGGGTCCTTTGACACCGGCTGCAGGCAGGACGAGTGTCACGACATCTTAGAAAAGAGAGCAGGGACATCGTGGCAGAAAAGCAATCTGAGGGATGAAGGAATGTCAGACGTACACATTGCTCCATGATGTGTTGTGGCAGGGATTTCATTGGTATTTAGACGGTTCCAAATTGTAATTGGCATTGATTGCAGAGGCCGTGTTTTTACATTTTTTTTATATAAACTGGGGGTATCCGTTTAGAAACTATCAGACAGGAAGCAGTTTGTTGCCATGGCGAGGATGGGAGCTCCTGTTGGGACACCGGGGAACGGCCCACTGGACCCAGCGATGTCAATGTGGGAGTACGGCAGAGGGGCGTTAGAATCCACGCCATGCTGCGTCGGAAATAAAGAAATAAAAGTTAGTCACAGGCAGTCAAGGTTCTATTGTTCACACTTACAGATAAATAACAGCTCAGTCTGACAATATGCGAGCACCTTGTCGAGCCCCGCGACCAGGATGAGGAACGCTGCAGGGGCCTGATGTCCTCGAGGTGTCATGGTGGACGGCAGGTCGTTGCTCTGCAGAATGTCCTCGTACTCAGACTTTCCCTTGTGGAAGGCGTAGTCCTCTCGTCTGATGCTGGACACCTCGAACACGTCGCCCAGCGCCTCTCCAGCTGCACGAGAGCGGACGAAGACCAAGAGTTAGTTGTTGGTGGAAGAAATAAAGCCTCAAATCACCATGAAGCAGTCGTGCTGGAACTTATTTACTGTTTTACAAGTCAAAATGGCGACATCTGCTGGGCAGCCAGAGTTACTGCAGTTATATAAAGACTATCCAAGATGTGTAGAGACATGGGTGGAAAATAATGTTCAGTCCAGGGGGACATTTGGGCCAAATTTGAAGAATCCCCCCCGAGGCGTTCTGGAGATACTGTGTTCACGAGAATAGACCGGACGCCTCCGGTCATGACAGTCGTGGAGGCATAAAAATGAGCTTTCACCGTTAAACTGTTTTCTTCTTCTTTTATTAAACATTTATTCAATAATTTGCACAAGTACAATTTCATAAATTGACAGTAGCAAATGGCAAAATACATCGTTAATCCAACAAGTCAGGGGCAACTGCAGAGAGGAAGAAAAAAAAGACGAGGCATACAATTAAATAAAAAAGAGGAAACTAAGCACGATTGTGTAATTACAAACATATATTACTGGCAACGCATGAACTACAGTTCTCATGGCCTTTTTTTTTTTGGAACAGCCTTTCAGAGTTTTTATACATAATTCAAATTCTTTGCAAAAAACACAAAAAAATAGGTTTTTGGTTTGTAAATTTACATTTGTGAATATAAAATTTAGCAAAGATGATTAATACATTCATGATTTGTCTTTTCCTCAAATTTTCTGTCATAGCTAACAAATCCAAATATAACATGTTCATTAAATAATATAACATCTTTGTACAAAACATTGCTAATACATTGTGGGACATTTTTCCATAACATTTTGGAGAACTGACAATGCCAAAAAAGATGAGGCACCAGCACAACAATACAGGAAACCACAAAGTGACATGTTGAGAAGAATACAGGCAAAAGCAATATTACATGGATAAAGAATGGTAAATTATAAGAAAGCATAATATAATTGGCCGAGCACATACAACGTAAAGGCAGATATTGAGTATCGCAATTCAGTGGCGGGCCGTGTATTTTTTACCTAGGCCTGCTGTCTGATATCGTATACATAAATACGTGCACGACGGGATGCTGTTTGGCGCACACTTTGTGGACATCGGCGCCATGAACAGTTATCTCTTGCACAGCTGTTCACGTTGAGGCAGGACCCCACCCAGACCAAGCCCTTCACCCACAAGGCCTTCAGGGAGCAGTTGGCCAAGGAGATGCTGGAGTTTGCCCCACCCTCCACCACTTGCATGCCCGTGTATATCGGCAGCGAGGAAACACAGGTTAGGAAGCATTGCAAGAGGTGCCTTGATGCTGGAATGCCCAGGGTGAAGACATCCGTGATTTACAGGAAGTGTAATGCTCCTCTCTGCTCCAACTCCAAAAAAAACTGCTACCAGCTGTGGCACGATGCACAGTGACTTCCTGATGGACGTGTGCAAGTAAATGGACAATTTGGTTTGTGTATTTTTACAGTTTAAAAAATCCAATTGGGTAAATAATGTAAATAGTTTATTTGTTTTATTTGTTTTTAATTTGCATTGTGAAGGAAATGTTTGCAGTTTTCTAAAAGTAGATCTGCTCCGTTTGGATTCAACATTCAGTTAATTTGTGTGGTTATTTTTGGAACGGGAAAAGAAGTCTTGTTGAGATTTCAAAAAGATAAAAACTGCTTTATTTGCATGTATTGAATGACATTAGTGGTGGAGACGTGAAATGTATTACAGTAACTTACTCTAACAGCTTTAAACAGCCTGAGGACTTTAGTAACTTGTAACTGAATCTCTGCTTTTAAGTTTAGTATTGTATATCATATTGTCTGGTGTTCCTGTTGTGTAGAAATAATTATTTTCTTGTACAAAGATGGTCGTTCTTTGCTGAATGCAAATCTGATTTTACCCCAAAAAGACCCAGTTGTGATGTGATGGGATCAGAACTGTGGTGAGTTCAGGCTGAAACCACCAAGTGAACTTTTTACATTTCTGTTTGTGTCCAGATGAAACAAACTAGACACAAGGTGTTGATAAGTGAGCTTCAGCGCTGTTTTCAGACCTGAGATGGAACCAGGCTGCTGTTTCTCCCTTTATGCTAAGCTAGGCTAACCACATTCTGTCTGTAGCTGCATGTTTACCACATAGACTTCTCTTTACTCACTTGGCGAGAAAGGGCAAGGGATCACTTTCCAAGCATGTCGATACACAAAAACATCGCCTGTTTTTTTTCCCCCTGGATGACTGTATTTTACTTACAGTAACTCTAACTGGGGTCATATCTATCTCTCTTGGTGTTGCTTTGATTAAAATGTGGATGAACACAAAATACCACGTTGATTACTTGTTCCTGTGTTACTGCATACTGCATATTGTTGAAGAACTTGTAAATAGTGGCATACTTCTTTTTTTGCCTGTACAGTTCTGCTTCTATATGTGTGTGACTGTTGAGACGACACTCTTTTTGTACATGACTGTCTTTTTATTTGAGCATATTGATTCTGTCCCTTTTCATTCTAAAGTTGAGTTTGAAGAGTTCAGACATGCCTGCAGTTTGACTTTAATAAAGCTGTACTCTGTCTCGGTGAAAGGCTCTCGCTGCATGGGATTCATTTGAACGCATTCAGTCAACTACTTTGAAATAAAAATGCAACACATTAAGATAGATTGAAATGTTGCTTCCAAGCGTGGTAGAAAGAACGCAATTAATCATAATTACCCACAGTTCATAGCAATGTTATGTTAAACACATAGTTCCAAAAGGAAGAATGGAGACGTTAAAAAAAAAAGGTAAACAAAGAGACACGTGGGCGTTTAGCCCGATAAAATACATTTAATCAGAGGAATGCAAGCAGAAATTATATTTATAATATTTATTTACATTCATCAAACATTTCAATTTAACAACACGAGTAAACAGATCATTTAAAATGACTTCTCATCTCGTGAGGAAGACGTTCAAATCAGTGAATAAAAAGTATAAAATAAATACACAATTGTACACAATATTTGGTTATGTAGTCACGTGATGTGTTGTAGCAAAGTGCTGTCCCATTCATATTTACACCATCAAGCCCTCACAGACTCTCACACTCAACCACTTAGCAGCTGACATCAGTGAGTCCCTGAGGGTTCAGGGTTTGAGGGTTTAGGGGACATTGGGATTGTCCAATGTCTCAATGTCTAGTTTTAAGTCTTCTTCAATACAGCATGAAGTTCATTTAGTAAATTATGGTCCATTTAGAGTCAAACAGACCATAATGCAGAGTATGCTTTAGGGGCGGGGATTACTGTGATTGACAGGTCTCTATCATATTAATACTAATTATTACTAGCTTCGTGTATCCAGTGGTTCACATTCACAAAGAAAACATGTTCAATTAGTTTACAACTCTGTTAATGATTCAATTATAAAACCGGTAAATAACGTGAATATAAAAGATATCCATAAACGCGTCAGTAATGAAGGTCCTATGTTTCTTACTGTCGAATATCATTGATTACAGAACGAGCTCCTGTCGTTAACCTAAAATACTTATTTTATAACATTGATCATTTTATGAAAATCACAACTTAAACAGATTCCAGTACTTCTTCTTTGAAGTCACCATCATGTTATACAATTGTATTAATACTCTATATATTTAATAAGAGAGAAGAGAACATAGATTTGATTTGATTTGATTTTTTATTCATTCATTTGAGGGGAAACCTGGTCACCAGGAGTACACCCATCATGAATAGGACTAATTGGAAATTAGTGTGTACATTTTTGGAGGTCATGTCATACAATTGTATTAATACTCTATATATTTAATAAGAGAGAAGGAAACATAGATTTACTTTTAATTTTTTTTATTATTCATTCAAGGGGAGGACCTGTAGTAGACCCATCAGTAGTAGTCCATAGTGTTTTTTGATTATGTGGGAGAAACCTGAGTACCAGGAGTAAACCCACGCGAACACAGGGAGAATATGCAAACTCCACTCAGAGACAAGGGTGGAGGTGTCTCTGTGAGGCTGCAGTGTTAAATCACTGCAGCCACTGTACTGTCCTTGATTGGTTCCAGCTGTCTGCCCCACACCTGCCTGAATAGACTGGCCTGGGTAATTGAACCGTGCCATACTACCTCAACCAGAGGGGTGTCCTCAGCAGCCAGGCTGTTCTGCGCCACTAGGGAGAGCGGTCTCCTCTCCCCATTCAATTAACATGGACTCACCGACTGCTATATACCATGCAGTGGGCGATGGCTCGGGAGTGTCTCTTGCTATCACGGAGACCTCATTATGTCTGTCTTGTATTCTAGTTCGTTGTTATTTGTCACTTTGTTAAGATTTTGTTTCCCCAATGATATGTACAGGTTAAGATGGGGAACAAAAGCTTAGCAAAGTGATAAATAACAACAAACCAGAAATCAAGACAGACATAATGAGGTCTCCGTGAAAGCAGGAGACACTCATTATGTATGTTTTGAATTGTAGTTTGTTGTTATTTGTCAGTTGGTTAAGATTTTGTTGCCCCAATGATATGTACAGGTTAAGATGGGGAACAAAAGCTTAACAAAGTGATAAATAACAACAAACTAGCATTCAAGACAGACATAATGAGGTCTCCCAGCAAGCAGGAGACACTCCCGAGCCATATCCCAAGCATGGTATATAGCAGTCGGTGAGTCCATGTCAATTGGAAAGGGAGAGAAGACCTCTCTCTCTAGTGGTGCAGAATAGCCTAGCTGCTGAAGACACCCCTCTGGCTGAGGTAGCATGGCACGGTCCAATTACCCAGGTCAGTCTATTCAGGCAGGTGTGCTGCAAACAGCTGGAACCAATCAAGGCCAGCACAGTGGCTGCAGTGATTTAACACTGCAGCCTCACAGAGACACCTCCACCCTTCTCTCTGTGTGGAGTTTCAACATTCTCCCTGTGTTCACGTGGGTTTACTCCTGGTACTCAGGTTTCCTCCCACATAATCAAAAAACACGTGGGTTTACTTCTGGTACGTCGGTTGCAGGTAACTGGCGGAAACTGTTCGCACTCGTGTCAACTCCACATATCTAAATTGAGTGCATTCAATAAAGATAAGGGATACACAGGTGTTTTCAGCTCCATCTAAAAGGTGTTCACTGCAGAGATCTAGAAAACATCACCTCCCATTAGGCCTGTCGCTGTTACGGCAGGTTCCAAACTTCACACAGAGACAAAGGTGGAGATGTCTCTGTGAGGCTGTAGTGATCAATTAAATCACTGCTGACTCTGTCTTTGGGGAAAGGGGACGGGAGGGAGATGGAGGGGGAGAAAGAGGTCACTGCTGATCTACATCAGCTGTAACCTCTTCCGCCTGTCCACCACCATCACCCGATGACTTTCTGCCAAGTCGGCCGAAAAACCCCGTCTTCACCTTTTCCTTCTTTTTCTCTTCCTTCTCCTTGTTTTTTTTCACCATCTTTTGAAGCTCTGTTGTTCTATCCACGATCTTCTTTCCAAATAGACCTCGGATTTTCTTCTTCTGCGCAAGGCAGACGTCTGCGAGGTCCTTGTTCTCTTCGGTTAGATTATGGATTTCAGACTCCTTACCCCTAAGTGTCTCTTCCAGCGTTTGAACCTGAGTCCTCAGGGTGTGTTCTTGAGTTGCCCATTCTGATTCACTCTCTTTGGCTTTGCCTTTCAGCTGCTCTATTTCAGAGTGATTACCCCTCAGTGTCTCTTCCAGCGTTTGAACCTGAGTCCTCAGGGTGTGTTCTTGAGTTGCCCATTCTGATTCACTCACTTTGGCTTTGCCTTTCAGCTGCTCTATTTCAGAGTGATTACCCCTCAGTGTCTCTTCCAGCGTTTGAACCTGAGTCCTCAGGATGTGTTCTTGAGTTGCCCATTCTGATTCACTCTCTTTGGCTTTGCCTTTCAGCTGCTCTATTTCAGAGTGATTACCCCTCAGTGTCTCAGCGAGCATTTGGAGTTGAGTTTCCAATTCTGATTCACTCGCTTTGCCTTTGATTTTCAGCTTCTCTAATTCAGAGTGATTACCCCTCAGTGTCTCTTTCAGCGTTTGGAGTTGAGTTACCCATTCTGATTCACTCGCTTTGGCTTTGCCTTTCAGCTGCTCTAATTCTGACTGATTACCCCACAGCGTCTCAGCGAGCGTTTGGAGTTGAGTTTCCAATTCTGATTCACTCGCTTTGCCTTTGCCTTTCAGCTGCTCTATTTCAGACTCTTTACCCCGCAGCGTCTCAGCGAGCGTTTTGACCTGAGTCCTCAGGATGTGTTCTTGAGTTGCCCATTCTGATTCACTCACTTTGGCTTTGCCTTTCAGCTGCTCTATTTCAGACTGGTTATTCCCCAGCCTCTCAGTGAGTGTTTGGATTTGAGTCGAGCTAGTTGCCCATTCTGATTCACTCGCTATGGCGAGAAGTAGCTTTACTTCCTCCTGATGACTTTTCTGCGTCTCTTCAAGAAGGACGCGACAATGCCAGTTCAGGTCTGCAGAGGCCAATTCTTCTTCCCTCTCTATTGCCTTAAGGCGAAGAAGCTCTAATTTAGCTTGGTGACTCTGCTTCGGTTTTGCAGGCTTTTGGCGCTCAGCTTCCTCCAGTTGTTTCTTGGGCTTGGCAATTTCCAGGTCTTTGTCCACATTGCGCGCTAGACTTCTCTCCAGGCGGCTATATTTCACTTCCCCTTCGTGAACTCGTTGGATGAGATTCCACTTTTCGATATCAGCTTTAGCAATTCTCTTTAACATCTCGCTTTGTTTGGCATTTAGCCAGGAGATGTGATAGTCCTTATAACCCATTGCAGTTTGTGGGAAATCCTGAGGGGAAATTCGTGCAGACTTGAAACCCTCCTTCTCACGTACGTCCACCGCACCAACTATAGCCCGTGGTGGATTGGCATGTTGGTTCTGTGGAGCACACTTGAAACCCTCCTTCTTACGTATATCCACCGCACCAAATATGGCTTGTTGCGGATTGGCATGTTGGTTCTGTCTATCAAAAGACTTGGAAGTCATCTTCGCACGGGATATGTTTAGCAGTTTGTACACTTGTATGACGAGTTCGATACTAGAGATAAACTCTATGGGGTGTTGTATGACAAGTTCAATACTAGAGAAACTCTATGGGGTGGTGTATGACAAGTTCAATACGAGAGATAAACTCTATGGGGTGGTGTATGACAAGTTCAATACTAGAGAAACTCTATGGGGTGGTGTATGACAAGTTCAATACTAGAGAAAAACTCTATGGGGCGGTGTATGACAAGTTCAATACTAGAGAAACTCTATGGGGTGGTGTATGACAAGTTCAATACTAGAGAAAAACTCTATGGGGTGGTGTATGACAAGTTCAATACGAGAGAAACTCTATGGGGTGGTGTATGACAAGTTCAATACGAGAGATAAACTCTATGGGGTGGTGTATGACAAGTTCAATACGGGGGAGAAACTGCTAAACTGCGAAGGTTGCGAAGGGTTGTGTGGGTCGTGCGGACAATGTATGACGAGTTCAATACGTAAGCAAAGAATCTCTCCCAAGCGGCTTGACTTATGGACTAAACATCAATGCCACGTTGAGCGATATCGCATCACTAACAGTTCAAAGCCACAGGGACTTTCCCTAAAACGTTCCATAATGACGCATTCCATCTCCATGGATACGACATGGACTACAAACCAACGACGACGGGGAAACGGGGCCAGATGTCTTGTTTGACAGATGTTGCTTAGCTTAGCTTAGCGCTGTCGGCAAACATATAGTTTCTACAACACAGGGACTTCATGCTAGCTTGTTAGCCTCGGCCAGTGCTTCGTCAGAGGCCGTGCGTTTAATATTATCTTCATAAAAACACGACAATAAGACTTAAATCTATGCAATTAAAGAGCAGCTTTTAAATATGTAGCTTACCCGGAAGAGGAGGGTGCAGGTTCAGCAGGTTGGCCTCCATGTCAGGTTTTAGACAGACCGAGGCTGCAGGATACTCAGCAGTATCTTTACCAGTATTTCAATATTTATAATATATGTACTGTGAGTGAAAGTAGTGGAGGCACTTTATAGAAAGGATAATATTTTGCTCAGGGACAAGGGTCAGTAAAGACTGCTGATGTGGCTTTATGGAGCTCATTGAGAAACTGTGGGAGTTTACACTGCTTGTGTTTCATAAGACCACCATTTTTTCTGTGACACTGACGCTTGTCTGAATGTTCAAATTCAGAAGCATTCATTTGTCTTTATAAACTATTTTGAAGTGGATGCAAGAGGTGTATTTGTGTGCTTTACAAACAATAACTCCATTCCAAAGTCTGTCCACAACAGTCTATTGTGCAACTGCCAAATATCCAGTTGAGCGCACATCTTGGTCACAGTTTTTTTTAATAACCAAACTGTCTAAACCCATCCTAACGAAAACAACACTAGTGTCAGGAAGATGTCGGATGACTTGTCACTACTTTCTTACACTGTCCTAAAAAAAGAAAAAGGATGAGCACAAATACAGAACAAAAACAAGCCTTTGTTTCCTTCAGATAATCCATCAGGATTATACTTGTATTTAATTATGTTTAACTGATGTATACAGTAATTTGATTTACTGTAATTAGCTCATGAAATATGAGCTCACCACTCATTCATTTTTCCTTTCAACACACAAGTCAATGGCATAAACTTGAACTCTGCTCTTCATTTAAAACATTTTGTATTTTACTAGTCCCAGTTAAATTAAATGAAAGCGGAGTGACGATGTTTGCTGTCGACTGAAGTCCACTCCGAGAAAGAATCAGTTCTCAGGTAAACGGCAGTAATAATGTTTCCCGCTCTTTACAGACTAATCTACCGCCTGTGTGTTTGGGCGAATGTACATTTGATGTAGCGTTAATGTCATAATTCCCCCAAACTAACCTTCTGCTACCTGAATAAAACCACGATGATCTACACCTCCTCGTTTAACCCTCACAGGCTGAGATGGCTCCTGAGACCACGCTGAGTCCACAGAAAGGTAGGGGATCCATTTGTCATGGCTCCTTTTTGAAACCTCTGCTGTGGAAACTCCCATGACACACAAAAATGAAATCCATCTTTTTTTGTCCTTTTCTTTGGTGATCCTCTAGGAGCCAGTGAGATCTCAGATGCCTGCAAGCCCCTGAAGAAGCTGTGGCTTTCAAGGAAGGAAGGAAAGAAGAACTTCTTTCTACTCATGACTCAAAGTCCTTGGCGACGGTAGACTCAGTTAAACTGGTTGTTGTTGTTGGGTTTTTTTTATTTGGGGAGGGGGAGGTACATTTAATCAGCTAAAATAAAGTATTTAATTGGCGACAAGAAAAATCAGAATCAGAAACATTTATTTGCCAGGTATGTTTACACAAACGAGGATTTTTTCTTGACGGAAGGGGCATAACATTAGACATTAGACAAGACAATCAACGACAACACCAGTGCAATACATGTTAAATTAAGTGTAAGATGAAGTGCTCAGACAAACATAACAGTAATGTAAAGTGTATGTTAAAGTGACACACGAGCTCTGACTGTCATTGGTCGACCGATCTCAGTGTTGCCAGATGCACGATAATTATCCTCCAAATACGACCATTTTGAGCCTTTGGTACAATACTTGGCCATTTCCAATCTGGCATCACTGAGCACCTTGCCACCTCCACTAGTTGCATTGTTTACAACAGCACATGACATCTGCAGCCATGCCGAAACCTAAATGTAAGTTCACGGACGAACTGAGAAAAAAATACCCATGTTTTCGCCTCGGCCGTGATGCTTCGGAAGCTGAGTGCATGACATGCAGAGCAGGCACTCACGTGTCAGTGGCAAATAAAGGTGGCAGCGATTTGGAAGCTCACGTGCACTCTGCAAAACACAAAACTGCAGCAGGAGGAGAGAGCTCATCCAGTAAAGTGACAGACTTTTTTGTGAGTAAAACAGACACTTCTGTTACGGCTGCAGAGGGTACCCTTGCTTTTCATACAATAAAGCATCACAACAGCTACAGATCAATGGACTGCACATCTGGTTTTTTATTTGTTATCATTATTGCTTTAATATATGGACAAGACACATAAAAGAAGCACCGGACTAAATGCCCCAAAAAAGATTTGTTTTACATTTACACTTTGCAATTTTGTTAAAGTTCAATAAACATGTTCATATAGTCATTTTTGTCATTTCATTTGTGACATTTGTATGCATTCACATATATTCATATGTGGCATGCTATACACTAGCAGCAGCGTTAGCTAGCAGCAGCGCTAGCTCGCTACAGCGGGGACACCCACCAAATGTAGAAGCGGCTTGTAACCCGACTTTTACGGTATGTTTAAATAGCGTCCCTAGTGGTAGCTAGCATGTATTACAATGTGTTTACAGGTTAAAGGTCAAGCCAAAGGATTAACACTGAATGTACACAATTATATTAAAGTAGTAACACTGAATGTATTATGAGCCTATATTAAGGAATAACACTGAATGTAGAGAGGGATCTAAGGGATCTAAGGGATCTAAGGGATATAAGAGACAATATTTAGGGCCCGAGTACTGACGTAGTCAGATCGAGGACCTATTGAAATGCTAAGTATTATTATTCCCGACCTATGCGCAGGGAAAAGAGGTGCTTGGGATAAACCTACATTCTTCAAACTTTGCACACCCATCAGACTCGGCGAAAATTTTAATATAATTTGGGTGTCGACCAAAAGTCTGAGAAAATGTCCCTATAGCGCCCACTTTAGGCAGAAAGGCTACGCTTTTTGCCAACTATGGCCGATTGACTTGAAATTTTACACACATGTCCGGGTGGGACTGCTCTACAAAAAACTCATCCGTAAAATTAAAATGCGCCTAATTAGATTTTCCACATTTTTGCCCATTCCTCCTAAACGCTGGGTCCGTTTCTTACGAAATTTTCTGTGAATCATCATTGGCTCAATGTGGTCAAACGATATTGTCAACCGTGTTGATATCTCATTGCGTTCAGAAGTTATAAACTAATTAACCTCTTAGGGGCGTGGCTCAATATGTCAATACACATAACTTCCAAATTACTTGGCCTATCTTCACAAACTTTGTAGCATATGTCAACATCGTGTCCCTTAACGTACCCAAATTGTTTCATAATATTCAAACACTAGAGGGCGCTGCAGTGAACCGATCAATTTTGGCATTTTCCTTGTTTTCAGGCGTTGTATTCTGACGAACTCCTCCTAGAGATTACACACGATTGATTTCACATTCGGGCAATATGATGTTGAGACCTTTGCAGGGAAAAGGTATCAAAGGATTTTCAAAATATCGAACTATGTGAGCGCAGAGCAGCGGTAAAGAGACACCATTTTCCATGAAAATGGAAGTTGCTTTAACTCGGCCGTACATGATGGAATCTACTCCATATTTGTCATATGCCATGACCTCTTGACCCTGAAGACATCCATATGATCATTTTTAATCCTAGTCATAGCGCCACCCAGAGGCAACAGGAAGTTACATGTTTTCTACTTGTACACCGTGCTCCTCACAGATTATTCAGATCCCTCTCAAAATGCGTCGGAAGAGACTTAAGACATTGATAATGCATCACCTTGAAGATTGTAAGGATCCGTTGAACGGCGTAGCGTCG